>NW_024412419.1:25156124-25246203 GCF_014898765.1 Herpailurus yagouaroundi | reverse complement strand
AAAAAAAAAAAAAAAAAAGTACAAAGTGGAGTGAACTGACCCCTGAGCCAGGCTGAGTAGGAAACAGTGGTAGAAGGCCACCATTCTGAGCAGGTTTTTCAGACTTCACACGTCAGAAGACCAGACCTGCTCCAGCCTCCTCCCGCTCACTAGCCCCACCCCATGGCCCAGACTTCCTTGCAGGGACCTCCGTCAGCAACGAGCTTCTGGATCTCATGACCCTCCGGTACAGTGATCACAGTGGCAGGGTCAGCTTCCCCAGCCTGGTCTGCTTCCTGTTGCGACTTGAAGCCATGGCAAGTAAGTGTCACCTGGGGGACATCTGGAGACCTTCACAATGACCAAAAAAACACAGGAGAGGACCAGGAATGCCCTCCTGCTCCAGGCCCAGGAAAGGCCTCCGTAGTGGGGTGGTTGGCATCTTGTGTGAGGAGCCCTTGCTCCCAGAGGCAGAAACAACATTAGCCTGTGGAACGGTGTAATCAGCTTGGGTACCCTGCATCCTTACCCGTTCTGTCCAGTACATTCCTCTGTCTTAGGTCTCTCATTTCTTCATCACCCTATTTAGTGCCTCTTTCGGGAAGTTCATTTAATCACTGTGTCTCTTCTCTGTGGTGTTTGCTGCTTAAACCTACTCTGTAGTCTTGTGATGAATGGGGTCTCTGCTGAAGGAATTCACACACAAGTGGATAAGTGGGGGCAGGAAGGCATTCCCAAGGCTCTAGAAATTCGACTATGTGGGTCAAACATTTGGACACTTTAGCAACATACTCCTTTTTTATAATGAAATCCTATGTGAAATCCCAAGCCATACTATAGCTCGAGACTTATGGTTGGGGTAGAAATGGGGCCTGGCCTCATCCTAATCCTCACCATCCCTGGCATGAGCACCTCTGTAAACCCCCCATCTCTGAGCTAGGTGGTTAATAAAGACTGAGGGAACAGAGCTCTGGGAGTACAGAAGAGAAGGCTGAGGCATAAGCCTCCAGAGAATTCTCAGTTGGACAAGGGAGATTCCCCAAACTTTGCATGTGGAGTACTTTATAAGACGGACCCACACATCCCCTTGGCCTGTGTAGAAGAGTGCAAAGTGCAAGGGTACTAGAAGAGGGAGAGGTGCATGTGGGCCAAAGCAGTGACAGAGAGCTTTTCTGAAGAGATGAGCCCTGGGCTGTCCCACAGAGTGAGGTTTGCTGGGAAGAGACCAGGAGGGAGGACAGGCATACTGTGGAGAGTGAAAGAGTATGCGGAATCACCATATTTGCTTTTCTCTCCCTTGGCCTGTCTTGATTCCTCTCCTCCTCTCTAGAGACTTTCCAGAACCTCTCCAATGATGGAAAAGGACTCTACCTGACAAAAATGGAGGTGAGGTACATTCCCCTCCCAGACACAGGGCACAGCCCCAGGCCACCCCCCCCCTTTCCTGATTCTAGGGGGCATTTTTCTCCCTGAGGATATTGGATAGTCTGTCCAAGGCCAGCCGAGCTGCCACCCACCCACCCCCCACCTCCAATTACTGCCTTTATATATTACTGGCTGCCAAGGCTGCTTTAGGATCTTGGCAGACAGATTTTATTTTTTTCCCAATAGCTTAATAAAGCAGAGGATTATGTGGGAGTCATAAATCCAAGAGGGAACTTAAGAACACCTGCTGAGCTCACTGTACATTAAACTCACTCCCATTGAGCTTTAGAAAGAGCCTCCTGGCCCAGCCAGCTGGCCAACCTCCGTTATCCCTCTCACTGCTTAGCTACTCAGGGAGTAGCAAAATATATGCTGTTATGGGCAGGTTGAGGTCTCTTAAGGGGTTCAAATTAGCTGGAAAAGTTTGATGAGACTAGACTGAGATCTTTCAAGAGGGAAGGGTACCATTTGCCCTGCTCTGTATTAAGCTGACAAATGTAAAGGTATGTCATAACAATGATGCTTATTTCTCAGTGGATGAACCTGGTCATGTACAATTGAAGCAAGAAGTAAAGCAGACCCCAGAGTCCAGGTAAGACGTGGCAGCTTTAGAATCATTTCCTTCTAGGAGCACAGTTCCTCTTTTCCTGCAGGAACTGTACCCAAGACTCTCTTCCTGGGAACAACCTCCCCAGAGATTACAGAGCCCTTATTTGTGTGGGTCAGGGCTCAACTGCACAGCGCCCCTGAATTTCAAGGCTAATGCTGCAGGTTTCACTCAAGCCATGTGTGGAATGAGCAGTGGACATTCATGAAAGCATGTGGCCTGAAAGTCATGAGTGAGGGATTTAGAATTCTTATTTGTTAATTTATTTTTTATTGAAATATAATTGACATTTAACAGTGTATTAGTTTTAGGTGTGCAATATAATGATTCCATATATGTATATATTATGAAGTGATTACCACAATAGGTTTAATTAACATCCATCGCTACACATAGTTACAACTCTTTTTCCTTGTGAGGAAAACTTTTACAATTTATGCTGTTAGCAACTTTCAAATACACGTGCAATACAGTGTTGTTAACTGTAGTCACATGCTGTATATTACATCCCCAGGGCTTCTTTGTCTTATAACTGGAACTTTGTACCTTTGGATCGCCTTCATCCATTTTGCCCCCCACCCCCACCCCCACCCTCACTTCTGGCAACCATCAATCGCTGTACCTATGAGTTTTGTTTCTAGATTCCACATATAAGTAAGATCATACAATATTTGTCTTTCTCTGACTTATTTCACTTAGCATAATGCCCTCAAGGTCCATCCATGTTGTCACAGATGGCAGGATTTCCTTCTTTTCCATGACGAATATTCCTTTGTATATAAAACACCTTTTCTTTATCCATCCATCTATTGTTGGGACACTTAGGTTGTTTCCATGTCTTGGCTGTTACAAATAATGCTGCAGTGAACATGGGGTGCAAATATCTTTTTGAGTTAGTGTTTTTGTTCAGATAAATACCCCAAAGCAGTTGCTGGATGATATGATAGTTCTGTTGTAAATTTTGGGGGGAAAACTCCATACTGTTTTCCACAGTAGCTGCACCAATTTACATTCCCACCAACAGTGCACAAGGGTTTCATTTTCTCCACATCCTTACAAACACATGTTAGCTCTTGTCTTTTCTGTAACAGCCATTCTAACAGGTGTGAGGTGATCTCTCGTTGTGGTTTGGATTTGCACTTCCCTGATGACTAATGATGTTCCACACCTGTTCAAGTACCTGTTAGCCATTTTTATGTCTTCTTTGGAGTAATGTCTATTCAGATCTTCTCTGCTCACCTTTAATTTGATTATTGTTTTTTTGTCTGTTGAGTTGTATGAGTTTTTTGTATATTTTGGATATTAACCCCTTATTGGATATATGATTTGCAAATATTGTCTCCCATTTGGCAGGGTTCCTTTTCATTTTGTTGATGGTTTCCTTTGCCTGTGCAGAAGCTTTCTGGTATGCTGTAGTGCTACCTGATTATTTTTTCTTTTGTTGATTTTGCTTTTGGTGTCAAATCCAAAAAGCCATTGCCAAGATCCATGTCAAGGAGTTCACCCCTGATGTTTTCTTTCAGGAGTTTTGTGGTTTCGGGTCTTCCTTCAAGTCTTTAATCCATTTTTAATTGACTTTTGTATGTGGTGTATAATAGTGGTCCAGTTTCATTCTGGAATTCTTCATTTGAAATTCCAAAGAGGAATGGCAATCACTCATCACAGGAAACGCTAATGTGTGAAGCAATAGAAATGATCAGACTTGGGGAGTCGAGAGTTGGGTTCAGCCTGAGATCTACCACTGCCTCGCTATGCAGCTATTCAGATATCTGTAGGCATCAGCATCTATATTTCTAGCATGAGTGTGCTAAAAAATTAATGCCCATGTCACATTTCTTCTACATGTTTATTTTCAAGGAACAGGCCCTAGAGTCACATAGTCCACACCCCACCCTACTGTAGCCCCAACAGCTTGCTAGAATCTTCCAGGACTGGGGTGCTCAACATTTTGTGCTCCCCATCATTGGACAGCCCCAGGTTTTAGGTATTCTTCATTGAGGGGCAACAGACTACTTCTCTGGAACTTTCCACCCATGCTTCAAGTTCTATTCTGGACCACCATAGAAAAAAGACTGAACACGCAAGACCTTCTCATACTTGAAGATAGCTCTGCTGCCTCACTGAGGTCTCTCCTTACTCATCCCTGTTGATTCTCATCTGATACCTATTGGTGACCATTTTCTAAATGCCAGTGTCCCTTTGAAATACACAATTCTGCTATGTAGAGGTCTTGTGATCAGCACCTTTGGGGTCCCTATTATTTTTGTAAACAGCTTTTGTTTAATCTCCCAATTGTGCACCTTAAAGTCAAGAGGCAGATCCTGTCTCCATAAAAAAATAATATTTAATATTTTAGCATAAATATTTCCTGATGAACTCTTGGTGCTGCTTAATGAGTACAAGTTAACAAACATTGCAGAGATCAAAGTTAATTAGATTCACCTGCATTTTCTTGACTTCCCTTTTCATTCCTTTTTAAAAATAGGACATTTGAATATTTCCCATTCCCAATCTGCCTGATTCCTATTCCAATCTGCATGATTTCTAACGTCAGGAATGATTCTTCAATTGTCTTTAAGCTAATTCAGCATGCAGGACCTAACGCTTGAACTTTTGAAATAACTGGACAGTTCTCATTATCCTTTCTCCTGTACAGGATCCCAATTGTCTCTCAACTTTTTTCTACATTTCCTGTTCTGAACATTATGTAAGAAGGAAGTATAAGATACATGGTTATGTGTGTTTCAATCTCTTTCATTAACACTTATCATCATCCCTGAGAGTGTTCCCTTTTCCTCATTAATCGCTGCCCTCTGATGTCATATTCTTAAAGTAGATCTACTCACTCTTGGCTCCTGGGTTGCTGTGCAGGATTGGAGGTAGGAGGATGAAGAAGTTCTGCCTCCAAATCCACAAACTCACTTTCATCTGTCACCATCACCCACTTTCCTCCTGTTATGCTAGAGGGCATATGCCTCTGAGGATGTTCCGGATCTCATTAACTCCCCCCTTCACAAGGGCCTGATTGAATGAATTCTCTCCTCCATATTCTGAATACTAACTCTCTCTTCTGGAGTCTTCCAATTCCCACTGAAACATGCTTATCTTTTAAACTTTCTCCATCTCATATTACCTTCCAGCTACAACTCCATTTCTCTCCTCCCTTTACAACCAAACTTCATACAAGATGTCTCCACATCCTCACCTCCCACTTTCCCCTCAAACTATTCCATTTGGATTTTTCAGACATCATCTCTCGCCCTGACTTTTGCCTTGGCTCCCTCTGATTTTCCTATACCCACCTACTCCCCTCAAGTCAATTTCCTGCAGTCTAGGCCCACTTTTTAAAATGCACATCCATGGGCATTTGGGTGGCTCAGTCAGTTAAGTCTGACTCTTGATTTTGGCTCAGGTCATGATCCCAGGGTTGTGGGATTGAGTCCCACACTGGGCTTCATGCTGCGCACGGACCCTGCTTAGGGTTTTCTCTCTCTCTCTCTCTCTCTCTCTCTCTGGTTCTTCTGCTGGTTCTCCTTCTCTTTTTAAAACTAAAAGTATAATAGTACTAAATAAAAATAAAACGTGCATCCGATCATTGCACTCTCCAGGTTGAAACACTTCAATGTCTTCCGATTGCTATTGCTGTTTAGGAAAAGTCTACAGTCATGAACATGGCCTGCATCATCTGACCCCTGCCCACCTATCTAACCATACCTTGTGTCACTCCTCCTTCCTTCATTCTCCTCCCATCAGACCAGCATTACCTTTATCTCCTCCGATATTTCACTTTTTTTGTCAACCTCACACCCTTTGCCCCTACTGTCTACTCGGCCCTGGGATTACATAACTCCTGATCCTTTTGTGTCTTAACCCCATTGGATTGTCATATTACTCACTATCACACTTCCTTAATTGTAACAAACCTTTTATTGTTGTTGTTGCCCACTCCTTACTTTTTTTAGGGCCTTACTGAAATATAACTTACACACCATATAGTTTATCTATTTAAGATACAGAGTCCAGTGATTTTCAGTATAGTCACAGAGCTATGCAACCATCACCACAATATAATTTTAGAACATATTCTTGTCACCCCAAAAGGAAACCTCATGCCCATTAGCAGTCACTTGCTATTTTTGCCCCACTCCTCCAGTCCTGGGAAACCACTAATCTGCTTTCTGAATCTATAGGTTTGCCTATTCTGGACAGTTCACATAATTGGAGTCATGCAACCATGGTCATGTAATGATTTCTTTCATTCATGTGACAGTATGTATCAAGCCTTCATTCCTTTTTGGTGCCAAATAAGATTTCATTTTGTAAATACACCATATTTTATTCATCCATTCATTTGTTGATGGACATTTAGGTTGTTTCTACTTCCTGGCTGTTGTGGATAATTCTGCTATGAATGTTTGTATGCAGGTCTTTGCACGGATGTATGTTTTCATTTCGCTTGTGTGCGTACCTAGGAGTGGAATTGCTGGGTCACATGGTCACTCTATATGTTGCATTTTCAGGGACTGTTTTCCAAAGCCACTGCACCATTTACATTCCCACCAGCAGGGAATGAGAGATCCGACTTCTCCACCTCCTTGTCAACACTGTTACTATTGTCTGTCATATTTATTAGAGCCATCCTAGAGAGGGTGAAGTGACAACCTCATTGTGGTTTTGGTTTGCAGTTCCTTGACTGCTCGTGATGAGAATCTTTTCAGTGCTCACTGCCCATTTGTATACTCTCTTTGGAGAAATGTCTGTTTAGATCCTTTGTTCGTTTTTAAATTGGTTTATTTAACTTTTTGTTGCCCCCTTGTAAGAATTTATAATCTTAGCTACAAGTCCCTTATCACATATGTGATTTGCAAACATTTCTTTCCATTCTACAGGTTGTCTATTAAGTTTCTTGGCTATATCATTTATAGAACACAAGTTTTTAATTTCAGTGAAGCCCAGCTTACCTACCTTTTGTGTGTGTCACTTAAACTTTTGGTGTTGTATACAAGAAATCATTGCCTCATCTAAGATTATGAATATTTACTCCTATATTTTTCTCCTACAAGTTGTATAGTTTAGCTTTTACATTTAGGTCTTCGATCCATTCTGAGATAATTTTGGTGATGTAGGAGTCCAAGCTCATTGTTTTGCAAGTGTATATCCAATTGCCCCAGGACCACTTGTTGAAGAGACTATTCTTTGCCCCATTGTATTATCTTGGCACTCTTTTCAAAAGTCATTTTATCATAATGTAAGGATCTATTTCTGAACTTTCAATTCTGTCCCAGTGATCTATATGTCCTTATGCCAGTACCACACTGTGTTATTACTATAGTTTTATAGTAACTTTTGAAATCAGAAAACTTACATCTTCTAACTTTGTTTTCTTTTTCAACATCGCTTCGGTAATTCTGGGGTCCTTGTGTTTACATATGAATTTTAGCATCAGCCTGACAAATTCGTCAGAAAAAATAAAAGCAGCTGGGATTTTGATAGCAATTGAATAAATCTATAGATCAGTTTGGGGAGTATTGCAAACTTCACAATATAAAGCTTTTTGATCCATGAACAGGAACATGATCCATGAACATTTTTTAAGATCTTTAATTTCTTTCAGCAATGTTTTATTGTTTTCACTGTAAAAGTCCTGTACTTCTTTTGTTAAATTTATTCCTAAGTATTGTATTTTTTTTTAATGTTTATTCATTTTTGAGAGAGACAGAGACAGAGTGCAAGTGGAGGAGGGGCAGAGAGAGAGAGGGAGACACAGAATCCAAAGTGGGCTCCAGGTTCTGAGCTGTCAGCACAGAGCCTGACATAGGGCTCGAGCTAATGAATGGCAAGGTCATGACCTGAGCTGACATTGTACACTTAACTGACTTAGCCACCCAAGTGCCCCCTAAGTATTGTATTTTTTTTTTAACGTTTATTTTTGAGACAGAGAGAGACAGAGCATGAATGGGGAAGGGTCAGAGAGAGAGGGAGACACAGAATCGGAAACAGCCTCCGGGCTCTGAGCGGTCAGCACAGAGCCCGACGCGGGGCTCGAACTCACGGACCGCGAGATCATGACCTGAGCCGAAGTCGGACGCTTAACTGACTGAGCCACCCCGGCGCCCCTAAGTATTGTATTTTTGATGCTATTATAAATTATTAAATTTTCAGATTTTTCATTGCTAGTGTATAGAAATAAAATTGATTTTTGTATATTGATCTTATATTCTGCCACCATGCTTAACTCATTTATTCTAATTGCTTTTAAGGGATTCCTTAGGATTTTATATATACAAAATCATGTCATCTGCAATCCTGCAAGTTGTTTTATTTCTTCCATCCCAATCTGGATGCCATTTTTATTTTTCTTATCTAATTGTCTTGGCTAGAATTTCTAGTACAACCCTGACTAAAGATGGAGAAAGCAGACACTCTTGTCTGCTTGGTGTTCCTGATTTAGGGAGAAAATACCTAGTCTTTTGTCAATAAGAATAATGTTAAATATTTGTCAAGCTGAGGAAGTTCCCCTCTATTTGTAGTTTGCTTATTCGACACACTTTTAATTACCTGGTTGATATCTGTATTCCCTGCTGGACTATCAGCTTAGATATGTCTTTCTTCTGCTATCTCCTTAGCACATAGCAAAAGTCTGGCATACAGAAACTACTCAATAACAACTTCCCAAATGACTTAAAGAAATGCCCTTTCAGGTTCGTGTCTTCCTTTATTTGTTCTTGTCCCAACTTTTGTAAAAGTTGTCTTCAACCCAGTTCTTCCTACTCCCAGCTATCTGTCTAGTTTCTTGCTCATCAGGACTACTAGAAAGTAGATAATTAACATTATCTTGTTATAATCTCTAGTACATCATGACCTATATATATATATTTTTATAAAAGGCTATTGTCTGACCTGTTGAGCCTCTCACCCATTTGAAATATGCTTTCCTGAGTCCAGGGCACACTTCGACTCTGCCCAACATTCCCTTCGTTTGTTCCCATGAGGTCAAAGTTACTTTCCTCCAGGATTTCCATCACTCCCAGGTTAGCAAAGAGACTCTAACTGTTGGCCAACATCCAACACAAGGAAAATTCCCTCTCCTTGTTCATTTGGCCCTCTGGGCAATGAAGCTATCACTGGAACAAGTGAAGGCCTTGTCAGAGGAGCTAAGTGAGCTTCTCCCCAGAGATTAGGGTTACTAAAGCCCCCTCATCAGTCTCTTTGGACCCACCAGGCAAGCTGGCGTGTACTCCCATTGGGACATTTCTGTTACTCTCCCCCTCTCTCTCTCTCATCTTCAACCCATCTGCTGTGCTCTGAGTAAATTAGGATATAGAAATGTGCAATCAGACAACTCCTCTTCCTCCCCTCATGTCATATCTATTTCTTTTTCTTTTGAACAAAGCACGTACCCCCATTATCATCTTGCAGACAATGTTTGTGTTAACATTGTTTTAAAATATCAAATTCATACTTAAAAAAATACGAAAACTCAATGCATTGGTATATGGTGCTTGGAGAATTAAGGCTACGTTGATAGTAATTGATTTCAAGTCTAGAGTTTTAATGTAGTCACACTCTGCTGACAGTTTGTCTAGCTAACGTCATCCACATTCATGTTTATTTACCCTCAATATGGTAGCGAAATGCTTTAATCTAAGGAGATTATTATTTGTAACAATTTACCACTACATGGAAGTAAAGTGTCCTGTGCAAGGGGCCAGTTTCTCTCACTCTGCATGAAAGTGAAATGTGAGTGGCAATGGCTCCGATCCTGCTGATTTACCAACAACATTTTTCTCCTATTTTAGTAAATCCATCTCCTGTATCCTGCAGACCAAAGACATTCTTTTTGAGACGTGGAAGTCTGGATTTGCCTGTGGCAAGGTGAAACTCCTTACCTGCTTTGGCCAACATACACCTGGAGATGACTATAGAACCTGGGGTATCCAGCCTTCCAGATCTGGCCTTTTTTTTAGTCTGTTTATTTATTTTGAAAGAGAGACCATGAGTGGGCAGAGAGAGAGAGAGAGAGAGAGAGTGAGAATCCCAAGCAGGCTCCACGCTGTCAGCACAAAGCCCAATGTAGGGCTTGAGCTCACGAACTGTGAGATCATGATCTGAGTCAAAATCAAGAATTGGATGCTTAACCAACCAAGCCACCCAGGTGCCTCCACACCTGGCTCTTAAAGAGAACTGTATCCAGCTGGAAAAAATGACTTGGGTACTCCAATGACATAAGGCAAGAAGGAGGAAGAGTTGGTATCCAGGAAACAGATGAATCAGAACACGACCCTTCACTGACTGGGGAAGTCCCACAGAGAGGGAGAGGAAGTGACCAGCAAAGAGCCAAAAGAGTGGTCTTTGGGAAATATGGAATCAGCAGTTTATCTGATTACTTAATCATGGGTAAAATTGTGCTCAGAAGGATTTTTAAATTTTGCTGGAAAGTTTTGGAAGAATTGTTAGGATAATGACATAGATTAAGCAGATTTTTTTTTAATGAGGTAATTATTAACTCCTGGAAGAACAAAGAATTATAGGAAAAAAATGGAAAAGTGATTCTAGAGTTTTTTTCAGTCAGCAGTGAACAGTACATCCATAATTAAAATAAAAATTGAACATTGATTTAACAAAAAGTGACATAAATATATTGGGAATCGAATGGAGAAAAGCAGGTATGGAATAGGTTAGAAGCGTGCCAGCCCAATCTTCCAGCGTAAGCAGTCAGTGGCATTTAACATTGACAATTCCAGGGATAACTGTGCAGGCATATCACTTAGAAATATGGAGGTAGGCATCAGAAGAAAGAGTCTGCAGAGAGGAATTTAGGACACAAATGGGACAGGGGACTGCTGTTTTTCCTTCACACCTTGTTATACTATTTGGATTTTTAAACTGTGTACATTAGGCTAGACTTGTATGAAAAAATAAATAAGCAAACTAGTAACTAGACTAAGAGACAAGAATTTAAGACTCAAGAGAAAAGGAAGGAGATAGAAAAGAAGAATCAAGGCTTCTTCTTTACCACACGGCCAGGAAAGTTAGCTGATTATAGCTGTAGGAAAAAAAATGTCCATGCAAGAACTCTTTCATCCAGGAGATGGGCACTTGAGAAAAGTCACTCTTGTACCAGAATCCACAGCCATCAGACCAGCATCCTGCTGGAACAGAGGACAGAGCTGTTTTTATTCTAGCTGCTTCTGGTCTCAGCCCTTCCAACCCATCCAGGGAGTCAGAAGAGTATCTCCCCACCTTTCCCTCCACTCTGCCACAGGCACTCAGGTGCCCAGTGGGCTGCAGTTTGGACTAAGGGCAGAGTAAGTGGGTAGGGGGCCTCCGAGGAATTTCGGAGAATGAGGTGTAGACATTCCCATCCACTGGGGAGCCATGGGTGTAATGGAACTGGTCCAGCCTCACCAGCAGGTGGTACAGGTTCTCCGCTGTTGTCGGGTGGTCCCAAACAGTATCTGTGGGAACAGGCCCAGGCATCTGTGGTCACTCAAAGGAAGATAAAGCTTCTTTACTCTCCCCTAGCCTTCTGCATTTGAGCATCTGTGTCTTTCTCTAGGACAAGCTCCTATTAGTCCCTCAAGAACCTGGCTCGCATTGGAAGAGGTGGTGCTGCCTCTGTGGTGGTGACACATTGAAACCTGCCCTTCCCTGAAACGTAGTCAAAGCTGCCTTCGAGGAGCCTGGGCCAGGCCCTCGGCTGGGTCAGGTTCTAGTAAGCCCAAGGTCACAGAGCAGGTCCTCTGGATACTTCAGGACTCCAGCCTGGGACGCTCTGGAAGATGAAGCAGGAGACATTCCACTGTGGGAAAGAAGGGAGGAAGAGGCATCTCAGCCCCCTCCCTCCAGTCCAATACATTTCCAGGAAAAGCCAGAGTGAGTCAGTCTGCCCACCCATGGGTCCAGAGGGTGATAAGGGGGAAGTCTGCTGGATGTCGCAGAATGACCATACTTCCACTGTCTGAATCCCGATTGTTTCACAGCCAAATGGCAAAACAAAACACAGTTTCTACAAAGGTCTTGGACTCTGTGAGAAGTAGAATCATAATTATGGATTTAAAAAAAAATGGGGAAAGAGAAATCCAGCCACCAAGGCAGGTACCTACCTCCCTCTTCATCCATGAAGGTGTCTCCCAAACATCATGGCCCATTACAACATAGAAGAGTTTCCAGAGAGTGACAAGGCCATACCCCACTCAGGAGAATTTGTAGTTTGAGAAAGCACTCCTGGAAGCATGCCCCAGTGGGAGAGTCCTTACAAATAGAACTCAAGAGGACAGGAGGGTGGAGATCTTCCTGAGTTGTAACCTTTCTGAACAGACACCATCCAAGGCAGATGGAACGAGGCAGGGATACGCCATTGCAAACGTCCATGTTCAGGAACAAAGTCAGCATTTGGAAGTGGATGCATCCTGGAATGAGGAACAAGCACAGCCACCTAAGCTGTACCCTACAGGGGCTGTTGCAAAGTGCTCATGATCATGTCAGTAGTACAGCAGAGACAGCCACACAGCTAACCTCGGACCAGGTCATTTCGCCTCCAGGCCCTATGCTTAGTCAGGATAGTTGGCCACAGTTATCAGCATGGACTTAGGAGGTAGACAGAGCTAATGCCTAAAGACTCAGACTGCTGGGCTGTCAGACTGCTCTCTTACATAAGATTTTCTGCATGTGAAACACTGGTACCAACAGATCAACACAGACTTTGCTTTAAAAAAGGGGGGGGGGGATGGGGAGCTGGAGACCAGAAGAACGAATGAGCCCACCTCCTGCAGGACTTCACCTGAATGTCCAGGTGGAAAACCAACACACCTGCACACTTTGCTGCCCCAACTACATGTCGCTCCAGACTTCTGGGTCTTCTGAGGCCCTGGGAGACAAGAAGGAAGGAATTTTGCAGATCTAGGGTTGCGGTGAGCAGCCCAGCGTGGCCATGCTGCCTCTGCCCTACTGGATGGGTGTCCACAAAATAGTAGTTTTCTCCCTCACAGGGCTTTGCTCAAGAACCAGTCTCATTTTCTCTTTAAACTAACAGGATATATGGCAGAATTTACTCAGCTGATTAGTTGAAAAGCTGACTCTCACAGCCACACAGGCGCTGGAGGCTGAGGGCCTAGGGAGGCTCTGCATGGGCCTTGTGGGCATGCCTGGCTTCTCTGCTTGGAAGGTGGGGGTGGGGGGAGACTTTGTCCTCATGTCCCCATAGGAGGGAAGGGCCTTGATCCTTAGCCCTGGCACAGGACAGACTAGGCATCTTAATCCCAGGCTGTACCTTCCCAGGGTTCCCCTCACCCTTCAGCCAAGGTCAAGAAAATCCCCCAAAGCAGGACTGGAGACACTCTGGCTCTGCCAGCCTTCACCTGTGGTTCCTAGAACAGGCTATGTTGTCCCTGGGAGTGAGGCAGAGGGCAAGGAACACAGCCGGTGCCAGGCAGAGGGTGGGGAGGGGTGAGGGACCTCAAGGAACAAATGACAAGGCCTCACCTGCCCCCTGGCCCCCAGACTCTCAGAAGCTCTACAGCGGCAGCCACTCCATGAAGGAAGCAGGGAGGCCAGGCTCTCCTTGCTATATTATAGATGAGATCCTTGAGGCCCAGGGAAGAATTTGCCACCCCATTACAATTGGTGGGAACTCTCCTGGCAAGGCTGTTCTCAGGCTTCCAGTCCCTTCCAGACAGGAGAGGATATAGAAGGGGATGTAAGGAGTGTCAGGTGCCAGCAGAAAAGAGAGAAACAGGGCGAGAGAAGGAAAAACAAGCAGATGCTATGGAGAGCCAGGAGAAGAGGGAAGATTCCAGTGGGGCAGACAAACGAGGCCTGGGAAGGGAACAATAGAGACAGACGAGTAAGATGGGAGGGGCAGAGGACAAGACAGATCAGAAGATCACGGAAAGAAGAAGACGGACCATGGGTGTGGATGGGGGTGTGGGTGATGGCTCCCTGTCATCGGAGACCCACTACCAGCAAAAATGTTGACTTGCCCAACACCGATATTGGGCCTATAACTCTCAAATGTCATTGCTCATCAAAATCACTGGGGATAACATTACAAAAAGCTTCCAAGATTCTGATCCAGAAAGTCTAGGGCTAGGCCCGGGAATCCGCTTTTATTTAAAGCTCCCCCAGTGATGCCTGTAGTCCTTGGGTGACATTTCAGATGTCACTGCTTTTGTGACTCCACTGAGTGATGCAGCCGGGGTGGCCCTGAGATGCCCCATGACTCCCAGCTTAACGCCTCCCACCTGCACTGCCCCAGCCACACTCCGCTGCTGTCAGGTGGATCTCCAGGAGTCCTTCCTCCCCGCTCCCCGCTGCCTTCTCCCCCTTCTCCCAGGTCCCCAGACGACTGATGTCCTGCTTTATTTTTCCCTTCAAACAAGCTAATTAAGCAATAATCCTAGAAGAATCCATCACTCTGACAAGGTTGTTGATTAACCATCCCCCAAGCCAAGCCAAAAGTGCTTAATATCCCTGCGGAATGGTCAATGGCGAGTACAGCAGCCCTGGGCTGCCGCAAAGCAGGTGATGGCTGTGTCTGAGAAGGCAGATGCAGAACGGGTGATTGGGCCTGACTTTGCAGCCTGGCGGAGGACAGAGGAGAGGCAGGGGGACTGGCTTGAGGCCCCACAGGCTGGGGCATATCTCACAAGATTCTAGACCATTCTTTCTGAGACCGCCCAAAGCCCCCAGAGAGTTCCTAGGGTTATGAACAACTCTGGACCACGGGAGAAGAGCTGAAGGAAAGGGGGTTGGACCCAAGGACATAATTCTCCAGCTTTACAGCTATGCCAATTATATAGCTGCTGGAGTGAAAGCAGAGACAGGCAGAACGATGAAATCACTGACTTTGAGAGATCATTTCAAGTCCAGACGATATATCTTTCTGTTTTCCACGCTTAGACTCTTATTGTAAACACCCCCCTATTCCCCTAAAAGATTTACTTTCTTCAGCACTGGGAAAAATAACACTCGGCGACCACGCAGGATGTGATAAAACACTGCCCCCTGGCGGCCACAATTGTTGCAGCTTCGAAGCATCCACCTTCCAAAGGCCCCTTCCCTCTCAAGGAGCACCTCCAGCCCACCCACCTGGAGCATGCACCATCTGAGCTGCGACATCCGTGGAACTGTCCTATCACCTGTCTGCCTCCGATTCTGGTCTCCTTTCTGCCGTGTTTTGCATAAAGAGTCGATGATGTTGGCAAATACTCTGGACCAAGGGAAAAGAAACTGATCCCCATCTGGGCCATCCTGCTTTGGTCACTGATATCTTACATCTTTAAGAGTATCCAATTTGGTTCTGCCACAAGAAAAAGAAAACAGCATATAGTAGGTGCTCATTGCATGCTAACGAGAACAAACGAGTGAAAATATGCAAAGAAAGGGAGCACGGTGGAGCAGACAGAGCACTGGACAAGGACTCTGGAGTGTAAGGCTCAAGTCCTGGTTCTGCCTCCAGCCATCTGTATGTGTTTCAGACCTTCTCTCTCTGGGCCTCCTCTAAAATGAAGAGGCTGAAGTTGGAGTTCTCTAAGGTCCCTTCCACATCACAAACTCAAAGGAGCCGGGTCCTAATGATTCTAATCCATAATCATCAAGGGGCACCTATTAGCCAGGAAAAAGGAGGCTGTGGCAGCGACAGCTCTTACTGGGACCCACTCTCTGGAGAAACAAATTGAACAGTGCTCTCTTCCCTCGGCCTGGGAGTCACTGCTCCTCAACAATGTTTGTGACCAAATTCAAAAGCCCCTTTACTCCACGGTTGGCCATTAGCATTGGTATTCCCCTGGGAGGTGGAAGCGGGCCACAGTGGGGCCGCTGATGCTGGTGGGACAGTGACACCTAGTGGCCATCCCCACTAGTCACAGCCCAGGCCTGCCACTCAGCGCTTGCCAAGCACCCTACTCCCCACTGCTAAATAGTAACCCCCCGGCGTGAGTAAAGGGCCCTGGGTTATAGTCTCAGTCTTGCAACTATCTCTCCATCTGCCCTCAGTTTCTTCCAGCTAGGAGTTTGGCCTTTATGTCTTTCTTCCAGCTGCCTTGTCCCCTGAGACTCTGAGAACCCGTGACTTACGGCATATAGCCACGGATCTTAGGCCCACACAATGGGCAGGATGTCCCTACTGGAAAGGCACAGCCCAGACAGATTTCTCCACTGGAGCCCTGGGGTTCCACCCACGTGATCATGCCCAGTCCTGCCGCACAGCCACCTCCACACGGCCACAAGACAGGACCACATGGCCAGTTCATTGACCACAGATGTTTCAGGCCTAGGACGTCTCCATCCTGACTGCCAGCTGCTGGGGTGGGGGAAAGTAACAGAACCAGCCAGCAAGAAGCCTTGTTGAGCTTTCTTTTGGGGTCAGGGCAGTTCACCTGGTTTTGTCCATTTGGGGCACCAGAATCTTGCCCCATTGGTGGGGTCCATAGGGTTCATATATCCCTAAAGAACAATGCAGATGGGTTCTTTTTAACACACTTTCCTCCATATACTGACTCCACAAACCACAAAGAGTAAGAAACAGATTTGGTGCAGAGGCTTCAGGACCCCCCCCCACCGGGCCCAGGTGTTCACGCTACCTTGGCACAGCTGAGGACAAAGAGGTTGAGCTTGGTTGAGTCTTTCCTGAGTCCCACCTTATTTCTGATACTGGAAGAGCTGGGCTCTCCACCTCTTGAACCATGTCACTTATCACCAATTTTTGGTCTTTGGCTTATTAATCTTTTCCAAAGTAGAGTCTTTGAGTGGTATGTGATTTCCACAAGAGACCTTGGGTTTTTCCAATATGCAAATTGCAAAAGTGCTAGACATCGCTGAGTCTGTTTCCCTTTACTCCTCACGGTTCCCCCTGCACC
Organism: Herpailurus yagouaroundi; assembly: GCF_014898765.1. Lineage (NCBI taxonomy): Eukaryota > Metazoa > Chordata > Mammalia > Carnivora > Felidae > Herpailurus > Herpailurus yagouaroundi. The sequence continues at coordinate 25,229,334 of NW_024412419.1, read as the reverse complement.
GTCCCGGGAGGTATACCGAGGTGGCACTCTGGAATCCCTTGGAAAAGGAAGTCACCGGTTCAGGTTGGGGATGTGGTGAGTGATAATCTTCCCTGGTCGTTAAATAGTACAGGTGGAAACACATTTTTGGAGATGGAGAGCAGGTGAGTCGTCATTGTACAACACCTACTATCTATGAGTCAGGGTCTAGTTGGGAGACAAAAATCACACCTGCTGTTTGAATAGGGAAAATTTAATACAGAGAACTATTAGCTAGTGAAAGGTAGTTAACTACGAAAAGGGGCAATAGAGGACTCTAAGGAAGACAGGTGTAGAAGATGCAGGAAGCAGCTGCCACCTCTAGGGCTGAGGGAGGTTACCCAAAGAAGGAACGAAGAAATTGGATGAGATTCAGACCATGCTGGACAGAGTGTGGCTACAGCCCATTGGGTGGTGGGGAAGTTCACTGGAGCACCAGCAGGCTGGAGTGGAGTGCAGGAGGCCCCCTTCTGGGTGCCAGCAAAACTCCTTGGAGAGAGCACCCTGGGGGAGGGGACCCAGATGCCACCAGCAGTCACCTTGGAGGACGAAAAAGGCCCCCCTGGAGCCAGGAGGGGGAGTTCTTGTTCCGTGTGCCTTGCGGTGTCCCTCTCGCACCCTCTGCTGTCCATGGCTGGCATTGCACCAACTGAGACACCTTTATGGGGTCCAGTGTTACAAAGTAGGGCAAAGAAGCTGGGTTTGGAGTTAAGCACCTACTCTGTGCCAGGCCCTGTGTTGTGCATGTCCCTCACGGATTTCATAAGAGCTCACGTACAATTCTTTGAAATAGATTTTAGCATTCCCATTTTAATGTTGAGAAGGCACTGAAAAGCTAGGAGTAAGCTGAGAAGGATAAGCAGCTAGTATACGGGATATAAATGGTGTTCAAACTGATGTGTGTGTGACTCCAGAGTCTGTGTTTCTCCACCACGCTAACAGTGCCTCCTTCTGTAAAGGATAAAGGACAGTAAGATCCTGTTCTCCTCTTCCGTGAACTCACATAAACTTCCGGCATTGCTTCTTGCACTCTCTCCCTAGGGAGGCAGGTGCCCAGTGGATGCTCTGAGGCAGAGACCCCCAAACCAGAGACATGGGGAGACCTGGTAAGAATGGAGGCTCCCGGGCTTACCTCTGCACTTTCCAATTCAGTAGCCTGGGGGGAGGAGGCTGGACCCTACATCCTACAAATTCTCCAAGGTCTGGTGCACTCCAAGAGAGGAGCATCACCTCCACTGGACCAGAGGCAGAAAGTGAGGAGCCACCTGGCCTTTGATGGGGGAGGGGGCCTTCAGGCTCACAAGCTCCTTGCAGCCCCAGCACCCCGTGGAGAGGTCACTACTGATAGCTGGTTTCTGAAATGAAAATCAAATAGGGCTCGTGGATCTGCTTCATGGGTGATGAAGTTGTAATGACTGTAACAGAGGTAGAATTGATTCCTATTTGTCAGCTGGATAATTGGAGGCTGGGCTCCGGGACTCCTTGGCCCCTTTGTCTTGCAGCCTCTTTAGGCATCTTTTCTAGATGGGAGGCATTTCCGAGCTAGAGCTTGCCAGAGGTAATCCCATCTGGCTCAGGAATAAGGCCCCCCCTTTTGGAGAAAATTCCATGTGCCAGGAGCTCTGTGCCTTCATCGCCAATCCTCAAACCTTCTCGTGAGACTAATACCACCACTATCCGATGAGGAAGCTGAGGGTCTTGCCCAAGGCCACACAGATATAAGAGACAGAGCTGAAATTCAGAAGCCCGGGGTGTCACTCCAAAGCCAAAGTAGGGCAAAGAAGCTGGGGTTTGGGGCTCAACACCTCTCCCATGTCCCTTCTGGGAGCCCACGTAGCCTTGCGAGAGGAAGCAGCTCCAGGCTTGGGGTCCTGCCAGGGCAGAGCCAGGCCAGTCCGGAGAGGGGCCAAATGTTTGCTGCCCTGGGATGGGTGGTTCAGCACAGCCCAGGAGGCCCCAGAAGTGCCCCAGTGGGGAGGGCGCCGACGTTACAATAGCTGATCAATCCTTCTAAGAAATGGCCACCTCTCAAATCACATCCAGGAAGCAGATTGTTTAATCCCACAAAAGGGTGAGAACTGAACCCCGCCCCCCCATGCCACACTGCCCAACCAGCGCAAGAAGCAAGGCATCTCCCTATAGGCTGATGTGGGTTTCCGTGTGTCTGTGGCCCCGCCAGCTCCACACACTCAGGCTTGTCTCCAGCGGCCACCTCTGCCACACAGGGTGCTTTCTGCAGGAAGCCGTGTGGCCCCGTGTGGATTGGGACAGACCAGGCCCAGATCCTGCCACCTCTTGGCTGGGTGGCATAATCCTCACCCTCCGGGCCCAGCTGCCTTCCTCTGGAAACAGGCACTTAAAAGTACCACCTCTGATCCAAACTCGGAGAATGTACAGCATCCAAATGGAGACTTCGGGTAAACTGTGGACTTGGGGAGATGATGATAACGTGAGTGCAGGCTGGTGACCTAACAAGGGTCCTGCTCTGGTGGGAGATGTTCACGGTGGGAGGATGTGCACGTGTGAGACAGGGTATCTGGGAACTCTCTCAACTTCCCGTTTTTCTCTGAACCTAAAAGTGCTCAAAACACCAATGTCTATTCAAAAGGGAAAAAGTACTGCCTCTTAAGGCTGAGGGAGAATTAATTAGGATAGTGACATCGAAGGCCCCGACCCCGTGGGGCCGCAGTGAGGCCCGTGGTAACTGAGTGAGGGGTTCATCTGAAGCCCCCTGCAGACCCCGGAGGGCCCCGATGGTGGGAGCAGCCTGATGATCACCTCCGTCACTGCCTCGGCTGCCAGGGGAGCCCTCTGGAGGGTGGGGACAGGTGTACTGAGTGAACTGAGAACTGGTCCAAGTAACCCCGTTAACGTCATGAGACAGGCGACAAATGCAGCCCAGGGTTGGGCATAATAACAGGCCCAGGACTAGGATTTGTGAGATCAGTTTGTCCCTCCCTCTCTCCAGAAAAAAGTGTTCAGAGCCGAATGAAAGAACAGGGAAGGACTTGGCTATCTGGCAAAAGCACAGTTCTGGCTGGCAACTCTCCTGCTCTAAAATCCTCACTTGCTCCTCAGTGCCTTCGCCTGGGACAGACACCTTCCCTCCAGCTGCTGGATCCAGTAGCCACTCCGAGTGCCATTCAGGGGGTGGAAAGAGAGCAGAGGGGTACCAGGAGACCCAAGTCTTTTTTAAAAAATGTTTTTAATGTTTATTTATTTTTGAGAGAGACAGCGCGTGAGTAGGGGAGGGGCAGAGAGAGAGGGAGACACAGAATCCAAAGCAGATTCCAGGCTCTGAGCTGTCAGCACAGAGCCTGACGTGGGGCTCGAACCCACAAACCGCGAGACCATGACCTGAGCCAAAGTTGGATGCTTTAACCGACTGAATCACCCAGGAGCCCCAGGAGCCCCAAGTCTTAAACCCAACTCTGGGGTAGCTCTGTGACCTTGGGAACATATCTCTCCCTCTCTGTGCCTCAGTTTCCCCATCTGGAATTCCTTCCTTCCTTCTTTCACTGAATTCACTACCGAGTGCCAACTATGAGCCAGACAATTTGTAAAGTCTTTCCTTGTGACAGTATTTTCTGTACAGTACAGTTCAAATGCTCTGGGAGAAATACCGCGCACACACGGACCCAAAGCATCAACATGAAAATTTTGTTTTGTTAAGGTTCCCAGAGACATACATTTCCTCCCGGGCTGTGCCGTAGAATCCACATTTCTGAGCCCACCTTTTGTAAATGGGATGCTTGTTTGGAAAATGGCTGGATAACGTCGAAGATTGCAGGGCTATGACCTTGTGCCCCTATCTGTCTAGGGCGGATGGAGGACAAAAGCAGATGCTTCCTGGCTGCAGCTCTTGATTCCCCTTGAGTCTCTCTCATGGTCGGACCTGTCCTCCCTGCCAGGTCGCCTCCCCTGGCCCCGAGCCCATCAGAGGATTGGGAGGTTCTCTGGGAAGAGCATGTAGAGCCCAAAGAAGCATGAGCTTGGCTCCAAACAGATCATGGTGCCAATCCTAGCTCTGCCATGTCCTGGCTGTGTGACCTTGGGAAGTCACTCAACATCTCTGAACCTTGCTGTCCTCTGTTAAGTGGAAAGACTAAAATCTTTACCTGACAGGGTTGTGGTAAGGATTAAGTAAAAGAACACAAGTGATGTTTCCGGCCACACAAATGGCAATAGCACCTGAGTCGATATGCGATGTTCGGTATCCTGTCCTCAGACGAGATGCTCGGTGGACAGCATGAGGACAGGTGCAGGGGAGAGCTCCATGTCCAATCCCCAGCATCAGCCTTATCCGTTCATCCCCTCTTCGTCTTTGTCATTTCCTTCCCTGGGACAGCCAGGTGGCAGCATGGGGCCATGGAACGGGAGCCTTCTCTGGCTGTCCCCTCACAGAGTGCGCTCCCAGAGATCCTTGGAAGCTGTCTATTGAGCTCTTACCATGCTGGGCGCAGGGGAGCAATACGGATGTGTGGAGGGCACAGTTGTCTGCCGTGGGCACCGATGGGAGCGTCTGCAGTGGGGCCGAGCCGGGAGCAAACTCAGTACCCCCCACAGCTGTCGGCAAGTGCCCTCCACACTCGGGGCCCGCTGGGGTTCAGGAGTCACACCTGGACCTGAGGCTCAAGGAGGGAAGCGAGTAGGAGCCAGGGCCCCGAGTCCCCGAGGGTGCCCTTGCCCACTGAGCCCAGGCTCCCGTCGGTCAAGGCCCCCGCTGCCCCGAGGCCCAGCCTAGGCCCTCCGAGAGATGCCGAGGACCCCAGGAAAGCAGTGTCCTTTTGTCTCTGCTTCCTCCAACAGGACCTCTTTGGATCCCGGAGGGATCTTTGCCACTGGGAGCCACAGTGGTTTGTGGGAAAGTTCCTCCAAATCCCCAGCTAATCCTCCTTTGCCTGGACTCCTTTAGCAATTGCATTTGTGCTCCGTGGCCTCTAATCCCTTCATCCCCAGATGTCCCCAGGGAAGGCACATGGTGGCCAGTGGGTCTGTGCCAAACCGCGCCTTGGGACCACCAGCCTGTCCCACTCAGAGTCTGCCTTCTGTCCTCCCTCCTGTGGGTCTCATTTGACAGCCTGCGCCTGGTGGTGTGGGGACAGGGCAGCTGACCAGTGGGGCCCCACCCTCCACCCTGAGAGACTGTCCGGGAGATGCTCTTGTTTGAAGTTGGAGCCTCGGGCTCCGCCTCCCTTACTTGGGGCTGAAGATCCTCGAGCTGCCTCGTAGGGATACTTGTGAGCACTTACTAAGGTCATTTGTTTAATGGGCTTAAGGCAGAGCCTGCGGCTTCACAGGCAGTCAGAACTAGTTAGCTCCGGTTAACCTGGAGTGTCTACCTGCCCACCCCCACCCCCCAGTGGCTACCTCTGGAGGCAGGGACCCCTGAGGGACAGCAGCTCCTGACAGTGAGAAAACCCTTTGTGTTGGTCGGAAACCGTCTCCAAATCACAGGTTGCCCAGGGAAAACACAGAGGCAGTGTGCAGTGTGCGATCACTGGTGTGGCAGTAAGTGAAAGAATAGCCGTCTGCTCTGGTCATCGCGTAAAATATTCCCGAAACGGTAAGAAAGGGGCTGTGACGCTGGCTTCCTGGAGAGAGTGGGGGGGGGGGGGTGGATTGATAGGGAAGGGAGGGAGACTTTTTATTGTATGTTACTGAACAGAGACCCATGTGGTTGTATAGCTTATTCAGAACTTCAATTTAAAACTATATACAAGAATGGGGTGCCCGGGTGGCTCAGTCGGTTGAGACGAACCATGAGATCATGACTTGAACCAAAGTCAGATACTTAACCGACTGAGCCACCCAGGTGCCCCGTAAATTCCATTTTTAAAGATCGCCTAACGCCGCTCAATAAATTAAGCTTCTAGACTTTTAGTCTCAAAGGCTTCAGGATTGCTGCAAAGAGCATCACTCTTACCCTTATCAAAAATAAAAGCCAAATAATCTACCAAATGACCCCTTTCCTTAAAATGACCCCTTCTTCCCTTCAAGAAGTGAGGTAGAGGGCATACACATAGCTGAAGTCTTAGGGAAAACAAGCACCTCCAAGGAGAGACAAGACCCAGGTGCTTGCTTACCTGTTCCAAATGTTGGACACCATACAAGCTGGAAAGAAGAAGTCAACCAAACTTCTGAACATTGCTAAAGGCCAAGTGTGGGGCCTGCGTGAAGGCACAGGTCCCTCGGGAGGTGCAGGCAGGAAGCAGAGACCCAGCCACCTGTACTCCCTTCACCATGGACCACACCAGGCGCTCACAAGAAGGACAGTGGGCAGGGAGGAGTGGGGAGGCCCGAACAAACGTCTTGGATCCGGTCTGGGGCAAACAGTGCTTCAGAAAAAAGACGAAGCCTGCACAGATCCTACTCCCTATAGCCCTTAGAAAAAAGAATGAAGGCCACTGGGAAAAGGGCAGCAAATGCTGTCACTCTTAGGGCACAAGTGAGGACCCGATGTGTCCAGGAAAAGGGAGAGTAAACCCTGTACCCCTCACAGAGGGGTGGAAACACAGACCAGGAATCTAGGGAGGGGGAGGGACAGGGTGACAGAAGTAGCCTCCGACAAAGACACAGGGACACCGCACCTGCCTAACACTGACACTGAGCTCAGCAGAGAGTGTCCCCCCCACCCCAGCCCACCCCCACCTTCACCCACAGGGTAGGGAGTGCTAACAACCAACAGCAACGTATAACAAAGGGGGATCAAGGGCAGGAAGAGAATATTTCTCTGAGAAACAGGCACAAGGGAATCCCTAAAGTGGGGGCTTGTGAGGAAGTCAGCTCACCCCTAGTCGATCTGTAGATTTAGTGCAGGGTCAAAAAGACCCCACAGCAAAATGTCGAAAGGAAATTGACAAGCGGATGCTAATTTTCCATGGAAAGGGGAAGGAACTTGAATGGCCACACCCACTCTGAAAAAAGAAAAGCCAAGTTGGAGAACACACATTATCCAGTTTCAAGACTTACTAAACTTACTGTAAAGCTACATACTGGGAAGAGACGTAAATGTAAAACCGAAAATCATAAACCTTCTAGGAGGAACTTCTAAGAAAACCTTGTGACTTCGCTATCTGGAGACAACCTGTCCATGATGTAGCTACAGACACCTGGAGCCCCGTTTCCAGTCTCCCACCTCCCTGATTGACTTTCCAGTTGTTATTTTAATTTAAATGCAGAACTGAAGGAGTCATCCTTGCAGGAGGTCACCGCGGTGTCTCTCAAACTTGCCTGGCCATCCGGGATCTTCCTGCAGATTCCTCACCCCGGTGCTCGGTACTCGGCTTGGAGTGGGCCGCAAACAGGGTACGTCTGCCCAGCAGCCTTCACTGGAGCCAGAGAACAAATTGCTCATCGCAACCTGAGGCCTCCCGCCTGCCCCCAGCCTGGCGGGGTGGGGGTGTGGGGGGGCTCTAGGGTCCTTCTCTCCCGCCCTCACCTCATTCTCTCAGGCGCGGTGAGTGTGCAGTGAAATTGAAAGAAAACAAATGCTCAAAGCCACAATTTCTTCAGTGCTTTTTCTATTCCCACCAGCCTTTCTGTCTTATCACACGAGGTAGTCATGAGTCAACCACAGAGAGTCTCGGAATAGTAATTGTGGAACCGAGAATCTGCATTTCTGCCACATGTGTGTACGTGTGTGGGTCTGCATGTGTGTGTGTCTGTGTGTGCATGTATGTGTTTGTACAGAAGAAGGGTGTGAGCAGCGGACGCAGAGGCAGGGAGAGACGAATAGGAACGAGAAGTTTCTTTTCTAGGGAAAGAGCCAGAAATTACATCCGTTCAAAAATACCCTGCCTCTCTCACAGATAAATATAGCCACATGAGTAGATGTGTCCCCAAACGAAACTTTCCCAACAAATCCGGAAAGAGTCACTTGAAGAGACTGCTGGTGCTGGCTCTCCCCTCTTGCTCTCCTGTCCCCCGCGTCCCCATGCTCCCAGGGCACAGTCAGGAAGACGAGCGCAGAGGGACGTCTGTACCCGGCCTCCCCCAGGATTCTGGCCAAGGGGAGAAGCAGGAGTGGTGTGCTCCTTTGTTAAAGGGCTGCTGGCCAGAGGGGCAGGGCTGCCAGAAGTCTCCCCCATGGAAAAGAACTCGAGAGGCTACTTCTCTCTATTATGGGGAAATGGAAGCTCAGAACAGGAAAGAAGCCCCACAGAGGCGAATTTACCAGATGTTGTGGCCAGACCCAAGGTGCCATCAAAATCACTTGGCCACCGGTATAGCAGAAGCACCTGCCAGCCAGACGGAGGGGAGACTCGGGGCCCAAGAACTACATGCCAGCTGAGACTCGGCTCCCCTGCGACCCACACACAACAGACCCTTCCAGCAGCCTGATGAGGTAGCTAAAGCCGCCCCCATCTTTCCGATGGGGAAACTGAGGACAGGAGCCACTGGGTGATTTCTCCCAGGCCCCATGGTTGGTCATGCAGAGCTGGGCTCTGCTCCTCTGCGAGCCCAAGGAAAGGCCACCCTGCCCGCTCAGCCAGCTGAGCTCACAGTGGGGCACCGCTGTGTCCAGATCCCTGTGGGAACACAGAGCTGCAAGTCCTCTGGGAGGAGGCTCCTGGGGCCGTTGCACAGTTGCGGACATCGCTGGTCTAGCACCTTCTCAGCTCCTGACTCCTCCTGGAGCCCCCTCCAAGGGACTCTGCACCTGTGCCTCCACCTCTGCTGCGGGCCTGACCGCCTCCCTTACCTGGCCAAGCCAGAGCTCCTCCTGGGCTCCAAGCCCTGGTGAAAAGTGCCTCAGCATCTTCCGAACCCTTGGAGACAGGCAGACCCGGGTTCAAATGCCACCTCTGCCACTCCCAGCTCTGTGGCCGTGGGGAGAGCGATGCCTCATGCATCAGTTTTTTGGGGCTACTGAAACAAATACCACACACTTGGTGCCTTAAACAACACGAGTTCTAGCTTCTCACAGTTCTAGAGGAAAGGCGTCAAAGTCCATCTCACTGGGTTAAAATCAAGGTGACTGCAGGGCGGCGCTCCTTCGGGCTGTAGGGGACAATCCCTTTCGGTGTCTTCTCCAGCGTCTCGAGGCGCCCGTGTTCCTCATCTGGTGGCCCAGCATCACTTGGACCTCTGCGTTCATCACTGAGCCTCTTCCTCTGACTCTGGCCCTACTGCTGCCCTCTTCTAAGGATGCTTGTGATTCCACGGGTCCGTCTGTATAATCCAGGATAATCTCCCATCCTGAAATCCCCAATCACATATGCAAAGCTCCTTTTGCTAAGTATGGGAAACTATTCACAGGTTCGTGGATTCGGACATGGACATCTTTTCAGGGAGGGAATATTACTCAGCCTTCCACACCTCAGTTTCCTCATGTGTAAAATGGGGTGATAATCTGTACGTCGCAAGTCTGCTGGAGGACGAATCACGTTGTGAAGTGACAGCTGTGTCCCTGGTACAAAGTTGAAAATGAGGTCACGAAAGGGTGGCCTCTGCCCTCCTCCCTGTCTGTGTTGGCTTTCTGTCCCCAGGCCTGTCCCCAGGCCTGGCTCTCAGCGGGGACTTAAAGTATTTCGGTTGAAATAAACTCCTGGCAGTGATGGATGGCTCTGACCTCCCGAGTGCTGGGCAGGGCTGTTTGCAAATGGAAAGGCTTCTGGGCAGCAGTGGGAGGAATTTGGGCAGAAACGTGGAACGGTGTGTTCGCGGACATAAATTCCAAGTGGTTTTTGTTGGGAAAGCTGAACTGCAAACTTCCATCTGCTTCCATGTCAACTGCTATCCCCGGTGGGCTCAGCTGAGACCCATCCCGGCCACGGAGCATCTCTCCCTGGGGGCAGCGTGAGGCTCTCCTTGCAGCCGGAAGTCCAAATGCTGTGTCCCCTCCCTGCTCACTGCCCAGGCCTGGGAGGGTGACAGATCTGGCGGCCAGGGGCTGGAGCATGTGACCAGTCAAGGAGCACAGATTCTGGAAGTCCCCATCTCCTGGGAAGGAAGTCAGAGAGTGGGGGAAGGGGCAAGGTAGGGGGAAGGGCTGTGTCCTTCATTGCAGGGGTGAGGCAGGGGAGGGGCCAGATTCCCAGGACCCCTCCTAGCGTTCCCTCTGGCAGAAGGCTACCACTCAGAACAGTTTAAACCCATTTTAATCCAATACTCTTTACCAGCAAAACATCCTTCAGGGGCGCCTGAGGGGCTCAGTCAGTTAAGCATCTGAGTCTTGATTTCGGCTCAGGACATGACCTCCCGGTTCGTGAGTTTGAGCCCCGCGTCAGGCTCTGTATGGACTGCACAGGGCCTGCTTGGGATTCTCTCCCCCTCTCTCTCTGCGCCTCCCCTACTCATGCTCTCTCTCTCTCTCTCTCAAAAATAAATAAACACTTTTGGAAAAGTCAAAACATCTCTCCGCATGCCCTCCAACAAATCCATATTTATTTCTAAATGTATGGTGCACATTACTGTACCAATGTATTATGCACATCAAAACTTTCAGAAATGTAAACAGAGTAAAGTAAAAGTCTATAAATACACACAAATAGGAAATCTACATTTTGATCCTGCGATTGTAGAACAAGTGAACAGGGGACACACACACACACACACACACACACACACACACCCCTCCCCCGGAGGCCACCAGCAGCAGAAACCACACTTGGCATTGGTTGTTCTTCTTTTTCCTTGAATCTTGGTTATTCGTACGTCTGATTCAGCGAGCACATGTCCTGCCAGGCAGGGCTGGTATCTTGTTTTTCTCCACCTGGCTTCTAGAGTTGCCAAAAGACAGGACAGTTATGCTTTAGACAGTGCAAAGTGCAGAGTCCACAGCTGGTGCATAATAAAGTCATTCAATAAATAGTTTCTGAACACCTACTTTGAGTCCAGCTTTGAGGCAGGCCCAGGGGTTCAATGTTTATTTATTTTTGACAGAGAGAGACAGACAGAGCATGAGTCGGGGGTGGGGGGCAGAGAGAGAGGGAGATACAGAATCTGAAACAGGCTCCAGGCTCTGAGGTGTCAGCACAGAGCCCGATGCGGGGCTCGAACTCACGGACTGCGAGATCACAACCTGAGCCGAGCCACCCAGGCGCCCCCAGGCCCAGGGGGTTCAAAGCACCGGACCTGGTCCCGCCTTCATGGAGGGAGCCCAACAGAACAGCTGGGGTTTGAACCAGGCTTGGGATGGCTCGGGCATTTGAGGCAGATGAGCGAAGGGAGAGCATCGAGCAGAGGAGGCGTGTGTGCAAAGTGTGAGCCCCCCTGACGTATCTGGGAAGCTGTCACTGGGCAATTATGACTGGAACTCACAAGGGAACACAAGGGCATGGTGAGAGAGAAGACCAGGAGTTGTTATGCCCAGAATTCGTGATCCCCAAAGACCACTAGGGAGCCGAGTCCGATGTAAAAGCAAAAGAGCCTTTATTCGAGCTAGCTCGAGCTCAGTCCCCTACCTGCACCGAGGCAGCGGTGAGATACCGGGGAGAGAGAGAGAGCGAGTTTCAAAAGGACAAAGGTTTTATTGGGGCCTAGGGGCAGTTGGTGAGGTAATGGCTGTGGCTCCAGCCGATTGGCTGGGGAAGGGTCTGAGTCCTGTTTAGGCAGGTGATCGGGAGGTTACTCAAGGGGAGGAGGCGTGGTCAAGGTGAAGGACACAGAACAAGATGGAGCTGGCCGGCGCAGGCCTGCCCTTTCAGAGTGGCAGGAGGTAGGCCCAGAAGCTTCCAGGTAGGAAGAGTGTGCGGTCAGTCCTGCTTCTGTGGCTTCCCGCCCCGGGGGGCCTACTCGAAGTGCCCGTCCTGCCATGCATCTTCACAAGAGGAAAGGGACCAGAGGGCTGGTGAGGAGGCATCTGGAACCACATAGGAAAGAAGTTCAGCCTTCCGTTCTCACCGGTGCAAAGGCAGGCGTGGCGCCAGGCCAAAGCCAGAGAATCCAGAGGTCCGAGTTTCATCGGGAGGCTAGCCCACAACCCCCACCAAGCCTCCACTAACTGCCCTGTGATGCCACCAGGCCCCTGGGTGTGAACGAGGGGCTCTGTATGGCTCCGGCAGGGGGCTCCCATAAAGAAGGCCTGCTTCAGGGCCAGCAACCCCCACCTCACCCTCTGGTGGGTCCGTGGCTCCAAACCCTTTCCCTGCTCCCTGAGGTGGGGAGTTTGTGTCCTTTCAGTTTACCTCAGACCCCTGGGCAGTCTCCCAGAGCAGGGAGATCTCCGAGCTGAGCTGGTCATGTCTGCTTTGGGCCAAGGAGCCTAAAATGCTTTCATGGGAACAAACCTCACAGGCCAGGGGAGGAAGGTGTGCAGATACTAGACCTCTGGGGTCTAGTATCTAGTTGGGGTTGGGTGCTGTGCATAGAGGAAAGTCCCATAGAGAGGGAGCCAAGCGCCTCAAGCAATCCTCCCTAACGTACCATGTGGCCTTGGGCCCGGAGAACTTGCCTGCCTGACCATCTGCCTTGGGCCCCAGACCTCAGTGGGCTTAGGCCTCACCGTCGGAGGGTGTGGACGGAAGCGGACTTGGGGCATCAGACTGAGCCTCACTTCAGAGGCTGGGAGGAGTTGAGAGAAATGTACGCTTTACTCCCAGGTCAGCAAGAACGTGCAGAGTCTGAAGGAACATGGTCCCTGGGGAGAGGGGATGAAGGCCGGCAGTGTTGGCTCCGCCCCCGACCCGCTGGGACCCATATTCTGACTTCTCATCTGCTCCACGAGGGGGGTGGGCTGCACGCCCTCTGCAGTTCCTTCCAGCTCTGACATTCTTTGACGCTACCTGGGCTTCTCCAAGCCCTGCTCAGCCCTTTTCCATCTTCCAGCCTGAGCCAATAGCCCGCCAAATGGTGGGCCACCCCACAGGTGATCGGCCACCACAGTGGGGTTTCTCGCAAACTGCTCTCACCGGCAGTTTCCTTCCCCAGGAGCAGGAGAGGCAGGCTGAGCCCTGTTCCCCTACCTCCTCCCACCACGGGGCCCAGGGGAGGAAGCCCCGCCCCCTCCTCCGCTCCTCTGGCCTGTGTGGCATTCTGTGAATGAGTCTGAAAACAAATCATCACAGGGAGAGAAAATAAGCCACTTGTCCCAAAATAGCTCTCCTGAAGCTCTGCCGGCTGCCTAGTCCCATGCCTTTGCAGCAGCGATGTTCTGTTATTTTGAAAGAGCCGAGAAGGCCACCTGATGGGTCTTTCTGGAGTCTCTCTCCTGGGGAATGAGCCTGTAGTGTGTGCCTGAGCATGGGCTAGGGCAGGAGTGAGTGTGCTGGTCTTGGGGCAATGGATCAGATGCCGCAGACCTACGACGAACCCCACAGGCTTCCTCCTGCAGCTTTCCCCGGTGGGGGGACACATCAAAGGTCAGTCTCCAGGCCAGAGGCACTTGGATCATAATTCAGTGAAAATGTGGACAAATGTCCCTCCGCACTGGCCACCAGGACTTAGAGCACAGAGTTAAGCACGAAGGGCTCCGTGGACCCAGAAGAAAATGCCAACCACCGGAATCATGGGTATGAATTTGAATAGCTCACCTGTCCTGTGCTGATAGGTTTACATTACGGCCTGTGGGCACAATTCAAGGAGTCCACGGAAGGTTTTTACATCTCTATTTTTCACTACCTTGGCCAAACATTAGCTTTTCTAAAAGCACTAGCTTTTGCATAGTGCTATGATGAATGTATGCAAGGGACCTCAGACAAATTTAGCAGCGTCTGTGATTTGTCACCAGTAGAATCCACAGATACAGCGCACTTGTTGCAGAAGTCTTAAATTATTGTTTAAGCTCATCACGACTTCAGAATTACGGTGCCTGTCAGGCCTGTCACTGATCTTGTTGATGTGTTCACAAAAGAGCACAGGCTATACGGGACCACAAATCTGAAGTTTTTAAAAATATTTTGATAACCGCATTTCCATGCGATTGATTGGAGGCCTTTTGTAATCGGATGTATTCTCCTTTAATGCATTTAAAAATTTTGCTCTGAAGAGGGCTTCATAAACTTCACCAGATTGCTGTAAGAAAGAAGTTCCTTCGGGGCGCCTGGGTGGCACAGTCGGTTAAGCGTCCGACTTCAGCCAGGTCACGATCTCGCAGTCCGTGAGTTCGAACCCCGCGTCAGGCTCTGGGCTGATGGCACAGAGCCTGGAGCCTGTTTCCGATTCTGTGTCTCCCTCTCTCTGCCCCTCCCCCGTTCATGCTCTGTCTCTCTCTGTCCCAAATAAATAAATAAACGTTTAAAAAAAAAAAAGAAAGAAAGAAGTTCCTTCACTTTCCCTGGATAACCTGGCATAATCCTCCCACCCAACCAGCCAGTGTGGGGGGTGGAGCTCCCTGCTCTGGTTGGATTGGGGGCGGGGGCGGGTGGGGGGAGTTTCTTGAGCTGCCTTATCCCTCCATCCACCCCTCCCTTTCCTTTCCCCCTTCCCAGAAGGTCCGTGGACTTCCTAGGTTTCAACAGAGTACATCTGCAAATCATCAACCTAATGCAACCCTCTCTAAGGGTCGTCTTGCTGGTGGCATACCTCCCATACTGCCCTGCGCAAGGGAGGTCCCCAGGAAAGGCGAAGTCAGAGGATGTCATGTATAAATGCAAGGTGAGGCCTCTGGGTGTTCGTGGAAAAAAAAAAAAAAAGGCAGGAGAGGTTGGGGATCCTAGCCCAGGGCGATCTGGGTTCCAATACTTACCAGCTGTGTGGCTGTGGTTTTCATCTAGTAATCAGTAATAATAGCTCCCACTTAAAAGGTTGCTTGGGGAATGAAAGGAAACAATGCACGCAAAGAGCTAAACTGGCTCCATAAATTCCCACTGCTACCCTTTCCCTGGGGAAGGCTTGTACCTGCAGCAGGCCCCTCCAGCCAGGGACACAGCCTCCCTCCCATCCTCTGCCTTGGAGGCAGCTTCAGCTCGGAATTTTCACCATTCAGAACTGAAACCCTCAGTTCTTCCCCTCTTTGCGAACATGTCACTTGGCCTCTCAGGGTGTTTTAGCAGCTGCTGAGCTCACCCAGAAGGCACACACTGTAACCATTATTTCATCATCTAATAATTAGCCTGACATGTAGAATGGGCTCCGAGGGCTCTGGGATGACAGTGCTGTTTTCAAATGCAAAGATACTGTAATTTTGCTCCTCTGCCAGGCAAGATGCACGCAGAAGGGAAAAGTGACCCAAGGCTTTGCGCGCCCTCAGCAGCGCTCAGCCCGTTACGCAGAGGCTACACAGAGGCAGGTTACTGGGGAGACAATGAAGCATCGTCTCCAGGACCCCTCACTTGCACAGTCCCCTGTTTGCTGTGAAATTTGCGATAGTGTATGTGTGCACGTTTTTTCCTAAAGACACTCTTCAAAATGTACAAATTTCAGGCTCCACAATACCTAACCCAGCCCAAAGTTGTCCCCTGGTTCTGCGCAGCCTGGAAGTGGACCCCCTCCTGCTGCCATTCAGGACTGGCAAGCCGACTTGGGGTTGCAAGTTACAGAGCGATTGCACTTTGGGCTAAGGGATTTGATGATTCGCTGGGGCAGAAGGGGGCGCCATCCTCAGGGCGGTAGTTCCCTGTACTGCCACCTGCTGGCCAGGAGACTTGGTGCAGCCGCATCAGCTCTAAGCCTGGGAGTCCCTCCCCCGTAGAATGCACTTGAGAAGCCTGATCTGCCCACAGTGCAAGACTGCTAGAAAGAGTAAAATTTGTCATCTGTCAGTGGGCTGAGGTGGAAATGTCGGTGATGATTGTGAAAACACACAAAACATTGATTTAAGGATGAAAAGGCCGGAGGTAAATCCCCCTGGCAAGTCATGGAACAAGGTATATAACCTGTGTGTGCCTCTCTCGACTAAAAAATAAAATAGGGAAATGCACCGTTATTAGCAGGAGCCCAGGGGCTGGGAGGGGAAAGCAGTCATCTCTACCTTCTGTAGCCTCAGAGCTCTTAGAGTAGTGCCTGGAACAGATGGCCAGGGAAGAGCATGTGGGTTCAGGCAGGACACAGGGGAGAGGTGAGGAGTGAAGGAGTAGCTCCCACAGCAACAAGGCTGGGCTCTGTCATTACTTCTGTCCGTGGCCCAACATGCCATCTGGGCTCAGAACCCACAGCCCTTTGACACCTTCTCTTCTTTTTTTTCCCACATCCAATCAATTGGGGTATTTTAAGTTTATTTACTCTGAGTGAGAAAGAGAGAGTGAGCTGGGGAGGGGCAGAGAGAGAGAGAGAGAGAGACAGAAAGAACCCCAAGCAGGCTCCGCACTACTAGTGTGGAGCCTGATGTGGGGCACAAACACACGAACTGCAAGATCATAACCTGAGCCGAAATCTAGAATTGGACGCTTAACTAACCGAGCCACCCAGGCACCCCATGCAATCGGTTATTAAGTCTAAATTCCTACCCTCAATATGTGCTGTTTGGTTCCCTCCTCTCTATTTCTACAGGCCACCATTCATTTCTTATCTGGATGAGAGCCACAGGCATCTAATGCGTGTCTCCTCAGCCCTTGAGGTGCCAGACCAGGCTGGGGGGTGGGGGTGGGGGCAGCGGGCCAGAGCCTCTAGACTGGCACTTTACAGCCTTGGGAAACCTCATTTGTTAATCTCCATGCGCAGTTCAAATGTCATCATTTTCTTAATGTTGCCTCTGTGGGGGAAACTGGTGGAAGCATTCACCTCCCAAGCGCCCCCTTCTGCCTAACCAGCCCCACGTTAGGTACTCTGGTCAAATTCATCTCCATGGGGCCCAGCTTTGATAGTGCAGCTTGCCTGCGGCCTGGCCGTCAAGATTCCAAACCGTATGAAAGTTACTGAAAGCTACCAGGGCCAGCAAGAAGACCCAAGCCCAGCTTGAGGAGATGGGTGGAGAAAAGCAGGCGGGAAGGACATCCGGTAAAGGTCACTCCTGCTCCTTCAGCTGGAATGGTGGTTCTCAAACTCCACAGTGACAGGTACGACCTGCTGCCCTTGTGAAAAATTCAGATTCCAAGGCCTCCTCCTGCCCCACTGAAATTTTCATTCAATATATTTGCAACTAGCCCCAGCAGACTGCACTTCCAGGAAGCACACTGATTGTGGACACGGATGTCGCACAGACCTTACTTCGAGAGGCAGTACCCGAAATGGTCTCAGCTAACCAGCAGGCTTCATTCTGTCAGCTCGTTTAGAAGATAAAACAATGGCACATGGGCAGGAATTTGTACGAAAAAGCTGGGTTTCAGCCTAAAACCTCAAATCAAACGTATTGCTTTGAAAAAATATATATAAGAATGAGACCTTTTTTTTTTTTTAAAATTTTTTTTTTAACGTTTATTTATTTTTGAGACAGAGCATGAACGGGGGAGGGGCAGAGAGAGAGGGAGACACAGAATCAGAAACAGGCTCCAGGCTCTGGGCCATCAGCCCAGAGCCCGACGCGGGGCTCGAACTCACGGACCGAGAGATCGTGACCTGAGCCGAAGTCGGACACCTAACCGACTGAGCCACCCAGGCGCCCCAAGAATGAGACTTTTAAAATAGGGAAAGCAGTTGAAAGGAAGACAACCCAAAGTTACTCATCCCTGAGAACATTCTCCCAGAAAGGCAAACTGCATGGAAAATATTAAATGTCATCCTAAAGAAAAAAAGAAAGTCTTGAAATTCTGGAAAGAAGTTATTTACAATCTATAACGAAGGCAGCCCATTGGGCAGACAAACACAGCAAACTTCTCTCTCAAACGTGCCAAGATGGAAGTTATACAGAAGACGAAGAGCACATATGTGACTGAATACTGGCAGGGGTGGGGGAGACAGGCATGCTTTCCCTTAGGTTTCCAGAGTTGCCAGAACTTTCTTCATGGCATTATGATCTTCAGTGTGGGCGAGGCCTCAGTAACAGTTCCCGCCAGCTCAGGGACCTGTTCCCCTTACTCAGCTGGATGGTTCCACAGGCTGTCACGACTTCTTCTAATTCCCAGAGGGAAGAATGGCAGGAACCCATCGCGCAAGTGGCACTCAATGTTTGAGATCCAGACCGACTTGAAAACATGGGTTGCCTCTTCGCCGTGACTCGGGAGGGATGTTTGGATTTTCCATCCCTGCCTCCCCCTCTGCCTCCTCGGCACACCGCAAAAACCATTTCCTGACGGTTCAAGACTCTGCCCGGAGCACGGAATCGAAGGCTCGGGAGCTATTCTGGGCTGCTAACAGGCTGTGGTAAAATAGAGACCCGGGAGTGACTGCAGGTTCCTTCAACCAGGTCAGAAGGGGCGGTCCTTCCTCTTCGCCTGAGGAAGACCAGGAGGTGGTCCTGGAATGGACAGCCCTGCCTGACTTCGTAGACCTGGTTTGGGCTGGTTCGACCGCAGTGGGGTGGGCACCCGCTGGCACTTTCCCCGGAGGAAGCGTGGCGTTTCTTGGCATGTATCTCCCTGAGATCTCAGCGAACTGGCTCGAGGGTAATGATTCAGGAGGAGGCTGAGAACCAGCTTGAGGAAGCGTTTAGTGAAGAAGCCTGTTTTCAGCTCTTGTGCGAAGCACTATTTTTAACTGGGACAAAATATCTGTCAAGGAAAGAAACACAAAAGTCTCAATTAGATCCTTTTCGAGGTGCACGGAACACTCATCTTGGCCAAATGCAGAATGTCCAAGTATTAAACACTGAGCTGGAGCCAAATGTCGCCAGTATAAATACCCCGTGGGATACGATAATAAATATACAGCTTTTTAAAAATGTGTAACTATTGCTGTGCTTTCGTTGTGAACATGTTTAGCGTTCAGATTTCTAGCTTGACTTTGTAGCGCGGGAGCAACGGCACAGCAGTGCCGTCTGCAGCCACGTGACGCTGACCTTCACACCGTGATACACATTTACAACCCTCACCGGACACTCTCGCTTTGCTTCAGAGGTCTCTCTGCCAGCACGGGCTGCTCCTGGTGGCCACGTCGGCCAGCCAGCCAAGCTGATCTTTTTCTTGAACTCTAACTGGCTGAAGACAATTCCTGTCCCAACTCCCGGATGTAAAAAAGTCTCAGCCAGGACTTCTTGAAAGATTCAAGGCACATCTGAAATGACATATCTAAAAATTAAATGTAGCACTTATGGGTTAACTTATTATCACTAGTGCTTGTTATACCAAAGAATTCTAGCAAGATCAGCATTGTAAGCTAATCGAATCTATTATTCTTCCTTGTGTGGTTAATGTAATTGTATAAACAGCTCTCCAGGTGGCCACGATCAGATCTACCATCCACGTGGGGGCTCAGGGAGGAACAGAGGGGGAAGCCTCAGGTGTCAGTCCTGCGTGGGCTTGGAGCACAGAGCCCAGCCTCTGGCACGCTGCCTGCCACTGAGCGGGCCTTAGGCATATATCTTCTGGATGGCTGACTGGCTAAGTGAACAAATAAATTAAGGAATGAAAAGAGATACAAGCCAGAGCCGAGCAGAGAGGCATCCGCACCTGAAGCTGTGCATGCACCAGGTAAGGTAAGTAGAGAGGGGCGGATCTAGAGCAGGCAGGAGGGCAACGTCAATCCTATTGGGAAGCCACGATGCATAGAGAGGAGATGGGACAGGAGGGAGGCTATGACAGGGCAGGGTAGCCACTGGTGGGGGGTGAGTGTCCTGGTAGGCAGGTCAGTAGGTGTCCCGAGAGCAGGAGACATGTAAAGGTCATACAGAAGACACGGGGTCTCAGGAGCAGGACTGCAGACCCCAGCCAGGGTGAGTTGTAGAAGAGACAGAACTGGGGTGGGCTGTGAAGGCCCAGAGCACGCAGATGGCAACTAGAACAAGAGCTGGGGGCGGGGCTTGGCCCCAGGAAAACAGCCTGTTAGTAGACCTGAGCTCCAGGCCAGCGAAGGAGCCTGGCCAGGCTGGCTCCAGGGCAAACCCCCTCCCTGCCACCTCCCCACCCCTCCCCCCAGCCGCTGAACTTTCAACTCTCCCCGGTTTAGGAAAGAATCTATGCAGGGACCCAGCAGGGCTGGGCCTACATGCAGCTGACAAAGTGGTCCCAGGGAAGGAGGAGTCTGGGAGGCTCCAAGATCATGGGGTCAAACAGACCACAGCTGTCTGCAGAGAAGGTAAGCCTAAGCTTGACACGTTCTTTTAAGCTTTCGTTTGAATGGACCCAGCTGTCCCGGGCCCTGAACACTGTAACTGATGATCAGCTGCCCAACAATGATTTGGTGAGACCTGCAGTGGCCAGCATTGCGCTTCTGTTAATGACTGGGGGCAGGAAACAGTCATCGAACGGATGAGTTTATTCTAAGTTTGCATACCGTGCCGCTATACACAAAGAAAGCAAGGTGGTAAGAGGGCTACAGCCAGAAAGCACTGCCGACGAGCGTGGTCAGGGAGGGCTTTCTGGAGGAGGTGCGTTGTGCCTTGGGCCTGTAGGACGTAGGTCCGCGGAATAGAGAGAGGGGAACATTTTAGCCCGGATAACCAAGGGAAGGAAAAGAGAATTTCTCATTGCCTAGAGTACTCGCTGAATTCCATCTCGCAGGTGAGAACTCTGAGGTCCAACACGGTCACGGCCAGTTAGCAGTGGAGTCCAGTGAGCAAGGGCATTCCAGTCCAGGAGGCCCCACGGTCTTTCCTCACTCGGAGGAGCTGCGTTACTTTCTCCTGCTGCGTGGAGAGTTTGCTTTGGCTTTATGGGGAAGCTTTGGGCTAGTTTGGTTTGTTTGGGCTTTTTCTTTGTTTTGTTTTTTAATATTTATTTGAGAGAGAGAGTGAGAGTGGGGAGGGGCACAGAGAGAGGGAGATACAGAATCTGCAGTAAGTTCCAGGCTCCAAGCTGTCAGCACGGAGCCTGACGTGGGGCTTGAACCCACAAACGGTGAGATCATGACCTGAGCTAAAGTCAGACGCTTAACCGACTGAGCCACCCAAGTGCCCCTGTTTTGTTTTGTGAAAGTTACCAAAGGAAGGAAATGGCATTTTTTTCCTCCAGTGGTAGGACCAGTTTTGCACTTACACAGGCAAGAAGGCCCCTCTCTGTGCCGTGCCCAGCACGAGACCCACTCTTGTCTCCTGTGGCTGTGCCCATCCCCACAGGCCACACCTGCTGTACTGATTTCTGCAGTTACAGCAAGTCACCGCAACCCCAGGGGCTTAAACTGACCCAGATTTGCTATCTTAGAGTTCGTGGGTCAGAAGTCTCACCGGATATCGACAGGGCTGCGTTCCTTTCTGGAGGCTCGAAGGAACAATCTGTCTTCCTGCCTTCTCCAGCTTCTAGAGGCTTCCCTAGAGGCCACCGATATCCCTTGACTTGTTGCCTCTTCCATCTCCAAAGCCGTCAGAGGCCGGTCGAGGGTTTCTCACATGGCACCACTCTGCCCTTCTCTCCCGCTTCTGAGGACCCTGGGACCGCACGGGGCTCACGCAGATAATCTGCCACAGACCTCCGTGTCATAAAGTCAACTCCTCAGCCTCAACTCTGCCTACAATGTTGATGTAACATGACATGTTCTCAGGTTTCTGGGATTAGGACGTGGGCGTCTTCGGCGGGCTACTACTCTGCCTGCCACGTTGCCACGGCCAGAGGATTGAATATACTCTGTTTAACAATCTGCTGGCCTGGTTTACAATTTTAAGTATCGGAGATCTGGTGTGTAGGCTTCCGTCTGCGTCCTGGCCCCAAAGGCTAGGGCAGCTTGGGTGCAGACAGGGGCCGTTGGAGGGGAAATGCACTGTGGCCGCCCTCAGCATGGTGGGGGAGCACCAAGGACTCGCCTTTGGCCGGCAGCTGCCCCCCTGCACACAGCGTCCAAGGCTCCCCAAGCCTGTCGGCCTCCAGCAAAAGTGTCACCATCATCTCACCTGTGACTCCTGACACTGCTCCTCTTACAACACTGTTCCTCCCCATGGAGCTCAGTTCCCAGTTCTTTTTGCCTTTTACTTTTGCATAAGAAGGGTAGAAGCGAGGGATCATCCCAACTCCAATAGTACAGACACATCAAAGGACGCCAAGCCCCTAGGGAAACCAGAGCACGGCTTACATCATCCTGCAGCACACCAGCACATCGCTAAGCAACTGTGGGATCAACACCTGTTTCCATGGAGATGTCACTTCCTCGCCATCCTCCGGGCAGAGCAGAGAAGTGTGTCCAGGAGGAATGAGCACGCTGAGCTGTGCCAGAGAATGACAAAATCTGGTAGCAAAAACTATCATCAAGGTGGAAGGTTGACAAGAGAGAGCTCTAGAATGAGGATGGGAAGGAGGATGGGCACCGGACAGGTCTGCGGGGAATGACTGGCCAGAATTAACCCCGGGGTGCACATCCCCTGGCCCCGCCCCTCTCCACATGGGGAGCCGCCGAGAGAGGCCTCAGACTCCTGTCCCATCCTGCACAACAAATGGTTCGAAGGCTGAGCTGAGGCCAGAGCCCAACGCTTGTGCCTCCCTGCCCAGGGCCCATCCCACCATCCCACGTGAAGGAAGGCAGTAATACTCTTTCTCCTGTTGGTTCAGGCAAGCAGAGATGGCTCTTGCCTTTTGGTTCCATGTCTTGGCCCAGCCTGCCCAGCACAGCACCTTCCCGGGACCTGGCTCCCACTCCCCTACGACAAACGATGTTGCTGCAAGGGGTGCGCTTCCAAAATGACCCTAGTGGAGGGGAGTGGAAGGGAATTCACGTTCACCGAGCACCTGCTACGTGCAGGCGTTTGCACCAAGTGCTTTTTATGAGCAATCTCAGCCAATCCTCAAACTCCACCTATTAGAGTGGAGTTAGAGCCTATTTTGCAGGCAAGAAACTGCCACTCAGGGAGTGAGGTGGCTTATCCAATGGGATGATAAGAGATAATCGCAAACTTTCAGATTTCGCTTACTCTGTGCCAGGCATTGTTTTAAGTTCCTTACAAGTATTAATTCACTTTGTCCTCACACGAAATCTGTAGTGGATGGAGGCGGATTATTATCTATCCATTAATGTAAGGGGCAGAGCCAGGCTCTGAAGCCTGGGCTGCCCTTTCCACTGTGTGATGATGACCCCACTATCAACACTAAAGATAACAGCTCAGGAAGTGTGAGGTCAGACGCACGGGAATGAGCTGACACTATATTGGATGGTGAAACAGGATGCCAAGTGGGATTTCTCCTCACATCCCAGAATTGCAGCCGAAGACCGAAGCTGAGGGTGGAAAGCATTAAGGGCCCATGGTCTCAGTTCAGAAATCCACCTGCAGGGGCACCAACCCCTCCTTCAGACTCAGGAAGAGAACTGTCTCCCGCCAAACACCAAGTGCTCTGCCCACTCAACCTGCTGGTGGTGCCAGAATGTGCGAGAAGAGGCCTGGGGGAGGACAGGGGGGCCAGGGCCTCCACAGGCTGTTGGAACTCACGGTGAGAGGCTCCTCCCCTGCAACCTGGCGAGAGGATTGTCAGAGACCCCCTGGTTACTTGAGTGTCTGCGTCAATGAGAGGAGGTTGGCCTGTTCCGAGGCTGGACTGATGTTCACTGAGCTGTAGACCTGATGCCATTCCTGAGTCTGCTGCTGGGGCCATATGACAAGGGGAGTCTTGGGGAATGTTCTGGGAACACTTGTCTGATGTAGGCCCTCCCTTACTATGGGAAAGAGGAGGGTGCATGGCAGTTTCCTCTCACCCCCTATACTAGTGCCTACCTCTGGTCTAGAGATTTCCAAAGGCAGAAGCCTGGTAATTCTCAGAGTTTCCACATTCTACTTTGTAATTTTTCCTTCCTGCCTTCCCTAATCCCCATCCTCAAGAAAACATTTATTCTGTGTTATTATCACTATAGTTTGTGCTTTCCAGAACTTTTTGTAAATGTAGTCCTAGATCATGTACTCTATATTGTGTAGCTTCTTTCATTCCATGTAATTATCATGAGATTTACTCCTGTCCATTCCTTTTCATTGCTTAGTAGTATTCCATTGTGTGGAATTTGTTTATCCATTCACCTATTGATGGACATTCATTACAAACAAACTGCTGTACACATTTTTGTACAAGTCTTTGTTGGAGATGTATGTTGTAATTTCTCTGGGAAAGCACCTCAACATGGAAGGGTTGAATCACATAGAAACTGTAGGTTTAACATCTTAAACTATCAAACTGATTTACAGAGGCACCTGCGTGGCTCAGTTGGTTGAGCATCTGACTTTGGCTCGGGTCATGATCTCACAGTTTGTGAGTTAGAGCCCCATATTGGGCTTGCTGCCATTAGCATGAAGCCCACTTCAGATCTTCTGCCCCCCACTCTCTACCCCACCCCCCGCTTGCACTCTCTCTCAAAAATAGATAAACATTTAAAAAAACTGATCTCCGAGTGGTTGTACTATCTTATATTTTTACTACTAGTGTTCCAGTTTCTCTGTATTTTCACCAAAACTTGGCATGGTCAGTCTTTTACAGTTTAGCCATTTCAATAGACATGCAGTAGTTTCTCCGTGTAGTGGTTTTAATTTGTACTTTAATGTAGTTGTTTTAATTTGCATTTACCCAGCGCCTTATGATGCTGAACACTTTCTGGTGTGTTTAATGGTCATCCATGTGTCTTCTTTGTTGAAGTACCCAAGTCTCTTGCCCATTTTTAATTAGGGTCTTTGTTTTCTTATCACTGGTTTTGAGAGTTCTTTTCATATTCTGTATACAAGTCCCTTATTAGATTTATGCTTTGCAAATATTTTCTCCCAATCTTTGGGTTGCCTCTTGAGTCTCTGACAGTATTTGATTTTGATGAGGTCAAATGTATCAATTCTTTTGTTCATGGGCTGTGCTTTTAGTGTCATAGTCTAAAAAATCTTTACCGAACACAAATTTACAAAGATTCTCTTCTCTTTTCCTCTAGAAATATTGCAGGTTCAGGTTTTACATTTAGTTCTGTGACCTATTTTGAGATAATTTTTGGGTATGGTATGGATTGTAGTTGGTTTTCTGCATAAGTATGTCTGATTATTCCAACACCATTGAAAAGTAGAGTCTTTAATCCATATTTAATTTTGCTAAGTCTTGAAGTACTCACATGTTCTTTTCCATGACCCTCCACTGGTTGCTCTCAGAAAGATTGGGGGAAGGCAAAAACCTTATATTGGTAGCAATAAGCATGAAACCCAGGTAATTTGCCTTAGAGGAGGGGCACAAAGTCCCATTCCTATCCAGGACTCTTTTACAAGCAAAGAGCCTTAAGCCACTGGAAGGGCAGGAAACTAAATACCTAGGCAAAACTCCACTACCTCTGGAAGAAAATAGAAACAAACCCATTTGACACTGGAGGCCTTTCTGTTCCCTGTCTACTGCTGGTGAGTGCCAAGAGACCACTGAGTTCCAGGACCCTGCATTGATACAAAGCAGAGGTCTACCATCACCGAGGTTGGGGTAAGGGGTAAGGCAGGAAGCCCTCCCCTGCCCAAGATGTCCCACAAGTACAGGCAGGGTTTGGTTTCCACAAATGTGACAGGCAGGAAAAGTGAAAGCCAAATGCACACAGTCTGCCTAGGACAAAGGCAAGATCAGAAACCTGAGAACCCCGTCTGCTCCAACATGAGCCTCACACCCGGTGCTGAGCCGTAACAATCTATAGCTGGGGAGGAATACAGAGAGGCTCCCTCTATGATTCAGGCCACACAGGACATGAACTATTGGCCAGTAGAAACACTGAGAAAAAGTTTACAGCATGCAGATCTCACACTAAATGCAAGATACCACCACTTCACCACTGGAGGGATGTGAAGTCTGTGTTGCGATGAGGTGAAGTATAATGATTATTAAACTAAAACTCAGCGCAGCTGATGATTCTATTTGGTTCAACCCCACACACTAATAGCCTGACAGAAAAAAGAGGGATTCCCTACTTCCTGTCATAAATTCTATTTACCTAAGTCCTTACTGTTATTCTACATACAATATTTGAATACATTTACAAATTATATACACAAAAACACAATTATAAGACATAAACAAAAAACAGGAAAAAAAAAATACCAGCATACTATCAAGAGATAAAACAATTCACAGAATCAGACTCCAAGATTACACAAATGTTGGAACGAGCAGAGGCTTTAAAGTAATTATGATTATTTTGTGGAAAAGGATCTGGTAAAAAAAAAAAAAAGGTGGAAAACATAAGTGAACAAATTGAGAATTTCATCAGAAACATATAAAGTATAAAGAGAGTTAAAATATAAATATTAAAATTAAAAAAGACAAAGCATTCCTCCGATAGCTTATCAGCACACTATACACCCCAGAGGAAAGAAGCTGTGAACTTAAAGTAGTTCGATCAATAGATATTATCCAAACTGAAACACAAATTGGCAAAATAATGGGAACACCCAGAAATGTTCCAACATCCAGAAAGCATCCAACAGTTGCGGGCAATGTCCATATCAATGATCCAAAACTGAGAGATCAATGATCTAAAAAGAGAGAAAATGGGGCAGAAGAAGTATTTGAATGTATATAATATCCAAGAATTTTCCAAAATTAATTAAAAGCAACAAACTATAGTTTATGGTTCCATGAAATTCAGAGAACTCCCCCCCCCACAATAAAGATAAATTTAAAAACAAAGCAAAATGAACAACAACAGCGATAAAAACTCAAAGGGCTGAAACTCAAAGAGGAAATATTGATGGCAAACAAAGGGGGAAATACGATATGTACGGGAGGAAAAGGTTTGAATCACAGCAGACTTTTCTTCACAAATTATGCAAAACCAAAAGTTAGTACAACATCTTCAAGGTACTTGGTGGGGAAAAGAAACTGTTGACTCATAGTTTTATACCAGTGAAAATCTCTTTTGAAAACAAAGGCAAAATAGAGACTCTTTGAGACAAGCAAATCTGAGCGAATTCATTACCAGCAGATCTACACTATAAAAGACGTTAAAGGAAGTTTTGCAGATAGAAAGAATATGATATCAAATGGAAATTGATATCTGAATAAATAAGTGGGGCGCCTGGGTGGCTCAGTTGGTTAAGCGTCCAACTCTCAGTTTCAGCTCAGGTCATGATCTTACAGTTCATGAGTTCAAGCCCCAAAATGAGCTCTGTGCTAACAGCGTCGAGCCTGCTTAGGATTCTCTCTCTCCCTCTCTCTGCCCCTCCCCCCTCACTTTCTATCTCTCTCAAAAAATAAATGAATAAACTAAAAGAAAAAAAGTAAGTGAAGATTGCTGGAAATGATAAGGACAAGGGTAAATGTAAAAGACTTTTGTTCTTATTTTCAGTCTCTTTTGCAACAAGTAAAACGTCTGACCACAATAGCACAAGGATGGGAAGGGGGAATGAAAGTATCCTATGACCCTCTTGCACCATATATGTGTAATGGTATATACCATACCATATACTCTTTATGATAAACCCTAGAGCAACCACTATTTCAGAAAATTGGAGATTGGAGTCAAAAGTCAAAATTCAGGGTTGTCTGAGTGGCTCAGTGAAGCGTCCGACTTCGGCTCAGGTCATATCTTGTGGTTCGTGAGTTTGAGCCCCGCGTTGGGCTCTGTGCTGACAGCTCAGGGCCTAGAGCCTGCTTCTGATTTTGAGTCTCCCTCTCTCTCTCTACCCCTCCTTCTGCTTACACTTTTTCTCTCAAAAACAAATAAACATTAAAAAACCAAAATCGAACTAACATATACCCTGACCATATACTGTTGGTACAATTATTTTAAGTAAGAGGGACAGGCTAAAAAGACTGAAAGTAAAGTTAGTTTGCTAATTGCCTCATCTGTAACCTGTGATCGTGAAAATCTAACAAACATAGCACTAAACGTATGTGCATATTTAACATGGCAAAGATAAATACAAAACGATATATTTAAAACTCCTACAACTCATTAGCAAAATAATAATAATCCAATTTAAAAATGAACTAAGAACCTGAGTAGACATCTTTCCAAAGAAGATATACAAGTGGCCAGTAGGTACCTGAGCAGATGCTCAACACCAGCCATCAGGGAAGCACAAATTAAAACCACCATGAGATATCACCTCACATGTCCTAGAATGGCCATCATGCAAATGACAAGAGAAGACAAATGCTGGGGAGGATGTGAAGAAAGAGAACCCTTGCGCACTCTTGGTGGGACTGTCAACTGGTGCAGCCACTACGGAAGTCTGGAGGTTTCTTAAAAAATTAAAAATAGAACTATCATATGATCTAGCAACTCCACCCCGGGGGATATACCCAAAGGAAACAAAAACACTAACTTGAAAAGATATCTGTACCCCATATTGATAGCAGCATTGTTTACAATAGCCAAGACGTGGGAGCCACCTAAGTGTCCGTTGATGGATGAATGGATAAGAAGTTGTGGTGTAAAAAAAAAAAAAAAAAAAAAAAAAAAAAAAAAAAAAAGTTGTGGTGTATATACAATGGAGTATTATTCAGATATTAAAAACCAAGACATCCTGTCATTTGTGACAACATGGATGGACCTTGAAGGCATTATGCTAAGTGAGATAAGACAGACAGAAAAAAGATAAATGCTATATGATAATTATTATATATGGAATCTAACTTAAAAAAAAACCAGGGGTGCCTGGCTGACTCAGTCAGTTAAGCATCCAACTCTTGATTTCAGCCTAGGTCATGATCTCATGGTTTGTGGTATCCAGTCCCACGTGGGACTCTGCACTGGGCGTGGAGCCTGCTTGAGACTGACTCTCTCTCTCTCTCTCTCTCTCTCTCCCTCTCTCTCTCTCTCTCTGTCTCTCTCCCTTTCTCTTAAAAATAAGTAAAAAGAAAAGAAAAGAATATTTTTAGACAGGCTCCCAAAACAAAATCCAATTCTGTGCTACCTGCAGAAGACAAACCTATAACAAAGTGGTTCGGGAAGGCTGAAAATAAAAGAATAGGTAATGTTATGCCAGGCAAATGCCAATGCGAAGAAATCAAGAGTCATAAAGCTAAAATAAGGAAAGGAAGAATCCAGGTCAAAGAAATCATCAAACAAGTCAAAGACAGTTTGTAACGCCAAAGGTTATAATTCAACAACTCAGAATAATTATGAATAAATATGCCAGTCCACATACTAAAAAATTTCGTACAGCAGAAATTACAGGAAATAGGAAAAATTGACAACAACACAGGAGGATATTTTTGTCTCGGTCCTGGGCAGATCAAGAGAACAAATGAAAAGAAATAGATCCAGTTATGGTCAGCCTTAGTTAAATAATAGGGCAGACTCTGTACCTGATAATAGAGAACGCGACTTCTTTCCAATGCCCAAGGAAGTTATGAACATTCGTGAAAACCTTATATAAAGCCACAAACATCACTACATAGTATAGGTGATATTCTCTAATCCCAGGGTAATAAAACTAAGAATTTATAGCAATATCAGAAAAAAATTCCTTTCACCTAGAAATTTATAAACTTCTTTTAAAACTGCTCTGGAGTTAAAGGTGAAAATACAAACAGAACTTCTAAAACCCAGTGGAAAAGCACACGCATTAAATCTACTGGAGTCACAAATAGAGCAGATCTCAGGGGGAAATTAATAATGCTTGATAGATAAATCAGTTACAAATAATTAAAACAGGTGAATTAAGAGCCAACTCAGAAAGAGAGAAAAAGAACAAAAAACAAAGCAAAAGGAAAGAAAATATAAAAACAGAAAGTAATTAATTTGATGACAGAGGAACCTAGAACCCATGCATGAATCCAAAAGCTGTTTTTTTGGGAAAAAAAAAAAAAAAAAAAAGCAAATGAAATACATATTAGCTAACCTAATTGAAAAATTAAAAAGCAGGCACAAACAAAAAGCAAAACAGAAATATGGTAAGGAATCGAGAAGAGAAAATTAGAACAATCATGTGAAACTGCTTTGTGCAACTATTAAGTAAACAGACGTTAAAACTTTGTGAGATGGAAATCACTTCAGGCCCAGAGGGATTACACGAGTAACTGGTAGAGTGAAGACTATTTTTCAGTCTTGTGACCTCCCAAGCCAGGGCTTCGCTAACCGGCCCGCTGCCTCCGGCCTCCCACCCGGGACCTCCGTGGCCAAAGGCTGTCTAACATCTGCAGGAAGGACGATTGGCAGGAAGGGGCAGCTCTGGATTTGTAGAGCCAGTGAAATAAAATCGTGCATCGTCATCCCAGGGGCCCAAAGGACCCAGCCAGGCAGGGTCCCCCTTCTTTATGGCAGCCCCACCCCTGTCTACTAGGATCAGCCAGCACTCCGGCAGTAGAAGACTCCGCAGTTCACAGTGCACCCCATATCACAGCCCCGCCTGCATCCTCCACCTTGCCTGGAGTCCTCACTCAGACACGGCACGGGCTGTGCTACTTCCTCTATTCCTCTGCTTCTAGGGTTAGGGCCCAGCTGGCTGCCACGGAGGCCTTGGTCTCCTCAAGAGCCCGAGCGGTGAGGGGTCACACCAGCATTCCCAGACCCACGTGGGGAGTCTACTCAACAGACAACAGGCTCCAAGAGAGCCGGAATCTGGGCGGTACCGACAGACACAAAAGCTGTCGCCCATATGTGACTCAGTGGAAGAGAAAGTTAGACCGATGTGATTAATATGACCCACTTTGTAAACTGCTTTCTTGCTCGTTGTAAAAGCGGAATAGAGAGAGAGACACGGAGACTGAAAGAGGGAGAGAAATAAAAATATAAAGTGAAAGTAAATTGTCTTATCACCCGACTCCCATCCCCAGCCCCTATGTCCAGGAGGCAAGCTCTTTTCCTAGTGTCGCATGTATTCTTATTTTTCCAAAGACATTGCATACCTAAAATAGCATAAACCTGTATATAAATAGGTTACGCATACACGCTGACACATCATATTAAATTGTAACACCAAATGGAGCCATTCATTCAGTCAGTCGGTCAGTCGTTCATTTAAAACAGATTAGATGCTAAGGATACAGGCCCTGCTTGCACGGAGTCCAGAAGCCAGCGCAGTCCCTAATTAACCACATCAGTACAGGTACAATAAGGAACCGAGAAACAGTGAGGAAATACGTGTGAACTGAGAAGCCCCTCAGGTCGTAGTCTGTCATTGTTTAACAGACGGTCACCAGCAAGCTGGGCGCCCGGACCTGGCCATGGTCACACTCTCTCCAGCGCTCGAATACGCTTCCGATTAAGGGGCAGAGCTGTGACTCACTGGCCTCCACCATCTGCTGTGCGGGACTCACATGACTCACGCCCCCACCCCACCCTGTCCCCCAGGAGTGCTTCAGAGGAACGAGAGACAAGATTATTCCGTGTGACTCAGGCGGAGAAAGGCACAGCCTGGCCTGGCTCTCGCCCACCGCTCCCTCCCTCCCTGAAAAACGGTGGTGGGCATGGCCCTGCCTCGGCCTCCCAGGGACACATCTTGTTAGCCTTGTGATGGTGGAGGGACTGTCCCCTCCCAGCAGGGGTCCGCAGAACACAAGTCGTGATTAGTTTTCCAGCACAGACGCCAGCTGAGCTTGCCAGGGGAGAAGTGAGGAATCCTGGCCTTGGCCCCCCACCTGCCTCTGCAGGGCCCTCCCTGCCACACCCTTTTGTGGACAGTCCCAAATCTGGGGCTCTGCTCCACAGGCACCCCAGGCCCGGGCTGCCGCAGCCATGCGTTTGCACGGGGCTGCCCTACCCCAGCACCTCAAACTTCACACACCCAGCAGACCACCGTCCTCTGCTCGGCCTCCTTGACTTACTCCTCTTTCTGTCCAGCATCCTGGTCGTGAGGTCGGCGTGCGCAGACCCCCTTGCTCCCTCCCCATCCCCCCAGTCTGCCCTTCCTTCCATTCCCCTGCCTCTGCTTTCTTTCATGCCCTGCCCTCCACACAGACTCTTTCAGGAACGCTTCACTGACTCCAGGCTCCAGACTTCTCTTCACTGCCCTCAACGTAGTTTCCTAAACACATCTTGGTGGCAATTCTCTACCCAGATGCCAGATACTGCTGGCATCTCCTCGGGGTCTACAGCAAAGACCACAAACTCAGAGGCCTGTGGAGGGCGGGCAGGTGACACCCAAGAGGGAAGCAGGCTGAGGGTGAGTTGATAAAGGGCCACAGTGGGGAGTGGTGAGGACTAGGGCGGCCTGGAGAATGCTGGTCCTGGGTAAGGACAGCCACCACCCAGCCACAGCTAAGTGTAGCCACAAGAGAGCCAGGGCCTCAAAAGTCCAGGCCTTCGAGGCTTTCACAAGAACCCAAATTTGTTTCTGAAATCCCTTCATCTATGAAAGTTGGTACCTCATTCACATTGGAAACCCTCGGAATGATTTCCCTGTTCCTGTATTTCCCAACCTCCTCAGTCTTGGTGCCACCTACTCGTCCAGAACCATCTCCCATGGTGGCCGTCCTCCCTGCCTATGGCCAAAACCACACCATGCTCCGGGACACGCCTCCCATGCCACACTGACGCTGTTCCCTGCACTGCCCTTTGCTTCCTCTTTGATGTCCATCCACATCCTCCCTGCTCATGAAGGCCACCTTCCTGCCACCCCTGAGCCTAATCACTCTGTCCCTCTCTGCTCTTATGCCTCCCCTGCATGTTGCCCCTCTGTCCTTGTACGAGACACAGTCCGACCTGTGTTACCAGCCGTGTGTCTGCCCATCATCCTCGAAAGATTGGAGACTCTCAGATACAGATGCTGTTCTATTCACCCAACCTGCACGTGTTAGGCTCCGAGAGACATTTCAGGGATTGTGCTAATTAGAAGTGAAGAATGGCACGATGTGGGGCTGGGAATTTGGGGATTTGGAGTCTCCAACCCATTCCACATCCAGGGTCTGCCTCCTTGGCACACCTTCCCCAGGCTGTGCACCCAATTTCTCTGGGGCCTCTGGGCCTGCGCCCCAACCCAGCTGCTTGTGTGCGGAGATCACCGCCTGAGGAAGTTCTGAGTCACCATCTGAGCTTTGGCCGAATGTGCTTCGCAGACCTTGTCATGAGTAACCTGGCTCGCGTCTTGCTCTGCAGCTCCCCCCCCCGCCGGGTTGGGGGTTAAAAACATCTGTATGAAAACGGGCCTCACCAGAGTGTTTGTACTCTCCCCGCCCCTCCCCCTGCACCTGAAGTCCTAGTCCCCTTCCGGCTGTTTATGACTGTTTGCTGTGGAAACGCATGGCTTCGTGGCCCAGGAGGGAGCAGGTGCTGAGGAATGGGAGAGTGAATGAGTTCATGCAAGTCAATGGGCCTGCTTCTCATTCTGACCCCAAGGAGGAGCGGGGAATGTGGGCCAGAGCAGCCAAGGGAGGATGTGGAACACAATAAAATACGGGCTGGTTTTCCGGGAGGTGTGAGCGGGATGTGAAATGACCTCCAGATGTGGGTCTGAGAGGTTGCCCGAAGTCTGAAGCAGGGCTTTTAGCAGTCTCCCTTTGAGGAACCAGAGAGCCCTCAAGAAGAGGCAGCTTTGTGTGTTTCTTTGCACATGGGCCAGGCCACGGTCTCCACCACTGTGTGCAGCTGCTGGGCCCTGCACATTCACACAGGCCTAGGCCACTGAGACCCGGGCATCTAGAAGGACACGGAGCCGTCCTGTCCAGTCAGTTCCCCTGCAGGGGTCCCTTCCACCCCTGGGTTTGGTTCACATTTAAATTAGAGAAAAGACGGGCGCCTGGGTGGCTCAATCAGTTGAGTGTCCGACTCTTGATTTCCACTCCAGTCATGATCCCATGGTCCTGGGATTGGGCTCCACGTCAGACTCTGTGCCGAGCATGGAGCCTGCTTGAGATTTGTTCTGTCTTTCTCTCTCCCTCTGCCCCTCTCCCCCACTCACACTCTATCTTTCTCTAAAATAAAATAAATAAAATAAAATAAAATAAAATAGAGAAAAGATGTTGTCGGGACCAAGGGAAAGGCTTGATGGGCACTGGAGACCACTATTTCTTATTGGCGGTGGTATTCACAGGCCAGGGAGCCTATGAGGAGAGAGAAAAAGGAGAGAAAGGGACCGCAACTCACTAGCAAATGCTCTTATTCCAAGTAGTGTTAATATCTTTCACTCAACAGGCTCTTTTCAAGCTTCTCCTATGGGCTGAACACAGTATGAAACTCCACAGGAGACACAGGTGCAAGCCAGGGGTCCTGCAATCCATTAGGGGAGAGAAAACACACAAATCACTGCAAGTGCTACAGGCCTAAGAGAAGAGCTCAGGATGGGGAGGGGAGCATCTACAAGGACAACGGACCAGGAATTTGAGCCTTACGTGCAGATGTCAGGGAGGGGTGCCCGCAGGCAGAGTGCTGAATGGCAGGGGGCGAGGTGGGGGCAGAGTTTGAGCACATGAAAGAGATCCAGAGAAAACCACCCTTTCAAGCACACCTGGCCAATGGCTTTATCTTTGGGAGTTGATGGGAGTCCTGCTTTATGGGGTTCCCTGAATAGTCATAGACAGGAACTGGTGGTCAGGGGAGTTGGCTGATGAAAACAGGGTCTCCTCACTTTGGAGGAGACAAGAGGCTGTTTCATTGTTGATATGAAATCACAGTATCTGCTTTGAGACTCCAACAGTGTCAGTCCCTTGGGTTCAGGGTGCTGACCCAATGGTCAAGGCAAGGCCTTGCAGCTTCCTCCTTGAGGAGATGGTCAGCTGTCAGGCTCCTTTTCCATGACTTTGGTGACATTGCCAGTTCCTTCTGCTTCAAAAGGAAGGTTTTCCCTCCAAGCAAGTAATCCCCTGGTCTCCATAGTTAGAGCCTCTGTGACCTCACGGAACCGTGCTGTTCCTACACAGGAGCTGTGCATCTGCCTGGATTGTCTTGATACTCTCTATTCAAGGTCAAGGCTCTAGTTACACATTAAGAACTTAGCCAATTTCTTGTTGGTAGTTAGGAGTTGTTACCGTGAACAAGGGGAGACATGTGTCTTCAGCTACCCTCCACTCTCTACACTCTCAAGCCCCCATGGTGAGTTCCTTGTCTTTTCTGAAGTACTCTTTCTTCAGAAATTGAGGAGCTGACTTTTGTTGCAAGTAGGAGGGGATTTCGAATCATGACACTAGAGGGTTTAATTACTGCTTCAAAGACTCCTTACTGGAGTGCCTGGGTGGCTCAGTCTGTTGAATGTCCAACTCTTGATTTCGACTCAGGTCGTGATCTCTCAGTTTGTGGGATCAAGTCCTGCATCAGGCTTTGCGCTGACAGCACAGAGCCTGCTTGGGATTCTCCCTCTCCTTCTCTCTGTGCCCCTCCCCTTCTCTCTTTCTCTCTCTCAAAATACACTTGATCTTAGCCAAAAGGCCGAGAAGCAATCTCTCTCTCAAAATAAATAAATAAACTTAAAAAAAATTTTTTTTAATTAAAAACGAATAAATTTTAAAGAAAGACTCTTTACCCATGAGTTCCCATAAGGCCTAGGAGATTTATACAAATTTGCTCTCCCTCCACTTCCCAGCTCTCACCATATGCCAGAGTCCTAGGGCAGGTTGGCAGATCAGGCGTGACTTTGACCCAAGGCCACATGTCTAACGAGGAGCAGCTTCATGATCCAGACAGCATTCTTGTTCCTTTCCTTAATGTCTCCCAGCCGGGCTAATAAAAGCTCTACCCAAAGAACAGCCTCATGTGTATGTGTCCTGAGCTAACTCACCCAGCACAACAGCTGTTGGGTCAGAGGAGGCCTATATTCTACATAGGTTTCTTATTTCAAGCCAAGAATGTTCTAGATCTTGATTAGCTGCTATTGTTATCAACTGCATACTTCTGCGCAACCCCTCAGGTGGAATGATTAACCACATGGAGCATTAGGAGCATGGAGGGAGACCAGGTGTTTTTCAGAATGATTCTTCCTACCTTCAGAGAGGTGAGTGACACTAAGGTCGTGCTCCATGTTGAGCTGGGAATGACCCAGATTCTGGGAGGGTCAGCACACTGCCCATGACTATCGTGTAAGGCAAAGGAGTCATGGACATCATCAGCCACACCTCCCCACCTTCTTGCCAGTTACATATTCTTTGCCAGGTGCCCTTTTTCAGGTCTGGTGCTGCACTACAATTCCATTGAACCAGGATCATAGATTAAAAGTGCTGCAGGCCTGGGCTGGACTTTTCTCTGGAATGATACCAAGGGTTGATTGTCAAACAACTTGGGGCCTCAAATAAAAGGAGCTGTTCCTCATTTCTTTTCATGAAGAGCCAACATTTGCTTTCTGGGAGCACTCAGAGTTTGAGCCTGGTTGACCATATGGTATAATGGGCTCCATAATTTTGTTTCCTCATCATGGAAAGGAGCCTTTTCTTTTCTCTTCCTCTTACTTTCCAGGCTCTACTGGGGAACAAGTTTACATCCATCCTATCCAACCATACTTTTCATGATTTTTTGTGTACTTTAACCATCTGCCCCCTCGTCCTTCATCTTCTCATCACTAAGGCCCTGACTTCTTGAGTTCAGAAGGTACCAACCAGAAATGCTAAGTGTTCACTGCCAGCCTCCCTAACGGGGCATACTGAGCTCATACTGCTTCTTCCTGGGTTCCTGGAAGTCCTCCAGCTCCAAGGAGACATTGGCTGCTGTCTTCTGGCTCTGTGCCTCATCCCTTCCTGGAGGATTATGACAGAGCCTGGGGCCCCACATTCATGCCAGCCTGACCTGGGGGAAGCAGGATGTGCTGTAGGCTGTGACTTTGGGGAATCCATGTAAGCCCAGTTGGCACTTCAGGAGCCCAACTTCCATCTTCTGGCCTCCCTTCAACCCTGGCTTAGGGGAATTCTTTTCTGTGCCGCTCCAGGGGCTTTTGCACTGGGCACCTACCTGGAGGTCTGGGCTTCAGCACAGGGGCTTTCTCCTCTTCCATGGAGTCAGGACCATGTGGGCTCGAGGCCCTGGGGCTTTGGCTACCAAGGCGCCAGGATCTCTTTGTATTTGGGTCATTATGAAACCAAAGTTTCTTCCAGAGGTGGGTTCCATGTCACAATGTAAAATAGTAATCAGAACTCGCACCCTTGGGTTTCCCATGTGGCTGTGTTTAGTAAGGCACCTTAACTCTGTCTGTGAGCCTCCTGCCAACCCTTTAAAGTGCTATGCATGGAGACCTGTGTGTCTCTCAGTCCGTTAAGGGTCTGACTTTGGCTCAGGTCATGATCTTGTGGTTCGTGGGTTAGAGCCCCACCTTGGTCTCTGTACTGACAGCTCAGATCCTGGAGCCTGCTTCCATTTCTGTGTCTCCTTCTCTCTCTGCCCTTCCCCCCCCCCCACTCTCTCTCTCTCTCAAAAATGAATAAGCTTTAAGATAAACAAATAAAATAAAGTGACAATCATGCCTTTGCAGACTTGCTCTTTCCTCCCTCTGAATCGTGTCTCCACTCCTTTAACTCTGCCTCCTCCACGCCACTCCACCACCTGGAAAATACCTCCCCACCTTTTAAGACACAACTGGAAACTGTCACCACATCTTCTGCCTCTGGAACAACTGCAAGCATGGGCTGTGGCCACCCCCTCTGTGACCCTGCAAGGCTCTGTGCCCACCCTCTCCACAAGCTCTTACCACGGATGGATCGATCTGTGGGGCAGCTGGGCGCCAAAGATGACCTTGAACAATTCTGCCTCTTCCTGCACACACCTTCCCCTGCCCCCACCAAGAATCAGGGCCCATTTCCTCTCTCCTTGAATTGTGGTGAGGCCTGTGGCTGCTTTGAGGAAATGATCCATTTCAGGACGGCATCTCCTGCTTCTTCCATCTTGGAACCCTCGCTATTGGGGCGCTCCTTGGAATCCAGCCACCATGCCTTGAAAAGCCCAAACTGCATAGCAGGCCCCATCTCTATTCCACTCTCTGCTGCTGGCCATGTAAGTAAGTCATCTCAGACATCCTGGCCGGCCTGGCCCCCAGGGGACTGAAGCCCCAGCCAACACCACATGAAGCAGAGGAATGACCAGGCTGAGATAATAAAATGATTGTTCACAGCCATTAAATTTTGGGTGGTTTGTTATGAGCCATGGATAAGTGAAACAAAAGATCTGTATTGCCTATGAGACTATAAACCCATTGAGGACAGGAGTTGGGGTCTTGGTCATATGTGTGTGTCTAGTACCTAGAACAGTGGTCTAGCTGAGTGGTTAGAAGCTCAGAATCTGTTTTTGAGGGGCCTGGGGTTGAACCCCTTCTCTACCCTTTACTGGTTATGTGGCTGTATCAGTCAGAACAGAGCCAGTAAAATGATTATGGGACAAAGAGATTTATTACAGGAATTGGGCCTTAAACAGATAAGAGCTGTAGAGATGGTGGTCTGGAAGGGGAGTCAGAGGATCAGAGTCACTAGCCAGGCTGCCTGATGGGACAAGTTGGAACTTACCAGGAAATCCGAGATGCCAAACCCACCCAGCCCTATGGTGGATGAAAAAGGGACACATGTGGAGAGGTCTAGCCACCACCTCTGTGGGCCCACTGTCAACCTTCTGGTTGAGAGCGCAGAACCTCTGTTGGTCAGGAGGATCAGAAGTCAGAGTGACAAGCCTGTGACAAGCCTGATAAGAAGCAGAGGAGAACAAGGGCAAGGTGGGACCTGCTAGATACCTTTGAATCTGTCAGACACCATGATGCATTGTGACAGCCTTCAGAGAGCAATGGCCACTGCTCCCCTTCCACCTTCCAGATCTCATACAAGTTGTTTTTTTTTTTTGGTCAACTCTATGCAGCTCCTATAATCTAGAGCCATATAGGGAAAGGAATTCTGGGAAGTGTAGCACCCAGCTTAACCTAACTGACACAGCACCGTCCCGCACAATTACCTTTACTTTAGCAAATCACTCTCCTCGGAGCCTCTGTTCCTTGTCAGTAGAATAGGGAAATTAACACTTACAAAATTCAGATTGATGGAAAGGTTAACTGAGAAATCCATGCATAGTTTGGCATATGCTAAATTCTCAATACATGCTAGCTATGTTGCTTGAGGTAGAAGAGCCCATTCGTGCTTATGCTTGTTGGATAAATGAATCGGAACTCTTTGGGGAGGCATAAAGGGGGCAGGAAATACATTATGCCCCAGAACTTCAAGGCCAGGCAGGAGCAATATGGACCTGTCATGGGAAGCTTCATTTCTATCTTTAGTGACTCAAGGAAGGAGAAGAGGGAAGAAACCAGCATTGACGTGGCTTTGTGGGACCCCAGGGCTTCCCTGCAGGCTTTGCTTCATAATGGGAAGTTTTGCAAATGTGGAATATATCTTCCTCTTTAATTCTCCAAGTCTGCCAAGAATTTCATAGATACTAGCTATGGTGTGTTATCCCCAGGGTATCTACCAACAGTGGACGAGGCAGAGAACAGCTGTGAGTGTGAAGGTGAGGGCAGGGGCTGTGCTTTTGGGTCTGTTCAGAGCTGATGTTTGGCACATAGCAGAGCGTCGCTTGGGTGGCTGGGAGAATGGGTGGAGTCACCAGGCCAGAGGATATCTAAGGGAGAGATCTCAGAGCAGGTTTGGCAGAGTATGAGGGGAAGCGAGATGCTGGCGTTCCTCTTTATGTGGACAAGAAATGCCTTTGCCCAGTGGCTTCCCCTGAATTGACAAGCTGCTCACCACAGTTCCACTGTTAACCCCTAGAGCCCATCCTTCACACAGAGCTAAAGTGATCTCTTTATTGAAAACATAAACCAGACCATGAGACTCCCGAGCCAACTCTCCAATGCTTATACAATATGCCATGTACATCCTGTGCTGTAGCCTGCAGGATCCCGTGTGAAGTGGCCTTACCACCCCTCCCCTCCTACTACTCTGCACCTCAGTTTCTGTGCTGAATTGCTCTCCCCCTAATCCCCCCATCCACACCCCAGCCCAGAGTGAGTAAGCAGACCTGAGCTGCTGACTGGATCATGTCTGCCCCCTCGATCTGTTCTTTTTTTCTGGCTTTATTGGAATATTATTAACATATAACGTATGTAAGTTTAAGGTGTGCAACATGATGACTAGATACACATATATCGTGGAATGATTGCCACAGTAAGGCTAGTTAACACCTCTATCCCTTTACATAATGGATCTTGTGTGTATATATATTTAAAATCTACTCTCTTGTGGCACCTGGATGGTTTAGTCAGTTGAGCGTCTGACTCCTGATTTTGGCTCTGCTTGTGATCTTGTGGTCGTGGGATCAAGCCCCGTGTCAGGCTCTCTCTCTCTCTCTCTCTCTCTCTCTCTCTCTCTCTGCCCTTCTCCTGCTCGTGCATGTGCTCTCTCTCTCTCCATAAAACAATAACAATTAAAAAAAAATAAAATGAAATCTCTCTTAACTTTTTTTTAAGCTTATTTATTTTGAGAGAGGGGGGCAGAGAAAGAGGGAGAGAGAGAGAGAATCCCAAGCAGGCTCTGTACTGTCAGCACAGACTGATGTGGAACTCAAACCCACGAACCACGAGATGGTGACTTGAGCCAAAGTCGGATGCTTAACCGACTGAGCCACCCAGGTGCCCCACAACCTTTCAGTATATGATACAGTATTGTTAATTATAGTCACCACGCTGCACATTAGATTCCCAGAATTTATCTTATAACTAGGAGTTTGTACCCTTTGAATCAACATCTCCCTATTTCCCCCACCTCCAGCTTCTGGCACCTACCATTCTGGTCTCTATTTCTAATGAGCTCAACTTTTTTAGATTCTGCATATAAATGAGATCATACAGTATTTGTCTTTCTCTGATTCCTTTCATTAGCATAATGGCCTCAAGTCTCATCCATGTTGAAAATGGCAGGATTTCCTTCTTTTTTATGGCTGAATCATATTCCATTGTACAGATACCACATGTGCTTTATCCATTCATCCATCGGTAGACACTTGGCATGCTACCATCTCTGGACTATTGGGAATAATACTGCAGCGCAGAGTGGAAACTATCCATCTCCATGGGAGTGCGGATATCTATTTGAGATAGTGTTTTTATTTCCTTTGGATACACATCTGGAAGAGAGAATGCAAATTCAAATGGTAATTCTATTTTAAGTGTTTTGAAGGTCCCCTCAGACTGTGTTACATAGTGGCTGCACCAGCTGACATTCGCAGGGAGGCTTCCCTGGCTTCCACATCCTCACCAATGCTTGTTATCTCTTGTCGTCTTGGTGACCAGCCATTCTGACAGGTGTGAGGTGGACTCTCATTTGTGGTTTTGATTTGCATTTCCCTAATGATGAGTGATGTTGAGCCTCTTTTCATTTCCTGTGGGCCTTCTGTATGCCTTCTGTGGGAAAATGTCTATTCAGGTCCTCTGCCCATTTTTAGATTGGTGGGGGTTTTATTTTGTTTTGCTGCTTGAGTTGCAGGAGTTCCTTGTATATTTTGGATACTAACCCCCTGTCAGAGAGATCGTTTATAAAAATTTCTCCCATTTGGGGGAGGTTGCCTTTTTATGTTGCTGATTTTCTTTTGCAGAAGCCCCTCGATCTTTTCCAACCCCCCTCCTTCTGAGCAAAGGGACCTGACTTTGGGGATGTCCAGTTCTCCACTATACTCTGACTAGGTTTGACCAAACTCCCACTCAATTCCTCCCAGCATCCAGAAGTTCTTAAAGGGGCTCACCAAGCTCAACCTCTGTCATGATGTAGTGAGTATTTGAGCCCTAGAGGGGGAAAGTGAATCGGCCAAGGTTAGGGAGAGGCAAGGCTGCACCTCTCTCTGGCTGCCACCTGGAGGGCAGTGCCCCCTGCTGCCCCCTGGGCTTCGGGGCCTGAGCTGCAGGATCTTGGAGAATGGCTCCTCATCATTCCTCTGGCCCCCTGACAGGCTTTGACCCCGCAAGGGTTGCAGTCTAGCCTCTGCATGCCCTGGTCGTTACCCAACTCCCTCCTGACTGAACCTGAGCCCCTGCGGACACCTGGGGCCTCTGGAAGCATCTCGAGTCAGCCCCAAGGAAGATGGTCTTATTGTTCTAGGAGCAAGAGGGGAGCAGGAAGGAAGCTGAGGAGGATGATAGAGAGGGGAGGGCATCTAAGCTCACTGTGAGGAGGGAGAGAAAGATGGTTCCAGAGGGAGCATTTCAAGAGAAGAGAGGGTGCCGGGGTAGAGGGTGAAGAAGGGGGATGTGGCAACAGAATGGAAGCTTGCAGGTAGCATCACTGTTTGTAGCCAACTAGTCCAGAAAGCAGGGGCTGAAAGCAGAGGCCCGGAGACAAATCTGCCAAGCCTTCCAACCTCGGCTAGTAACTCAGGAACCTTGGCCAAGTCACTTAACCCCTCTGAACTGAGTTTCCACACCTGTAAAGTAAGCACAACAATGGTACCTATCTGCAGTAGACCATTATTTGGTGGACCATGCTCCTACCCTGGTGAAACCCCCTTCCACGCTGACTCTTGGCGTGATTCTGTGAGGAGCTTTGTCCAAAGGGTCTTCCATAAGGGTGATGCAAATGGAGGTTTGCTGAGCTCTTGCACAC
Organism: Herpailurus yagouaroundi; assembly: GCF_014898765.1. Lineage (NCBI taxonomy): Eukaryota > Metazoa > Chordata > Mammalia > Carnivora > Felidae > Herpailurus > Herpailurus yagouaroundi. The sequence goes on along the minus strand of NW_024412419.1, from coordinate 25,187,128 downwards.
TGGAACTTCTCCTCTTGGAACATTTCTCCTTAGAGGCCACCCACCATGCTGTGAGAGAGCGCAGGCAGGCTTACAGACAGGCCCACATGGAGGAGAGTCAAGACCCTGGCCAACAACCCCACTGAGCTCCCAGCCAGTAGCCAGCACTACCTGCCAGTCATGTGACTGAGGCCATTGTAGACCTTCCAGTGGTTCCAGAGCCCCAGTGAACACCAGGCAAGATGGAAGAAACGCACACACCATCTCATGCAGTTATGGCGAGGACAGCAAGTGTGAGGCAAGCGCTCCATCAATGCAGCTGTTATTTGTATTGTGGCCTATGATAATCATAACAAGCCATGAAATGTTAACCCTTGCTGCTCTCCACATACACGTACTTATAAGTAACAGGCATAATAGTTTGCAGTTTGCAAAGCACTTCCTCAAATTTGATCCACATTATGACAGCATGAGCCCCAACGGGATTAAGGGCCATGCCCAAGGTGACTCGGCTCTTAAATGGCTGAGTGGGGGCAGAAACTTGGTCTCCATATTCCAAATCCAGTGCCATTTGACACAAGAACTTCCTCACAGGCAGCAACAACAGGTCTTGGAAAGAAATGCAACAGTGTAGAGACTTAGTGGTTCCCTAGAAAAAGTGGACTCGGGGACCACTTCCTAACCATGTGGTCTTAAGCAAAATACTTAAAGCAAGCTTGGGGGCCACATCTGGGAGATGGAGGTAATGCCTATGGCCTGGCTTCCTTCCATTAAGGAATGCCATGAGATTCAAATAGAAGAATGCGTGAGAAGGGGTAATGGGTTTTCAGCAGTTTCTGTAAAATTCTTGGACAGGTTCTGGCCTCTTCTCATCCCCATGGTGGTCATGCATCTCTCGCAGGACAGTTTGGGGTACCCAGAAGGCCTATATGCCCTGCCCTCTGAGCGCTTGGAGTCTGGGAACATCTGACCGCTGCCAGAGGCTGGGCAAGAGTGCTGTTGACCTGAGTCACTGAGCAGGGCTCAGTGGCCCCTCAGCCCTGGGCCCTGAGCAGGAGGGTAGAAGCTACCCTAGTGGGTAGAAGCTGTCCTTTGTTCTACCTAACAACACCCCATTTGGACATCTGCAGGCCCCACTCAAGGCTACCACCCCTTGACCTTCTTTTCATCCAGCCAAGAAAGATGATGCACCAGCCCAGCCTCTCCCACCCTTGATATTTTCCTTCCCGGTCTCAATAGGAAGATTGTGGGGATGTTTCCTGCAAAGTGAATGGGGAGCATATGGCTCAGTTGAATGACATTCTCCCACCGTGGAAAGCTGATGACATCCGAGACCTCAGCATGTTTGAGTAAAGACCGGAAGGGAATGAAAAAACAATCCATGTGGCTATCTGGGGAAAGAGCTAGCCTGGCGAAAGAAACCACACGGGCATGGAATCTTGAGGCAGGAGTGTACGTACTTCCTCTGGCTCCCCCAAATCTTACCATCTCACATAACCAGAGCACAGTCATCAAACCCAGTAAATGGACATGGGTGGGATGATATTAACTGAGTCATGGAGCATATTCACATTTTGTCAGGATCTCATCCATGACCTCCCCTCGCGTTCAGTTGTCTTGTCTCCTTAGTCTCTCCACTTCCCCAATCTGCTATACCTTCAGTCTTTGTCTTCCCTCACCTCAATGCTGCCCAGTTAGCTTGTAAAATGTCTCTCAACTGTCTGAGGTCTGCTCATGATTAGATTAAGGTTGTGCATTTGGGGCAAAAATGATGCTGTGCCCTTCGCAGGGGCTGTGTGATGTCAGTATGTCTTAGGCCTTGTGATGGTGATCTGGATCACCTGGTTAAGGTGCATTTTCTGGACTTCTCTGCTACAAAGTCACTATTTTTCCCTGTGTCATTACTGTCTTGTGGGGAGATCCCGTGAGGCTCTCTAGATTTCCTGTTTCTCATCACGTACTTTTTGCTCACTAAATGTAGCATTCATCCATCATTCTTGCCTGCACCGATTATTACAGAGGTGTTTGCCAAGTGGTGATTTGCCCTTCCCATCATTTCTTCCACATTTACTAATTGGAATGCTACTGTAAGGGAGCAATGCCTTCTCTCCCATTTGTGTATGTATTCAATTACTTATTTGTATCAGGATGAACTTGTGACTCTAACTCTACTCAGTGGGTTATCACCCATTTCTATGCATTTCTTTGTTGCTCGAACTGCTCCAGTTTTGACGTTTGGGTGTTCTGTAGCCTTGGTTCCTGCGTGTTTGTATCTGCCACGTGGAAGCTTCTATATCTGGACCCCCCAAGGTAGCCATCCTGGTGTAACTGATGTGGAGTGGGGCCTGGCTTTCTGACTTTCTAGCTGCTCCCCAGGCCGTTCTGTGCACCCTGGGTTGAGATCCACTGATGGAGTGCAAGCCCTCATTCACAGATGAGGAAGCCAAGGCTCAGAGAGGGGAAAGCATTTGCTCAGAGTTGAGCCGTTGAGTCAGGGGGCACCTGGGACCAGGACCTTCTCTCCGGATTTCCAGGCCCGTGTCTCCCCACTTCTCCCTGGCTGCTAAATCACATGCCAGAGCAAACAGACATTCTGGACAGTGGTGTGTAAGATTTTTTTATGTTTTTTATTTTTGAGACAGAGAGAGCTAGAGCATGAGTGGGGGAGGGGCGGAGAGAGGGGGAGACACAGAATCCAAAACAGGCTCCAGGCTCTGAGCTGTCAGCACAGAGCCGGACGGTGGGGCTCAAACCCATGAACCGCGAGATCATGACCTGAGCTGAAGTTAGACACTTAACCGACTGAGCCACACAGGCGTCCCAATAAGTAAATGTTTAAATACAACAGTGTTTCTTCCAATGGAATGGTAGATAGCCATTTAAAAGTTCACATTTCTAAATTAGGTAGAGACATAAAAAAGCTTTTTTTTTTTTTTTTTTTTTACATTTTTAAAATGTTTATTTATTTTTGATATCAAGAGACAGAGCATGAGCAGGGAGGAGCAGAGAGAGAGGGAGACACAGAATCCGAAGCAGGCTCCAGGCTCTGAGCTGTCAGCACAGAGCCGGACGGTGAGGCTCAAACCCATGAACCATGAGATCATGACCCGAGCTGAAGTCGGATGCTTAACCGACTGAGCCACCCAGGAGCCTGGACAGGGGTGTTTATATCTGGGGACCCCTGCAAATCATTTTAGAGAGTCCATCAGGTCAAAGCCTGTGTGCCCTGCCCTCTGATCGGGTGCCACCTTGGAATAACGCTGAGATGATATTTGCCTTTTTCAGTCCCACTCTTGTTCACACATGCAAGTGTACAATGTAGTTTTCCAGAGACTATATGACAGGTGATATTCAACAGATTGACTCCAGAAGCAGATCTGGAAATTCAGTCTTCTGTTAAGCCAGACGTTGAAGAGATTGGAAAAATAAAACGACATCGTGTTTCTCACTAATTTCTTTTTTGGAAAATACAGTTATCTGTCATAAGAAATGCATTATTCAGGTTTATTATTTTAATGAATTAATGAACATCTTAAGTATTTGTCCCAGTAAGTGTTGACAGAGCCCATACCAAGTGCTTGAGACTTCTCAATAGGTTTTAAGAGTGCAAAGAGGTCTCAGTACCAAAATGGTGTTCTAGAATATTCTGGAAACCTGTTTTTCTAGAATATTCCCGCCAAATGAGGTATAACAATTTAAAAAAGAAAGCTACACTCTACCACCTTCAAATTCTCTAAGCACTGGTGGAATCTGAGAAGGGTTTTTTTGTTTGCTGCCTCGCCACAGTGCCAGGGATGTAGGCTCCTTCTCTGCCTTCCACAGAAATAAACATAGAACTTCCCAGAACACACATGAACAAAGGGCAGTGTGGCTCACACATCATGAAAATAATGGAGATTTCCAAAATACATGACAATATGATAAGTTTATGAAAAATACCAGGATAATTAAAACATCTGCCAAGCAGATATTTTCTAGTTTCGAAGGGGCCGTGATACAGACGGAATTCTTGAGTTGTAAGTGGGCACCAGGGACAGTGGGGAAATCCCGCAGAGGCCCAAGTCCCTCTTTGTCACCCTGTCCTCTGGCGGGTCGAAGCAGCTTGCCCTGGGGTGTCTGTGGTGTTTTAGCCCCAAGGTCTCAAGAGGCAGTGAAACCGGTGTAGATTGCACGTGGGGTTTTAGTGTAAAGGATTTGGTTGGGTGGGGGGGAATGATTTTTGAGCACCGGCTGTGTGTTGGTTCCAGGATTAATGAGATCCATCCAGTCTCTGCCCCAGGGAATGGGAGCCCGGGAGCTTCTGTGCAGCCTGGCTACACATGAAAACTGCCCCAGGGGGCGGCGGGGGGGGGGGGGCGCGGGGGGTTGACACAACACTGATGCCCGTGCCATCCCCATTCTGGGGAGGGCTGGCTGCCTGTAGTTTTAAAGAGCATCTGGTGATTTCCATGAGCAGCAGGGCTGAGGGCGATGATTCTAAATTAGACTTTCCTGGGTCTGCTACGGCCTCCAGCAAGGACTGGCCATGCAATTCATGGGGCCCTGTGCAAGGGGAAAATGTGAGGCCCCTTGTTCAGAAAACTATTAAGAGCTTCCGGACAGTGAGAGCAGAGTGTTGAACCAAGTGTGGGGCCCTTCTGATCCCAGGGATTCGGTGCGGCTGCCCAGGATGCCCACGAAGCCAGACCTGCCCCTGCCTACTGCTTCCCCAGCCGCATCCTCACAAGGACCCATAGCCGACTTTGCATCCTCAGTGGCTCTCCCGGGTAGAGTCATGGGCCGGTTCTTCAAGGCGGCCAGCCCTCCAGTCCCATGTACCTGAGGACAAATGAAGTCATCTCCAAAGCAGGAGGCAGGCGAGGGGGAGCTGGGCCCTTTGTTTGCCCAAATCTCCTCCAAACGACCTCATTCCTCCTCAAGGCCCCATGTGCGCTGGCTTCTGGCTGCAGGCCCAGCCCTGCATCTCTCACTGTGCCCTCACGCCCTCTGAGCAGTCGGGCCCCTTCCCTGGCCCACTCCCTGGACCCAGAGGGACAGACCAGGGGACGAGGCTGCTACTAGACTCCCCGGCAAGTGCTGGTCACTAATGGCCATTTCCTGTTGGAGCGGAGCCCTTATGGAGTGAAGAGGTTAAGAGATGATGGACCCTCTCCAGCCAGCCCAGGGGATGGGAAGTTCCGGCTGCGGGCTGTGGTTACTTGTCGTCTTACCAAAGTTTCTGGAAATCGTGCTGCCGGCTGCTGTGCGGATCGCCTGCCTAGCCCTCCGGGGCGGACAAAGCGGTCACCGGGCTGGTGCCTTCTGTTTGCCAGGTGCGTTCGGGGAGTCTCCGGTCCTGTCTGTGGCCAAACTTTGGCACCAGGTACAGGGCTATGCCGCGGCCAGGATGCCTTCTCTTATTTACCCTCTTCCTTTCTGTCTGGTTGGCTTCACACCTGGAAGGTGGCGCTTCATAAACAGCGGTTTTGGGGGAAGGAAAAAAAGCAAGCGTGTATGTGGGCAGGAAGGGCAAAGCATAAAGCTTATTTGTCTTGGCTCCCTTCCCAGTCCTAAGCCTGGGCCTTACATCCAGTAAGTAGTTAATAAACATTTACTGAATTAAATCACCTCACAAATCATCCAGATTTCCAGAACATCTCAGACCAAAGGCTCATTTTATGGGCAGGGGCATGGGGGCCTAAAGAGTGGACCCCCTCACTCTGAGCTCTAAGAAGGTGGACACCTTATTAGAGTCACCTGGGGAGCCTCAACGGCTCCTAATGCCCAGGCCGCACACCTGAGCAATTAAATCAGTGTCTCAGGGAGTGGGACGTGGGTGCAGGTATCATAGCAGGTGACCCACGTGAGCTGGTTGGAGAGTCCTGGCCTCAGAGGGAGGCAGAGGCAGAGCTTACGCCTGGGGACCAGGCCAGAGGGAGCACTGTCCGGGTGCCTGCTTGCTCGCACGAGCCGCGGTGCCCATGAGGTCCCTGCAAGGGGACCCCCAGGGAGAGATTGCAGGAGGGCATCTCTTAGGAAGAAGAGCTGGGCGGGTTCGTGCAAGCTCGTGTCTACCTGGCCGGATGGCCCGGGACAGGCTGAGGGGCAGCAGCTTGCCCTGGGACAGGCCCCCAGCCCTGGCTCAGGGAGAATAAGGGATTCGCTCAGAACCCCACTGCTGTGAAGAAACTCGTACTTGATGCGGCCCCTGCAGCCCCCACACACCCTGCTCTCTTCTTTAGACTCCCCCTGCCTTCTTCTAATCAGCCAGGGGAGCTGAGACACGCATGGAGCTCTTGAGGTCGATTATTTAGCAACAGTTTCTTTGAACAGCTTATTATCCAAAGTGGACACGGTTTAGAGAGACCAGAATGATGCAGGCTCGCACACCCACCACGAGCTGCACGACCACCACCCAGGGCTCTGCTTATCCATTCGTCGTTGATTCGTTCTGATCGTTTTCAGTTCACATTTAGAATTATGGGGATTTGGGTTAACTTAAAAAATTAAAAAAAAATTTTTTTTTCAACGTTTTTATTTATTTTTGGGACAGAGAGAGACAGAGCATGAACGGGGGAGGGGCAGAGAGAGAGGGAGACACAGAATCGGAAACAGGCTCCAGGCTCGGAGCCATCAGCCCAGAGCCCGACGCGGGGCTCGAACTCCCGGACCGCGAGATCGTGACCTGGCTGAAGTCGGACGCTTAACCGACTGCGCCACCCAGGCGCCCCAAAAAATTTTTTATATAAAATGTTTTTCCTTTAACAATGAAACTCTTGGTTCCTAGCAATGACATCATAATCCCTCGCAGGATTTATCTGAAAATAAATGCAATAATTTCAGAAAATAGCTATCGTTACTAAGAGTATGATGACAAAAACAATTTGAGATTTTTTTTTTTTTGGTAATTCTTTTTGTCCTTAGGATATATACCATTAAGGATCTACATTATAATTCCCTGAAGTAATTCCTCTCTGCCTCATTAATCCACACACCTGATATGTTACGTTCCTTTGCTTCATTTTTCTTTTGATTTCTAGAAGTTGCTTTTTCATTTTTTCATTGAATTTTATAATTACATAAAACATCCACTTGGTTCCCAAGTCAAGTGTATCATGTAAAAACAAGACGTAGTCAAAGAAGCCTAGCTTCTACTGTGGTCCCACCTGTCACATTCCCTTCCTCCTTCTTCATGTTGCCATTTTACTTTCATGATTCATATTTTGAAATGACTAATGAACTAGTTTTAACATAAATGGCCTGTGTGCACGCATCTGTATGGCTTCACCTCCTTTGATACAAGGCAGCCTGAGGATACACATTGTTCTCCACCTTTCTTTTTTCACTTAACATAATATTCTAGAGAAAAGTCCCCTATCACAGTGTCTACACAGATGTTCATCATGCCACTGGACAGCTGTACACAACCCAGTCACGGGATCACATCGTAGTGTACTCAGTTACTCCCTCCCATGAGCTTCTCAGTTGTTTCCAGGATTTTATCCCTACAAACAAAGCTAGCAGGAAGAGTTTTGTGTACGCATCTTATCATTCCTTTTGGCCAGTGTTTTTGGCGTAGATTTCTCAAGGTGGGATTGTGGGACAAAGGTAAACGCGTAATCATTATGTTAGAACTTGGGAAATTTTCGGGACGCCTGGGTGGCGCAGTCGGTTAAGCGTCCGACTTCAGCCAGGTCACGATCTCGCGGTCCGTGAGTTCGAGCCCCGCGTCGGGCTCTGGGCTGATGGCTCAGAGCCTGGAGCCTGTTTCCGATTCTGTGTCTCCCTCTCTCTCTGCCCCTTTCCCGTTCATGCTCTGTCTCTCTCTGTCCCAAAAATAAATAAACGTTGAAAGAACTTGGGAAATTTTCCACCATAGGCATAGTTGGAGGAAAGTGAGATTAGTTGGACATCTTCTTGAGGATGTACATTTTAAGCCAAGTGTCTACTTTTTCTGACTTTTTTTTTTTTAAAAAAAAGCTTATTTATTCATTTTGAGAGAGACAGAGCATGAAAGGGGTGTGCAGAGAGAGGAAGGTAGAGAATTCCAAGCAGACTCCATGCTATCAGTACAGAGCCTGATGCAAGGCTCGAACCCACAAACATTGAGATCATGACCTGAGCCAAAACCAAGAGTTGGGTGCTTAACCAACTGAACCACCCAGGCTCCCCCCGCCGCGGCGCCCCCCCCCCCCCCACCGCCCAAGTTTCCACTTTTAATAGTTGACATGCTAATATATTTTGGTAAATCATATCATCAGTCAAAATGATTTGATTCTTGTAAAAAACAAAAAACAATGAATCACCCCCCAGATGTAGATGGCTTTGCATTTTGATTTTTTTGTTATTTTAAATTTGTAAATTTTTGCACCCAGCTTTAGTTTAGAGCTAAACTAAGTCCTTTCTGAATGACTCCCATGGAATCACCAGTAAGAATTTATTGTGCAAAAAAGAATGGAAAAGAGAAATGTGAGGCATCCTTATCTTGGCTTTCCAGAAGCTTATATTCCAGCTGGGGTGATAAGACTGAAAAATAACTATAACACAAGATAGTATGTAATGCAGTCAAGCATGAGCTGCAGAGAAATGACTTTGTGGCAGGAGGACATTTTAAGCTAAATTGATCATGAAAACGTGAGAGAAAAAGTGGGATTTGACTGGTCGTGGGTTGGTGACAGAAATACCTTTCACGTGGGAAGGGGCAAGAAGCAATCAGGTACATTCATGTGAACTGGTTCACACCTGGGGACAGTCCCGAGGACTGGTTGGCTGGGTTGGGAGTAGGCTGTCTGGCAGTCAGCAGGAAGCCACTGGGGACTGTGAGAAGGGGGTTCCACGATCAAACTGGGTCAGGTGTTCTGAGGTTGGTACGTGGAGACCGTGGAGCAGGGAGAGCTGGTAACAGGTCCCCAGATTTGTCGGATCTAATGCACCAGGAAGGAAGGACACACTCGGAGGCAGGTGAGGGAAGACTGAGTGACACTGCAGGTGCGTGTGCAGTGCTGGGACATGGAGGGGCGTCAGAGCTGCAGTGTCGTTACTTTAACAAATCCCCATGGAGAGAAAAATGTCCATGTTGTATTGCTTGAGTCTGGGTGTTGTGTGTGGAAGCAGTAACAGAAGAATTCAGAGGGACCAGTCGTTGATGAGATGGTCTGTGCACAACCATGGAGGACGCCTGGGTTCCCAAATACCCGCTACTGTTGATGGAGAAGGCTCCCACTGTGCAGGACCAGCAACCCCTTCTGGACACCTTGTTGACCTGCTTGGGCCGCATTAGGAGACATGGGAGCTCTCACAGTTGAGGTGGCCGTGTGGCCATCCACCGTCACCCCATCCTATTCTCATTAACAGTCCTCTTAAAATCCATCCATCTCCGACACGCATCCCGGGGACGAGGGACCAAACTCCACCCCTACTCTGGGAGGTGGCAAGCAACCCAGGAACTCAACCCACACAGGGTTTCTGGGCAAGTGAGCAGTTCAGGAATAATCACTGAAACCCAGTTTAGGGTTTTTGTTGGGCCACTGGGGAAGCGGTCCCCTGGGCTCTTTCCCACTAGGTTTGCCCCTGGGAGGATATAGGGACACAGCAACCACAGGCTCTGGTCATCACGTGGATCCTGCGACAAGTCAAGTACGGCCAGCAGAGCACACATTGCCTCTTAGCAATTTACTTCTGTTAAAATGTTTTGACACGAAATTAGCATGAAGTCGATGGCACAAAAATGCAATATGCATTGCACATGCATAGATGAGCTTCTGTACACACCCTAGGGCTCACTGGCTGGCATTTGAAATGCCTCATCAGAAAGCCATACTCCACTGGGAGTTGCTTAAGCCCTGTACACAATTTATCAGTAAAGTGAGTAATGTGGAGGACAAGTGGGCATCTAGCAAGACTATGCTCTCCTCTCTCTCCCTTGCATCAACAGTGTGTGGAAATCCCACCAGGCTATGGCCCAGTCCTTGGAACCAGCTCTCAAGATCTGGGCTCCTCGGTCCCTGTGTGTCCCTCTGTTAGAGAATGACACCATGGGCTCCCCTCAGAGTGAATCCTTCAAGCAAAATGCTTGTAGAACCTGAAGACAGAGCGGCAGGCATGGTAGAGCTTACAGGACAGGTTCTGCAGGAGAGGAAAAATAATTTTCCCTCTACCCTTCTGAGTTCTTGTCTTGGTGATAACAGATTAACACGAGGAAGACAATCAGAAATTTATTAACATGTATCCCTCAGGTATACATAGAGATACCCAAGGAAAAAGGAGTGACTCCCAGAGGTGGCTTAGAATTCGGGATTAGGGATGCCTGGGTGTCTCATGGTTGGTGAGATGGAGCACTGCAGTGGGCTCTGTGCTGACATCGTGGAGTCTGCTTGGGATTCTCTCTGCCCCTCCCCTGCTGTCTCTGTTTCTCTCAGAATAAATAAACTTAAAAAAAAAACAACAACAAAGAACTCAGGATTAAATAACACCTTTATCAGGAAGGGGAAGAGGGGAGTGAGGGAGGCCTCTTAGGGGAGTCAATGACTTTTAGGAAAGATGTACTGGCCCTTAGAAGACCAGATGGGACATATGATGTTTTGTGGCACCATTTATCTGGGTGTGGTGTTGACTTCATCTTCTCTCCTGTGACAGGAGTCCACCCTCGCTGGTTGATGAAACTCCCAGGGAGGGGGTTTATGGCTGTTGAGTCCTTTTGGGGAATGAGAATAGGTCTTCAGGCAGATGAGGCCGTTCATAGAAAGTCTTTCCCTCTGTTTGCTGCTTTTCAAGTGCTTATAGCTCAAAACCAGCAATGCACCCAAGTGGCATAGTTTGGGTGGCATGTGTTTAACTATAGCTGTATTTTGGGGTGGCATATTCTGCCACCCTTAGGTTCCATGATTTGTGTGCGTGTGTTTGTGTGTGTGCAAGCATACTTGCCAGGCACATTTTCGTGCTTTGATTCAAGACTTTGCTCCGAGATTTGCTTTCCCAGTTACATACTCCCTGACAGTGCTGGTGGGTGCAGAGTCCCATTTCCCTCTTGCAGCTGGTGGTGTGGAGATCTGCCATTACAGCACCACAAGTGTGAAATAACCAAATCGCCCTCAGGGCTGAACTGAGAAAAATGGAGGAAAACCAAGTTCTGATGACATTTACTGAGACCTAAATTTGACTGTGGCCCCTAGACTTTTTCCAGTTATCGAAGAGGTATATTCCCTTTGTGTGTAGGCTTTTTTTTTTAAACATCTGTGAAAGAAAGAGCACTGATGAGGATCTCCTTATACTACATACTGTATGGCTTTACCAACGTGGGAAAAGAAAGTAGCACCCGGTCGCCCGGCAAGAACAGAAACATGACACATGGGCAAACTGTATCTAATTCACTCCACTTTATTCTGGGATGTAAATTACAGATAACACAACTCACAAACATACCAGTGGACATTGAAAACTAAGGCCATTCTGTGAGTTATTTTTAAAACTTGGTGTTTTGTACATAATCTTTTAAAAAATAAATTACCAAAACCAAGATTCTCTTCTGAAATAAAAACTTAAGGTTGGTACAAGGCGGCTTTTGGGTCATCTCCAATCTGAAGCTCATGGTGTGACGGGACCGTTTTTGTTTCCTACGGCATAAATAACAGCTCTAAGGCAAAAGCCACCTCAGCATCTAGCTCTCCTCTCTGGATGTCATCACAAAGTTTACGACAGTGACCAGTGTTTACAAACCATTTTCTTCCCAGTGAGTAGCAAAGAGAGACTTTTACCTAAGAAACACATTGCAGAATTCCTGGAACAAGAAAAAGAAAGGGACCCGTAACTAAGGCACTGAAAGCACATTATTTATATAAAGAAATGTAAACAGTTGGCTACCAACAGGCTCCCTCCAGCAGAGTGTCGATTAGGGAAGTGCACAGGGGCATCATGGTCGCGGCCCGGGTGAAACGAGAAGGGCCCCCTTTCTGCAGAATTCGGGCTTGGCCACCAACGTCCGACTCCTGATGTGGTGAGGAGGAAGGAATGAATTTCAAAGTGACATGAAGGGAAGCTGGTATTTCTCCCTAAGCTGTGGGTTAGTGTTATAACAAACAAGGAAGGGTTTTAGTGGGACTTTCAAATTACGGCCGCTGACCGTGTTTTCTTCCCGCCTCTCACCACTTGCTTCTGATTTGCACAATGGCTTTGGCCTGCTTCATCAGTGGGGTCTGCTAGAACGTGTGACCTGGCCGGTGCCCTTCCCTGCAGGTGCCTACTTCAAGTACAATGGTTCATGGCCCACACAAACCACACTTCAGTTAAAACACTTCTCAACAGTGAAGATCGAGCAAATTGGACAGACAGTACTGTAAATGTTTCACGGTCCAATGGGTTTACCTTCAAGGGCCTGAGAGGGTGTGAGGTGGGGTATGGTGTGTAGACGCAGCCTGACAAGTAGCTGTGGAGTCCAGGGTGAGGGGTGGGAAGGGGGGGGTGCATTCCTGAGGCCGATCACGACACCAAAGTTCAATTACTTCCTGCTTGACGTTTTGTTACCAATTTTACAAAGCTCTGAGTTCCAAATCATCAAATGAATAGTTCTTGAACACTTTTTAAAAGAAAAGGACCAATATGTAGGAACACAAATAATTATGATTTTAAAAGACGCCTTGTTGCAAAAACACAAAGACCCCCTCCCCCCAAAACCAAAAAACCAACAAGAAGCAGCTTTTTTCTTTTTGAAGTTATCATTCCTGATTCAGCAGGTACAAGGTCTATTATTCCCCAGTTCTAGTGTGTACGAATTTTGGGTAGATAAAACAAAGTTTGAATCTTCTATGTGTATTTTTTTATGATCAAAAGGAAAACATTTTCTACGAAAGAAAAAAAAAGATTTCCTCTTTTACGGATCTCACGCCTCATATGGAGGTTATACTTAAACCAGGAGCCATGAGAAGCTGGAAGAGGGCGGTGGGCAGCAGTATAAAGTGTGGGGCGGGAAACACAGCTTTTCTCTACCGCCCAGGACAATGTGAATGTGATGCTGACTGTGAAACTCCTTCTATGTTTCCAAATAGAACCAAAAGGAAGTCTGAGAGAAACCTAAATTAGAAAATTCTTTCATTAAGGAAAAAAAAAAAAAAAAAGCTAAAAAAGAAAACACCTGAAAAAGCCAGGAAAGTCAACAGCTGGGTTTAGAGCAGATGTTCATAATAACGAATTAGTAGCTCCAGGCAGCATTAAGAACAGCCTTGGGGGAGCAGATAAATACAGGCTGGTGCGTGTCTGCGCGGCACTGGTCAGGTCCCTCCCAGGAGAGGTGATGTGTCAACAGCGTCGTAGGCGCAGCCTGTACTCTGAAAGAATGTCCTCCGTAAGTTGGGCTCACGATGTGCTCACCTTTCACGGCAATGCACACTTCAATTGTCGGGCTAAAAGTCGCTGTGGAGCAAAAAGAGGCCGTAATTAAGGAGAAGGCATTCATGCCAAAAGAGTAATAAAGCAATGGCTTTTGATGCTGGTTCAAGGCAGGGGTGAAGTAGACGGGTTTGCTAACAGCTAAAGGCTTTTCACTGCCTCTGACCAGCACCCCCGTCCTATGACGGAAAGCACAGTGCCTGGCCCCAGCAGGGTGGGGAACATGACCCCGCACTTCTGCCTCAGAGGAGATTGGTGCTGTTGGTTTGCTGGATTTCCCATGGGCTCCAAATCGAGGACTACTGAGGCAAACAACTGGTCAAAAGTGGGTCTGAATTTTACTACTGAAAAGAAGCCTGGGCCTAAAAAGAGTGAGCGAGCCCTGGTTATCCTTAAAAAGGGGTTCATTTTCGTGCTACCATTTTGGTTCCAAGAGTAAAACTAGTCAAGGCTACGAGGGTTGAATAATTTAGGATAAACCATTACTGCCCCGTCTGCAAGTGCTGTTGTTTTTGTGGCAGATGTTACAGATACCTATGCACGTACAAGAAATACAATAACTTTCTCTCTGGGGGCAGGTTTGAAAGAAATATTTCAAAAGACACAACTTCGAGAATTTCTGACTCCAAGAACAGAACCTTCTCTATGCTGTTCCTTTAGAAAGGTAAGTGATGTGATGTGTATCGTTTTTACGCAGAAAGAGCTACACCTGCCAATAAGCAGCAGAGACCCCGGCACTGAGCATGCTAGAGTACGTAGAAATGAAGAACTGTATTAATTCCTATCTTTAAAAACTCAAACCAAGGTTTCTAAGTGGAGAGCCTGTGGTTGCTCCCTGAGACACGTCCAGGTCTTCGTGTGAAAAGAGGGCACAGGTGGTCTTCTGATGTCTAGGTCAGTGCAAGGCTAAATGCCAAGGTTTTATGAGTAATGAAGGGCTTCTTATCGAAATGGCTGGTTTAAGGGCAAGGGATTTCTGGTCTCTGGCCTTAAGGAAGGCTGCAGTGGTCTGACTGGTGTAGAAATGAGTGTGGGGACAGTGCCGAGGGAGGGAGCTGGGAAGAAGAGCCCTCACCTCAACAGTCAAGTGCCAGCACTTGATCTGAGCCAGTGCTCCCAAGCCCCAGATCTGCTTCTTGTCTGGGGAGTTGGCTGGGGAATTGGTTAGGGAAGAGGACTGGGCCTGTAGGAAAATCGTGTATGTGTACCTTAACAGCCTGGCGATTGCTTAATAAAACTCTGGCCCGAGTTATTTCACAGCGATCGCTCCCTGCTTCGTGTATTGAAATTACATTCAGAGATTTAAAAAAAAAATCGTGTGTAGCAATATTTTCCCACAAAACTAAGTGCAAAATATCTTTAACAAATAATGATGGTAGTAGAAATATCTGACATAGTCATGCAAAAATGCACCTCCATTTAAAAAGGCTCAACACATCTCCAAAAGACCCTTGGGTTGTTACCCTACGAGCTCACTCATTTTTTTTTACATTTAAATGTGGCTGCTTGTGTAAAAAACGGTAACATGCAAGTTCAATGATCTCCAGTCCACCAAATATTCTCTCTTGTAGCACAAAGACAACAACGGTGATGATAAAATACCACCGAACAGGACTGTACAAATATATGAGGAGGCACATTGCAGGGCTGAACAGGGTCCAATAAAGTATAGAGAGCAGTTTGACCGCAAAGACCCTCAGCTCAGACTTGCAAGGTGGAATTATGGTGTGGCCGGTGAAGTGAAAGCTCTTCTCCCCTTGGTAGAAGGAGCGCAGCCTCTGTTCCTTCTCCTCCCACCGCCTGTGGCACCAGAGCTGGAGGCCCTCCCTGGAGGCAGGGAGAGTGTCCACTGGGTAGCGGTGCACGTGGAAGTGGATCTCCTTGGGAAAGTCGCCGTAGAGAAGGTGCTTCTCTGTCTGAGGAATGTTGTGAGGGTACGCCACTGTGATGTCGTGGACGGCATCAAGGTTCTTCCCTAGGTTTTGGAAAAGATGAAAATACAGACTGAGTGATGATCAATGGGGGTAGTAACGCTGATGCAAACCACAAGGCAGAACCAAAAATGGGGGTGGGGGTGGAATCGGGACAGAGAGAGCCACGGTGAACAAAAAGGGCTATTTAAATACTGGTGTTTCTAGGCATTTGGGTCAATAAATTTACCCGCCATTTTTAGTCTTTTATCTGTTTGCTAATCACCACCAAAACCTTTAGAAAGAAATTACCTTCACAGAAAGAGTAACCTGTCATTCTAGAACTAAATGGATAAGCACATTAAGTCAGGCTTGAGGTAGAAATAAAAGGATTAGCCCTTTTATACCAGGGGGAGTCACTGCTTTCATACCTCTTATTAATATACCTTCTCTCCAAATAAAAACACAGAATTTCTTACCTTTAACTCATTATTGCTATGATAGCACTGGAAAGAAACACTCAGAATTAGACTTAGTGAAGTGGTCAGAAACGCATGAAAACTTCCATATGATTTTTAATTTTTTTAATTTTTAACATTTTTTATGTGATTTTTCTATTTTTTAAAACCATATCAGCTTGAAGTGCAAGTGAGACCCTGCCAGGACACCATCATCCTTAGCAGTCTCCTGATTAATTACTTTGGGGTTAAGTGTTTTTAGCAAAGTCACATGCCAGATGCTGGAGAGAGAGAGAGAGAGAGAGAGAGAGAGAGAACATAATCTCTAATCTTACTAATCTCACTCAAGAGTTCATAAGAGAATCAGGGAGACAGCTGCATAAACAGTGCCCTAATGGGGGGGGGGGGGGAGGGAGGGGAGGGAGCTGGCCAGGCAGGTGCAGTGGGCCCAGAGAGCATAGTGGGGCTAAGGGGCTCACAAGTACACTGGAGGCATCTGGTAAAGGCCTTCAACTGTCAAACTTGAGAATGTGAACTCCATTCTGTAAGTGACAGAGAAGCACCTTAGATGGTGGAGAAGCACTTAATGATTATCAACAGAGAAGGGATGAGAATGTGTTTCATTTTGGCAATGATTACCTTGGCGGCAGTGACAAGAATGGTCTGGAGAGGACCACGGGCAAGAGAGGCAGTAAGAGTAATTTGATGGTCATGACAAGGCAAGAAATGACAGTGAGGTAGGGGCCAAAGGAAGTGACATGTCTAAAAAAATTACAAGAGAGCTGACACGATAAGAGCGGTCAACTGGATGTGGGAGGATAAGGTGGAATGAGCTCCTGTGTTCTGGCTCAGGGTACTGAGTGGATGGTGGTGTCTCTGAGATTAGAAATGTAAGCAGGAGTAGTAAATCCTTAAAGAAACATGAGGATCGTCTACTTGAATCCTGTATACAAGGGCCAGAGAGGTTAAGCTTTTTGCCCAATGCACACAGCATGTTGGTGCACAATCTCTGAATGTTGCTTTCTTCCTTACCATGCCCTCTTCAGTGAGAGCCCTTGGATCTGGGCTTTGATTCATTACAGAAATGTATGATGCAGGCAAAATTAATCTGTGGGAATAGAAATCCAAACAGTGGCTGCCACGGGGGTGAGAACTGATCGGCAAGGAGCACAAGGAAGTGTTCTAGGTGGCCGAAACACTCTGGATCTTGATTAGGGTGTGGAATATACCCAACTGTGTGCATTTAAGACCCATGCACTTCATAGCATTTAAGTTTTACCCCAATATGAACAAGACACAAAGCAACTTCCCACCTTAACTCACCATGTTTACCCTTCCCATTGACCTTACTATTATTAGAGGTTGTTCTCCTTGCTTTTTTAATGATTAGGTCTTCTGTAAATGTCTACTGTCTCCTTTACTCTGTGATTTACTTCAGGATAAGGACTGGCTTGCAGTCTGGTTTCCTAAGTGTCTGATAGATACAATCAGCCCTTAATTAGGACTATGGTCTAGAAAATGAAAATACCTATGTCAACAAGGCTTAGATTCAAAATTGGAGGACAGGGGCGCCTGGGTGGCGCAGTCGGTTAAGCGTCCGACTCCAGCCAGGTCACGATCTCGCGGTCCGTGAGTTCGAGCCCCGCGTCGGGCTCTGGGCTGATGGCTCAGAGCCTGGAGCCTGTTTCCGATTCTGTGTCTCCCTCTCTCTCTGCCCCTTCCCTGTTCATGCTCTGTCTCTCTCTGTCCCAAAAATAAATAAACGTTGAAAAAACAAAATTGGAGGACAGTGTTTTAGGGATGCTGAGCATTGTTGATAGGAGAGCGGAGGGGGATGGAAGGCCCGCGCAGGATGGCTCTGGTGGAGTTGGATCAGAACGCCTAGAAAAAAAGGCGAGGCTGGACCTTTTTGACTCCAGCGGGGGGTCCACTTCATCTCATGACGGGAAAATAACAGGACACATCTTGTCACTTGTCATGCTGCTTAGCCTCTTATTCAGAACCGGGTGCGCATTTCACTTACTTTCAAAACTCCCCTGCAATCAGTCAACATTTCTGCTTCACCTGCCCACACCCTGCCCTGAAAAGGTTGCCAGTCTCCTCAGCCTCACTCATCCACGGCCTCCCCCAGCAGCTGCCACCATCCTCAGTCACCCCAAACCACTTCACAGGGCTCCTCCTGAGCAGGGGGCTCCTACGAGCCCGCCTTCCTTCCACACGTGGCCCTTCATGCTCACAAACTGGTATCAAAAGGACAGGCCATACTAGTAAGAAACTAAAGTGCCCTTGCTTTCTATTTCTTCTGGGCAACCCATGGAGAAGGGTGTGTATGCAAACACCTGTCTGTTCACTGTACAAACGGCAAGTTTTAAGACTGTGTTGGTAGCACTTACAGAAATGTTCCTAAGTGAAAAATTCTAGAAACCCTGCTGTGTAGAGCACGGTGAGCTGGGGAAGGAGACCGTTTGGGTTCAAATCCTAGCTCTGCCTCTTACTGACTAATTACTTGTCTCTGTAGCTTAGTTCCTGTATCTACAAACTACTTCACAGGGTTGTTGAGAGCATTAAATGAGCTAATACATATAAAAACACAAAAATAGGGTCAAATATATATAGTAAATCCTCAATAAATGTTAGCTGCTAACATTGAGTGAGCAGGAGAACTGGGGAAGGGAGAAGAGCCGGCTTATACCTTGCTTCTCATTTCCCTTGAGCTGCACTGGATCCTTAAGAATCACAGAGACTCAGCGGTGCCTGGGTGGCTCAGTCGGTTAAGCGTCCGACTTCAGCTCAGGTCACAATCTCACGGTCCGTGAGTTCAAACCCCGCGTCGGGCTCTGGGCTGATGGCTCAGAGCCTGGAGCCTGCTTACGATTCTGTGTCTCCCTCTCTCTCTGTCCCTCCCCCACTCGTGCTCTGTCTCTCTCTGTCTCAAAAATAAAAATAAACGTTAAAAAAAATTAAAAAAAAAGAATCACAGAGACTCAGAAACGCATTAAAGCCAGAGCAAGAGAGGAGATGGAGAAAGGCTTTTACACCCTGAGGTACCTTGATACGTTGTAAACTTTATAGTAAGTTTCTTGTCTCCAGATAACCCAGAGCCACACACAACCCTTTATCACTAATAGAGGAGCTTACTTTTCACTGACATCCTATCAAGACCTCCTGGCCTCTAAGCCTAGAGCAGCCATTACTACTGGACCTGTTAGTTTCCTCCCAGAAGGTAACAGGTGAGGGTTAGCAGACACAAGGGGCATGCTTCGTTCCAAAGTGACAATAACAAAATGCATATTCAATACATGTAATGCCTTCATTACATGTATCAGCTTGTAATAGGGCTAAAATAATGCAATAATAGATAAAGTTCCTTCAAGTGCAAAGGATTTATACGGCCTTTAAAGCTTTTGGTATGAAAACAACATACTTTAAAATATGCAAATTAAGATGGCTGCCATCAGTAATATCCATTTTTAAAAGATCTCATTGCTTTTTAGATAGCATCTAGAGTTGTAATCTCAACTATCTAGCCACCTGCCATCTGTCTGTATGGCGCTTAGAAAATAATCTGTTCTGTTGCTGATACTGTGTCTTCTGGAAAGTTTCAAACTTTATTATTATTATTATGTAAAGCTACTACTCTGTTAGAACAACCACACTCATGTGGGCCCATAAATGTTTCTTTTCCTCTCCTGGAAGAACAGGACACTTAGTACTTCAAATCTTAATTTTTAGTCTAAGGCTGAGACTGAGGGAATATTTAATACATCAGTCAGGTTTAAGTAACCAACAGAGGTTTAAAAGATATGACTGGAAATTATAAATGTAATATGCAGCAGGGAGTGTCTCCAAGCATGTCAAGTTGAGCCCATGATGATTACAAGAGTCCTATTCAATATGAAAAGCTCACTGGGAGTGAGACAAGTTTATGTTTCAAATGAAAGAGTTGGGTGAAGAAATCCTGGTCTGCCCATAGCTGCTGAAGAACACATCCATCTATACAGTTCAGTGGCAGAACAACAGAAATACAAACTTTTTTTTTTTTAACCCAAGATGGTCTGAAATTTCAGTTATCAACTTTATTCTTTCCCCATTCTACTTTAAAATACATGGAGAATATACAAAAGTACAATCTATTTTGGATTTCACCTTAATACTTTTTTAAAAATTAAGAACACATGTAAGCTGGAACACCAGGGTGGCTCAGTCAGTTAAGCATCTGACTTCATCTTGGGTCACGATCTTGCAATCTGTGAATTCGAGCCCCATGTCGGGCTCTGTGCTGACACCTCAGAGCCTGGAGCCTGCTTCACATTCTGTGTTTCTCTCTTTCTGCCCTTCCTCCACTCAGGCTCTGTCTCTCTCTCTCTCAAAAATGAATAAACTTAAAAAAAAAAATGAAAAAAACATATAAGCCTATATTCTATTACTCAGATCTAAATCCATAAATCTAACTATATATATTGGAGACTTTTATTTATTTTTTATTTTTTTATTAAAAAAATTTTTTTTAACGTTTATTTATTTTTGAGACAGAGAGAGACAGAGTATGAATGGGGGAAGGTCAGAGAGAGGAAGACACAGAATCTGAAACAGGCTCCAGGCTCTGAGCTGTCAGCACAGAGCCCGACGCGGGGCTCGAACTCACAGACCGTGAGATCATGACCTGAGCTGAAGTCGGCCGCTTAACCGACTGAGCCACCCAGGCGCCCCTATATTGGAGACTTTTAAATAAAGTAGCTTGTCATCTAAGATGCATTTGTGTTAAAAGAAAATGCTGAGGCTGCTGGTTTTGTGCACTGTTTTTCAGATTAAAAAAAAAAAAATTACTCCAAGATGATAACAGTTGGATTTAGTAACTTGACAATCATTCACTGTGGCACTTTAACACTGACATATAATAGTACATGGCTAATAATGAGCGTGACAAATTGGCACTAGTCAGAACACTTTGAAGAATGGCTTTGAACAGACAGATTTAGATAGACTTAGACTAAAAACACTAATAAGCCAACTTTCAGCTTCAAAATAAAAGGGCATGCACAAACCCACTGAAAATTAAGTGGCATTGGGACTCAGTACCATTTTCTTACAGAAAAATACTACTTCCCACTGAGAACACTATTCATTTTGCTTTTGTATAAGTTGAGTAGTTACTTAAGGAATGAAAAGTAGAGGCAGGCAGCTTCTGATCCTACGTCTCACCAGCTCTCCGGCCTTAGCTTGTTAACCATAAGCCTCCTCTGTGTGTGCAGATAGTAACAGTGCCTACCCTCCTAGGGTTTTGTGAGGATCCACTACGTAAGACCTGTAAAGTGCTCAGAGAAGGTCCTGGCCTGTGGGATCTGCTCAGATTCCTGTCACTATTCCTCCAGGTGGAGTGACCACTTAGAGCACCTGAAGGGAGTTTAGGTTTAGGCTGCTACCCTCGGCCTTCCTTCCTTCCTCTAGACTTCCTCTTCCTCTGGGAGAGGTTCCAAGTGGGCTCTAGCACACCTTGTGGTTTATCCTCTGATTGCAGTCCCGCCTCTCCCATAGCACAGAAGCAAAACCGTTGAGGAGACTGACCTTGGCTCTAGAGGGAGGCCCTAATTCCCCTTTGGATACACGTTTCTCTCCATCTCTACCAACTCATCCTTAGCCATTCTCTGGGAAGTGTAGATATTAATCCTCTGCTGGCATTCAGAATCAGAAAGTGATGGTCAGTACTCTAGCATTGTTGACCTGCCCCATCTTGCTTTTACTTTCTTAGAAATCAAAATTAGTACCTCTTCTTTTTCTAAGAAAGAACCATCCTATGCTTAAAAATCAACTTTTAGGGGCACCTGGGTGGCTCAGTCTGCTAAGTGTCTGATTCCTGATTTCAGCTTGGGTCATGATCTCACAGTTCGTGAGTTCCAGCCCCATGACGGGCTCTGTGCGGAGATGGCTTTGAATTCTCTCTCCGGTCCACCCCCGTTCAACACACACACACTTTCTCTCTCTCAAAATAAATACTTAAAAAAATCAACTTTCACCTGGAAAGGTGAAATTAAAAATTGTGTATTTGTGAACAATTTTGCTTATCCAAACTGAATTTGGTTCCTACAGATAATTTCAGGGACCTATATTTTCACATTCCTATCCTAAATCTGTTCAGCTTTGGTGTTTTGTATAAATGTATGAAATCTTTTCAGTTTTGACAATCTGTTGTCCAATAGACACTGCTTCTCTGAGTCTTTAAAACAAGTTTCATTTTCTAGATAGAATGAAAACATGTTGACATTTTCCACAATTTACAATATTGGTGTATTAATAGATCATTTAAGGCAAGATCAGAATAGTGTATACTTGGTGAGGACAGACTCACATACATATAGACATATATATACATAAGTATATAAAATGTATGTCCTGAAAAAAGAGATCTGTAAACATTTAACAAATAGGACCATACTATACATACTGTTTCATAACTTGTTTTTTCATTCATTTTTCCATTCGTGCCATTAAAGATTTTCTAAGATGTCATTTTATGGGTGCATAATATTTGCTTGTGTAGAAATCTTAAAAATTCCTTTGTTTTTCAGATATTTAAGGTGTTCCCACATAAACTACATTTAAATTGATCATTATATAACTAATGATGGTGATTTTCTAGAATAAATTCCATAAATTGCTGGATCAAAGAATATGAACACCATAACACTTTTTGCTAAATATGGGTAAATGACCTCTACAATGTTCAGTTAAAACCCGAGAAGCGTAGGATTGTGCTTTTCACACTTTTACTTATAATGCTTGGTATTATAATTTTTATTAAGTTGCAAACTGTATCATTTTTGTTTTAATTTGTATGTCTTTGATTAGGTTAAAAAGTCAATTGGATGTAAATACTGGTCATATCCTTGACTGTTTTGAAAATTCAGTTGTTTATCTTCTGGTTTGTAAGAACTCTACCCTCTATCCTAAGCGGTGAATCTTTCACACTGGTTTCATCAGCTGGTCACTAGTGTTTCCCTGGCCACAATGAATCGATTTTGTTGGATTTGCTGCTCTGTGAAAGCAGTGTTTCTTTTAGCCAGTTCCTCTGTTGTCTCTTTTTCAGTCAAATTTGCAAACCTCCTTCTTCATCATGGATTATTTAATCCTCTGCATTTTTCTGTTGCAAATATTCTTAAACAATCCATGATCTATGCCATTTACAGCAACTTTGCCAATAATTGTGTGTGTGTGTGTATGTGTGTGTGTCTATATAAGTTCACTTTTCTATTGTGTGTGTATGTGTGTGTGTCTATATAAGTTCACTTTTCTATTATAGCTTTTGGATTCCTATTTATCTCCCCTGTTCCTAGACTGTATGTATATTCTATATTTTTCTGCAAGATGGAAAACATTTTTTCCATTTAATTTTATAATTTAATTTTCTTTCAGTAGACATCAGTTTTTCTAGCATCTTTTACTAAATGACTCCTCTTTCTCTATAGTTTGGAAATACCAACTCAGTCACACGTTAAACTCACATATATAAACCTCTAGTCTCCCTCCTCTCTTCTGTGCTGTGTTCATTCTGGCTCCAAGACCACACTGATTTCCCTAGTGACGGATCTTGGGTAAAGCAAATCTGCCTGTTTTCTTTTTCACACGGTACTTGATTCCTGCTGGTAACTGTTTTGCAACGTAAACGTGAGAGCATTTAATTCCATTCTAAAATAACAACCCTCCCCGCCCCCCTACCGAACTTCTTCAGAAATGTCATTTGCATTGTATTTACATTGTAACTTTGAAAGATCTGACCCTTTAATATTGTTTTTTTTTCTCTAAGAAAAAAGTATGCTTTTCCATCTGTTCAAAACTTACTTTATGTCTTTCCATAAGATTTTAGTTTTCTTCACACAGCTTCTGTGGCTTTTAAAATTTATTCCTAAGTAATTTAAGAATTTTTGCTGTGATTATGAATGGAATATGTGGTCCCACTTCTGCTTTTAGGCAGTTACTGCTAGAGAGAAATCGTTTGCTGTACATTTATATGCAGCCGTCTTAACAAATTTTCTTATTAAATTGTTTCCTTTTTTTCTACATTCTTTTTGATTTTCTAGATTTTTCTATCAGCTGCAAAAACCGTTTCGTGTTCAATTTTCTCATCTTTAAGGTAGTCTTTAATTTTTTAAGTTTATTTATTTGAGAGAGCACAAGCAGGGGAGGAACAGAGAGGAAGAAAGAGAGAATCCCAAGCAGGCTTTGCACTGTCAGCACAGAGCCTGCCTCAACTCACAAACCTTAAAGTAATGAGCCGAAAATCAATAGTCAAGAGGCTTAACCGACTGAGCCCCCCAGGCATCCCAAGGTAGTCTTTTCTTAGTGCCTTATTAGCATTTACTTACTAATAAAAAGGATAGTTCTGACTTTACGGTGTGGATTTTAGTGCATTAGATCACTGCTGTTGAGTTTTGGTAAAACACTAGTGTATGTTATTAGTTCTATTTCGTTCTAGTTTTTATTAGGAATGGCTTAAGGTTTATCAAGTATCTTTTTAAGCATCTCTGGTTAAGATTAAACTTTTTCTTTGTTAAAGAAAATAATAGCCAAACATCTGTATGAACCAAAGTAGGTGTTAAATATTAAAAGGAAAATATGCGAAATGCAAAGGGAATTAAAAATTATAGTGTAGGCTTCAGTGTCCTCCATAATAGGTCACTCCAATAATAACCAATCACATGAAAGAACTGAATAACTATTGATAAATTTGGTCTAATAAGATTATATAGGTCTATAGGTCTTTCAAAAATATTTTAGAGGGGTGTATCCATGGAACACCAATAAACAGGATTACGTGCTTGGCAATAAGAAGATTTAAACCCATTTTGTAAAAGTTAAGATATTAAAAGCCACATGCTTACATCAAAATCCCATAAAAAAATAAAATATGATGTCCTCCTTTAACAGAGCACTTTTAGATAACCCTTGGATCAAAGACAAAATCAAAAGGAAAATTATGAACTCCTTAAAAAAGAATGAAAAATGGAATCAATGGATATAGTGAAGGCCGTAGTCAACAATAAATGCTTCATTATTAAAGAGGAAAAAGGAAAAAGAGAAAGAAATTACTAAGCTTGGAAACTGGGTGGTGGTGGTGGTGGGGAAGTGGGGGTGGGGGAGAATACAAAGGGAAATATAGTGGAAAAAATTACTACAGATAAAAAGCAAGAATTAATGAAAGAAAACTAGGAAATAGTGAAAGAATAAAGAAGTACAAAAGTTGGTTATTTAACAAGATCCATAAACTACTAAACTCTATGAACGTGATTAAGGGGAAAAAAGAGAGGCAAATTTAAGATTACAGATATCAGAGGAAACCATCATAAATATGGAAGAGGAAAAGAATTATGGGAATGTACACATGATAAAATTGCTCTTACACATATACAAACTAGAGCAGAGTGTGCTTGTGCAAATGTACCGCAATACTAGAGACGTGCCTGATAAAATTCTGTGGTCAATTCAAAAGCCATCCAATATCATTATTGAGTCTATTTTCACCAGAAATGCAAACTATTCTGGCACTACTGTGTGATCAGGACAAAGGGCACAGGTGCTAATTTTCTAGGCAGGCCAACCCAGCAGCTATACTCTGGTGCCACGTCTTCTCAATCATGGGGATTTTAGTGTAGAAATTACAAAGCAAAAATGGACAGCCAGGAACAGAACAGCAAAATGAGCTAGGAAGTAAAGGGACAAGAATCCGAGTTCCAAATTCATCCCAGGACCTATTAAGCACAACGGCCACTTACACTTGTTTATCTGTAGAGGGTGGTGGTGATGACATGAACATATTTTGCCTAGTCTTTGAAAAACTTAAACTCTGCTCATTACTCTTCAAAAGAAATATTTGTGCTAAAACGCTGTTGAGAGAAGACCATCAAAATGCAGTGTGAAAAACCAGAGCATTGACGACATATAATTTGTCGTTACAAAGTTGTTTAGATGTTCCCAAACTGCTAGACATGCATCAGTAACAGATGAAAAGATCAGTAGTGTCAGCACATGCATCCTCTCTACTCATTTGCTGGTCTTCAAATTCAATGAGATCAGAGACCACACATTATTTAGTCCCCTCGCTCTGGTGTTAGGGTTGAAGGTGACTAGTAATGCATTTGGGACATTACTATTTATTTACTTCTAAAAAATTTTTTAAATGTTTTTATTTTTGAGAGAGAGAGAGAAAGAGAGAGAGAACGAACGCATGAGCAAGGGAGGGGCAGAGAAAGAGGGAGACACAGAATCTGAAGCAGGCTCCAGGCTCTGGGCTGTCAGCACAGAGCCTGCTGCGGGGCTTGAACCCACGAACCAGGAGATATGACCTGGGACGAAGTTGGCCACTTAACCGACTGAGCCATCCAGGAGCCCTGGGATATTACTATTTATTGAATGACTACTAAGTGCCAGGATTTTGAATTCAACAAGCTCTCTTTTGAGCACATCTTCACTGTGCCAGACACAGCTGTAGGCTTAGGGGTCACACTGGTGGACAAAAGGAAGATCTCTGCCCTCGTGGAGCTTAACAGGATACAGTCACTTTAAAATAGGATCTTTTTTAAAAACAAATTTTTAATGTTTGTTTATTTTGAGAGAGAGATACAGAGCACGAGCAGGGGAGGGGCAGAGACAAAGGGAGACAGAGAACTTGAAGCAGGCTCCAAGCTCTGAGCTGTTAGCACAGAGCCCAACGCGGGGCTTGAACCTACAAACCGTGTGATGGTGACCTGAGCAGAAGTCGGTTGCTTAACTGACTGAGCCACCCAGGAGCCCCTAAAATACGATCTTTAACAACCTTTGTGACATCATCCCTCTTTTATAGTTGTAGAAACTGAGGCACAGAGAAGTTAAGTCACTTGCTGAAGATCAGTTAGTCAGCAATTAGTTTGACTAACTGCCTGTTTGACTCAAAGCCTTTCCGCTACCCTATTCTACCTCCTAAGAACTGCATATTAAAAACAGGAGCTACGGAGTCAAACTGACCTGGTTTTATACCTAGGCACAGCGATTTATTAACCATGTGGCCTTGAGCAAGTTACTTAACCTTCCTGAGCCTCAGGCCCCTCATCTGCAATCAATAATGCTTCTCTTGGAGGGCTACCAAAACCCAGAGAAGGAGGACCTGTCAGCCAGTTTATAAAGGTGGTCTAGTAATGTAAAGAAACCAATTCTATGCAAATGAAAGGTCTTGATGTTTCTATTCAAGTTTCTTTTAACCTTGCACTATTATTATTTCCATCTTTGAAGCACAATCACACACATGTTCTGAGTAAGAGCTTTGTTATGGTTTGATATAAAATCTAAATGATGACCTTCTATAAAATTCTGTTATGCATTCCTGGAATGTTTCATTGATGGACCCACCCAGTCTCAAGCTAGGCCCTACCACCCATTTTTGGTAGCTATCTAAAATACAGTGGAGTATCTAAGTTGCAATCTTGTAAATCTTAAAAAAAAATTTTGCTAGTAACAGTATAGCTCAACTTAAAAAAAAAAAAAAAAAAAAGTTCCCAAAGCAAAACCTAATGTGACTACAGAGTCTTCTCTGCAATTTCATCTTTTTCTCCTCTAAGAGGGAAAGGAAGTTTGGCTGAGGATATGGGGTATTATTAATGGGGTGTAGGGTAAGTTGCTGTTTTCAAGAGCAAGGCAACAAAGTAAAAGGTGAAGGCCTCTGGTGGCAGATGAGTTTGATCCTTGCCCTGGGCTCCGCAGGGGGAGCCACACGGGTCCTCAAAGGTCTCATCAAACTGCCTTAGGCTTGTGCCACACCCCCTGTGACACACTTTCTCCTTGGATGAACTAAGAATTAAATTTCCTTGTTTTCAATCATTTAAGAGTCCGAATTCCCATTCAGTAAGCTTGACTGCAGTCTAAGATTCGGAGATCTCAGTAAAACAAGGTTTTCTCCATCAACCAGGACTGATCCAACCACAGTTGTATGCATTCATTCTACAGTAGGGGCTTATTAATCCACAAGACCCTCTGGACGATGGAAGGCATGTGGGGAGATCTTTCTGAGTGAAGGGCTATGCCTCTTTTGAAGACTGTTTCCCACTTCTTCATCCCACCGCCACCTGCTCATACGATGTTCTCTCAAACAACCAAATTAAATATGCCACCAGGGAAAATACTTTATAGCCTTGAGTTCTTTATTCAAACTAGTCATAATTTGTTCTTTCTTGTGTTTGTATTTTGTTTTAATGAGTCCTGTAAGGCAAAGTACAAAGCGAGGTGGTGGTGGTGGTGGTGGTGGTGGTGAAGAAAATGGATCAATCCGGGGATCACTCCAAACTTCAAATGACGAACTCTCAAATGCAGGTCGTCTTATGTGCAGTTCTTCATTTGTGCAAAGGGTGCCACCATGGGATGAAGGGATAATCTGACAGGACTGTAACTTCTTTTTTACTGAGAGGATAAAGAATCAGGCTGTGTGTAGCTCAACCAAAGGACAAAAGTCTTCCAAGATGGCAAAAGAACAGCAGGCTCTTTTCTTATAAAGTATATGGAGCATCTTTTGAAGTTTAAAACAATATGAAAAAGCAAATCAAGTTTACGTAGGTCAGAGGATGTGTCTCAAAGAACAGAGCAGACCTACCGATAACAACATCGTATACCATTTTGATACTTCTGGCCAAAAGAGGTTACATTTTTCTTTTTGCATGTTGTTTTCCTTTTTGTACTTCTTTATTTCTTTTAAAAATTATATGTGGATGAATCTCAAAGACAAATGGTTAACATAACACAGAATTAGACATGAACCCAAACAGTCCTAAGCCTTTTGATCAGAATACCATCCAGGTGGCAGTCTACACCTATAGACTCATAAATCTTAGTTTTGAATAACTGCCCTCCTACATGCTCTGCCAGGCAGAAAACTCATTTGTTTGCATCCCATAGACTCTAGACTCAACTGTTGACATGAGGGAGGGAATATTCCACATAACAATGTTCTTTCTTTGTATTTTATGCCTTAGAGTAGACAGGATCAAAGATTCTTCTAAATATTCCCCAAACTTCAATGAGAACTTCCTTAGTGTTGACCTATTTCTCAAAGGAATACTCTCCAAAGAATCAATGGAGACTGGGGATGGGGAGGAGAATTAAGGGTGAGTTTATTTTCTACTAAACTTTGTCCAGTTTCATCAGAAAGCAGAGGTCAGGGCTGATAATCTAGCCCACTTGTTTAGTAAGTGACTATATTCCATTTGAGCCGCAGAGGAGTGGAATCAGGACTGGGGGCCACTAAAGTACCGTTTATTAAGGAGCAGTTTCTTTCTTTGAAAACAGTCATCAGGACACAGGACGTAGACAGAGAAAAGGGCTCCCCGCTAAGGATCAACTCCTATGAATTGGCATAAAATCAGTCATTGGAATAATAACTTTAAACTTTCTGTTTAAAGTTCGTTATAAACACATTCCTCATGTGGGAAATGTCAAAATTGCAATGAGCTATCACCTCACACACCTGTCAGAATGGTTAAAATAAAAAACACAAGAAACAACCAGTGTTGGTGAGGATGGGGAGAAAAAGGAACACTCATGCTCTGCTGGTGAGAATGTAAATTGGTACAACCACTCTGGAAAACAGTATGAAGGTTCTTCAAAAACTTGAAAGTAACAATAACATGATTCAGTAATTCCACTACTGGGTATTTACCCAAACAAAGTGAAAATGCTAGTTTTTAAAAGATATGCACACTCCTATGTTTACTGTATTATCACTTACAAGAGCCAAGATATGGAAGTAACCTAAATATTCATCAGTAGACAAATGGATAAAGATATAGTGTGTGTGTGTATGTGCGCGCGCATGCATGAGAGAGAGATTACTCAGCCATAAAAAAAAAAAAAAAAGGAGATCTTGCCATTCATGACAAGGATGGACCTGGAGTGTATTATGCTAAGTGAAATAAGTCAAAGAAAGACATAATTTCACTTATATATGGAATCTAAAAAACAAAACAAACAAAAAAGCAACAGACCTGAAAATATAGAACTCATGATTATCGGGGAAGGGGATCAAGGATGGGCAATATGGGGGAAGGGGATTGGCTAATATAGGCTTTCAGGTGTGAAATGAACTAAGTCATGGGAATATAAGGTACGGCATAGGGAATATACTGGTACTGGATACTGAATATACTGGAATATCAATGGTACTGTCATAGCGCTATATGGTGACAGCTGGTAGCTACACTTGTGGTGCGCACAGCATAATGTATGGAACTGTCAAATCACTATTGTACACCTGAAACTAACAACATTATGTGGCAACTATACTTCAATAAAAATAAAAATAAATAAAATTTAGTTATAGGAGCGCCTGGGTGGCTCAGTAGGCTGGGCATCCGATTTTGGCTGAGATCATGATCTTGTGGTTTGTAGGATTGAGCCCTGCATCAGTCTCAGCACTGACAGCACGGAGCCTGCTTGGGATTCTCTTCCTCTCTTTCTCTCTCTCTCTGCCCCTCTCCTGCTCATTCTCTCTCTCAAAATAAATAAACTTAAAAACATTTAGTTACAGACATATGGAAAGTCAACATCTGGATATGTAACTACCAATCCTGAAATTTAAACTGGGAGAATAACAATGTATGAGGGAAGCAAATAAGTATATGTAGTGGGATGACTAGTGTCTTCCTGGAAAGCTCACTTCTACTGGAACTTCAAATGTGACCTGATTTCGAAATAGGGTCTTGGCATCTTGGTAGATGTCATTAAGGACTGAGATGAGGCTGTTAGGTGCTCGGCTAGACTGGAGACAGCAGACGGCCTGCCTTCTAACTCAGCCTACTTCCTCAGTTAATCCCACTACCTTCATACACCAGGATGAGGGCGGGAATGTTTTTGAAGGGTACATGAGTAAAGTCTTATTAGTGCTAGAATACAAAGTGTCCTATTTGTAGAAATCTGCATCAGTGGGACAATGGGGATGGGGCTGCTGACCATGAGTGAGGGAAATGGCAGACACATACTAGAGGCTTCCTGATTGATGGCAGGGGGCACTGAAATCTGGTGGTCTGCACCCTAAGGTTAAGGAGAAAGCTATGGCCAGAGTCTTAGAGCCATGTGGTACAGTAACCTATTACCACTTCCCAAAACCAGTATTCACTCAGCTGAGGCTATACTTCATAGTGGGTTTGGGTTTTTTACATTCCAGTGTTTATAAGCAGTATGTAAAGACCTAAAGTTTTAATGTATAATAAAAACCAGTGGTTCTCACCTTTTTTCCCAGACCTAGCTAGAAGCTCACCAGCACAGAGATGCTCAACAAGGGGTAGGG
>NW_024412419.1:24974796-25156114 GCF_014898765.1 Herpailurus yagouaroundi | reverse complement strand
CCTACATTAATATGATAGCACTTAATATGACATACATGGTATGCAATGCCTAATCATTGCAACAGGCAGAAAGAGAAAAGGCACAGAGATTGAAAAGGAAAAAGTAAAACTATCTTTAGTCAAAGCAATATAAAAGACTGTACAGTATCTTTAGGAATCTACAAAAAAGGTTGCTGGAATAAGTGGAGTTAGCAAAGTTCCAGGATACAAGTTCAACATAAAAAGTTACTTGTACATACTAGCAATTAACAACTGGAAATTCAAATTCTAAAGAATACCATTTAAATATATCAAAAATATGAAACACTTGGAAATAAGCTTAACAAAATATGTGCAAGACTGCAAACTGTAAAACATTGCTAATAGAAATGAAAAAGGCCTAAACAATTGGAGAGATACTAGAAGATGGACTATTAAGATATTTCTCCTCCACACTGACCTATAGATTCAAAGCAATCTCCATTAAAACTCCTAGTATGCTTTCGGGGCGCCTGGGTGGCGCAGTCGGTTAAGCGTCCGACTTCAGCCAGGTCACGATCTCGCGGTCCGTGAGTTCGAGCCCCGTATCAGGCTCTGGGCTGATGGCTCAGAGCCTGGAGCCTGTTTCCGATTCTGTGTCTCCCTCTCTCTCTGCCCCTCCCCCGTTCATGCTCTGTCTCTCTCTGTCCCAAAAATAAAAATAAACGTTGGAAAAAAAAAAAACAAAACAAAACTCCTAGTATGCTTTGTGTAAATTAACTGATTCTAAACGTTATAAAGATCTGCAAAAGAACTAGAATAACAAAACAATTTTGAAAAACAAGAACAAAGCTGGAATCCTTCCACTAACCTATGTCCGGACTCACTATAACGGTTCAGTGAGGGACTGAAAGAAGGCTAGATGTATACATCAGTGCAAAAGCAGAGTCCAGGAACAGAGCCACATACAGACAACTTCATTTTCAACAAAGTTGCCTGGGTGACTCAATGGAGAAAAGATGGTCTTCTCAACAAATGGTGCTGGAACAAGTGGATGTCTACATGCAAAGGCAAACAAATCGGATGCTTACTTCATACCATATGCAAAAATCAACTCAAAATGCATGACCGGCCTAAGTGGAAAGGCTAAAACTATAACATTTCTGTAAGAAAACACAGAAAATCTTTGTGACTTGAGGTAAGCAACAATTTCTTAGGACAAGAATAACAACCTAAAATTAAGAAATGGAGAAACCCTCCTTCATCAAATTAAACACTTGGGCTCTTCAGAAGACAACCTTAAGGAAATGAAAAGGCAAACCACAGACTGGAAGAAAATATCTGCAAACTGTATATATGAGAAAGGACTTCTATGCAAAACATATAAAGAAGTCTTACAATATAGTAAGACAATGTGATTTTTAGGAATGGGTGAAAAGATTGGATTTGACACATCTCCAAAGAAGATACAGGAAAGGCATATAAGTCCAAGAAACACGACTTAAACATCTTTAGTTATTAGGGAAATACAAACTAAAACCACAATAAGATAAGCACTGCAAGGTAAGATACACTGTACGTTTATCAGAATGGTCAGAATTTAAAAGGCTTTCATGGGGTTTTGGTGAGGGCACCAAACAACTGGAATTTTCCAACACTGCTGATGGGGGTGTGAGAGCACAACCGCTTTGAAGGGAGTTTGGCAGCGGCCCAGCAACCATACTCGTAGGTATCTGCCAAGGAAACAGAAGCCCACACAAATGCTTATACACAAATGCTCATCTCAATTTTTTATAGTATATTCTAAAACTGGAAGCCAACCCAAATGTCTGTCAACCTATGAGTGTGTAAGCAAACTGTGGTATATTCCATACAGCAGAGTACTACTCAGCCATAAAAAGGAATAAACTGATAAATGCTGAAAGAGGCCGACACAGGAGACTATATACTACTTAATTCCACTTCTATAAAAATCTAGAAAAGCCAAAACCATAGTGACAGTAAATAAGCAGTTGCTAGCAACTGTAATTCAGGGGAGATGTCTGAGTGCAAAGGTGGCTGGAGGGGGGGGGGGCGCATATGAAAGAAATTTTGGGAGTGATAGAATGTTCTAAATTTGTACTATAATGTAGTTATGTGACTGTGCATTTACCTAATACATCTAATTTGTACACTTAAAACATACTTGCGTTTTACAGCAAGTAAATTGTACCTCTAAAATCGGTTATTTTTTTAAAGCTTTTCAATATGTGCCCTAAAAAATACTTAAAGTGATAATATATCCCAAATTTGTAATATCTGCTAAGGTCTAAACGGAGCTTTAATATAGGCTGGTTGGATTCTAACCAAAAGGTTAGAAAACAAAGTATTTAAAGCTTGAAACAAATCCAAAATTTATTTTCATGTACTAATTTTTAATGACTTTTTTGGTATTAGCATTTTGTGGAATGCAGAACATTTTCCTATTCATTCAAATGAGCATTAACATATCCATATGCTCTGCATTATTGTTTTGCAACATTTCCTGGCTAATGCAAGATATAATTTCCTAATTAAAAGATTACTCTAAATACAACCCGATGTTTTAAAATTTCTACTATCGTAATTTCTTTCAGGTCAACAAATAATACCTAGCATGTTTTCTTGCTGCTATCTAGAAAGGAAAAAGATCAAATCAATGTGCTCCTGAAAAAGTCAGATAATTCAATTAGGATTGACAAAGAAAATAATAAAGATAACAAGATAAACAGAAGACAATGTGTCTTGAGATCAATATTTTTTAGGAGCAGATATTTCTAATTCATTAGATTACCACAGTGGCAGGTTTATCAAATGAAGCAAACACACACACACACACACACCCACCCACCCCTCCATCCTTGGGCCCTTCAATATTAGAGTAACAGTACAGCATCTAATCTCTTCAGATTTGGGAGTATGTACTTCTGCTTTTAATGCTATGACACAGAAACTTACAAAACATTTGGGAACTAGTTCTACATAACCCCCTCTAACCTTCCCCCTCCCCTGGCAGATCCTCCCTCCCCCACCACTCAAAAGGACAATCCTTTCACACCCCACAGCAACTCAACGGCAGCATTCTCTCTCAGCTGTACATACAGCATGACACTTGTGTCAAAATGACCTTGCATAGCTTTGCTGACTCTTGCCCGGTGGCTGTAGATGAGGCCAGGCCTGGGCAGACTGTGGACGGCACACCTGCTCTGTAACCCAGTGCCCCCTCCACCTCTGGTACACAGGGAAAGGTCTCCCTTCAGTCCTTTATACAGGTGATCAATGACTGCTTAATATTTTGTTATGAGTGGATTTCAAGAAGTCTTAACCATTCAATCAGTCTTGAGACTTTACCATAAAGTAATCTGATTTTGTCCTCCTGACCTAGAAGTTCTCATTCTTTTCCTGGTAAAAATTCTCCACCGTACCTCCACAAAGCAAATCAACGCAAGTGAACTGGAAGGCCCAGTTCTGAAGGTTTATCTCCTTTCACTTCACCCATTTATGGTACCACTCTCACTGCTAAAGGTTTCTCAGTTTGCTGACTCTCCTTTGCCCAGAAATTCATTTGAGCTTATTAGATGGGTACATGTTTTGGTGGGTGTTATTTTATTTGATTTTTTTGGCTGGGAACGGAGACGAGTGGGAGTCCTTGGTAGATTCCGGATTGTTACGCAGAAGTGGGCCTTCAGTGCTGTTTGGCAATCCTATGTATCTTTGTAGTCCATTCTGTGTCCCATCTGCCCAGATGTGAGTGCTTCATGCCTTTGCTTTTCTCTTAAAGCTTCACTACTTCCTCGCCATCTCTCATTCTCATCCTGTTTCTCCCAGGAAATAAATAAGAAAGTTCCACAGGCTCTTACCACTCCATCTCCCCACCTAAGTGGGCACGTAAGTCCACGTACTTACTTTGCCTTCTCTGCTTTGTATGGATGATCTGTACACACTTGGGTTGACAGCCAACGCCTTCCCCTATGTGCTCGATCTTCTCCCCTCTTGTCTACTTGATGATTCTGCTCCAGCAATCTCCCCTCTCTCCTACATCAATTCCACCTTTAATCGGTCAGTCCTCCCCGCCCTTCTTGCTCATCATTAGCTCATTAACATGCTCATAAGTTCTCCCATCATTCACTTGATGCCCATCTCCTTCCAGCTACCACTCATTTCTCTGCTTGCCTACACAGCTAAACTTGTTTATACTGTCTTCAATCCTCCTCTCTCATTTCTCTCTTGAATCCTGCTGTCATCACTCTACCAAAACCATTCCCATCAAGGTCACTGGTGACCTTCATAGAACGAGATCCAAGAAGTCCCTCCCTCCTTGAAAGACCTTTTTACTTGGCTTCCCGCCCACATTACTCTTGGTGCTTTTCCGGCCTCACCGGTCACTCTTAAGTCTGATCTCTAAATACTGCAGGCTGATCTCTAAATACTGGAGCTCCTCCAGACTTGGGTTTTACTCTTCTTTCTCTGCATTCCTTCCCTAGGTGACCTCGTCCAGTCTTGGA
Source organism: Herpailurus yagouaroundi (assembly GCF_014898765.1). NCBI lineage: Eukaryota > Metazoa > Chordata > Mammalia > Carnivora > Felidae > Herpailurus > Herpailurus yagouaroundi. The sequence continues at coordinate 25,151,633 of NW_024412419.1, read as the reverse complement.
GCTTTAAATTCCAAATGTGTGCTAATGCCTCCCAAATCTGTATCGTCAGCCTGTCTCCCACCCTTGCAGACTCACATATTTGACTCTTAACTTCACATCTCCTTTTATATGTCTAATTAGTACCTCAAGTCTAACATCGTCTAAACTAACTTCTTCCTGGTCTTTTCCCCCAAAGCTGTGCTTCCCACATTTTTTTGCCTCAAAGGCCAAACTGTCCTTCCTCCAGTTCAGGCCAATAACCTCGCAGCCGACGATGTTTCATCTGTTCGTAAGCTCCACACCCAATCGGTCAGAATGTCCTGCCTGTTCTACCTTAAAAGATACCCAGGATCCAGCCAGTTCTTGTCACCTCACTGATTTTACCTTAAGCCCCCCTCTCTCACCTGGATTATTGCAAATACCCTTCTAATTGGTTTCCCTGTTTGCCCACCTTCCCCCCTACAGACTTTTTCACCCTAACAGGAGAAAACGGAGTAATCCTTTTAATGTGAGTCACTGCACTGTGACACCCTCATTTGTCCCCTCACCCCAACAGGCAGACCACCCACCGAGACAAAAGACCAGAGTCCTTCCCACACTTGATGCTCCATAAAGCTGTGTGTAATCTGGCAGCCTATTACCTTTCTGTCCTCATTTACGAGGATCATGCCCCTGGCTCACTCTGCTTGAGCCACACAGAGTTTTGGGTCCTTCTTTGAGTACACCAGGCACACTCCCATCTCGGGACCTGTGCTGTTTCTGTACCTGAGATGTTCTTCTGTCAAATTTACCTTTTCGGGGAGGCCCAAGTACCCTATTAAAATGGCAGGCTTCCCTCATTCCGGATTTACTTTGCTCTACAGGCTTTATCATCCTCTGACGTACCACGTATTTTACTTGTTTACTGTCTTTTTCTCCTGCTAAAAGTGCCACAGGGTAGTAATTTTTGTCTATTCACTGACCTTCCCTGGTGATTCCTCAATGTGCTCGGTAAATACTGCTCGCTGAATAAGCTGAAAAAGAGAAACTGAGCTGAGCTTCCCTCTCTGGTGTATTTATGCATGGAGGAGCGCCTGAGAATACAGCCCTGACTCACAGCCTGCTGGAGAGAGAGGCGCCGTGAGACCGCCACCAGAGAGTCCTTGTGACCAATGGTCCTCCAAACCACAGGAGAGAAGGAAGATGAGAATGTATGCTTCTGTTCATCTGTGAACATCAGACACTCTGCTCCTGCCATCCTCTATGCCTATTTGTGTGATCACTGCTCTCTTACTGTCACAAGCACTGGTGTTCGTGAGTTCTCTATCAGTTAGTGGGCAACCTGGGATAATTTCAGTGATCTATTGGGAAGTCAAGGTCAGGTGTGTGGTAACACTAGGTCAAAGGAGCCAACTGCAGGATTTCTACAGGGAGCCACAAGGATAGGCGCTAGCGATCTAACCTATCCAGTGTGGACAGGTGCCTGTTGCACATTTGAAGAGCTAAGTGAGTTTGATATTCGCCCTCTCCCACTACCTTCAAACTCCCAGATGGATATTTTCTAGTTGATGGCATATTTGATAATGTTAAATATATGCTTTTTTTTAAGCTGAAATTGTTTCCTAAAATTCAGAATGCAGTGCTGAGTGCTTTCTGCATCATTTCTCTCTGATAACAGAAGATGTTTCGTTAAGCATGCTGGAATGCAGCCTCTTCCTTAGTTGAGCTATTACTGTGGAAGTATTTGTTTCCTAATCAATTCTCAAAAATACGTCTTGAAATAGAAGCACCAACCTCCCCAAAGAAAGCCTTGTAATTCTCTACTGTGCTGGTTTTTAATTTCTGTCCATGAGCCACATGGGTTCCTACCAGCTTGAAAAACTCTCAGAGCTGGCAATTCTATCAGCCCAGACGTTCCTCTGAAACTAGTACTTGGTGCTGTACTTGCATGGCACCCCCGTTTCTACTTTGATTGCTTATGGGGGGGGGGGTTCTTTGCCAATGACCACAAGTATTTCATCACTTACAGTTTAGCATCCTGTGGGTTCATGTGGTCTGTCTGCTACACGGTTCATCAACCACCTCCCTCTGCTCACTCAGACAAGCACCTTTCGCCGCTGCTGAGCTGCTTAGAGCCTTTCAAACCATGCCGACCTGTGAAGAATCTTACTGGACGCAGTCTAAGACCCCTCAGTTTCCAGTCCTGACTTGAAGCACCCCAGCCCGACTGGCTGGGTTCTCTGGGCCACTGTGTTCAAATGGAGAATAGCTCACTGGGGCAGAGGGGAGTTGGAAGGGAAGGATGAGCCACTCTCAGGAAGCTGAGGCCTGAAGGGACAGGCTGCGATTGGGACCTCAGAAAGTTCAGGATACAGAATGCCTTTCTTTTCCTCTCATGGCACTCCCTCTCACCTCCACTGAGAATGTGGACGCGCGCGCACACACACACACACACACACACACACACTCCCCTTTCCCTAGGATTTCCAAAAACTGGAGTGAAATTATGATTGGAACAAATTTAGTTTGCTTCATAATGGACTTTCTTGATATCACAAAAGAGTATTTTCAGGATCTTCTTTTCGTAACAGATTAGATATGTTTTGGCTTCATCGGATTAGTTCATGTAGCTGTAGTCCTATTCACATGCAGACAAAAATGCAGGCTTGCTTCTGGTCATACAATAGGAAAGGAGGAAGGACTGAAAAACCAAAAATAAGCTGAACACAGGAGTCAGAAGAAAAAGGCTAAAAGTATAAGACTGAGTGGTCAGGTTAGACTTCAATGAAGTATGGGGGAATGTGGGAGGAAAATAGTTAAGAAGGATCCCATAATAAAGTATGGGGGAATGTTGAAGAGAAATGGTTAAGAAAGAAGTAAACTGACCCCAAACAAAATTAAATTCAATATTTAATATCTATTAAATATTCATCATTGAAAAACAGAGGAAAAGCAGAAGAAAGGTAAAAGGTAAGGAAGCAAGAAGGAGTCCCAAATAGTTAAAAAAAAAAAAAAAAAAGTTGCATTCGTGTTCATGGAGGCCCTTAAGGATATTTATAGATGGTCTGCTTGTTTCTAGTCAACAGTGAAGTTCTGGTAAAACAGAAAAGGCACATTTGATATGTTGAACCAGCTAACTGGAATGAAAACTGATTTCCAAATCTGAGGAATACAACAGTGTCCTAACTCTAAGCTCAGTATTTTGATATGAAATAGAATCAGTGTACTATTTTCAGTGGTGGCCCATTCCAGCACTTGTGATCCACTAGAATTTAGCAGGGACATCAGACCTGGTGGACAGAACAATTCAAGTAGCAAGGCCTTAAATACTTGAGAGATCTGTGAATATCAAGATGATTTTAATATTCCTAATCTTCTGGTGTTAAAAACAATTTCTACCAGACCTTGATACACAAGTGGATAAATCACATTAAATTAAATCAGTCTGTACTTGGGGAGCTATCTTAATCAGAAAGAGATTTAATGAAAAGCCTTAGCTTAGATGAATACTCTAATTATTACAAGCTAGTATTTGTCCACAAAGAAGAATTTGTTTCAGGATTAGTCAGAGACCAGGAGAAGCCAGAGACACCAATTCAATAATGGAATGCCTAATTAAATGATAATGGAATCCTAATTATAATGTATTGCTCTCCCTTGCACATGATTTATTTACCACCACTCGGTTCATTAAAGAAAACTAAATAAAATGTAATTACTAAAAATAAAGGGGGGGAAGAAAAAAGAATTGGTAAATTAAAACTTTTTTTAACATGGAGAGATTGAGATGTAACAAAGTCTAATGGTGAAAAACATCCTGCCACACAAGATATGGCTATGTTGAATTAGTGCATGTAGACACTGTATATTTGTATTATGCCCTTCATAAGTCAGTTGTTGCCCTTCTATGCTTAGAGTTCTTTTAGGGAGACACACATCCGTCAAATCAAAAGTACTGATGAAAGGTCCAGTAAGTGCTAAGTCCCAGTTACGATGGTGATCATAGATCCTATGTTAGCTACAGCTACAATAGGGTCAAAGACAGAGAAGAAATCTGTGTTTTTATGTTTATAATCTAATTAAAATATAAAATATAAACATGTGAAAGGTTAAGTAATAACACAGGAAATAAAAGTTAATGCAAAATTTTAACAGAAGTGAAATGAGTGTAACAGAAAAAGAGTATCCTGGGTTCAGAGAAGGACAAGATCACTGAGTTGAAATGTGTAAACCATGTATTCTAGTTTAATATGTGCATAAACTAGTTGCTTGAAATTGAGAAGAAACAGGGTCTTTAATATGGGAAATACATTCTAAAAGAATTGAGTTAGGGAAAAACACACACCAGATATCTCTTTTAAAAAGACAAACTAATGCAACAGAATAGAGTTCAAAGCCATTCTGATGGATGAACGGGAACTTCTACAACACAGGTGACCCCACAAAGCAATGGCGGAATGACTGATGGCTTAATACGTGGTGCTGGAGAAAAATAAAACTGGGACCTCACCAACAACAAAGGAGGATTCCAGATGGATAAAAAATAAATGTAAAAGGTAGTTCTATAATTAACAGAGAACAGAGGCTATTTTTCTAATAAGAAGCAAGGAAGGTTTTCTTAAATTTCAAGAGCATAAATTTTAAGGTAAAAAATAATGATTTTGATTACATTAAGAATTTCTGTTTAATGCATATGTCATTGAAGAACATATTTGAAATGTCTAAAACTGAACATGGGATTAAATATCTAGCACATAAGAATTAGTACAAATCAGTCACTATGGTAATCTCAATACAAAAACAAATTATAAACATAAAAGAGAAAACCCAGAGACCTACCAGGCACATGAAAATCCTTTCCGATCTGATAAAAGCAAATCAAAACAACAGGGTACCCACTTTATATATATTCAACTGGCAAAAAGTAGAAAGCTGGATAATACCAAATGTCGGTAGGAGTTAGAGGAGATAGGCACCCTCGTGGCTTGCCAGTGGAAGTTCAGGGGAGAGTAACCAATTAGGTTAGTCAATTTGGAACTAGTCAAATTAAGGTCACCCAGGCCTAGGACTCAGCAATTCCACTCCTGGGCATCTATCCCTAAAGAAATTCCCACGGACATCTAAGACAGCCTTTAGAAGATACTCCCTGCAATGCTCCTGTGATGGTGAGAATCGGGGGCTACCTGGGAATCCATCTTTGGGATTCTCATAAATGAGTTGTGCAAAGCACATACCATGGAGAAGAAGGCCAAGTCAGAAGCCAAGGATCAGATAAGCACATAACAACATGAATGTATTTTAAAAGCAAAATGCTAAATTAAAGAGCAGGAAAACAGAATGAGATATAGAACAGTCCTATTTATATAAGCTTAAAAAATACAGGAATGTAAAACAAGTTTTACAGGAACACTGTAAAGCAAAAGATACAAATTAAATATATCAGAATGGTCGCCCATGGAATGAGGAAGAAATGGGAGTAGGGTACAGGGATAAAGTAGAATAAATAACAATAAAACAAAAGAAAAGCTTTTCCCAAAAGCAATGATAATATCCTCATAAACTGAGAAGTATGACTAACTCAGTCATCTCAACCCAAGGTCTTTATCAAGTAATAAAAGTATTCTTAAATAGTTAACAGACACTAAAAAATACAAATCAATCAGGCCCTTTAAAATAACACAGCCCACAAGTCTTTCAACTAGCTACCCTACCCATTCAAATAATAGCATATTTAGAAAAGAAGCGCTAACAGGGGCGCCTGGGTAGCTCAGTAGGTTAAGCGTCTGACTTCAGCTCAGGTCATGATCTCCCGGCTTGTGGGTTTGAGCCCTGCGTTGGGCACTGTGCTGACAGCTCAGAGCCTAGAGCCTGCTTTGGATTCTGTCTGTCTGTCTGTCTCCCTCCCTTCCTCCCTCCTTCTCCCCATCCCCCTGCTTGCACTCTCTCTCTCTCTCTCATGCTCTCAAAAATAAACATTTAAAAAAATTAAAAGAACAAAAAGAAAGGAAGAGCTAACAAATTTTTGACTGCCATAGAATGCTCTAATTTTAAAACACATCATGGGATAGGGGAGGAGAGGATGGTTTGTCTTGGCCGGTAAAACCTGTTGTAAACTGGAATACGACAGATTCTGAGAACAAGATTATTTAGATCTCTTTGGTTTTTATATGCATCGTTTTAGTTTTTGGTTGTGGGTCAAATGAAACCTGTCAAAAGCTTTTTAAGATTTAGGAACTAGCTTTGCTGGGTTTGCTCAGCTTCCCTTAATTCTCCCGTATAAATCTAAAACAGATCTCTCCTTGAGCTATGTGAATCTGCAAAGGATTTATACTATATGAGGATCCATTTTCTTGCTTTTCTTGGTTTTAATCTGAGATAATTTCAAGTTTATAAAAAATACTGTGAAGTACCAGGAAGAGTATTTCAAGTAAACTTGACCTTATACACCCTATACATGTTAACATCTTTTACAACCATAGTACAATTAAGCAAAACAAGATTCACACTGATACTTTACTATTAGCTAACCTAGAGATCCAGTTTTATGCAAATTTTTCCAATTGTCCCACTGTTGTCCTTTTTCTGAGGATCCAATCCAAGAACTGATGCTGGTAGTTATTTTGTGGAGTATCTCTGTCTAGTTTGCCTGATGTTTCCTTATGACTAAATCCAAGGTATGCATTTTGGCATGAATGCTTCAGAAGTGATGATGTGCCCTTTTCAGCAAATCCTATCAGGATCCATTATCTATTCAATATAAATTGATGCCACTCGTGATGGGCCACATTCACCTCTTAACATATACATCAGTGTGGTCTGTGGTGATAGTTACAACAATCAAAGTCAGGTTTTATCCCCACCCCCCAGTCCTCTAACCTCTGGGGTTTTGTGATGACATCCACGTGGCCTTCCTTCTCTAAATCCCACAGTTCTTTACGTGGCCTTCTCCCACGCACCTACCATTTTTCTAGTTTATACTAAGCATTTATTCAAAACCATTTGTCTTAGATGAGATGATCTACTCCTTAAAGGCAGGATGCATGTCCTTCTCATCTTTGTTGTCTCCACATTGCTTTGAACATACTCTTTGTACCAACAGCTGGGAGAAAAATGGTTCTCCTGTATCATGAAGACTAAGACAAAAAAAAAGAAACCCACTGAATAAGTGCCAAACAGTATGCTGGGTACTTTCTCTTGTTATTTTATTCAACACTCATAATGACCCCATGAAGTGGGTCTTGAGACTCAGGTTGAGTAATCTGCCCAAGGTTACAAAGCCAGTAAGGGACAAGGTGATGGTTCTAACGTAGGGTTGATAGGATTCTAAGGCCCTGGGGTTGGGGCTAAGAATATAATATTGGGAGACAGTTGAGAATTTCTCCTTGTCAGTTTGGTAAACAGAAGATCAGACAGATTAAGTAAATTTTCAAAAAGGCTTAGAGTTGGCTGAATAAAAAGACTACATTTAGAAGCTAAGTTTCCTGCCTCCCGGCTGTAGTTAGCACTTTCCACTGCGTAAAAGGACTGGAGTGAAGGCCCCATATTGTACTCTGGTATTCTCAATAAGCACAGTTCTTAAAATCTGGAAGAATACAATTGGTTTCTACATTATCTTTTAAAAAGTCTCTTAAAATGTTAAGTTTGGCAACAAAAGCCCTTTAGACACACTTAAATATCTTAATTTTATTACACTGCAAATATAACTGAAATTCTTTCCATTTCTGAAACGTATTACAAACAAAACATCAATTAATCAACATTTACCCACAGCAGAAAAAACACACTGTTCTAATTGAGAATATGTCCAATGGAAAAGGAGGGGGCTATGGTATGTTTTCTTGCATGTGGTACTGAAATGGAAAAGTTTTCCATTACTCTTCTAGGTATGATTATGAATGCCTAATTTTACTTGAAAGAATAATGGGCTCACATGTAAATTTTTAAATGCTTCCTTCATTGACCTATAATAAAGTAAGAAATGGTATGGTCGATCACATTCCTAGGGTGAACTGGGTTAGCTTTTACTCCAGTGAATTTACATTGCTTGAAATAAATTTGTTACTCTTACTTTACTAAAAGGAGGTTTGTTCATATTATCTTCTATATCCAGTCTGACCGAGAAAACTAAAAGTTTGTAAGTGAGGAGGGTGATCATATAAATGAATATTCTCTACTGGTTCATTTACCTCTATAGTTTTATCTTTATGGTGCTGCTACTGTCCATTATTCTAGTGAAAATCAGTGACTCTTGGGGCAACACAGCAATACTCTCTTGTAGTTCCCTTATATCTGGCTCAGCTGTAGTCACAGAATGACTTCAAGTCTCTCTGATTTGACACACTCCGAGACCCTCTCCAGATGTAACATCCACCTTTCTTAACCAAAGGCTAAGTACAAAACTAACTGAGAAAGTCAGGCAAAGCAACTTGAGAGCAAAAGTACATTCAAGAAGACTCCCTCAGAAATATTAGCTTGCACATTTAAAACGAAGGCTAAACTTACACTCTGGTGTATCTGTCAGTCTAGAAAAACAGCTCATTCTAAGGCTATTTGTCTTACATACTGCTGCAGATACTAGTTTATAGAGGCTCCGTGTGTGTGTGTGTGTGTGTGTGTGTGTTTATCGGGGGGATCCTGCTCCAAGTTGCAAGGTCAAAGTCCATTTCAAAGTCAAACTAGGCTGTCCCTGCTCTACGATGGGGAGGGATTGAGAACACCTCATTCTTGATCCTATCAGTGTTTACAATGGCTTAAAAGAGCCACACAATCAGCTCTGGACCCTTGTAAATATACCTAAGATGAGAATTAACACTTGAGACTTCCAAAAATTGTCACAGACCATAGGAATTCATCACTGAATCATATGGAAGCAGGAAGCTTTTGATCTGATAGGTTTTTTTTTTTTTTTAAACTCACCAACTCAATCAAGAATTTTACTAAATTGCGTAGGTTCCTCAAGAGTAATGAGTACAATGATGCCTTTATAGGTCATATATCACTTAGTTCAATGCTATCTCATTATAGACATTCAATAAGTATCTGTTGAGTGAATGGATCGTCTCAGCCTTCATTTTCATTGACGTATCAAAAAGATATTAAGTTATATCTTAATGACTTTAAACTTATGTGGCTTTAAATTCATGACTTACATGTCCCAGTCACCTGGGACAATCAGTGATGATGATATCAGATTTGCCAGAAAATGGGGTATACTCACATTTCTTATTGCATTTGAATTATAAGCCCAGCTGTACTTGATCCTCAGTCATGTACGAGAAAAGAGCTGCATGAGCCACTCATCCAAGAAACAGAGTGGAATGCCACTTGCTAAACTATTTTAAAAAGTAACCATGGGAGATCCATTTATAGCCAATAAATAGCCAATAGCTCTGGGCTGATGACCTGGACCACCCTTCCCCTTATGATGCTTGAGAACAGAGTAATTTCAGGACCCTCAGGGACTTTTGTTCATTTTAATTAAAACTTCAAATGATTTGGAAACTCTTGATCCAATTAAATCCCTATCCTCCCTGCCTAATGAGAAGCCCCATAAATCTCTGCATGGTGGCCGTGGTGGAAGTTGAGGGTACCTGACTGAGGGCTAACTATAATTTCACTGGGTCATTATTAATGGAATAGATGCTATGGGTATGCTTGGGCTGAGAAGAACTTAATTCTATTCAACTGGCCTAAAAATAAGACAGGTTTTGGCATTCATCAAAAGAAACAAATGAACTATTCTTTAGATTTTCTATATTAAAGCTTTGTGGGCTACCTCCTAGAACATTTCTAGCTTGAGAGGATGTAAGAATGGTGGCATTGCTGAATAGAAACCAAGAAGAAAGGAAGGAAGGAAGGAGTTTAGCATTAGGTACATTATATTTGAAGCAATAGCAATATATCTAAATAAAATTATCCAATCCACTTATTGGAGACACAAGTAACTCAGACCCAGGAGACAGGTTAGCCAGAAGCATAAATTTGGAAATCATTAGCAAACAGATGACAGTGCATGGAGGTATATTCTACAGGAGACACTATAATGAAAGAAGAGCCAAAGCGCAGGACATAACTTTGCTGGATGGTTTTTCCACTGGAGACCATAAAATGAAAGGAAGCCAGCAAAAGAAGTCCAAAAGGATAAAACTGTTCCGAGGAAAATCAGCAAGATAGGAAGGTACTGGCAAATAGGTGAAAGATAAGGTCCAAGATACCCACAGGGTCTAGGTACACTGAAACTTTTCTATCTGAACTTTTTTAATGTTTGAGAGAGAGAGGGTGAGCGAGCATGTGCGCACAAGTGGGGGAGGGGCAGAGAGAGGACAGAGAGAACCCCAACCAGACTCAGTGCTGTCAGCATGGAGCCTGATGCAGGGCTACAACTCACAACTGCCAGAAACAGCCAAGTGCCCCTTATCTGAGCTTTTTGCACTCGTTCTGATAACTGGTTTTTTGGCACGGCTGGGAGATCCTTTTTGTGTCAGGGTAGCAGCAAACTCTAGGTTATCTCCCTTGTTTTTAAGTTTATTTATGTATTTTGAGAGGGAGAGAGAGAAAGCTGGGGAGTGGCAGGAAGAGGAAGAGGGAGAGGGAGAATTCTAAGCAGGCTCCATGCTGTCAGCACAGAGGCCGACGCAGGGCTTGAACTCACAACCTGTGAGATCATGATCTGAGCCGAAGTCAAGAGTCAGATGCTTAACTGAGCCACCAGATGCCCTAGGTTATTTGTTTTGATTAACTATCTCTTGTGGAAAATTAGTTAGAATTCAGGATTTTGGGAGAGTAAAAATGTGAACTTGGTATTTAAATTGGCACTTTCAGAATAGAAAAGATAATTTAGAGGACTTCACGTGACACATGAGATTTTGCTCATCAGTTTCTAGAACAATCTAGATTCATTGCAATCGTTCACTAAAACTGCTACTGAACTGTTCTTTAAAGGTGGAGCTTTTAAACTACAGGGGAAAAAAGAGATGCGTATTTCACTCATAGGAGGGGGAATTATGTCACTGATAAAGAAAATAGCTTTCAGAATTATTTTAAAATTAATTTTGCTAGACTGAAATTGCCTTAAGTATCTAAAAATTGTACATATTTGAACACTTTTTGAAAGGCAAAGCAATTTCTAAGAATAGCAATGCAGAGAAATCTGGAGAAATAAATATACTAAAATGTGACATGCAAATTGGTCTACTTTAGAATAAATCTGCATATAGAGTCCTGCAGTGGTACATTTTACAAAGGGAATTAAAGCCATGAAATTAACATTTTAATGAAGCAGACAGACTATTGACGTCAAGACTACTCACTGATTGCAGCTTCCAGGTGGCCTAATGAGATGAAAATGAAGTTTATACCTTCCGCTAGTCTAGGCTAGGGCTGTTTGGAGATTATGATTGAATTTAAATTAGAAAATACTGCTGTGTGCAAACATGTTTAGGCTAGCAAGCAGGCTCTGCAAACCTTGGCACCATAAATGCTTAATTTAAAATACTTCTCACACACACACACACACACACACAACTTCTTCTAAGAACTGTCCTAAAACCCATGGGAAGTGACTATACTCTGGAAAACATGGAAATAGCTTTATCAGAAGGATTTTCCTCTGAATTGTGTTATAGGGCCAGGAAACACAAGAATTAAAAGGGAGCTCAGTGGTTGGTCATCTAGGGCAACCTCCCACCTCTGTGTGAATATTTCAAGTACAGAGACACCCTGAGGCAGCCTTTTTCATTGCAAGGCAGCTCTAAATTTGTAGAAATGGTCTCGTTATGCAAGGAAATTTGAGGCTGAAACTGATGCCCCTGGGACTCCCACTCTTGAATTTCAGGTTGTCCTCTAAGACCAACAATAGGGATACTGTTAGATTTTGTGCATAATAATCCTTTGAATATTTAAAGCAAGTCAGCGAATTCCACCTGTGTTTGTGTAGCCTGTGGGCTAGCTAAGAACGGCTTTCCCCATTTGAGTGGCTGAAAAAAATCAAAACATTAAATTTTACAGCACATGAAAGTTATATAAAATTCAAATTTCAGGATCCATAAATAAAGTTTTACTGAAACACAGACCCACCTCTTCATTTGTACTGCAACAGTGGAATTAAGTAGCTATGAAAGTAACTGTAAGTAAGGCCTGCATGGCCTACAATATTTACTATCTGTCCCTCTACAAAAAAGTTTGCCAAATCTTCTCTTAGTCTTCTAAGAGGTCACAGTTCTAAAGAACATAGGAAAGTTTTCCAGACTACTGGACATGTTCCAGTCTGTCCCTTCCAGGTTGCTGAGGCATGGGAAGGACGAGCTGAAGGACCGGGCTGCCATAGTGCTCCGTCTAGGCCAGAGCTGGTCATACGGTCCTGACCAGCTGGGAGGGTGTTTGGACACACATGTGCTTCCATTTGTCCGAAACGAGAGAAGAACTGCACTGATGAGCATTAGTAATGTTTGCCATGGCTTATAATCAATACAAAAAGCAATCACCTGCCAGACGCCTCTGATCTGTAATGTCACTCCCCAAAGATAAGGATTTCCAACATTTTAAGCTGTTTATTCTCAGGTTTACCTCCATAGAGCTAAATAAAATGCCTACAATGATCTTTCTTAACTTTTTTTCAGTTTCCCTGTTATCAACTTTCCTGTTATATAAGAGGATTTTCCTCTTACAGCATTTTCTCCCCATATTTCCCTTCCTCCAAGGTCCCAATATAATAATAATAATTCTCAGTAAGGTTAATATCTAGTCTTCTCTAACAAGACAGATATTCACAGAGTGGTGGTGTAATGGCTATTCTATATCTTTTTTGTGCTACTAACCATTTTCCCTGGAGTTAATGTTCCACGTTTTTCTTTGCTTACTTTTCTAGAGACCTGCCTCTAGTTCATCCCCCAAACTTGGCTAGAAGGACAAATCTCTTTCTAGTAGATTCATACACATCAGACAATCTATCAGTCTCATCTTCTTGAAGACATTCCTCCTGGAGCCCTCTGTGTCCCTGCTCTGATCAGGAATATAGTCCACAAGGCCTGTTGCACAGCCATCATCCTGGAAACTCCCTTCCTGGGTTGTTTCCCTTGTTTCCTGAGTCCACTCTCTTCATATTTTTCAGTTTACTTCTTTATTTTGTTAGAACACCTCCTTCAGGGGCACCTGAGTGGCTCAGTCTGTTAAGCATCTGACTTAAGCTCAAGTCATGACCTTGTGGTTTGTGAGTTCGAGCCCCACATAGAGCTCTGCACTGGTGGTGCGGAGCCTGCTAGGGATTCTCGCTCTCTCTCAAAATAAATAAACCTAAAAAAGAAAAGAAAATCTCCTTCAGTAGCCACCTAAAAAAGGTGCATGAGAGGTAAATTTTGAGACCCTGAATGTGTAAAAAAATGCCTATTCTGTCTTCACACTTGAGAATTTGGATATATCAGGATTGTTAAATGGAAACCATTTTCCTTCAAAAAAAAATTGAAGGACTTCATCCACTTTTTCTACCAGTGTTGCTTTGGATAACAAAATACTCTAATTTTTGATCTTTTGAATGTTATTTCTCCTCTTTGGAAACTTTTAGGATCTTTGTTTTGTTGTCAGTTTTCTGAAATTTAATACTTTATGTTTTATGGTAGGTCTTTTTCTTTTCCTTATATTGTGTACCCTCTCGGCTTTCTCCATCTTAAACAGTCATGTTTTTTAAAGAAATTCTGGCCTGATGACTTCTTGAAGAATTTCTTTGATAACTAACTCCCTGGGGCAAAGACTGCAGCCTTCAGGAAACGACTGTGTGAGTGATTACTCTGTGCACATACTGTTTCTTACATACTTTGTCTTATAGATTGTGCATTATAGATTAATGTTAAGCTTCTTATATTTATTTTACTGAAGCAGCACAATAAATGTTAGGTAAAGCCTTATTATCCTTATTTACCAATGTTAACTCACCAGGGTCACACAGCTAGGAAGACATAAATCACGGTTCTAGCAAAATTCTACGCTTTCCTAATGACAATGTTCTAAATTATTAGGTTTGATTGTTTCTGAAAGAAAGATGGAAAGTCTCTATTTCTAGAGATCTCATCTTCCTCTAAATTCATGTGGGAGCAATCTAAAGACAAAAGAAGGGAAACCAGGGATGGCCTTCTACTAAGTGTGACTGGAAGAGCCCTACCTAAGGACCAACAAACTAAGACTCCTGAGTAGATGGCCATGATGCTTAAACTTTCCACCATTAGAATCACTCCTTTATTTCAGAGCATTAAAACAAAAAAGCTCTCTGTTATACATAGGAAGAAAAAGAAAGGCTTTCAGAAGAAATAGTTGGTTAGATTCACTGGTCTGTGAAAAACTTAGGGAAAACAGACACAGAACTGATGCTTTTGAACAGGTCCGGAGGATAGAAGAATCCACAGTGCCATGTGTGTCCAGGCAGAAGCCTCAGGTGGCCAAAGAACGGCAGGATCTCAGTAAAGGATGGGGAGTCCAGAAAGGATAGGCAATGACCTCTGAAACCAATCTCAGCTTCTTAACCATTTTACCAAAGGCTGGCTTCATGAAAGCACTTCTCAGGACTCTCTTGAACTCTTGGAGTTGAAATACTTTGGACCTGGTTGCCTGCAGGAGGAATGAACTACACATTCTTCTGAGGAGGAGTTTTCTAAGGTGCTGGTAAGGCCCAGTAAGATTGATAATACTAGAAAGGGTGTGTGGTTTTAAGCTCAGTCTGCTCTGCTGTACTGTTACCACAGCTGCAAGGATAATCTCACTCAAGCACACTCACCAGCCCATTACTTCCTGGTCAAAGCCCTAAGGTCATCCACTTGTCTGTCTGATGAAATCTAACTACTGTAGCCTAGCACTGGAAATCCTTTTGAGAAAAACGCTGGATGAAAGACAAGCAACCAGTCCCCTTGACCTAACAAGAGAGGTCTGCCAGATGCCTCCTGTCCCCACCACTTCTATTCACCCTGACAGCCCACTGTTGGAGTTGGCCCAAATCTGTCTTGTTCTCAACTTTGTTATTCCATTCTTCTGCATCTAAAAAATTTATATGGCTAACAATTGTTTTATATTTATATGATATAGCAATTGAATTGTACTATTTACAAAGCACTTATATACAACACTGATATCACTTTGTTGGTATGTCTCTGGCATTGCATTAAAAAAAAGGCAAATACTTTCATTAAAATGTATTATTTTTCTGTATCTGCTACCTTTGGGATATGAAGCTTGTACCACTGACCATGATAAATGGGTCTGTGCTAAACTAGTCTTATTTATGTGAATACTGAAAAGTATGTGTTGAAGTTAACTGGCCCACGTGGGATTAAACCCACAATCTTGGTCTTATTGGTCTTTAACCCAAAGAAATAACACACTGAAGCAAAGTTAGTGTTCTGCTTTGGTTGTTTTACCACTTCAACAATTATCTTCACTGACAGAGCAACTTAAGTGTTGAAAAGTCGCCCAGAAATATTACAACAGTTCTTGGCACATGGTAAAAATATTTGAAAAGTGATAGCATACCATATTCAAATTCAGAATCCCAAAATTCAGACTCTTGAAAACTATGCAGACCTATTATTTGAAACCTTTGGTATAAATATCACCTTGATATAAACAAAGAAGCCTTTCTAACATACTATTTTTAAATGTACCTCTTAAGGTCAACAAAAGCTCAAAGTAGCTGGGTCCAGATGGACGCTGGTTAAGAATGACATGGGGTGGATGGAATTAGAATGGCATTGCAAACAAGGGCAAATGTTCCAGGTGGAAAAGGCTACAATGTGTTCAGAAGGTACTGAGAATCCAAACTCAGCAGAATGGGAAGATAGGGTGGAGGCATCTTTTTGGCTCAAGTTCGGCCTGGCACACTCAATATATTGGTGATGTGAAGGAATAACTAAAGCTTGAGAGAAGAAAACTACTGGGTCTACTATAAAAATCAGAAAGTAGGCAGGTCTGGGAGAAAGACAAGGAATGGGAAAGCAGACAAGAAGGTGAAAGGTCAGAGGGGCTGACCAGAAGGGTACACCAGTGATAATGTAGTACACAGAGCAGTACCTTAAAAAAAAAAAAAAAAAAAAATAGGTAAAGGATGGCAGAAATTAGGAATATAAATGGGTGTATCCCATACAACAAAAATGAAAACAGATTCTCTTTAAGTTTCAGGGAATAAAAGAAATATAATAAACCTCTTATTTTCAAAACTGGCTATGATTAAAACCGATCTTTAAATAACACAGGAAAATGATCAAAGGCAAACCAGTAAAATCTATAGGCAATCACTTCTGAAAACTAGCATAATCAAGGTGATAGCCTTTAGGTTGATGATTTATGGAGAAAATATATATGTATACAATGATTATTTTGTGCTTGATTAAAATATTTAAGGATTATATGGCAAGATTCCTATATGGCATAAACTCCGTAGACAACTTTATCCACTAAAATTTGCCTCATTGCTTTTTTCTTACCAAAGCATTAATTATGTACTGTTTCATTTCAATTAAAATTCCTGAGACAAGAGTAGAAAGGAAAAGGGAGATCACAATTTTATACACGGTGCTGAGAAATAAGACCTTCCCACATGATGGTTAATCTAGTAGAAATAATTGGTCACTTTGGTGGGAACTCTGGTTCTGAAAATGTATGCAATAACCCACACATACACACTCATGATCAAGGGAATCTTAGTAAATAGGGCTAAATGAAACTGCAATATAGCTTGATGCATATCAAGAAAAAAGGTAAGCCAAAAAAAAAAAAAAAAAAGGAAAGAAAAGAATTCATAAAACAGCACTAATTAGGGATTACACCCAACTACCCAAGTATCTAACATTATCTAACAGATACGTGATCAAGTAGAGTAAGGTGTTTGGTGTAGAATCTTGATGGTGTTGTTTGGATGTTCACTGTAAACTTTCCTGAACTTTGTACATTTGAAATTTTTCATAATGTTTGACAAAAACTAATAACTAAGTGAATCTGCAGAGACTATAGAAGGGGAAAAAACATATATTCTGGCAAGAACAAGCTTATAAAACTTCTGATTATTTTCCCTTAATTTTTATTAGAATAACATATACACATCAATTAAAATATCAAATAGCACCATAAGGCTTATAATGAAAACCAGCAGGCCCTCGAGCATCTGGGTGGCTCAGTCGGTAAAGTGTCTGGCTCAGGTCATGATCTCATGGTTCATGAGTTCAAGCCCCACCTGGGGCTCTGTGCTGACAGCTCAGAGCCTGGAGTCTGCTTTAGATTCTGTATCTCCCTCTCTCTGCCCCTCCCCCAATCGCACTCTATCTCTCTCAAAAAAGTAAACAGACATTAAAAGAAAAAATCAGCAGGCCCTTACCATATCTCTGAGTTCCAGATCCTAAAGACACTAGTGTGAAACTAGAAAAACTTTATCAAAATATAAAACCTGTATTACACCTCTTGCGTAAGTTGAAAATGAGCATGTGGGGTGAATAAATGAAGAGTCACGGAATGCCAAAAATTTTACAATTAAAATTTTACACCTTGTGATGAAACTCGCAGGAAGTTGTCTTCTAAAATCACAGAAAATGTCTTCTGCATGTAACTGGAGGGAGTGAATAAATCACAGCGAAACGCAGGGAGCCTAGTGGAGCAGAGGTTTCTTAGTGGTGCTTATTTCTTAGGCAAGAGAAAGGAAAACGCTCAGCTGATTAGGAAGCCACACAACAACTTAAATATTGAGACTTGAGCATTTATATCATTGCCCAACCCACTGATTAAAAGCCCAACCCGAGTCAAGCACTACGTGAAAGGAACGGATTGGTATATTGCCTTGAAATTAGTTTCTGGCAAAATTACCTATTCTCTAACTAGATAGGTGCTAGGATCGATCCCAGGGAAAATCTAAAATTGATCTGCCATTTTGCCAGTTAAAAAAAATTTTTCATATGGAGTTTTGCAGAAATACCAAGATTTTAGTATGTCCAAAGTCTTGATTAGCTAGTCAGGATCACTCTTTTTAAACAGTGATGTTAAATTCTAATTAATTCATTCTGCCAATAATTAAAATGAACAATTTACCAAGCACAGGGAAAGTATTTTCTTGAATGTGACTTTCTGACAATTCACTGAAGTTTCAATATAATATTCTCTTCATAGTTTTTAAGCTTAAGACTTACTGAATTTTGCCTTAAGTAATTTAAAACAACTGGAAATAGCAATGGATTTCTTGGCTCTTAACTTCTAAGAGCTGAAAGAGTTCAAGAAGAATATGTAGTTAACACAAAGGGAAGCCCAAGAGACCCAAAACAGATTCTAGCTCTATCGATTTTTTTAGTGTAGTCCAACTCTGTCATATAAGACACACATCATTTTAGTATAAATGTCAAATAACCTTAGTTTTCAAATAACAAATACAGTCAACCAGGAAAAACTTCCTAGAGATTTAGAACATTACAATATTTTTGTGATGTAGAATCATAGAAAGGACAACACTAAAACAAAAATCAGCATAAGTAACAAATGGAATTCTTTTTACTTAAAGAAGTCTTAGGTTTAGCTCATCATTTAGTTGCATCTCACAAAAAGTAGATTTTCAAGTGCTGAGAGTGATTTCTGAATAATAAGTTTTATATACATCTGTAAAATCCTTGTAGATAAAGCATTCTTTGGTGGTTAATCATATCCTAAATACTGAATATCGGTTTTAAAGGGATATGTAGAATCCACGATCCTTATGCCAGAAGATACTGATATACTGGATTTGATCTTAAATTAGAAAAGTCCTTCATCTAAGCGTTTGTTCTACAGCTACTCAACACTAAGAATAGGGAATTCAAAAGCTATTTAATTTGGATTAAGTGGGAAGATGAGGAACTATTTTCCAGTTCAGACTTCTTCAAAAATGGCATTTTTGTTGCCTCAAGTGTGTTCTGTTAAAGGAAACTGCTAACTTGGCAAATAATATACTACTAGATATACTTTTACAAACAGACCACTCTTTTTTTTTTTTTTCTTCAACGTTTTTATTTATTTTTGGGACAGAGAGAGACAGAGCATGAACGGGGGAGGGGCAGAGAGAGAGGGAGACACAGAATCGGAAACAGGCTCCAGGCTCCGAGCCACCAGCCCAGAGCCCGATACGGGGCTCGAACTCATGGACCGCGAGATCGTGACCTGGCTGAAGTCGGACGCTTAACCGACTGCGCCACCCAGGCGCCCCAACAGACCACTCTTTTATTGTCATTTGTAATCAATATCATACGTAGCTGAATATAATCAAACGAGTGCCATTAAAATGTACGAAATGGTTAAACAATCATCCAGCAGCTTTATTCACACTATTCTCTGCTTGGCAACCTCCTTCTTCATACATAAAATAGTGATTTATTTCAGTCCTGTTCTATAAGCAATGTAATTCATTCTGAACTGAGAAAGTCACATTAATAGGCCTTTGTTATACATGAATAAAACTATTAAGCTTGGAATGAAAAATGTTTTCCTATCAATCGACTTCATAATTTATTATTCCTTTCTACTAATGAGTTTCACTTCAGGTGTTTGATGTTCCACCACTTGTTTTCAAGGTGCATGATGGAATATGGGAAAGGGGCTGGAGAAGGAAGGATAGAGAGTATCCAGTCATTCACATTGAGGGAGTCCTTGGGAGGTGCTTAGTGCTGTGCTGGGAGCTGGGATCAAAAAGATGAATGATCACTCTCATGATGTTAACAGTTCAGTAAGAGAGATAGGCACGGAAATAAACTACGAGAGTACTGATATAAGAACGTATGAGATACAGAGACATTCAAAGAAAGGAATGAGTAACTATGGTGGAGGGGTTGAGGCAAGGAAATTTCTAAGAAGAGCAACAGCCAAACCCCATATTCAAGGTGTCTAGCTATTCACCTCTAGACTACGGGAGTATTTATAAGGCAAAGAGAAAGATAAAGAAAGGTAGAATGGTATACAGTGTTATTGTTCACATGTTTGTTTCCCCTGAAAGTCTACGGGCTTAAGGCTATTATGCAACACAGGCCTACATTTTATTAACTACTGTAGTTTCAGGGCCTGGTTATATATAGTAGGTGCTTAATAAAAAAACAAAACAAAACAAACAACTTTTGCAGGATTGTTTCCTCTGTCAGTGGCCATAACATTCCACCTATAACACATGAACCATAAAACACTTGTTTTCAACATTTGTAGACAATAATGACCTAAATTTAAAAATTAAAGCAACATGTCATTTTACTTAATGCAATAAGGACTTCCATTTGTTGACCTTAGAGGATGCAACAAATATTCTACTTCCTAAGTTCATTGCTAAACTCAGGACACGGCAGTTGAAATCTGTACTTGAACAGATAGTAATACTCCTGATGACGTATTTACAGAATGCCAAACACGGTCCGGGTACTGAGCGAAGCTCTTTATACAGGTTATGTCACCTGTTCCTGATAATAATCCCAAGAGGCAGTTATCTTCATTTTACAGATGTGACGGGGATAATAGTTTAGCCCACTGATCATCACACTCTAGTTTGGAAAGTAAAATGTTTTTCTCCTATGGCTGCAATCAATACATTTCAGTGATACAAACTGTTTTTACAATGCCCTAAACTGTGGAAATGGCACTATTTTATCTGCTGATTGACAAATGTCAAGCAAACTGCCTATCAGCTATCCAATTTTACCTCTAAGAAGAAGGACTGAGAAGAGGGGAACATTTTAGAACGTGAAGCCTGTAACTGACAGCATGTTTTGATGTTACAAATCACACAGTGTATTCCATTAGTGATATCTAGACAAGTAATGGATGGCATATTAATTAGCCTTGGCTAGGCATGGTTTATTAGTACTATTTTTTTCTTGTTTTAATACGGTATTAGGCACCTTCAAATCTTGTTTTATTTGTGCAAAAATAAACTGACCTGGCCCTTTGGTATGCCTGAGTATCTGAGTTTTCTATGTATATTTATTTCCATGCCACTACCTGCTGCTACACAATTAGTTCCTGAAACTCTTACTGAATTTCAAACAGTGAAACCTAAGATGATCTGTTTTAATGTCAAGTTTCCATTGCAAAGAAAATTTGTAATTTTCCTATTAATTACCCTCCTCTGTGTAGGAGTCATGCCTTATCACTCCCAGAATACAGATGAGGCCCACCTTCACATAAAAGTAGGTAATAAATAGGTTTATTGCCTCTTGGTAGGGCCATCAAATCTCTTTCTAATGTATTCTTTTTGGAAGCCAAGTGATTTCCTTGCCTCCTATAAAGTTGCTTCATCTAAGGAATAACTAAGCAACTATCTTTTTTCCTATTTAAAAAGTAACCTCTCAAAACCCTCATTATAGTATTATAAGGTCAATGATGGAAGCTGAAAGTAAAGAGCTGGCAAAAGTTATTTTGAAGTTTTAAGTCACATCTTCACCTCCAACTGTTCTAGAATCTCTAGGGGTTTATTTGGATGAAGGCCCTTCCTATGCAGAAGGATCCAGAATTCTTACAGACACAGCAGGTTCCAAAATTCTTCTCTAGATAAAGTTGAAGAGTAGAACAATTACATAAGGAAAATCAAATGCACCAGAAGGGCAGCACTGAAGGCAGATGTCTTTGAACTCTGGCTCATGAGGAAACATAATTATCACCTCTGTTTCAAAACAGTTCAATAAAATAAAATTGAAAATGCCATACAGAAGGCAGAAAACTTGGTTTGAATTGCCTCTTGGATGCTGAATTTTATTACAAGGGTCCCTTTTCAAATGCTGAATAAACAGCAAGAAAGAATCCTGGCCCTAATTTACCAAAGAAAACAAAAGGGATAAGAAAGCTTGTAGGAGAGGCAGCAGGCCCAAAAAGAACTACAACATTACGGGGTGAAAGTTTATCCCTCATCATTGGATACTTTGAGGAGCTTGCAATAAAAAAATATATCTAAAATAGCTTTTTATTTATAGTTGTGTCTATGTGTGCATATACACATTTGTGTTTTGTTTTATTGCTTTGTGGGTCTTTTTTGCAATGTTAATATATAAATTCAATTCACTCTAATACTAGCTTAAAGAACAGACATTAATAGTTCTATAATTTAGGAACTAGGTGAACAGGAGAAAAATATATTCTCACTCAGTTGTATGTGAAATTTAAATCTTTAATAGATGGTAATATACTGTCCCTTTTCTCTACTTTTTCTCCTTCACACGGTACCCCTCAGTTATGCTCCAAGCCTAGGATAAACGCATTCCAGCTATCACCCTTTCCTCACTTTGTCCAACTAAAAAGAAATGAAAATAAGGTCAGCATCCAGCTGTGCTGCAGGGTACTCTAACGCTATATCCTGAAGAACTACGGTAATTGTGTTGCAAACACCGATTATAAACCCCAGAGAGATGACACCATTTTGTTCTCAATAAACGTAAATGTAGAACAACATTTCACTTGAAGATCTCATACATATTTAAAAAGCATTCTGAAGCCCACTGTCCTGAAAGAGCTATGGCAGTAGGAAGTCCCAACTGAAGCTGAGATTTAATATCTGATGTACTGGAAAGCAGGCCCATTTGCTAAAGGACCCATATGCCAAATAACCAATTTGCAGAGTTTACAAAATGTACCGTTTACCAAAATCTTATTTACCTATCAAGTTTGTAGCAATTCGTATTGGAAAGAAAAGATATTTTTAACAACTTTTGTGTAGCTTTATTTGACTAGATTTCTTTGAGTGTTTCACTAATTTGTTACAGCTGGACAAAATGGGGGTTGGGGGACTAAGAGGCAAGGGGAGAGTCTGAAGCCTCAGAGCCCTGGAGTTGTCTGGCTCCCAAGAGCTGTAGCAAAGTCTCCAACGGGACTTCTCCTCCACTCTCCTGCCCTCTTCACCTCCCTTTATGAGCACGGCAGTGCCAAGAGGCCTCTGCGGAGGATGTCTGGGGTCCAGCCACAGGAGTAGAAACTGCTACAAAGAAGGCAGAAAAGAGAGCAAGGAGTTTTCCCCCAAGGATGAGGTCTGAGTACTAGGCGGTGAGCAGATGCTAACTAAAAGCCGAGGGAACTCTTTCCAGGAGGGCCTTTAGTCATATCCAAGGGAGTACAGGGCCACATGGCCCTTGGGAGTGGGCAGGCTGGGGAGCCTTAGGCAGTGAAGCCATATCCATGGCCCTTGCTACCCATGATATGACGTGACCTGGTCAAGTAGCTTCCTTGAGCAGACTGCAGGACAGACTTCTACCAGGAGCTCACGCCCAGGAGAAATATTTGGAATTACTGGTGAGAAACACCTAGAGAGAGATGCCAAGGTTCAGTACCCGGGCTGGAGGGCCTCCAGGACAGAACTTTGCCGGTATGAACAGTGTCTCATCTGCATCTGTAGGCTACAAAGAATCTGGGACATTTAGAATGAGTGCAACAGCGTCGAGACTGGCCAATTATATTGTTATTTTTTTAATGTTTATTTATTTTGAGAGAGAGGGAGACCACGAACAGGGGAGGGAGGGAGCGAGGGGCAGGAGGGGGAGAGGGAGAAGGAGAGAGAGAATCCCAAGCAGGCTCTCTGCACGATCAGTGCAGGGCCCGACATGGGGCTCAAGCCCATGAACTGTGAGATCATGACCTGAGCCAAAATCAAGAGTCAGATAGTTAACCGACTGAGCCGCCTACGAGCCCCTGGCCGATTATCTTTTAAACACTTCTCTTGGATAAAAACCAAATTGCTTAATAGAATCAAATGGTTTGTCTAAAGGGAGAGGTGTTTAAATTTTTTTTTACCATAAACAATGGAGTTCTTCATAGTCTAGATATTTTCAGGAAAAGGAGGAAATTCTAAACTATTCATGTTTTGCTGAATTCTTTTATCACAGTTTCTTTCCATTTTCTCTTATTACTTTGTCATCTTATCCTCTTTGAAAAATTAAATTAGATAATAAACCTATTTTTATAGATATAAAGCCTTAGGATATTACAAGAGGACCTTTCAGACTTCAGAACTTCAAAAGATAACTTAATACATCAAAGTCTGTATCTTCAGATCTTAGAATTTTTAAACTCAGTACAGCTAGTTTCTATTTAAAGTTTCCCTAGTGTGTTTTCTATTTCTGAGAAATTTTACAACAACAAATACAGTTACTAAAAATAATCTCTTTGAAATTACAGTAACTGCATGAGAGAGATGTTGCATTCTGTAGTCTCAACTTTTTTAAAAAAGCACTTCCAATGTTTAACCACCAATTGACTAAAAGTTTTTTTTTTTTAATATGAAACTTATTGTCAAATTGGTTTCCATACAACACCCGGTGCTCATCCCAACAGGTGCCCTCCTCAGTGCCCATCACCCACCCCTTCTTCCCTCCCATCCCCCATCAACCCTCAGTTTATTCTCAGTTTTTAAGAGTCTCTTATGGTTTGCCTCCCTCCCTCTCTTTTTTTCCTTCCCCTCCCCCATGGTCTTCTGTTAACATATGGTAACTGTCTTTCTCTGTATGACTTATTTCACTTAGCATAACACTCTCCGGTTCCATCCACATTGCTACAAAAGGCCATATTTCATTCTTTCTCATTGCCAAGTAGTATTCCATTGTGTATATAAACCACAATTTCTTTATCCATTCATCAGTTGATGGACATTCAGGCTCTTTCCATAATTTGGCTATTGTTGAAAGTGCTGCTATAAACATTGGGGTACAAGTGCCCCTATGCATCAGCACTCCTGTATCCCTTGGGTAAATTCCTAGCAGTGCTATTGCTGGGTCATAGGGTAGATCTATTTTTAATTTTTTGAGGAACCTCCACACTGTTTTCCAGAGCGGCTGCACCAGTTTGCATTCCCACCAACAGTGCAAGAGGGTTCCCGTTTCTCCACATCCTCTCCAGCATCTATAGTTTCCTGATTTGTTCATTTTAGCCACTGAGACTAAAAGTTTTATAAACACAGAGAACTCAAGATTCCTGAAATCTCAAAAGTCATCAAATCTCAGAATTGGAAGAAATCTCAGAAATCTTGTAGTTCTATCTATGAGTGGGGAAAAGAATAAAGGCATTAAGCAAAGGGAGGTATTAATAGAACAGCTGTGGGGGGCAATAATTTAAAGTTATAAGAAATGGCCAGAAAACGAGGTGTTTAAATTTAATGTTTCACAGTTGGAGCAGCTCCAAAAGACGAAATCTGAAGTATGAACTAGTGTGGATAATGGGGAGATCAGGACACTAAGCTAAACGTGTCCATGTGTCGACAGTGTGGTGACCTGAGAGGAAGGCTAAACCAGAGGCAGGAAGGCAGGCCGAAGGGAGCCAGGTGCCAAATCTCCTCCCTCCAGTGAAGTGAGGGCTGAGAAACAATGGCTAATATCCAAGAGGAGTAAAAGTCGCTGCATTTATATACAAAAGCCTCAAAGAAATCAGTTATTTTGTGATTTTTTTTGGTTGTTGTTTTAGCTCCAAGGTGCATAGGTCAGAAGTGAAGAAAACTTCCTAAGGTAGAAAGACCGGACAAGGAACAGATTTCACTTGGGAGGGCAAGAGGATAGAAGCATGAGATCAGGAGACAGCTATGTTTTAATAAAGGCAGTAAGGTAGACTGTGAATGTTATGGGTAAGGCTTCTAGTGGCTATCGGTAGTTAAGTTTTGGGGAAGTCAAAGTTATATGTGGATTTTTGACTGTGCAGGACAGTGTGTGTGGTGCCCCTAACCCCTGTGTTGTTCAAGGGTCAGCTATACTGAGCTTTATCTTAACGACAAACCACAGTAACGACCTTGTAATTAATACCCAATAAATAGTAAGTTCTATCTGTTGACTAATTTAGCTGTATCTTAAATTTGTGTAGGCCAACACTTTAGATAAAAACACCAAAGAGCTAGTAAGAGCATAAAATAAAATGAACTGGTTTATAGGGCAGGAAGTATGGTCAGAATACAAAGATCTGAATTATTAAAATTTCAAGTGATATAAAAAAAGGATGACCTTTACGTGAGAATAACAATGTGCTTCAATTTATGCAAATGTTATGAGCGCCTACCCAATGGGAATCAAGGCTTCATAAAAGCTAAGAACTCTCAGGCATGCTTCATCATATTTTGCTGTGTCTAACTCTGCCATTTTCTGTAATTGTTGTTTTCAGGGTAAGTGTCCCTCCCCTAGCCAAACCTTGTAAAATGTTCAAGTTGGTACACAAAGTTCCTTCAGCATAGCACAGTGAATCACTGAGCAAGAGACTAAAAGGGAATTTAAAAAGGAAGCCTAATCTTTGGACGGATGGTATATTAAGGTATGAGTGTCCTTACCAATAGAAAAGGCAAGGTAAAAGCTCCATAAGAAACAAAGGTGGGCACATTAGAGCTTGGGGAGAACAGAGATAATACAGAAGAATACAAATAATCTAAACACTAAATCACCTGAGCCACCAAGTTAGAGTGATCTTACCTACAAATACAACATACTTCACTGTTAGTGTTGAGAGGGAAGTTAAATACCTAGAGAAAACAGCATTCTCCAAGTTAATGCCTCTGGGGTATTAGCCTGGTAAAGAATTCTGACACACTTTACCCTTCTATAGAGGGCCACCATTCTCTTCTACAATGTGGCTGCAGTGGATGTGTGGTCTCAATTTAGTCATTCAGTGCTACTGAACAGCAGAGCAGCACTGAGAGAGAGAGAGAGAGAGGGAGAGAAGAGAGAGAGAGAAGAGAAGAGGGGGTGGTGCACACAGCAGGCTGACACACCCCTGAGTCTTGCTCCAAAGAAACCTCAATCTAGGGAAGAAGATAAAATAAGTTTGCAAGTTATTTGACTCTTAAATGTGGTTCAACTGTTGCAGAAGGCTGCAGGATTGGTCTTGCAGCTGAAGAGATGGAGACATGAGCTGGACATAGAACAGGTGGGTCTGTTCAAAAGGAAAAGAGACAGAAGTGTTGCAGGCCATGGGGGGAGGGAGGAGTGAGGCCGGTGCAGGCAGTGTGAGTCACCACTTTGGATGGGGCTTAGAGCTGCAGTGGGGAGTCTGGGAAGCCAGACGGGGCCTGTAGCCCAAGGTCAGAGAGCTCAGCAATGCTTTCACTTGTTTTTATCAGCTTCCTTTTCTTATTTTCCACAGCAAATATTCCAAAATCTCATTAATCACCTCTGTGTCCCAGGCACCCAACCATCATCATCACATTACCTGACCTCCGATGTGACCGAACAGTCTTCCATCAAAGCATGGCTCACCGTCTCACCACCTACTCCCTAAACCAAAATATATATATTCAAGCTCAGCCTTGCTTCCTGCTTTAGCAAGTGAGGAATCCTCTGTTCTTTCCTTCTGTTCCTGTCCCCTCATGATTTCTGAGGAAATTTGCTCTGTCATGAATCCACTCTGCTTTCAGCTTTTCCTCTATCGAGTTTTCTCCACCTTTAAAAATACGTCCCTAGTCCTCCTTGATGCAGCTGCCCCTTCTAGTGACCACCCCAGCTCTGCCCTCTCCTTTATCAGCAAGTTCCTTGGAGGAGCCACCTAAACTTGCTGTCTCCACTCACATCCATCTTTGCACCACTTAAATCTGGCTTCAGAAACCCCCAGTACCGAGAAATTCCTCTCGCCGAGATCGACAACTACCACCTAGTCACTGCACCCAAGGGACTCTGCAAGTAAAGATTCCGTTGGCACCTAGAACTTCAGAGAAGTTGCACATGTTTCAGAGAACGAATCCATTAAAGTCCATGAGCATCTGACCTTGCTAACAGGCCAACTACTGCTGAAAAAGACTGACTTAGATGAAATCAATATTTGCAAATACAAAATTGTAGCCATTTATAGCCATATACAGAAAAGCCAAGATGTTTTTTAAAGTCTCAAAACCATTTGTACAAACACAAATAAGACATTTGTCCCATGATTCTTTCTTAGGAAATAGCTTTCTAATTAGGATGAACATACTTTTTTCCCACTATATGCTACCATTCAGTCTGTAAATACCTCACTCATGAATCAAAAGAGATGTTAAAAAAAAAAAAGATGCAATTACTTTTACGGAGTTCGTCCTTTAAACTGCACATAATTCAGAAATCTCAAAATAGGACTCTTTGGCAACGACTATGATGATGACAAAGCCAAGAGATCTTACTTTATCTGAGAACAAGTAGTAAACTGCTTTCAAAGTTTCTCTAGTATTCTCTTAGAATGCTGAGAAGAGAATCACTTACTCCCCAGCCACAGACTATATAAAGTTGTAAATACTACTTGTGAAATGCCCACTATTTCTGATTCCCTTTAATCTCTACTTTGTTAGAAGTGAGGCTTCATGACAACTAAGACGACCTCTCTAACTTCAGATCTTACCACGTAAAAAGATGACCTCTGGCCCCTAGTCAGGCCAGTCTCCACTGCTGGACCTTGAGCCCTCACTGTTCTCTCAATTCTTTACCAAATCAAACCCTCCTATTCCTCGAGATCTAATTCAAGGTCTGGGGCACCTGGGTGGCTCAGTCAGTTAAGGTCCAACTCTTGATTTTGGCTCAGGTCATGATCTCACTGTTCATGAGCTGGAGCCTGAGGTTGGGTTCTGCACGGACAGCAAGGAGCCTGCTTGGGATTCTCTCCCTCCCTCCCTCCCTCCCTTCTTTCTCTCGGCCCCTCCTCTGCTTGTGCTCTCTCTCAAAAGAAAGAAACTTAAAAAGCTCTAATTCAAGGTCTAACTCAATCTAACTCTCCCCCTTACTCTGCCAGCTCACTACAACGCTTCTCTACTTTACACTCGTATATTGTTTCTGTGGTACTTGATCATACACTTTCTAAATGTGAGCACACGGATGTGCTCACCAGTGTTTATTTTGATGCTGCCAAGAGCATGCCTTGATCACACAGTATTAAATATAAAACATGGGTCTTATCTAAGATTCTTATCTAAGGTTACATACATTTAACAAAAAGACACTTTCTTTAGAATATTTAAATACAGGGGTGCCTGGGTGGCTCCGTTGGTTAAGCATCCCACTTTGGCTCAGGTTATGACCTCCTAGTTCATGAGTTTGAGCCCCACATCGGGCTCTCTGCTGTCAGTGCAGAGCCCATTTTGGACCCTCTGTCTGTCTCTCTCTCTCTCTCTCTCTCTCTCTCTCTCACACACACATACACAAATATTTAAAAAAAAGAATATTTAAATATAAACACCTTATATTTACAATATTTAGTCACAATTTTAATGATAATACATTACAGGGCAAATTTTTTATAATGTTTGTCTTTGCCTAAACTCTATCAAGTCTATCCTAACTTCAGCTCTTACCAATGTCTATCTCTAACCTATTAAAATATAAGCCTTCATTATGACTGATTTAGTAACGTAAGTAGTGGGTACAGTCTACCTGAATTACTAGGGAAACTAATATTGGAACCAACATACTGTTTTTCATGATGAGAAAGGTTATTAATTTCTTTGACAAAAATTAATTGGTGGGGCGCCTGGGTGGCTCAGTCAGTTAAGCATCCGACTCTTGGGTTTGGCTCAGGTTGTGCACGATCTCACGGTTCATGAGTTCGAGCCCTGCATCAGGCTGTGTATTGACAGTGCAGAGCCTGTTTGGGATTCTCTCTCCCTCGCTCTGTTCCTCCTCCACTCATGTGTGCATACTCTTTCCCCACCCCCTTCGAAATAAACATAAAAAAATTAATTGGTAAACTACTTGGAAACTTCATCTGGATTTACTATTATGAACCTATTGTGCTTGTTAAAATTCTGTTCTAGAGGAAAGCAAGTAAGCCTTAGGACACAGAAAAGAATATGTAAAGTCATTTCCATGTATTCCCACCAACAGTACGAAGTCGCTCTCCTGAGCGGAAGCATAGACTGGCCAAGTGATAGATTGTCTATCAAAATGACGTGTAAGGGCAGTCTGCAAAAACATGATACAGGTGGCTGTCCAGCTATGAGGACTGCTGATTAACTGGTTGAGGAGCTCGTCAGATCTGCTACCCCAGAGCAGTGATAACTGTGGCAGAGCAGATACTGACTAACACCACTTCTTCTGCTCCAAGTTAGTTCATTACCATCGTAAGTCACCAAGAACTTCACACCCAGTGAGTAAAATGTAGGAAGGCCCCTTGTGTCTTGACTTCTAAGAAGGTCACTGCCAAGGTTCATGTTTGACTAGGGCAGTTTTTCTTAGTTTGGGTAATAATATGCCTTCCCTTCAAAGCCTATGCACACATACGCTCTAATACCGGACTTTGGCACTGCGGGCCATGTTTTCCTTACGTGACCTTCTGCTAGAGGGCATTTCAAACCTATGAGGAAAACGGGAAATACAAATCATAAACGATGAATACCGGATTTTAAAACTTTTGTACAACAGGCTCAAGAGTTCTGCCACAAGTTCCCACATGGAGCCCCAAGCTACTTTCAGACTATATGTATGCAGTGCAAAATTACTCCAAACAAGACATTGTTTGGCGATACAATCTATCAATTCAAAGAAAGTAGCTATTAACCTACCAATGAGACACACAACCCTCAACACAAATATCTCACATTATCATCTAGGAAACTGTATAGCACCTTCACGGCTTCAAACGCTAATTGTTTAAAAGTCTATAATATGTTCTGTAAACTCTTTTAAAACGTGTTCTGTATGATAAGGAGTCACAGACAGATGTTTACTTCACAGTACTGAAGTCTCTGTTGGAGAAGTATCTTAGTCCCCATAAACAAGCCTGTAACACGAACAGGAGAACAACAAAGACCAAGAAGAAGGGCACAAACAGAACACCTGCTGTCCCAAGATTTAAGACGGTATTGTTCTCATGTAATCTTAGAATGGAAAGAATCTAGCACATAGTAGGTTACTGTGTGTTTATTATATTCAAATGAGACTATAACTGGAAAAGGGACTTGATAAAACAAAACTTGAGAAATCAGTAGAAGTCAGTGGTTACTTTCGTTTCTTTCAATTATCATTTCCTACGAAAAAGACAACTAAGCTATAATGAAAAGTATTTGCATGACGTTATTATGACAGGATAAGCACACTCACATGGGCATGCTGAGTGTCTGTGTCTGCTCTGACGGATTCTCTAAGTCAGTTATCTTATCAAGTAGGAGAATACTTGGAATGTGCTTTAATGTGTTCAAATGTAATACTTCTGTACAGAGGGAATGAAAGCCATTGAGGACAGACATGCTTCCCTCTCCCACACAACTCTGTTAGGAGAAAGCAACTTAATTTTAGAAAGTTCCTAATATACTTTCATCTGGCCCTTCCTCAGTGCAATGCAGAGGGACCAGCTTGTGACAACTGTGCCAGGACTTGCTTTGCTCCGTCCAGATTCTATGACAAAGTGAGATTGCGTTTAGCAATCCGATGATAAATGTAGGGTGCCTATGTTACAAAATCTGTATAATGACATTATATAGAAGTGAGATTTACATCACATATAAAAATATTCTCTGCAGGGGCACCTGGGTGGCTCAGTTGGTTAAGCATCTGACTTCTGCTCAGGTCACGATCTCACGGTTCATGAGCCCGAGCCCCGCGCCGGGCTCTGTGCTGACAGCTCAGAGCCTGGAGCCTGCTTCAGATTCCGTGTCTCCCTCTGTCTTTGCACCTCCCCTGCTTGCACTCTCTTTCTCTCTCCAAAATAAATAGACACTAAAAAAATTTTTTTTCTGCAGAAAAAAGAAAAAAAAATGCCTCATTCAGAAAGCTGTCCAGATATTGTTCAACACGAATAAGTAAACAATTTCAGTATGTAGTTTTATGTTCTTGTGAGACTGATTTTTCACCATCTATTTGTAAAAAGCGAAGGCACATGAACTTGGTCTGCACGTGCGTTTGCAGAGACACACACACCAGCGAGGTCAGTGTTGTTTTAACAATACCTTTACAATACTCAAACATCAATTTATTTAAAAACAAAATAAGAAAAGGTCCTACCAAGTGGAACACTATACAGAGAAAGTATTTTTAATACAGAAGAAAAAATCTGTAAAGCTAAAAGAGAAAAGGTACAACCTTTTATAAATAATGCAATGGACACATGCCCAGAATAAACAAGAAACCAAGTAAAGCTTTTTTGGACAAACCCAAAAAAGAAATCTATCCACAAAGAAATTATATACTATATAAAACCAAAAGGCAGTCACAAGTTCCTGTTAAGATGAATTTCTGGATTTGCGGGTCCAGAGGGTTTAGATTCAGGCCAACAATTCAACTTGCATGAGGATATATTTTGATTTTCACATTAACAGGAAACTAAAGCATATTGCTACATGCATATTGCATTTGCACTAAATTCTTAAAATTTGATTCAATACAACAGTATAAGGACAGAAAAACTGAACATGTAGCTGCCACACGGGTCTCGAACCGCGTGAGGGAATGGTACTGGCGTCCTCTACTGTCGTTCTGTAGCTCCCACTTCTACCTTCAGAGGGAAAGCTGGCAGAACGTTTTAATGTATGTAACAATATTCTTTGCAATCAATGTACAGTTTGCAGAAAGTTCTCAAAGGCAATTCCACAAATTTTACTTACGCAGCTTCTTCCGCGACGCTGAATTCTAAAATAAACATATTTTTGAGTGTCACAGTTATCAGCATTTTTCAGCATGTTACTCTTAAGAAAATAATATAAACATGGTAATGGCATCAATACTTAGGCAAAGACAAGCCTTTTGAATGAGTAAAATATACCAAGTATATAATTTTCACTCCCTTATGAAAATGATAATCTAACCAAAACTAGTATATAGATTAATGGCGCCACAAGACCTGCATCCATAGTCATCCTGGCCTACCTTCCACACTAATAGGTATTTATTATAGCTGGCTGGTATTAGAAAAATAGTAGATAGCCCTAGGGCAAGAGTTTCCTCCTACTGAAGTCAAGCAGTATAAGAGAGGCTCTAGGTTGCAATGATTGTCTCCTTAGCACTATCTCAGAATCCGAACCTCACTGAGTAGGGAAATACTAATAAACTAGGGAAACCCTACCTAAGAACCCCAATTGCATACTGATTTTTACATGATCAAATGCCAAGACCTTGTTCATTTAAGTTAAAATTAATATGCTTTTGTTAATGTCCCTTATAAAAGCATAGGTAATCTAAAAAACAGGAACAACAAAAATCAGCCCTACTTTTGTCCTTTGGTAATTAAAAAAAAAAAAAAAGACTATCTTAAGATAACATTTATTATCAAATGTGCACCTGCCTTATGTGGCCCTCCAGCACTGCCACAAATCTCTCCTCTATTGCAATAAGAGAGTCCATGTGAATTAATATCTGATCGCTAGACTGAGAGTGGTAGGGGCATTACCAATCAGACGTGCATAAACAAGCATATCAAGTGCATATGTATAAGATGCTGAAAATAGATCATCTACAAAAATCTGTACAAACCATAAATACACTGAGTACCTGTAATATTCATGACGATGTCCTAGGGGCTCAAATACAAAAACAAGACACATTATCTATCCTAAAGGAGCTCAGAGTCCAAGAGAGAGAGAAAGAAAAAAAAAAACTATAAAAGAGGATGAAAGAAGTGATGAAGACAAATGTATAAATGAGAGTAAGAAGAAGGAAGCCCAATAATCTGGAGAAGCCAGGAGATGGTATGAAGTAGAATAGTCATTTGAACTGTCTTGAAGGATCAACAGAAACTACCCAAATGGTTGGAACAGTTTGGGAAAAGGAATAGCATGAGAAAAGTATATTCCACGTAGGTGGACTGAAGACAGGGCAAGAGGTCACAGGAAGAAATCAGTCCAGAAAGGTCAGACAGGGACTGATCTTTGGGCAATGGTCCACTGAGTATGTGACTATTTGGTTAAGCATTGCAGAGGACATAATCCCAAGTGTCTTATAAGAAACACACTGGCCAACCTCAGTTCAGAGGTAGGTTGCCTTCACTTCACACAGGACGCTTCACTCAGTAGGCTCCTCAACGACCCTAAGAGAATCCTATTAGTAAAAGCCCCTGGCCCCACACTTAAACTCGTGACACAAAATATCTGTAGAACAGATCCTTTAGGAAGAATAATCAAACTCTGCGTGAACTAATTCCTACCTGAATCTCAGTGAGTGAAATCCCATTCATGGAGAATGGGTTGAAGACATGCAGTATCTCCAAACCTCTGGAGTTGAGACACTCTCAATCACATATAGCCGGCTGTGCTGGCCTCTTAGGAGACTGTCTTTACTGAACTGCTCTTTCTCATTCTGCTGTCAGCCAGTGAGGATGAACGCTCTGAGGCTATGTGTGACATTAAACTTAAAGATAAAGACGCTGGTCACGACAGTGTACAATGTCTTCCATGAGGAGCCATGCGAGGGAGGTCTTTCTCTCAAGTCCTTCAGAAATGGTCATATTTTTTCTGAGCATAGGATATGCTTTAATCTTACGGATTTGTCAATGATACTACCCAGTTTCCCCCTAGAGAAGATGCCAGAAAGCTCAAGCCAATTTATGGACCCATATTTTATAAGAATATAGAACCTATGTATTTTGTGTATTAACCATATAACATATGTTTTATATACCAACCTTACACCCTTATTTTCCCTTTAATTCTCTAATATTGTGGTGCTGCTGTCATTGTAGCATACATATTTATGTCCACCACTTTAGCTCTTTATGGGAACACAGCAGGGTATGAAAATACATCAACCAGTTAGCTGATGGGTTCAAAAAACTTAGAGTATTATATGCGAGGCCTATGCTGAAGGCTGGGGATAAAAATGGTCAGGGAGACAGACTTGATTCTAATGGGCATGAAATTGAAAGTTCATAGATGAAATAGACAAATGATAATACAGTCAGTAAAACATCTATGCAGGGCTGGCAGAGGAGGGAACACACTCATATGGGGAACAAAGAAGTCTAAGAGCCGTGAAGGTTTCCTGAATGAGGCTAGGAGGGGCTGTGCCCTGGTAGGGAAGGCTCAGAGTACTGTGCACTCTGGAAATGGGAAGCAGTTCAGGAAGGCAAGGAGTAAAGGGACAACAAAGGAGAATGGAGAGAGGTGAGAAAGCTAAGCAAAGACCAGGTCATGGAGGGCCTGGAAAATCACGTTAAAAAAAAAAAAGGAGATTTTTAAAAAATGTTTATTTCTTTAAGAGAGAACACAAGTGGGGGAGGGGCAGAGAGAGAAAGAGAAAACCCCAAGCAGATTCCGTGCTATCAGCACAGAGCGCGACACGGAGCTCAATCTCGCAACCACGAGATCATGACCTGAGCCGAAATCAAGAGTCGGACACTTAACCGACTGAACCACCCCGGTACACCTAAAGAAAGTAGATTTAACCTTGGAGCATTGTGAAACCCAGGACGGGTTCTGGCCAGGAGCTGACACAATCAGATTTGCACTGTAACGTTTATCGAGTGCTTGCTCTTTTCCAGGCACTGTGCTAAGTGCTTTATGTACTGCACTGAGTCCTTATAAGAGCCCTACAAAGTAAGCACAGTTACTCCATTTTACCGATGATGGAAGTAAGGCTTGCTGAGGGACACTGCTAATTCCGGTGATGCCAGGGTTCTCCCCAGGTCTCCTGACTCCGGAGCCTGAGCCTCTAACTTAGTGTGCTGCCATCCTCATTTAGAAAAAGGCTTGATGTTCCAGTACAACATGGAGAAAGGACTGGTTAAGGCAGGCCCAGAACTAGGAAGACCAGTTGAGCTGCTATCCGGTAATTCAGGGGAGATATGATGGCAGAGAGAATGAAAAGAGAAGAATGAATTTGAGAGTAAAGAGAATCCCAAGGCACTTACTGGTTGGGGTTTCACGGCACGTGAGAGAAGCAGAGGGGACGGATCCAAGAATGACGCCCAGGTTGTAACTTGAGTAACTGAGTTGATGATAAACAGCGGTTAAGGCGAAGCCTCCACAGCTAGATTCCTAGCTCTGCCATTTCAAAGGTGAAAATCTTGGATGACTACTTCTTTGTAGCTCAGTTTCCTCATGCATAAAAGGAAGATGATAATGAAACCTCCTCTAAGAATGGGATGATTTAGTTCATGTGAAGCACTTAGGATAATCCTGGCACATAAGTACACAATCTCACCAATATTACCATTATCATCATTATAGTGCCAGCAATTGGTGTGGGGATATGGGAGGAACAGCAGTGTAGGGGGAAATGACAAGTTCAGTTTTCAACACTGAAGTGCCTACAGCACCTCCAAATGGCAAAGGTCACATGTATGGCTCTGCACTAAGAAAGGGATTTATGAACAAAAGATTTGGACTCAAGCCAAGAGCATATGGAATGATCATTCAAGCCACCAACCTGAGTGACATGGAGTGGGAGAACAAAGGAACCTAGGAAGCCTTATAAGGAACACAGACACTGAAGGGATACCCAGGTAGGAAGACTCTACAAATGAGTCTTGAGAAGTGGCCAGAGATGTAGGAGAAAAAAGGAGAAGCCCCAGGGAGAAAGTATTTCAAGAAGAATCTACAGTGCCAGTCGTTGCTAGGAGAGGAAGTAAGATATGGATGGAAAGATATTCAATGGATTTAGTGATAAAATCTTTGCCCTAATGGTCTAGGTGACATGGCCACTGCTGTCCGTTTCGGAAGCTAAGAAGTAAAATGTATTAGAGCAGCTATTAATAACAGGTCCACTATGCTAACTAAGTCTTTTTAGAGTGGAAAAAGATAGTTCAGATGACTGCCAGCAGTGGAAATAGGGATGGACCCTTAGAAGATCACTAAAGGACAGTATCTGGGGATTAAAGCAAGGAACAAAGCATTGCAGGTTTTAGCCTGAACAGATTTAACTAGACGCATGATGCACAAAGCATAAGGCACAGTCCAGAATAGTCAATTAATTCAAATAGGTTGGCTCATGTGGTATGAAGAGGGGCTTCTGAGTGGTAAAATTTAAAAAGTAGATTAGAACCATATTATAGAAAGGCCTGACCATGGAATATGGAAGTGATGCAAACGTTTAAATGCCTTTCCTCCCTGGAAAATGCCTAATTATTCTTTAATTCTCAGCTCATATGCCACCTCTTCAGTGTCACTTTAGGTAAAGATCAACTAACCTTCATGTCCTCAAAATACTTTCTATTCACATCTTACGGCACTGCGTTACGATTATGTTTTCTAAACCGTATGATGCTCACAGGAATGGACTATGTCTTGGTACCTGCGTCTTGCATCTTGCAGGCCAAACAATACCTGTGCCCAAGAAACATTTTCTGAATAAATATATACACAATGACATTAGAGTGGCACCTTATGAAGACTGAGAGCTAAGTAATATGGATTGGCAAAGAAGAAACCAGAGGTAGACCAGTCAGAAAGCCAGGAAGTAAAAAGGAGAAGTAATGGGGTCCCATCCATTCAGGCCACTGTGGAAACAGAAGAAGGTGGGATGTCTCTCTAAAAGGCAGTATCAGTAGAATTTGGTGGCCGATTGAAATAGGACAGAGAACAGGAGTAAATTTTTTTAGAAAACCTTAAGAAAATGGGGGCCCCTGGGTGGCTCAATCGGTTAGGCATCCGACTTTGGCTCAGGTCATGATCTCATAGTTTGTGAGTTCAGGCCCTGCATCGGACCCTGTGCTGAAGGCTCAGAGCCTGAAGCCTGCTTGGGATTCTGTGTCTCCCTCTCTTTCAGCCCCTCCCCGACTCATGCTCTGTCTGTCTCTCCCTCAAAACTAAATAAACATAAAAAAAACAAGTCATTTAAAAACCTTAAAAAAATGTATACCCTTTGACTCAGTAATTAGCCTTGGAAATATATCCCAAGGGAAAAATCAGAGATTTATGCATACTTTGGTATTATTTATAAGGGTGGTAAACTGGAAACAATTTTAACTTTGAACAATGGAGGACTAAATAGTGGTCCTTCTAATATGCGCACACATTAACATATACTTACGCCAATTATGCAAGGATAATGATAAAACATGCGCACATTATAATAAGTCTTAAAAATATTTCTAAAACAAAATATATGATCTGACTTTAATTTTGTTTGCTATGTATGAATACAGGTGGAAAAACACAGGAAGAGTTTCAGTCTAAAAGTATACAAGGCACACACCAGGTATTTCTGAGATGTGACTGAGCAGACCATAGGTACCTTTTCCTTCTTTATAATGAACTTTCCAATATTTTTATAATAAATATATTGTTTTTATAATTTAAAAAATCCCGTTTTTACAGGAAGTGAGTTAGTATTGAGAAAAATCAAGTCACCAGTTTATTGTTTTTGAGGCTCAGCGGCAAAAGAAAATTACGGGACCACAATTTGAAAGAACAGTAGGAGTGTCACTTTCTTTGTTTTGCCTTACAGATTAGAGATATGAAGGAGGAGCAGATAAATATAGGAACCAGAATAATGACATGCTTTACAAAAAGGAAACTCTTGATGTATTTTTCCATTTAAACAAAATGCAGAGTATAGCTAAGGGTACCAGGGAGAAGGTCTTGGAAAGAGAGAAGAAAAAGAAAAAAATCCTACAAAGGTTACATCTTTGTAGCACTTGGGACAGAAAAATTGTTAACTTACTACATAGTGGGAAGAACATAGGCTTTGGCATCAAATGGAGCAGAAGTGAACTCATGTACCACCCAGCAGTCATGTGACCCTGGGAAATCGCTAGAGTGAGTCTGTCTCCTCAGGGGTGGCATGGGGCAAAGCACTGCCTAGCGCAGCCATGGGAATGAAATGATCTGTATGACAGTGACTAGTTGGGTAGACATGAGCTCAGGACCCCACCACTGGACTTTGATTCATTTAGCAGGTCTGAGCCCACACCTGATCATCTGTGTTTTAAATAGCTCCCTGGGCATTAGTACTGCTTGGGCAGGGCAGAGAAACATGTGAACCGCTCAGTGCCTGGCACATGATAGGTACTTGTTAGATGGCTGTTTTTATGTAGAGAATGAGTGCTCTGTCACTTTTCATTAACACAATGCCAAGACCTGTCCTAAATGAGCAGCTCAGATTTTCTGCTATGAAAGAGAACTAAAATGAACAAAGATAACAGAAATGTCATTAAAGACCTGAAGGCATGCCATGGCATTCAGAGATTCAACCTGACAGACTCCAAAGGTCTTTGACATGTAATCACATATAATTTTGCTGAGGAGAATTTAAATCATTTCTGCTTCATGACATGTAGGACCAAGTCCTTTAGTTGATCCATGTGCTTTCTTACTGATCAGAACCCAGGTTCATTTAGGTTTGCTGTATTCTATTCATCACCATAAACAGATGAAAGCATTGTTCTTTGTAAAAGGGTCTCAAAAGAGAGTCAAATGCTATGCTACAGAGAAATTTGCAAATTTGGGGAAATGGAAAAGGTTTCAGAAAATATTCTAGCAAATGTCAAAGATCTACTGTATAATTACATTTTTTAAACATAAGGGAAAGGTCTTATCCTTTTTCATAGTTTCCAGCAATAAAAAGTCACATGAAAAGGTCAGAGTGCATGGCATTTAATGCACCCAATATTTCAACAGTTTTTCTCTCTGTCTTTCTTCCTAGTATCCTAGATTATGCTAGCTGTTAGGAAGAGTCACCAAAATGCAATCCCGAGGGAGGCTCATCACTCATCAACTAGGATAAACATAATGTGAGCCACAGAGAGCGATGGCTCCTGCTGGCCATCTTTGGTCCCCCACCATCTACATCCACTATAGGCAAGAAACAGAATGGATTATTAGCTGTGCATGAAGCAAAAAGTCCAAGAAATTAAAACACTCTGAAAACACTGAAGATTGAGCTATCTATGATTAGTCTACTGCCTAAGTGCCAACTTTCGTGGAGCAAATGAGAACTATCAAAGACCAAAATGAGAGAGCCAAACACAGGACTACCAGATACTACATATGTAATCTGGGGGTTCAAGTAAGCAATTCTCTGTCCCTGAATACAGACCGAAGAGTTTTTTAATCAGATGTGCTGATCTAAATTACCTGGTGGGAATTTTATTTTTTCCTTAGTGACTAACCCTATATCCCCTAGATTAGTAGAAATACACCATCTTTCATATTTAGAATATACACATATGAGCTAAACATGGATTATCTTGGAATTTAAAAACTCAAAACTTGGGGTGCCTGGGTGGCTCAGTCGGTTAAGCGCCTGACTTCAGCTCAGGTCATGATCTCGTGGTGAGTTCGAGCCCTGCATCAGGTTCCATGCTGACAGCTCAGTGCCTGGAGCCTGCTTCAGATTCTGTGTGTGTGTGTGTGTGTGTGTGTGTGTGTGTGTGTGTGTCTGCCCCTCCCCTGCTCACACTCTGCCTCTCTCTCTCAAAAATAAATAAACATTAAAAAAATTATTTTTAAAAAACCCAAAACTTAAATATATCTATATGATGTTTTATAGTCTTAACACATGAGCTGATTTGCTTGAATGACTTCAGCTAGAAATGGACATCTAAAAACATGACTATTTGGGGGCAGGAGTTTAAGTTTTTCAACAATGGCTCCAAACAACCTTCTTAACTACTGTCTATTATTCTACAGTACAAGTCTTCAGCTCGATCACATCCATTGTGCCTAGTTTACTGCACAGCCTCATACTGGCCCAAACTCTATGCCCTTTCTTGTAGTCTTCCTATCTTGCCCTCAGCCATCCTTGAAAGTCCAAGGAAGAAATTAAGCTTCTTAAAGAAGTGAAGTGTTTCGGGGCGCCTGGGTGGCTCAGTCGGTTAAGCGTCTGACTTTGGCTCAGGTCATGATCTCGCGATCTGTGGGTTTGAGCCCCGCATCGGGCTCTGTGCTGACAGCTCAGAGACTGGAGCCTGTTTCAGATTCTGTGTCTCCCTCTTTCTCTGACCCTCCCCTGTTCATGCTCTCTCTCTCTGTCTCAAAATAAATAAATGTTACAAGTGAAGTGTTTCAATACTATATGCTCTCTCTTTACTGAACACTCCTATAATTACTCAAAATGTTTATATACTATATACCATAAAATTTAACATGTAATGTGATATTTTTTAAGATTTTTCTAGGTGTATTCTTATCTACCCAAGAAGACTGTAAACTTCTAGGCAAGGCCATATTTTATTTTTAATGTCTACCAGTTTATTAAAGGATATGATAAAGCATACATATGAACAGTCAGATGAAGAGATACATAGGGTCTGGGAGGGTCCCAAGCAGAGCAGCTCTGTCTCTGTGGAGTTAGGTCAGTTATCTTCCTGGTATGTAGATGTGTTCACTAAGCAAGGTCGTATTTTAAACAAGACACACCCTCAAACAAATATGAAGTGTTTTATCCTCACCCCCAACCACTTTAACCTAACTTCAAGTGTTTCAAATGTACACATTTGTGCCGCCTAATGGTGAAAAGTAATTATTGCAGGGTTATAACTTAGTAATTGGCTTCTAAAACATTTAACAAAATCAAATAATGGTGGGACCAAATCTTTATTTAAAATCAAAGAAGAGTAAAGCTATTGTTAAAAATGATGAAGCACCAGGGGCGCCTGGGTGGCTTAGTCGGTCGGTCATCCGACTTCAGCTCAGGTCATGATCTTGCAGTTTGTGGATTCCAGCCCCATGTCGGGCTCTGTGCTGACAGCGCAGAGCCTGGAGGCTTGCTTCAGATTCTGTGTCTCTCTCTCTCTGCCTCTCCCTTGCTCATGCACATGCTCACTCGCTCTCTCTCAAAAATAATAAATGAACATTAAAGAAAAATTTTTTAAAAATGATACAGCACCAGAGATGATGATAATATAACTAACTTTTGGTATGAATGAGTTACAAATTTAAAATTGTCTGATCAATTTATTAGCACTGTCAATTAAAAAAAAAAAAAAAAAACTTTCTCCTATGAAAAGCCTTTTTTCCCTAAGTTAGAAAATTCCTTTTGGGTTTGGGTTAATATAGTACTGGAAAAACATATAATCACATACTGAAAGGTTGTGAAATCCTCCAAGACAGATAATCTATCAGTGTAATACATACTTAGAAGAACATCCAGGACACTAGGCTTGTCTTATTTTTCAGATAAAAGGAAAAAACATTTAACTCAACCATGTGCAGAACATTCCATACCCTCAAGAAGGTTATGATCTAGTAAGAGTATAGAGCAAGCACATTAATGGTGAAATTTAAGGTACTCAGGGTCAACCTTTTGCAGTTACTACCACAGGAATAACACATCTGTGTAACATTATATAATGGGTGCTATATTTCAGGGTAAATGTGTGTCTTCTAAATGTTCCTAATCTCTGTGAGATGTATTCTGAACAGAAGTGCAGAAGCTACTTTCCTTGTTTTGCATTTTCATTTATTCAGTCTTTCTTGGTAGGACTTCATCCTTAGTTTCTTGATGTCCTAAACTTCTCACATGCCCATTGCCAAACAGACATCAGCAATGCTGAATTTAGTTATTATGGTGAGCAGTATTCCACTGTAATAATTTATATAGTCATTTGTTTTAACAGAGAGCTTCTTTTTTCACCTAACTGCTTATCAAAAGCAGATCTCAGGAAGCTAAAGATCAGAAAGTTGGGCTTGGCCCTTTTGGGGGCTTTAATTTGTTTCTAAGATCTTCACTTCTGATCCTTGATGAAACTTTTGATGCTCACTAGATACCACCCCTCGCCCCCCAAAAGTAGAGCTGCCCTTGACTCTCCACC
This sequence comes from Herpailurus yagouaroundi, assembly GCF_014898765.1. Classification (NCBI taxonomy): domain Eukaryota; kingdom Metazoa; phylum Chordata; class Mammalia; order Carnivora; family Felidae; genus Herpailurus; species Herpailurus yagouaroundi. The sequence goes on along the minus strand of NW_024412419.1, from coordinate 25,109,126 downwards.
TGATTCCCCCTCCCCTGTCATGTTAGGCAGAACCATAACCTCCTCCTTCGGACTACCATCCCTCCATGATCTGGCCATTTAGCTACCGCTTTTTCTTTTTCAACATCTTTTCTGAGGGAAACCACTCAGTTCACTATTACAAAAGTGCTTTATGGAGACTCTGTTAACTAAAATCATACTACAAATACAAGAGGCATGGGGCATGCCTGGGTGGCTCAGTTGGTTAAGTGTCTGGCTTCAGCTCAGGTCATGATCTCACAACTCATGAGTTCGAGTCCCACGTCAGGCTCTGTGCTGACAGCTCAGAGCCTGAAGCCTGTTTCAGATTCTGTGTCTCCCTCTCTCTCTGCCCCTCCCCTGCATGTGCTCCGTCTCTCTTTCTCTCAAAAATAAATAAACATTAAAGAAAAAATTTTTTAAAGAGCATAGGATATTCAGTCAGAGGAACCAGATTCTAGTAACTCTGACAAGCTTCTTCATCTCAATTTCTGCTTCAGTTTTGTCCTACAAGTTAAATATTAATAATGATAACTACCATGTATGGTAATTGTCAGGATTAATTGACCTTAGGCATATGAAATACTTGGCTCAATGCCTGGTACTTAGTAAGTGCTCAATAAATGTTAGCTGCTGTTACTATAATCACAATCCTATTTCTTTATTATTATTATAAGGTACAGATTCTATTCCACTTTTCTAACTGAAGTAAATAGAACCATCTAACCGTGTTTCTCTTTTTTCTGAAATGGCGGGTGGGGGAATCAGTTGCCAGTTCTAGCAGGAAAAATTACACAGTGGTTGTCGACTAGTTCTCTGAGTGATGACTAAGTAACACACATTCCCCAAAGTTATAAATCAGCTTGCTTCTGAAATATTTTCCAGATCTCAGAACAGAGAGCTCTACAGATATATCCTTATCCACTATAAAATAATCTATTATCCTGCCTACATTTAGGAAGATCTTTTTTAGCAAAAGATGCGTTCCAACAGCATGCTTGCATTTACAGAGAAATCCAGTCGATGAATGTGTTCTATGATGGCAGAAATACCTTCAAAGAAATCATTAAATACTATAAGCTATCAGATTAGTAAGGACATAAAAAACACATTATTGAATAAGAAGGGTGAGCCTAAGCTGGATGCCACAGTTAAGTGGTACCACATATTAAAACAAAAACACACAAAAAACCATCACCACTTTAATGTCTTGGTGCCTCCCTGTCCCATTCTGTAGGCAGGAAAAACCGTGTTCTCCAGGAGCTTCACTGGGTAGATGGACACTTGCTACTCATATACAATATGGCCATCAAGCCCACAAGCCCATTTCACATTACCTATGACCATAGAATTTCAAGAGCAAGCCAAACTAATAGGAACAACATTTTTGGTTTACTATCACAATGTAGTTTTGGATTGACTATACATTTTTTTTAATCATGGGTATTTAGTTGGAAAGATGCTTGAGCCTGGCAGAGTTCATTAAGATTATACTTTGTACCTTAAAGCACATTAAACCCTAAAGGAACAACAATGATGCCATTAGGGAAAGATAAAAGAACTTTATACCTTTGCTTGTATGATGGTTCAACATCTTTCATGTTAATCCACAAGCAGTTTTATGACAATGTAGCAATTATCAGATGAAGGTGATAATTTGTCACAGATGCCATCATCGTACAATATGGCTTGGTAGAAATCAGAGTGGAGAGCAGAAACACGTAAACAAGATTTTTCTTCTAGGTGACTGTGGGCTTCAAATCATTCTTGTAAAATCAGTAACACGTCAGCACGTTTCTGGATAGTTCCATTTCCATATACTTTCATAAATGTTATGTGTCTCTACACATGTATGTATCCATATACAAATGTACAAACATGCAGATGTACAATGGCTTTTATATAACAAATATAAAAATGTAAGCATTTAAATGGATGTGATATCATCAATGAATCACCTTGTCCTGATATGCCCTTCAACAGACACAACTCTTGAGGAAGTGTGAGGTAGAATTATGAGCTACAAAGTAGGAAGCAGAAGAATGAGGTTCTATCCCTGACTACAGAAATTTCCTAACCACCTGGAGGTCAGTTCAACTTAACTATAAAATGGAGGATGCAGTCAGTACTTGCCTTCCTACCAACCAGAATCATTTGTTGGAATGAGCGGAATAATGAATGCAAAAATACTTTATAAGGTATAAAGAAAATAGTGTAAGTGTTAAGATACTTTCAAGGTAGTTTTGCTACTTTGAGAAAAATTTAAAAAGAGAATGATAGTCTACTTGTATTATTTTCTGTTATTCCAAGAGAAGGAAACATTTTTTATAAGGCTATCTTTGATATTTGATAAAGAATATATACTAAGACATTTTAGTGCATGGGGTCAATTTAGTATAAATGTGACAGTATCTTATACCTTGAAAAAAAAGAAAAAGTGCTTTGTAAATTCTAAAGGGCTACATACAAAGTTCAGCAACTGTTGCCACTTACATAAAAACACAGCCTTTTGATGGTGCTTACCTTCCCTTAGGCGGTCTACGACAAAAGTGAAGCCTGTAGTTCTTGGGTGTAAGACATATTCATATTTCTGAAGCCCATTCTTTTCAGCAAAATCATTACTTCGAGCTTTGCTGTTTTCTAAACAAAACAACAAACTGTTAGAAGCCATAAAATAAAGGAAGAGAAGTGAGATAAGGAAGCCCTGAAGGATTTCTTTGATGAAATGGCAGTTATTCCATCTGTAAATACTGAATATGGCATATTGAGTCAAATGAGAAGATACAAACACTGCAGTCCCTAACAAAGATCCTAGAGTTTGGGGAATTTTGAAATTTTTATAATAAGGTATTAAATAGGACTTGTTAGAATGTTTCCTGAAATTCATATTAAAATCTTTAAAATTCTTAAAGGGATTTCATAAAATAATCAACATACAATGAAAACTGAGGTACAAATAAAATACTAACAAACCGAAATTTTCATAAAATAGTCCTTACATAACAAAAACTGAAATACCAAAAGAGGTTAATAAAACTAAAATACTTTAAATAAACATAAGGACCTCTACACTCAGAAAAAAACAAGTAGTCAATATGCCAAATATATCAAATCAACATTTTTTTAGCCCAGTAATTTAGGGCTTCAATGCAAAGTGAAATCTCTGCCCTGTTCAGGCATAGAGCATGCTAATATTACTAACCAAAACCTCTCCCCAACAGAATGGGCACATGATTAGCACATCGTGTACAAACATCTGAACATGGTTTGGCTGAATATAGTTACAGAGTCAAGTATATGTTCCAGTTGTTGGCAAAAGTTGCTTTTTCCATTCCATGAGGTAACTTTATAAGTTCCAAGAAGAACCAAACCCATTATTCAGCAAATATATTTGGAAAAAGTAGTGTTCAGAAATTTGGCCTCAACTGCTGGGAGAGATCATGAAATACCTTCTGATGACAGCAGATGTTAGAATCCGCAACTCTCAGCTGCATCCTAAAATTTATAGACTATTCCAAGTCACAAGAAAAAAAACTTTCTCTATATAAACCCAACCTTCCTCGGAATAAATTTAAGATCACGGAGTCCTCAAACCTCAAAAACCATAGATGAATTCTTCAACATGACAATATTCAAAGAATACCCCTTTAAAGGTGTTACACTATTTTATAGTTGAAGAATCGAGTCAAAGAACTAATACCCACAGTCCCTAGCAAGACAAAAGTACAGGCTGGAAACATGAAAAGGAGTAAGCTCTTCTCACGTTCATTTGAGAATATCCTGGGCATGGGACTCCAAAATAGTTTTTGATAGACAGCTAGGAGGCCCTTCCATGGAATGAAGAGTCCCAGGGACACTACAAAGATGAGTAGTTAACTACTCTTCAGTTTCCTCTTCCGGTGCATCACAGATTCTGGGGATCGGAACTCTGTCGTAGAATGGGAACACAAGTAGTTCTAAAAATGTAAGGTCACAACGTGGAGCAGTAGAGATAATCAGAGACACAAAGAGATTAGAGATGCAGATTCTTCCTTCCATCCCCACTTCATCTACCCAACCCCGGACTCTGAGTATTAGTAAGCATACCAGCCTCCCTCTTTCTGACCACAGCCTCCTGTCTCGTCAGCTCACTGCTGGTAACACTCCAGTGCCAGCCCTTCTTACTCCTTACACTTGGAGTTGACTACTGGCCACTCTGCATTCTCAAACCAGCCAGGCATGTTTCTACTTCAGGGTCTGTGCAGGTATTCCTTTCCCTGCCTGGAATGCCTTCCAGATACCTGCAAGGTTTTCTGCTTCATTCAATTAGTCTCTACTTTAAGAGAAATGTAACGGGCTTCTTTTGACAAACTTCTATAAAAGAGTACTCTATACCCTATCTATTCCTCTCCCTGTCCTTAACTTGCTTTATTTCTCTGCACAGCATTTATGAAGACTTGACATGTTTTTATTAACTGATTGGTTTTTTTATTCTATCTTTCCTCATAGAATGTAAGCCTCATGAAAGTAGGGACTTTGTTTTGTGTATAAAACTTCATGTACTCATTTCTTAAGAAGTTCTATGTACAAAGTGTTTAATTACATGAAATATTATAATTGTTAAAACCCAGAAAAGCTTTTTTTTTTTCCAAATCACAGACACAGAACTCAAAATTACAGTATACCAGCTGTTATGGTTAATTTTATTTATCAAAGTGGCATAGCCAGGTTACCCGGACAGTTGGTCAAATATTATTCTAGATGTTTCTGTGAAGGTATTTTTCACTGAGATTAATATTTAAATCAGAAGACTTTGCATAAACAGATTACTTACTCTCCATAATATGGGTGAGCCATATCCAATCACTTACAGGCCTGAATAGAAAATGACTAACCTCCTCAAGCAAGAAAGAGGTCTGTCAGCAGACTGCCTCTGGACTTGAACTGCAGCTCCTCCCTGGGTCTCCAGCCTAACTTACCCTGTAGATTTTTGACTCGATAAACCTCCACTACCATGTGAGTCAGTTCCTTAAAATAAAGTCCCAATTCCCATCAAAACTTCTCTCCATCTCACTCTCTCGCTCTACACACACACACACACACAACCCTGTTGGTTCTGTTTTTCTGGACCCCAACTAATAAACCAATATAAAACTCCCCAACCTTTAAAACACATGTTTTGAAAGAATAAATAATGAAAGGAGAGATAATACCACATTAAGTGCAAAGAAAAGTGTAATTCCAGTTTCACCATTATTCAAAATTATATGTGTGTACATATGCACATATATATGTGTATGTGTGTGTGACCAAATGACCAAAGCAATGGACCAAAATTACAATGGTGTTTGTTTGTGGGCAGTGATATTGTAATAATTTTTGTGCTCTCTTCTATGTTTCTAAATTTCCCCAAATTCACATCTATCACTTCCATACGCAAGAAAAAAGTTATAACCAATAACATATAAAGATAAAATATATGTAAAGTTACATTTAAAAACACTAACTTGAAAATGTTGCAAGCCAGTTGGACTCTGAACTTAAGGTTATAAAACATTCCCTTCAGGCTTAAAAAAAAAAAAACAAGTTTCAAGTTAACTGTGGTAACTAAAAACACCCTTGAATTAACAGACACTTTTTCAAAGACAATCATTATCTTAACTCAAAACTACATGTATAACCCTGTTAAAAAAAAACTTCTGAAAGCTTCAGGACCTGTTTTCTCTAGCTTTTGTAAGCTGGCCTTAAAAAATGTATGTATCATTTTAACTTAAAAAATATACAACCACAACATGTAATGGTGGGCAGAACCCTGAAAATAAGCAACTAGATGTTAAGTTCATCACATAAAAGAGACAGCTGAGAACAAATACAGACTGAAAAAAGTTTTAAATATATACTTCATAGGCTCTGAAGATCTAACATATAAGCATTTTAACACTAATATACCATAAAGTCACACCAATCCAGAAGCTTTTTTTCCTTTAGCTTTTAATGACTAAGTAACTTCTAGAGCTGCCATTCTTTAATGTACATTTTGGCATTTTCAAATATAAACCAATCTATCACTTCAGTAAATATGACTGATACCTTTTATAATATTTTATAATATGGCTGATATTTCAACACCCAAATATATTCTACATTCTTTTTTTTTTAAAGTTTATTTATTTTGAAAGAGAGAGAGAGCAAGCATGAGCGAAGGAGGGGCGGAGAGAGGAGAATCCCAAGCAGGTTCCACGCTGGCAGTGCAAAGCCCGATGTGGGGCTCTATCTCACAAACCGTGAGATCATGACCTGAGCCGAGAGAGTTGGATGCTTAACTGACTGAGCCACCCAGGCACCCCAAAGTATTAACTGTTATAAGATTTAAATATGGCTATGTGTCCATGGTAATTTCCTAATGATAATTCAGTTCTGGGAATCAATTAATCTACAAGCTACAATACATTTTCAAGCTTCAATGATATGTATCCAATATTATCCTCAGTATTATTCTCTGTAATCCAACTACTTTTAGAATTTTAACTATAAAAATCAAACCTATATAGTAAGCATATGTTAGTACATTAGTACATAATACTACTGAATAAAAATTGCCATGGTTCACTTAGCTCCATCCAAACAGTTAAGTCCAAGATCTCTTCTGTGGTATCAACGGTGAATATTTCCCAAAATATCTGAATTTTCCCCATTAACATATTATGGCTTAGTCACCCATTCACTTAAATAGTTGTATAAAATATATTTTTCATCTTGAACTCTCTTTGTAGGTACCGGGTTCCACAAATTATTATGTCCACATAATGAATTAGTATGTTCATTTACATCTTCTCCCCTCTTAAGCTCTAAAAGTTGCCCTTCTCAGTAGCTCTTAAGTTGCCTCAATCTGGTCTTGAAGATTTGGAAGACAAGTACATGTTCTGTCTCTCCATACTATTTGTGAGTTTTAGACTTTAGTTTGTCTTCTCTCGTACAGCAGACCTTCATCGACTGGATCCTTCCCAAATTCTACTGTATCTTTCTTGAAGTAGCCAGGTTATTAACAGCTTTAAAATTTTGCTCTTTTGAGTCGGATTCTATAGAACTGCTTCCTGTCCAAGCTTACCCACCCTGCCAATATTCAACCACAACAGTTCTTCTGTCTTAAATGCTAGACTGCAGTAGGTGGTTTCATCTGCAAAAATGATCTGTGCCTTAAAAAGTGTGAGAACCACTGATCTGGAAGAATAAAAGACTATTTTGTTTTTAATCTTGTAAAGAACTCCTTGAGATCCACTGGTATTCTTGGCCCATGCATATAGTTTAATAATTGGGAAGGCACAAAAGTCCTAAATATATCCTCCTGTGTCCCCCTCCACAAATCTGTGGTAGCTGAATTTTCTTGAGGACAGGGCAAAGCCTTTCCTGCTTATAGTAGGGATAAAGCTTTAAAATACCCAGAGAAAGGGGCACCTGGGTGGCTCAGTCAGTTAGGTGTCCGACTTCGGCTCAGGTCATGATCTCACAGTTTGTGAGTTCAAGCCCCGTGTCAGACTCTGTGCTGACAGCTCAGAACCTGGAGCCTGCTTCTGATTCTGTGTCTCCTCTCTCTGCCCCGCCCATGCTCACGCTCTGTCTCTCTCTCTCTCTCCCCCCCCACCCCAAAAATAAACATTATAAAAAATTTTTAAGAAATACCCAGAAAAAGGCAACATAATAACTTAAATCAACAATAAATGAATGGGTTACATCATATGTTTTTCTCAGGAAAAAAAGAAGTTGAGAAAGAAGGGCTTGATGGATAAATATATATATCTTGAAAGAGGACAGAGAATATATAGAACAGGAAGGGGATTTTAAAATTAGCCTTTATTCTTAACATTTCATTGGCTATTTGGGTGTGTGTGTGTGTGTGTACAGTGGTTCCATACAAACCATATACAATTATATAAAAAGCGGATACATGAAATATATAGTGAGACTTAAAACATAAAGCTTGGGGTGCCTGGGTTGCTTAAGTGTCTTGACTCTTGATTTCAGCTCAGGTCATCCCAGAGTCTTGAGATCGAGCCCCACACTGGGCTCCACACTAAGTGTAGAGACTGCTTAAAATGCTCTCTCTCTCTTTGCCTCTGACCCTCTCCCCTACTCACGCTCTCTCTAAAATAAATACTGTAATTAAAAATAAAATAAAAATATAAAGCTCTAGGATGGCAAGTAGGAACAGTAATGGCCTCTTGAAGTTGCCCATCATAGATTCTATGGTCTGGAAACCAGGAATTCTAGGTTCTGACGTGCTACTGATGAACTGAGTGAGTGATCTTAGTGGCAGGCCATTAATCTTAGTTCAGTTGCTTCATGTGAGGAATAAGTTTAGACTAAATGATTTCTAAGTTCCTTCATGTTTTAAAATTCTGTGATCTAATCCTAGGTTACCTACCTGTGAGATCAGTCCCTTCTGGGAATATGAGGAGTTGAAGTGGTTCATGGATATCACAAAAATAATCAATCATGTCTTCAAAATGGCTCTTGTCATCCTTCCATTTCCTATGAATGAAGATATAGGCAGCAGCCTGCATGGCCCAACCTAGAATCAATTTAACAAGTATTTACATACAATTTTATTACCAATATCCACATAGTATTGAGTATTTCAATTTTTTTTTTTTTACTATGGATTAGTTACTATCCTAATCACCTCACGATATACCTTGGGTTAAATAACACCTATACCAGAGAATAGTCTTAAAGGGTTTGCAAAATTCTCAAAAACTTTTTTTCAAGCCAAGCCTAGCTATTAAAATAGCAAGGAAAAAAACTTTCCTAATATTTACCAGTAAATCATCCAAAGTTTTAACAATCCTAACCAGACATTTTAACCAAGGTACCTACAAGAGATATACAACAATATGTTATTAGGCTTATAAAACAGTAAGCAAAGGATTGTTCTCAAGTCATGTATACAAGCATTCTCTTTCATATTTCCCATTCTGTACCAGTCAGTCTCTAAATTCAACTATTTTCAATGCTGGCCACTTCTTTAGATTTTATTGAAAAGACAAAATGCGTAATGGGTACTAAACACACTAACCAGAATATACACTGTGATCACAATCCCTTTACACTTAGGGCGAATCAACCTTGCTACCAAAGAGGTAGCCAGCCTTGGACGAGCCATGTTTTACCTAACCAGCCATCCCTTCCTGGCCAGAAATGACTAAAACTAGTGTGGTAAATAGCTGACTTAAGGCAGCCAATCTATAGCCTGTTCAATAGTCTATGAAGCATGAAACACTTGGCCCAAACACAGTAACTCTCATGGCCAATCAAATGTTCTCTCTCAGAATTTTACCTGAGACCATGGAGAAAAAGCACTGGCAATATAAAGGTAAATGGATGGATAAAAAAGCAGATACTATGACAGTAGGAGCTGAGGGAAAATAAAAGCTGAGGGAAAATAAACATTGCACACTGTAGTACAGATCTAAAAATCTTGCTGAAGTGCCTAAAGTTGATTGTAATCCAGAGCAGAAGACAGTTTTAGTCTCCACAAGCTGGCCAGTCTATGGATCCGCCTCTCGGGTGTCCGTAAGAGTCCATCTCCCTTACAGCCACGTGTATCTTTGCAGTAAGTGGTAGTTCCTTGCAAACAAAGAACACGACTAAAACGATGGTTTTAAAACACCATTTGGTAAAGACAGTGGCACCCTGGGAATATATAAAAGGATCATTAAGTCATTTGTTAATGATTTTAAAAACCGTAAGACTCTTTGGTTTGAATAAGTCTGAGCTAGAATACTGAAGTCTACAAGTACAAATGAACACACCCCCAACAACCCACTTCAGTGTAGGTCTGGCTGCTGTACTCCCAATTATTAGTCACACACTGTACTGTCAGTCATATCCATCAGTACTGGACTTGATCCCATCATCTCTCCTCCTTCACCAGAGGACACCGAGGCCCACGGTGTAGCGCCTTTCGGCAGTGTAGCTCTGGAGTGAGATTGCGCGGGTTAGAACCACAGCTCTACCACAAGAGAGCTGTTCAGTCTTTGTCCCTCACCGACCCCAAATGTCAAAATGAGCATAATGCCGTGATAGTATGTACCGAATAGGGATTGTTGTAAGAACTAAGACTTATCACAAACTGCCAATAAATAATAGCTATTATCATTATTGTGATTAAGAAGTTATAATAATAATAAGAATATTATATCAAGGAACATAAAAATGTAACAAGTTCCTATTCACAGTATCAAAACAAAAATGCTTTAACGGTCAGTTATATGAATATGCCACAACTTATACTCTTGAGGGAGAGATTCTTAGCTATTAGGAATAAAGTTAATATGGATATTCTTGTATCTTTTGTCAAACGCAAGCACTAAGTTCTATAGAGTTGAGTACTCAGGAGTGAAGCAGCTTCATCGCAGGATTTACGTATGCCCAGCTTCAGTAGACAGCATGTTTTCGAAGTGATTGTACCAACTGACACTCCCACGGCAACATATGAGTGCTTTACCTGCTCTATTAATGGCCTCGGCAACTCTAGGTCTTATAGGTCCTTTTAATTTTAGCCCTTCTAATCCAGGTACAGTGGTTTGAGCTTGAATTTCTCTTATGATTAATGACAGTGACAGCCTTTTCATATGCAAGTCTTCGATGTCTTTGTGAAGTGCTTCTCCAAACTTTTTGCACACACATACACAGTAACTCTATATAACTCTAGGTTTCAAAGATGCAATATGCCAAATATCATCCCTCAATCTGTAGCTTGCATTTTCTTTCCCTTAACGATGTCTTGTTATGCACCTAACATCTAACACTAATGAAGCCCAATTTACAAATCTATTCCTTGTGGCTGGTGCTTGTAGTGCATCATTTAAGAAATTTTTGCCTGCTCCAAAGTTGTGAAGACATTATTCCACATATTCTTCTAGAAGCTCTACTGTTTTAACTTTCACATTTTGGTTTATAATCCATCTCAAATGAATTTTTATATATCATGTGAAGTAGCAGTATAGGTCCTATTTTCCATATGGATATTCAAATGACAAGTATTGAAAGGACCATGAGATCATTAAATAATAAAATATTTAAAAAGTATTACACAATAAATGAAAACCTATTACTATAAAAAAAAGTATCAAACAAGATAAAAGTATATAGATTCAAACAAGAAATATGTCTTTATTACCACATCTTTCAACCCTGGTCCACCTGTCCTAATTTGTTTTATAATCACAGCTAATAGTTTGGTGTGACTTATTCTACATTTAAAAAATTCATTACATGTATGATTGGGGTTTTAAAAAAACACTTAAGAGTCATACCTTGTATACTGTTCTGTGATTTCCTTTTTTTCATTTAACGTGTCTATACATATGGATCTACTTCATTTTTTAATACCTGCACGGTATTCTCTACTAGTGTTTCTCAAACCAGTTTTAATTTTAATTCCTTAACCATTATTGACTAACAGTTTCGTAAAATACAATATGAATTACTAGGGCAACGATCACACACTTGGAAGTTATAACAATGTCACGACACTCTAAAAATTCCCACCTACTATTCTTCCCTGTTTATGTCCTTATCTCATAGTGGACCAGCCAGAGTTTGCTAACAGTCACTGTTACAAGAATCACACTTTAAGTAACACTGTTCTGTGCAGATATACCATGATCTACTAACCTATTAGCATTTAGGATATACCCAATCTGAGAATCTGTCTTTACTAGAAAAGTTTACTCCATTCACATTTATTAGGGGAACTGCTGTTTCTTTTCCTGACATTTATGTTTCATGTGTGTTGGACTTTGATTTCTTGTCCACCTCTCTCCCCTTTTCTGTCTTTAGCTGAAATTACTAAGTTTTCTCAGCCTCCTTCCTTTGTTCTCTGATGCAGAGGTCAGCAAATTATGGACCAAATCCAGCCCACTGTCTTTGAATGGCACACAATCCAATAATATTTTAGAAGATACGAAAAATACATCAAATTCAAATTTCACATTAATGAACAAAGTTTGATTGGAGCTCAGCCATACCCATTTATTTATATAGATTATCCATGGTCACTTCTGTGCTGCGGGGCTGAGTCAAACAGGTGCAGCAGAGACAGTACTGCCCACAACGCCTGAAATAATTTTACTATCTAGCCCTTTTTGAAACAGTTTGCTAACTCCTACTCCAGTGATTTGGAAACTGTATACTCTATTTTGTTCTTTTAATGGTCATCAAAGTTTTTCCAACTTTCTATTTTTGACAAACATTTAAACTTCTATAATTATATCAACATTGAGTCAAACAATAATGCTCTCCAAACAAAAAAGTATGTTTTCCTCTTGTCCCTTTTCCAAAATTTGTATAAATCATCTACTAGTTCTCCAAAGTTGCTATTACTAACACATTCCTTATGCTTCACAGAAACAATTTTTTTTTTCATGGAAACAATTTTAATTACTTAGACCTGACTCAAGTTCACTGGCTTCCCTGCTTATCACTGGTTTTTTTTTATCTTATGTCCTTGTTAGTCCTCCTGAAGGAATTTCTTTCAATAAATGTTTGACTCTTTGCATTCCTAAAATGTATTTATTTGTCCTCAACTTTTTGGAGGGTAGTTTCGCTAAACACAAAACTTGAAATTCCAAATCATTTTCCCCTGAGAATTTTAAAGCTTTTTTCCCACACTCTTCCATCATCTAATATGGCTTGTGAGAAACTGGACATCAATCTGATTTGTGGAGATAACCAAATTTTCCCCTCTGGAAGCTTTCATGATTTCCTCTTTATTCTTAGTTTTATGAAATGTGACCTGTATGAGTCTAGGTGAGGCATGTTTTCATTAGTGTCTGCCCAGCAGTCGTTACATTCCTCCAATATGAGTCTTTAATACTGGGACTGTTCTTTTCGATATTTAAGAAGATACACTTTTCTCCTCTTCATTCTCTCAAACTTTCCCTCTGGAACTTCTGTTAGCTAGATGTTAACTTCTGGACTCATCTTCTCCTACTTTTCATCTCCTTTCAATTGACATTGTGCTCAAGGAAAATCCAATCCATTGGTTTCATCATCTACCTTACTAGTCTGATTTTATCTGGCCTACTTACTGAGTTTATTTCAGCAATTGCCTCTTTAATTTTTAAGACTTACAGTTGGTTCTTTCTATAGCAGCCAATTATTATGGACAAACAGCAAAATATAGAAGCTATGACAAATAAGAAGAGTAATAATTTTAATAAAACTGCTCACTGAATGATTGCCATGTGCCCGATATTATTCTAAGCTGAATTGTTAATTCTCAAGACAACCCTATGAATTAGGTAAAATTATTATCCTATTTTATGGATAAGGAAACTGAGGCATACTGAAACTCAAAGAGCTAATCAGTGGTTAAAACCAAGTTTCAGACAGAGACAATCTGGCTCCATAGCTGATGTTTTCAACCAGTGTGCTAAACAGTCTCTCTGCAATATATACTTAAATCTCTTTAAAGGTATTAGGTAAATAAACATAGTTTAAGTTCTTCTAGGAGAATTATATATTCCTCAGAGGTTAGACTTCCATTTTTTTTTTTTTTAGTACTAGACTCTCTTTAATGCTGTGCATTTTCCTCAAATTTCAATTCTAAACTGTCTTCAAATTTATAAAGGATGTTCTAGACTGAATGATACTGACAGGTAAAATGTATTTCTCCAAACCAAGTGAGAATATCTGTTGCTCCCTTGGGGAAAGGGAGCTGTAGCAAGACTTCTGGGGCTGTGCCATGAAACTTGTCTGATGGCCTGTATATGTCTCAGAAATCCCAGAAAGGGAAGTAAAATGGATTCATCAGTCAGGTTCTTGGACCTTTCTCCTCTGAAGATGGGATTATTCTTCTCCTTTGTGCCTTCGCCTTCTCAAATCCATTTGTACATCACTAATGCTTCTGAATCTTTTCTACTCCCTTAAGCTTGAACGTTTTTCTCCCTTTCATAAGAATCATAGGAACAAGCTTGTGAATTTTTTTCCCCATGTCATTGCCATCAATGTATACTTTGTGCTTAAAGCAATATCCACAGTTTTAACATTCTGGAGATCCTCAAACATACATTTTTATGACATTTACTTCACATGTCTATGGCTAAATAACAGTACAATTGATCGTGTCATCTGAAATTAGTCTGTATTACTTGTTTTTTCATACTTTTCCATTGGAGGGCATTCCATCCATCACCTGAATTTCTCAGACAAGGATTGGGAGTCTGGCAGGTTTATAAAGACAGATTTTGTGCATGCTGGCATGGCTCCTTCTGTCTTCCTTCTAAAACCCTATCAGCATTGCCTTCTCTTTCTCAAAGCAGACAAGAGTAATCCCCAAGCATACTCTATTGTCAAAAACCACTGTATAATTTTAGAAACTGGTTTTCCTTGGCTTAAATTCTCTTTTATCAAATTTCAGAGTTGTATTAAAAAAAAATGAATTGAGTGGATTTTTAACATCATGCACTCTTTCTGATTAAAAAAAAAAGCTCTTTACACATTTTTTTTTTCCTTTTTTCCACTTCAATGCGGATACAGTTAAGGGAATCATAAAAACATCTGCACTACTCACCTAGTCCTATGAAAACTGAACTTCAAAGATAAATTAATCTGATGTATCACTGTTGTCCATGTATTCATTAATTCATTATGGTATCTACTATGAGACTATAAATGTGACACCAAAAACAACATGGAAGAGACAAATTGTTCTCTTCATTACATCTTCAATCCTAAGGGAATGCTATCCACAGGCATCTAATACATGAGAATGAGTGATATAAACAGATGCAAATTTTTGTACAAACTTACATCACAACAGTCATGAGCAAATACTGTATTTACTGAGGGTGCAGTTATGCACAATGATAACTTACATATAAATCCAGAACAAGTAATTATTTCTCAGAATCTCAACTTTGGTCAGGGTGTTAAATGCTACACAAAGTTAGGGAAGCCCTATCTTCTTTGAACTCAACATTTTATATTAGGTAATGCTGTCTACATCCCTCTCATAAGCTGCTTAACTTGCAAGATAAAAACCAGCCTTACTGCAAATTTCACAGACTCCACACAGAGATTAACCTATCTACCTGCAGAGAGTAGGATGTCGTGCTTGACACTAAGGAAACACCTACCGATGGCTTTTGGTTGGCAAGATAAGGCTCCTTGCTTATAATTTGTGGGTTCACACTAGTGTGGGACTAAAATCTGTCTTTCATACTGGGCAAGATTTCCCATTTAATCAATTTCCTAGATGAACTGGCATCTAAGAAGCCCACTGCTGTGCAACATGAATTCCTAAATTAAGTACATTACTAGTTCTGTACACTGAGAAGAACAACTAGCATGTGATAGGCAGAATAATGTCCCCACAAAATAGGTCTATCCTCATTCCCAGACCTGTGAGTATGTGACATGGCAAAAAAGAATCAGCTGAACTTAAGATAGGAAGATTATCCTGGATTAGCCTACTGGACCCAATGCAATCAGAGGGGTCCTTAAAAGTGGGAGAGGGAAGCAGGAAAAGACTCATGTAAGCGAGAGGGATGCGACCAGTCTTTGTTGGCTTTAAAAGTGGAGAAAGGGGGACAAGCGCAAGGGACTGAGTGTCCAATTAAAGCTGGAAAAATCAAGGAAACCGATTCTATACAAAAGCCTAAAGAAAGAAACCAGTCCTGCCAATGCCTTGATTTTAGCCCAAACAGAGTCACCTCAGACTGGTAACCTCCATAACTGTGAGATGATAAATGTGTGTTGTTTAAACCACTCCACTCACAGTACAAGCACTAATAGGAAACTAATACAGAGCACAATCAGGGCCAAGATCTCAGTTTTTAATAGCATTCATTAAGAAATGGAACTAGGATTCCTTAGAGAAATGTGGAGTCCAGGGCTGGGGAGGGAAAACACAAGAATCTTATACCACTAGAAAGTGAAAAGTTAAAAAAAAAAAGGTTAAAAAAAAAGAAAAAAAAAAAGACGGAGGCCCAAAAAGACACAAACGCCAACCTCCAAGATATTCCACAGGACAAAGCCATACAATGTCAACAACACTGTAATAAATAATACAAAATTATAACCCAAAGGAAAAAATATCAACAAGTTCATATTGGTATAATTAAATGACTGAATAAATAAATAAATGAGAAGGGACAAATTCTTCCTTACAGAATTACAAATAAAATATGTAGACACTCCTCACTGCAGGAGGTAAAGTTCAATACCCACTCCCTCCCAGCCCTTGTATGTGGGCTGCTGTTAGTGAATAAACATATATAAAAAGGGGGAGAAAACAGAAACTTTATGGTGGAGAAACCTGGCAGGCACCACCTTAAGCCAAATGATTACAATTAACAGCACCAGTGATAAGCCATGTTGATATCATGGACCTCCCTGCTAAAATGAGAAGAGCACTTTATCTCCATGGTGCTTTTCCCTCTAACCCATAGCCCCCATCTAATCATGAGAAGATATACAAACTCAAATTGAAGAACATTCTACAAAGTATGCAACCAGTACTTGTCAAAAGCACCAAAATAAAGAGAGACTGCCACTGAATGGAGACTAAGGAAACATGGTGACCAGAAGAAAGGACAGGATCCTCAACTGGCTCCTGACACAGAAAAAGGACATCTGAAATCCGAATGAGATCTGTAGTTAATGGGATTGTACCCTCTTCTTTTGACACATGTCCTAAAGAAGCTAGGTGAAGAGAAACATTTTTTGTACTATCTTTGCAAGTTTTCTATAAATCTAAAATTATTCCATATAAAAAGGTGTTTAAGAATCAGCTATTAGTTGATCCAAATTTTTCTTGATTAAAAATATATATATAAACAACCACTGCTTTGCATTCTAAACTCGGAGACCTTAATATTCTTACTTGGGATTCGTTTACCATTTACTTGACTATAATAGTTAAAAGATTATCAGTAACAACATTTCTAAGATATAGTTTTGGCATTATTTGTACCGTGGAGGAACATTTCTAATTCTTGGCTACATCATATGTCCCTGCCTGGTGTTCATTACACAATGGTGTAACACTCAGAAATATCTGACTGCAAGCACAAGGAAAATGTTTTCTGTAAGATTTATGATAAGGAATAAGAAAAAAAAAACAGTTTTTTTAAAACTCCCCTAATAATGACATATATAATAAATCTAACAGCCAATTCATTTTTTCCTCAGTATTGCAATGCTGCCTTTCTCATAATAAAAAATAAAATAAATAAAATTTCAATTTAGAGAGCCCTCTCTTAGCCACAAGTGAAAGGACAGCTGAAGGCACTGCAGTCCAGTTCTCTATTGACATTAAGGTCAGGGTCCATGGGGTCCACTGGGGCCATCTCTCCTATCTTTTTACTATTATTATAAAGTACTCTTCAAAGTTGGCTCAAACTGATCACTGAAAGATTTATTTTGTTTGTGCTTCTCCACTAAATGCAAAACAGACACAAGACCCTAAAGCTCCCCCCTAATTATTCCACTGCTCTATCCTAAAAATCACCCTGTCATAAAAGCATTCCTTTTAGATAATTTTTAGAATCTACTTATTAATTTAAGCAAAGGAATCCCTTCATTTTCAGTAGGCATAGGGGTACTGAAAAGCCTAGAATCAAAACACGCTTCATAAGCTCGTATTTGGGAGGCCAAGCAGCCTGAAGCAATGCAAATCTGACTGGGATATTAGAGATGGTACACATCTCTAATTGGGATATCCAATTGAGGTAACCAATTGTATTAACTTCAGTAAGTGATTGCTTGGATGGCCTTAAAGCCCAGAGCAGTTTCTCCCACCCCAAAGAAACTATAAACTTCCATACAGCTCAGGCTTTAAGTTTTGTTAAGAAGTAAACTAACAGGGGCGCCTGGGTGGCTCAGTCGGTTAAGCAGCCGACTTCGGCTCAGGTCATGATCTCACAGTCCGTGAGTTCGAGCCCCGCGTCGGGCTCTGTGCTGACATCTCGGAGCCTGGAGCCTGCTTCCGATTCTGTGTCTCCCTCTCTCTCTGACCCTCCCTCATTCATGCTCTGTCTCTCTCTGTCCCAAAAATAAAAACATTAAAAAAAAAAAAAAGTAAACAAATTCAAAAGCTTCATTTAAATTACTTAGATCTCAAGACAATCCTAAAAAGTTACTTAGTTTTCAGTATAATCCTAGAAAGAAGTATAATCCTGGTATATAGCCTGGCACATGACTTAACTGAACTGAACCTTTGTTCCCAATGGGTTTCCCTCCCTCCCTGACCACCCCCCACCCCTGCCCCCGCCCCCGCCAAAAAAAAGGCATCAAAACTCATCTCAGCCAACTAACTCTGGCAACTGAAACTATAAAATCAACAATTACATGAGCTTATTTTGCAACTAGAACTGCTAAGATGAAACTGATCTTTGCTTTGTATCTGAAAAGACACAGATCTGAATGTGATATCTAGCCACAGAACTAAAAGGTTTAATATACTGTACTATATTTCATTTGATGGTTTTCATAAAGATTTTGATTCATGATAAGCATTGAATAAAATGTACTGAATGAGTAAATCAATCATTGGATATTTTTCTTTAGAGCGTGGTGAAATGGGGAAAGCAAATTTTTGGCCATGAATGACAGAATACTAATCTGGAAGTCATATAAACAATCTGGATTTATGTTTCTTACATAAAATAAAGCTGGCACCAAGGCTGGTTCGGAGGCCAGGCTCTCGTATTCTACTCCGCCATCCTCTTGGACACAAGACAGCTGCGGCAGCTCCAAGTATGATGTGCTCTAACGATAATGTCCCAAGTAGGAAAGAGGCAGCTCCATCCTCCCTTCATCAACTCTTGCCCTTTGATGAAGGAGGAAATCTTCCCTAGAGCCTCCTGACACACTCCCTCCCTTTTGTCTTGACACTGGCTATTAGGAGGCAGAGAAAGTATCAGGTATTTTCATCCTGTCATGAGATGTATACATTAATAATAATAATAAAAAAAAACGGTTCACGGTCAAAAATGGTGAAACATCATCTCTGTCTGGCCTTTAGGTGTTTAGTAATAAATGCAACAATACAGGGAACAAGGCTGCTGCGAAATCTTCTGTAATTTAGATACAAGAAGACGCCAGACATTGATCAGCTTCTTGTGAGACATTGATCAGTTTCTTGTGGTTTAGCCATATAAAAGTTTGCTGTGAGAGTAACAGCTACAGTATAGGTATTAAGTAGCCAGGATTTGTCTAGTTAGTAACCAGGAACCCTTGACAAGAAGTCCCCTTTGAAGAAAGGGTCACAGAGGGAGCTTCAAATATGTTTGTGGAAGAGATTCCTTCCCGGAAGGCCAAACCAGTTGTTAGCCTGGATGATGAACACACTTATCTAAGGTAGGCGACAAAACTCATGTCTTGGTTGTACCAAAGAAACTAGTGGGGCTGGGATGTTAGTGACACCAAGTCTTGTGAGAGATTTCTCCAATTAGAAATTTATTCCTCTTCCTCTTGGAGTTGTGAAGTAGCACTAATTTTTTTCTAAGTATAGTTGACACACAGTGTTAGTTTCACGGTGATTTGACAACTCTGTATGTATGTCATGCTCAGCACAAGTACAGCTACCATCTGTCACCATACAATACTATTACAATACCACTGACTACTTTTACCTATCCTGTACTTTCCATCCCTGTGATTATTCCATAACTGGAAACCCATACTTCCCACTCCCTCCTTCACCCATTTTTACCCGATATCTACCATCCACATCTTGTCAACCACCAGTTCTATTTATGTGTCTGTTTCTACTTTTTTGTTTATCCATTTGTTTCATTTCTTAGATTCCATATATACGTGAAATCACGTGGTATTTGTCTTTCTCTGACCTATTTCACTCAGCATTATACCCTCTAAATCCATCCATATTGTCACGAATGGCAAGATTTCATTCTTTTTTTATGGCTAATGTTCCATTGTATACATACAACATCTTCATTCATCTATTGATGGGCAGTTGGGTTGCTTTCCTATCTTGGCTATTGTAAATAATGCTTCAAGAAACATAGGATTGTATATATCTTTTCAAATTAGTGCTTTTGGTTTCTTTGGGTAAATACCTAGTACTGGAATTACTGGATTACATTTCTATTTTTAATTTTGGGGGGAAGCCCCATATTGTTTTCCACAGCAGCTATACCAATTTGCATTTCCACCAACAGTGCCTTAGGGTTCCTTTTTATGGACACCCTTGACAACACTTGTTACTTGTGACCTCTTTGATACTAGCCATTATAATGGAAGGTGATACCTCACTGTGGTTTTGATTTGCATTTCCCTGATGATCAGTGATGTTGAGCATCTTCTCATGTGTCTGTTGGCCATCTATAGGTCTTTTTTTTTTTTTAAGTTTATTTTGAGAGAGAACACACGTTGAGTGGGAAAGGGACAGAGAGAGAAGGAGAAAGAGAATCCAAGCAGGCTCTGTGCTGTCAGCTTGGACCCTGATGTGGTGCTTGATCCCATGTTCAGTTTCCCATCTAAACTGAAATCAAGAGTCAGACACCTAACCAACTGAACCACCCAAGCACCCCAGCCATCTGTATATTCTTGGAGAAATGTCTATTCATGTCTTCTGTCCATTTTTTAACTGGATTGTGTGTGTGTGTGTGTGTGTGTGTGTGTGTGTGTGTGTGTGTGTTAAGTTCTGTGTATATTTTGGATATGAACCCCTTATTGGACATATCATTTATAAATGTCTTCTCCCATTCATTAGGCTGCCTTTTCATTTTGTCGATAGTTTCCTTCACTGTGCAAAAGATTTTAATTTTGGTGTAGTCTCAATAGTTTGTTTTTGCTTTTATTTCCCTTGGCTCAGGAGACCTATGTAGGAAAATGTTGCAAAGGCCAAAGTCAAAGAGATTCCTGTCTGTTTTCTTCTAGTTTTATGGTTTCGGGTCTCACATTTAGGTCTTCAAACTATTTTGAGTTTACGTTTTGTGTACGGTGTAAGAAAGTGCTCCTGTTTTCTCAACACCACTTACTGAAGAGACTGCCTTTCCCTATTGTACACCCTTGCCTCCTTTGTCACAGATTAGTTGTCTATACACACATGAGTTTATGTCTGGGCTCTCTATTCTGTCCCATTGATCTATGTGCCTACTTTTGTACCAGTACAGTACTGTTTTGATTACTACAGCTTTGTAGTACATCTTGATATCTGGGGTTGTTTGTGACACCTCTGAGTTCCCCTTTTCTTTCTCAAGATTCTTTTTGGCTATTTGGGGTCTTTTGTGGTTCCATACAAATTTTAGGATTTTTTATTCTAGATCTGTGAAAAATGCTATTGGTATTTTGATAGGGATTGTATTGAATCCGTGATTTGCTTTGGGTAGCATGGATATTTTAATAATATAAACTCTTCCATTCCATGAGCATAAAATATCTTTCCATTGGTCTGAATCATCATCAGTGTCTTCATCAGTGTTTTATAGTTTTCAGAGTACAGTCTTTTACCTCTTTGGTTAATTTTATTCCTGGGTATTTGATTCTTTTCAGTGCCATTGTAAATGGAACTGTTTTGTTCCCCTCTCTTTCTGCTACTTTATTAGTGTACAGAAATGCAACAGATTTCTATATGTCAATTTTGTATCCTGCAACTTTATTGAAATAATTTATTATAATAGTTTTTTTGGTAGAGTCTTTAGGGTTCTCTATGTGTAGTATCGTGTCATCTGCAAATAGTGACAGTTTTACATTTTCCTTACCAATCTGGATGTCTTTTAATTCTTTGACTGCTGTGGCTAGGATTTCGAGTACTATGTTGAATAAAAGTGGCAAGACATCCTTGTCTTATTCCTGATATCAGAGGAAAAGCTCTCAGTTTTTCACCATTCAGCATGATGTTAGCTCTGGGTTTTTCATATATATAGCCTTTATTATGTTGACCTCTAAGCTCACACTGTTTGCAGTTTTTATAATGAATAGGTATTTAATTTTGACAAATGCTTTTCTGCATCTATTGAGAGGATCATATGATGTTTACCCTTCATTTTGTTAATGTAGTGTATCACACTGATTGATCGGCAGATACTGAACCATCCTTGCATCTCTGGAATAAATCTCACTTGATCATGGCAAATGATGCTTTCAATATACGGTGTGAAATTGGTAAAGTAAAAATCAGGGTCCACCAAACTGGATGAAGTCAAAGACTTCCAGGGCTTAAAGATATTAGTTTTAGAGAATGTCAATTTAAAGTAGGAGAAAGCAAATAGTAATAATAATAATAATAATAATAATAATAATAATAATAATAAAGAAAATAAAGTAGGAGGAAGCTATGTAGGAGAGGAAGAATTTTCCTTCTCATAGGAGATAAAGTTTGGTATTATAAATTGCAAATATCTCAAATATCTCCATTCTTTGTGCTTAATACACAGTTGTTAAAAAAAGTTAAGGTCACATCAATTTAGTAACTCTTAACACTGTAGGAGCAACGACATCTTTATTTCAACAATGTATACTTTACTAATCCTTATAAATACATCAATGAAACACAGTTAAGATGGAAAGTTGGACCACCTAAATGATTATCTTTGCATCAACACCTCCCTGTGTTACAGCACTTCCATGTGTACTAGCTGGGTGCACTATAATCGTTGTTGTTACTGGGGAGTTGTAGAGTAGACTTTGACTGTTTTATTCAGGATTGATAAAAAGAAAAATGCTTAGAAAACACCAAAGGTATTTGAAATAAAATTGCAGTTATTTCTGTAAATCAAATTCACAAAAAATATTTAATGTGACCAAAAATATTTAATGTTTTGGCAGACAGGTCAGTACTCTGGGAGGCCAAACTTAGGAGCTACCCCCCACCCAGTTTCAATTATCCTGGGAAAGCAGCCCAGCCCAGGTGAGCTTCTGGCATACACTCAGTCTGCGTGTCTTTAACAACAGAACCAATAGAAGCATTCATCAGAGGCCATGCTGTTACTCCCCCTTCTCCCTGATCTCATTCTGAACAATCGTATTTCACAATTTGACATATTTCATAACAATTCTATCTCACAATTTGTGATTTTCCTACTTTTCACCATTCTGTTATGTTGCAGTTTTAGAATTGCAGAACTGCGTGACAATTTACTTTGAAACTATGATGTCAGGTCAGGGAGATTTTAAATTTAATACACAACATGGCCACTTTTTAAATCACTATCTCTTTAATATTTACTCCTCTTTATACTTTGGAAAGGCCTCAAACTCTTCTGCCACTAAGTGTCTGGAAAAATCAAGAAGCCATGAGTTGTGTAGGCACACATGAACAAAAAGCCCATTTGCCTGGTGATTGTGTACCAGGCAAACAGGCTTTTTATGACATCTTTGGGTTAATATTTCATTTCATTAATTGCAACTAAGTGGTTACAAAGTTGGCTAAAAATAAAAATCTATACTACCATTAGATACAGCTGAATTCTAACTATAGGACATTTTTGGTTAAAATTTAATTTCCTGTATCTTAGCCAACTCCACCAAACTATTAACTTTAACAAAATTCTTTATAACCTGACCTGGAATCCAAATACCCTTACTGATTTCTTTCCTAACCTGTTATATTAGTCTGTTATTTTTATACCTTAGTGAAAGAATTCTTAAATTCCAAACTCTCATCCATTCTCCAACTTGGCACTACAAATATAAAATATCATTTTTCTTCAGTCATTTGTAAATGAACTAAATAGACTAGAAAACCCTATTCTAAACATCCGGTAAACAAACATTTATCAGAAATAATTACAAAGAGCAATATTAAATATTCCCTAAAGTCATGCCAAACTGTCAACAGGCTAAGTCTAGTATAATCTGAAGCAGGACTGGGATGTTTCCATTCTTTTCCCTTTCATTTCCCCCTGCAAATTCCAGCTTTAATACTCTCATTTGCAAACATGCTCCATTTGAAGTTTGGTTTGATTTTCGTGTTTTGTTTTCTTTCTGCCTACATTTTTGCCTTAATTTTCTTTGCACTTATTCACCACTGGTTCTAAAATCATTTTCTCTAATCCATAATCAGTTCTCATTAAATTTTGCATTTTCAAGAAACCCTACCAAGTCTACAAATATTCAAGAACCTACAATGTGAAGGATACTCTATAAGGAGCTTATAACTCATGTGGGGGTAAGATGTACAAATGGAAAAGCTAAGAATGAAATACTTAGATAGGAATTCATGACAAAAGACGAGAAAGATTTGTGACAATAAAAATGACTATACCAGTGAAGAACAGGAAGAAATAAAGCTTAGGTGGTGGGATAAAGAGAAAGAGTATGGGTCTCTGAGACACTGGAAAAATGAGAGGCCTAATATGGACCTCTGTGAGGCAAAAGGCAGAGGAGGGATGTTCCAAACCGAACTACAGAAGCAACAAGCAGCAGCAAAAGCACTCCACTGGAACTTAGTCCTCACAACTACCCAATAAAGCAGTGCTACTTTTTTAACTGAAATGAAACTGATATAAAACATTAATTTTAGGTGTAAAACAAACTGATTCCGTATGAATATATACTGGGAAATGATCACTATAGTATATCTAGTTAACATCATTACCAATAGATACAATAGATAATTTTTCTCATAAGAACTTTAAGCATCTACTCTCAGCAACTTCTAAATGTTCAATCTAGTATTATTAATTATACTTACCATGCTGTATATTTTATCCCCATATATTATTATTTTTTGACTAGAAGTTTGTGCCTTTTGATCACCTTCACAAATTTTGCTAAATCGCCAACCCCCAGGCTCTGGCAACTACCAATGTGTTCTCTGCATCTGAATTCAGGTTTTGCTGTTTTCTTTGTCGTTATATTTTGGTTTTAGATTTCACATATATGAGAGATCATATGATATTTGTCTTCCTCTGACTTACTTCACTTGGCATAATACCTTCAAGGTCCATCCATGTTGTCTCAAAGGCAGAGTTTACTCTTTATCTATGGCTAACTAATATTCCTCTGTGTGTATAACTCAAATCTTTTGTTTTTTAATTTTAATTCCAGTGGAGTTAATGTACAGTGTTATATTAGATTTAGGTGTACGATATACTGATTCAACACTTCCATTTTTACTCAGTGTTCATCACGGTAAACGTATTCTTAATCTCCACCTATTTTACCCATCGCCTCACCCACCCCTCCTCTGGTAACCATCTGTTTGTTCTCTATAGTTAGGAGTCGGTTTCTTGGTTTGTCTCTCTTTTTTTCCCTTTGTTCATTTGGTTTTTTTCCATAAATTCAACATTTGACTAAAATAATATGGTATTTGTCTTTCTCTGAATGACTTATTTCACTTAGCTTTACACTCTCTGGAATCCAACCATGTTGTTGCATATGGCAAGATTACATTCTTTTTTATGGCTGAATAATATTCCATTGAATACATATACCACCTCTTCTACCCATTCATCTGTCGACAGACATTTGGGACATTTGGGTACCTTCCATGATTTGGCTATTATAAATAATGCTGCAATAAACATAGGAGTGCATGTATCCTTTTGAATTAGTGTTTTCCTATTCTTTGAATAAATACCCAGTATTTATTATAGGGTAGTTGTATTTTTAACTTTTCTAAATTTATTTTTATTTTTTTAATTTATATCCAAGTTAGTTAGCATATAGTGGAACAATGATTTCAGGAGTAGATTCCTTGATGCCCCTTACCCATTTAGCCCATCCCCCCTCCCACAATTCTTCCAGTAACCCTGTTTGTTCTCCGTATTTAAGAGTCACTTATGTTTTGTCCCCATCTCTGTTTTTATATTATTTTTGTTTCCCTTCCCTTATGTTCATCTGTTTTGTGATATATTTGTCTTTCTCTGACTGACTCATTTCACTTAGCATAATACCCTCTAGTTCCATCCATGTAGTTGCAAATGGCAAGATTTCATTCTTTCTTTTTTTTTTTTTTTTTGATTGCCAAGTAATGCTCCATTTGTGTGTGTGTGTGTGTGTGTGTGTGTGTGTGTAATAGTGCAGTTGCTGGGTCCTAGGGTAGTTCTATTTTTAATTTTTTGAGGAACCTCCATACTGTTTTCCAGAGTGGCTGCACCAGTTTGCATTCCCACCAGCAGTGCAAAAGACATCCTCTTTCTCCACATCCTTGCCAACATCTGTTGTTGCCTGGGTTGTTAATATTAGCTATTCTGACAGGTGTGAGGTGGTATCTCATTGTGGTTTTGATTTGTATTTCTCTGATAATGAGTGATGTTGAGCATTTTTTCATGTGTCAGTTGGCCATCCAAATGTCTTCTCTGGAGAAGTGTCTATTCCTGTCCTTTGCCCATTTCTTCACTGGATTATTTGTTTTTTGGGTGTTGGATTTGATAAGTTCTTTATAGATTTTGGATACTAACCCTTTATCTGATATGTCATTTGCAAATATCTTCTCCCATTCTGTCAGTTGCCTTTTAGTTTTGCTGACTGTTTCCTTCATTGTGCAGAAGCTTTTATTTTGATGAGGTCCCAGTAGTTCATTTTTGCTTTTGTTTCCCTTGCCTCCGGAGACGTGTTGAGTAAGAAGTTGCTGCAGCCAAGATCAAAGAGGTTTTTGCCTGCTTTCTCCTCAAGGATTTTGATGGTTTCCTGTCTTCCATTTAGGTCTTTCATCCAGTTTATTTTTGACTATGGTGTAAGAAAGTGGTCCAGGTTCATTTTTCTGCATGTTCCTGTCCAGTTTCCCCAGCACCACTTGCTGAAGAGACTGTCTTTATTCCATTGGATATTGTTTCCTGCTTTGTTAAAGATTACTTGGCCATACATCTGTGAGTCCATTTCTGGGTTCTCTGTTCTGTTCCATTGACCTGAGTGTCTGTTTTTGGGCCAGTACCATACTGTCTTGATGATTATAGCTTTGTAATACAGCTTGAAGTCCGGGATTGTGATGCCTCCTGCTTTGGTTTTCTTTTTCAAGATTGTTTTGGCTATGCGGGGTCTTTTCTGGTTCCATACCCATTTTCAGATTGTTTGTTCTAGCTCTGTGAATAATGCAGGTGTTATTTTTTTTTCAAAGTTTAAATTATTTTTTTAACGTTTATTTATTTTTGAGACAGAGAGAGACAGAGCACGAATGGGGGAGGGGCAGAGAGAGAGGGAGACACAGACTCTGAAGCAGACTCCAGGCTCTGAGCCGTCAGCACAGAGCCTGACGCAGGGCTCGAACTCACCGACCGCGAGATCATGACCTGAGCCAGAGTCGGATGCTTAACCGACTGAGCCACCCAGGTGCCCCTGCAAGTGTTAGTTTGATAGGTACTGCATTGAATATGTAGACTGCTTTGGGTAGTATTGACATTGTAACACTATTTGTTCTTTCTATCCAGGAGCATGGAATATTTTTCCATTTTTTGTGTGTGTCTTCAATTTCTTTCATAAGCTTTCTATAGTTTTCAGTCTATAGATTTTTCACCTCTTTGGTTAGATTTATTCCTAGGTATTTTATGGGTTTTGGTGCAATTGTAAATGGGACTGATTCCTTGATTTCTCTTTCTGTTGCTTCATTGGTGAATAGGAATGCAACTGATTTCTGTGCACTGTTGATTCCTGCAACTTTGCTGAATTCATGAATCAGTTCCAGCAGTTTTTTGGTGCATTTTGGGGTTTTCCATATAGAGTATCATGTCATCTGCGAAGAGTGAAAGTTTGACCTCCTCCTGGCCGATTTGGATGTCTTTTATTTCTTTGTGTTGTCTGATTGCAGAGGCTAAGACTTCCAACACTATGTTGAATAACAGTGGTGAGAGTGGACATCCCTGTCTTGTTCCTGACCTTAGGGAGAAAACTCCCAGTTTTTCCCCATTGAGGATGATAGTAGCATTGGGTCTTTCATATATGGCTTTTATGATCTCGAGGTATGATCCTTCTATCCCTCTTTCTTGATGATTTTTATCAAGAAAGGATGCTGTATTTTGTTAAAATCTTTCTCTGCATTTATTGAGAGGATCATATGGTTGTCCTTTCTTTTACTGATGTGATGAAACACATTAATTGTTTTGTAGATACTGAACCAGCCCTGCATCCCAGGTATAAGTCCCACTTGGTTGTGGTGAATAATTCTTTTAATGTATTGTTGCATCTGGCTGGCCAATATCTTATTGAGGATTTTTACATCCATGTTCATCAGGGAAATTGGTCTATAGTTCTTTTCAGTGGGGTCTTTGTCTGGTTTTGGAATCAAGGTAATGCTGGCTTCATAGAATGAGTTTGGAAGTTTTCCTTCCATTTCTACTTTTTGGAGCAGCTTCAAGAGGATAGGTGTTAACTCTTCCTTCAGTATTTGGTAGAATTCCCCTGGAAAGCCATCTGGCCCTGGACTCTTGTTTTGGGGGAGATTTTTGATTACTAATTCGATTTCCTTACTGGTGATAGGTCTGTTCAAATTTTCTATTTCCTCCTGTTTCAGTTTTGGTAGTGTATAGGTTTCTAGGAGTGTGTCCATTTCTTCCATATTGCCCATTTTATTGGCATATAATTGCTCATAATATTCTCTTATTATTGTTTTTATTTCTGCTGTGTTGGTTGTGATCTCTCCTCTTTCATTCTTGATTTTATTTATTTCGGCCCTTTCCTTTTTCTTTTTGATCAAACTGACTAGTGGTTTATCAATTTTGTTAATTCTTTCAAAGAATCAGCTTCTGGTTTCAT
The DNA here is from genome assembly GCF_014898765.1 of Herpailurus yagouaroundi. Classification (NCBI taxonomy): domain Eukaryota; kingdom Metazoa; phylum Chordata; class Mammalia; order Carnivora; family Felidae; genus Herpailurus; species Herpailurus yagouaroundi. Next base: position 25,080,485 of record NW_024412419.1, on the reverse strand, counting down.
TGATCTATTTTTAACTTTTTAAGGAACCTCCATACTGTCTTCCACAGTGACTACACCAGTTTGCATTCCCACCCACAGTGCTTCAGGTTCCTTTTTCTCCACATCCTTGCCAACACTTGTTATTTCCTGAGTTTTTTATTTTAGGTATTCTGTCAGGTGTGAGGACATATCTCATTTTGGTTTTGGCTTGCATTTCCTAACAATCAGTGATGTTGAGCATCTTCATGTGTCTGTTGGCAATCTGTACGTGTTTGGAGAAATGTCTGTTCATGTCTTCTGCCAATTTTTAATTTGATTATTTAATTGATGTCAAGCTGTATAAGATCTTTATATTTTTTTGGTATTAACCTTTTATCAGATATGTCATTTGCAAATATCTTCCCCCATTCCATAGGTTATCTTTTAGTTTTCTTGGTTGTTTCCTTTGCTGTACAGAAGCTTTTTTTGGTGTAGTCTCAATAGTTTATTTTTGCTTTTATTGCCCTGGTCACAGAAGAGAGATAAATCCAGAAAGATGTTCTTATGGATGATGTCAGAGAAATTACTGCCTGTGATCTACTGTAGGATTTTTATGATTTCAGGTCTCACATTTAGATCCTTAATCCATTTTTAAAGTTTATTTATTTATTTTGAAAGAAAGAGAGTGTGTATCAGTGAGAGGGGGAGGGGCAGAGAGAGAGGAACACAGAGAATCCTAAGAAGGCTCCACGCTCAGTGCAGACTCCAACACTGGGCTCAATCCCACAAACCAAAAAATCATGACCTGAGCCTAAATCAAGAGCCAGATGCTCAACCACCCGAGCCACCCAGGTGCCCCAGGTCTTTAATCCATTTAATTTGTGTATGGTATAAGAAATTGTCTAGTTTCATCCTTTGCATGTTGCTGTCCAGTTTTCTTTTGTCCAGTTGGCCACCATTTGTTGAAGAGACTGCCTTTTCCCCTTCTTGCCTCCTTTGTTTAAGATTAATGGACCCTATAATCATGGGTTTATTTCTGGGCTTTCTGTCTGTTCTATTGGTCTATGAGTGTATTTTTGTGCAAATACCATACTATTCTGATTATTACAACTTTGTAATATATCTTGGAAGTCTGGAATTGTTATACCTCCAGCTTTGCTTTTCTAAAGTGCTTTGGCTATCTGGGGTCTTTTTTGGTTCCATATAAATTTTAGGATTATTTATTCTAGTTCTGTGAAAAATGTTGCTGGTATTTTGACAGGGACTGCATTAAATCTATAGATTGCTTTATGCAGTATAGACATTTTAACAATATTTGTTCTCCCAATCTATGAGCATGGAATGTCCATTTCTTTGTGTCATCTTCAACATCTTTCATCAATGTTTTAGGGTTTTCAGAGTACAGGTCTTTCACCTTTTTTGTTAGGTTTATTCCTCTTTATCTTATTTTTGGTGCAATTCTAAATGGGCTTATTTTCTCAATTTCTCTTTCTGCAGTTTCACTATTAGTGTATAGAAATGCAACAGATTTCTGCATATTGATTTTGTATCCTGTGACTTTACTGAATTCATTTATCAGTTCTAATAGTTTTTGGTAGAGTCTTTAGGGTTTTCTATATATAGTATCATGTCAGCTGCAAATAGCCAAAGTTTTACTTCTTCCTTACCAAAATTCTCAACAAAATACTAGCAAACAGAATCCAATAATACATTTAAAAAAATCATTCACCATGATCTAGTGTTTTTTTAGTGGTTTAATACTCACAAATCAATGTGATACATCACATCAATAAGAGAAAGGATAAAAACCATTTGATCATTTCAATAGACGCAGAAAAACCATTTAACAAAGTACAACATCCCTTCATGATAAAAGCCCTCAGTAAAGTAGGTTTAGAGCGAACATACCACAACACAATAAAGGCCATATATGAAAAACCCAGAGCAAACATCATACTCAATGGGGAAAAACTGGTAGCTTTCCTTGTAAGGTAAAGAACAGGACAAAGGATGTCCACTCTCACCACTCTTAGTCAACATAGTACTAGAAGTCCTGGCCACAGCAGTTAGACAAAAAAAGAGAAATGAATGGCATCCAAATTAGTAAAGAAGAGGTATTAAACTCTTCTTTAAATATTTAGTAGAATTTACCTGTGTAGCTGTCTGGTCCTGAAATTTTGTGTGTTGGGCATTTTTTGATCACTAATTCAATTTTATTGCTAATAATCTGTTCAAATTTCCTATTTTTTTTCTGCTTCAGTTTTGCTACATTTTCCATTTCTAGGAATTTATCCATCTGTTCTAGGTTGTCCAATTAGTCAGCACATAATTTTTCACATAGTTTCTTACAATCTTTTGTATTTTTATGATATTGGTTATTTCTCCTTTGTCATATCTAATTTTATTTGAATCCTCTCTTTTTTTTTTTTTTTTGTAAGTCTGGTTGAAGGTTTATCAATATTGTTGATCTTTTCAAAGAACAAGTTCCTGGCATCATTGATTTGTTCTATTATCTTTTTTGGTTTCTACAGCATTTATTTGTGCTCTAACCTGTATTATTTCCTTCCTGCTACTGGTTTTGGGTTTGGGTGATTGTTCTTTTTCTAGCTCTTTTAGGTGTAAGAGATTAAGCTATTTCAGATTTTTCTTGCTTCTTGAGATAGACCTGTATTGCTAAAATTTCCCTCTGAGAACCACTTTGGCTGCATCCCAGAGATTTTGGACTATTGTGTTTTCATTTCCATTTGTCTCCATGTATTTTTTTATTTCCTGTTTGAGTTCTTGGTTGACCCATTCATTGTTTAGTATCATGTTATTTACCTTACATGTATTTATGTTCTTTCCAGATTTATTTTCTTATGGTTGATTTCTGGTTTCATAGTGTTGTGGTCAGAAAAGATGTATGGTATGACTTCAGTCTTTTTGAATTTCTTGAGACTTGTTCTGTGGCCTAATATGTGATCTGTTCTGGAGAGTGTTCCATGTGCACTCGAAAAGGTATCTTCTTCTGCTGTTTTAGGAATGGAATGTTCTGAATATATCTGTTAAAGCATCTGGTCCAAGGTGTCCTTCAAAACCACTGTTTCCTTTTTGACTTTCTGTCTGGATGATCTGTCCACTGATGTAAATGGGGTTTTAAAGTCCCCTACTAATTTTGTATTATTATCGATTAGTTCCTTTTTGTTATTAACTGTTTTATGTATTTGGGTGCTCCCATATTGGACACAAAAATATTTACAGCTGTTATATCTTCTTGTTGGATTGTCTCCATTATGATTATATAATAATCATAGACAGTGTCTTTGTCTCTGTTACAGTCTTTGTTTTAAAGTCTATTTTATCCAAGATCACCATTACTACCCCTGCTTTCTTTTCATATGCATTTGCATGACAAACATTTCTCCATCCTCTCGCTTTGCATCTGTATGTGTCTTTAGGTCTGAAATAAGTTTCTTATAGACAACATACAGATGGGTCTTTTTTTTTTTAACCAATCTGTCACCCTATGTCTTTTTCTTTTTCTTTTCTTTTCCCTTTCCTTTTTCCTTCCCTTCCCTTCCCTTTCCTTCTTTCTCTTTCGAGAGAAGGAAAGAAGGCACAAGTGGGGCAGAGGCAAGGAGAGAGGGAGAGAGAATTCCAAGCAGGCTCCACATTGTCAGCACAGAGCCTGACACGGAGCTAGAACCCACAAACCATGAGGTCACAACCTGAGCCAAAATTGAGATGGACACTTAACTGACTGAACCACCTAGAGCCCCTGCCCTGTGTCTTCTGACTGCAGCACAGGGCCATTTCCATTCAAAGTAATTATTAATAGGTATGTATTATCATTTTGTTACTTGTTTATGGTTTTTAAAAAAAATTTTTAACGTTTATTTATTTTTGAGAGAGGGAGTGTGAGCGAGGGAGGGCCAAAGAAAGAGAGAGGGAAACACAGAATCTGAAGCAGGCTCCAGGCTCTGCACTGTCAGCACAGAGCCTGACATGGGGCTCGAACTCATGAACTGTGAGATAATGATCTAAGCCAAAGTTGGACACTGAACAAACTCAGCCACCCAGTCGCCCGTATACAGGTTTTTTTAATAGTTCTTCTCTGGTCCTTTCTTCTGTTGCTCTCTTCTCTCATAAGTTGGCTTTCTTTGATGATGTACTTGGGATTCCTTTCTCTTTATTTTTTTGCATGTTTATTACTGCTTTTGGATTTGTGATCACCACTAGGTTTGTAGATAACATCTGCTGCATATAGCAGTCTAAATTAACAGTTACTTACGTTTGAACCTATTCTTTACTCTTCTTTACTACGTTTTGGATTTGTGATCACCACTAGGTTTATAGATAACGTCTGCTGCATATAGCAGTCTAAATTAACAGTTACTTACGTTTGAACCTATTCTTTAGTCCCCCACTCCCACCAAGTTTAGGTATCTGGTGTCATACTTTCATTTTGTGAGTCACTTGACTGATTTTTCTTTTATTTTTTTAAATGTTTATTTTTGAGAGAGAGACAGAGTGCAAGTGGGAGGGCCAACCCAGAGTGGGAAAGAGAGAGACAGAATCCAAAGCAGGCTCCAGGCTCTGAGCTGTCAGCACAGAGCTGACAGAAGGCTTGAACTCACGAACCGCAAGATCACAACCTGAACCAAAGTCAGATGCTTAACGGCCTGAGCCATCCAGTCACCCCTGATTTTTTATAGTTATACTTATTTTTACTGCTTTTGTGCTTTCTAGTTATTCTTGATTATGGTCTTTCTTCTCCACTCAAATATTCCCCTTTAGCATTTCTTTTTTTTTTTTTTTTAAACATTTATTCATTATTGAGAGACAGAGAGACAGAGCATGAGCATGGGAGGGGCAGAGAGACGAGGAGACACAGAATCTGAAGCAGGCTCCAGGCTCTGAGCTGTCAGCACAGAGCCCGAGACAGGGCTTGAACTCACAAGCCATGCTTCATCGACTGAGCCACCCCAGGCGCCCCATCTCCTTTAACATTTCTTACAGGGCTGGTTTAGTGGTGATGAATTCCTTTAACTTTTGTTAACTTTTTAACTTTCTCTCTCATTGTATTCTGAATGATAGCCTGGACCAAGAGAGTATTCTCAGCTGCAAATTTTTTCCCCTGTCAGCACTTTGAATATATTATGCCACTCCCTGCTAGCCTGCAAAGTTTCTGCTGAAAAATCCACTACAGTCTTGAGGTTTCCCTTATATGTAATGGTATCCTTTTTCTTTGCTCTTTTAAAATTCTTTCTATTTTTGGTCATTTTAATTACCATATGTCTTGGTGTGGACCTCCTTGGGTTGATTCTGTTGGGGGAATCTCTGTGCCTCCTGGATCTGAATTTGTTTCTGTCCCCGGATTCAGTAAGTTTTCAGCTATTATTTTCTTCAAATAAGCACTCTGCTGTCTTTTTTCTCTTCTCCTTCTGGGATCCTTATAATGCAACTGTTACTACACTTGATGGAGTTGCTGAGTTGCTAAGTCTATTCTCATTTTACATATTTTTTTTTTTTCTCTCACATGTTCAGCTTGATTACTTTCCATTACTTTGTCCTCCAGGTCACTGATTCATTCTTCTGTTTCCTTTAGGCTGACATTCATTCCATCTAGTGTATTTTTAATTTCATTTATTGTGTTCTGCATCTCTGATTGGTTCTTTTTCTATCTCTTTGTTAAGGGTCTCACTGATGTCCTCCACTATTAAGTTTAGTGAGTATCTTTCTATTATTTTGAATTCTCTATCAGGCATATTACTTATCTCCATTTCATTTAGGTCTCTAGCTGTGATTTTGTCTTATCCTTTCATATGGAACATACTCCTCTGTGTCTTCATTTTGTATGCCTCTCTGTGTCTGTTTCTATGTGTTAGGAAAAGTCAGCTATGTATTCTGCTCTTGAAAGTAGTGGCCTTGGGGCACCTGGGTGGCTCAGTTGTTTAAGCATCTGACTTCGACTTGTCATGATTTCATGGTTTGTGAGTTCAAGCCCCATGTCGGGCTCTGTGCTGACAGTTCAGAGCCTAGAGCCTGCTTCAGATTCTGTGTCTCCCTCTCTCTCTGCCCCTCCCCTGCTCGCACTCTGTCTTTCTCTCTTAAAAATAAACATTTAAAAAACTTTTTAAAAAGAAAGTAGTGGCCTTATGAAGAAGAGGCCCTGTAGTGTCTTACAGTGCAATGTCCCCTGTTTACTGGAACCTGGCACCTCAGGGGTGGTTCCTATGTGTGTTGTGTGCACCCTGCTGTTTTGACTGAGCTGCTTTTTCCTTCAGTTCAGTCGTCTGCAGTGGCTCGCTGCCTGCTTTGGGCAGTGTTTGGTCCCTGTGGTGTTGGTGGGCCAGTCTGAGGCCACCTTGGGCTTGGGTTGAGTCAGACTACATATTTGTCAGAGATGCAGTGGCACCAAACTGCAGGATGCTATCCCCATGTTGTCCCCCAAAAAGCTTCTGTTGGTGGGCAGGGACTGCAATCAGACCAGCTGTTGGCCCCCCAGCTCTTTGCTGGGGACTGTAATCTGAATAGTGTCAGGCAGGGCAGGAGTCACTTTGGAGTGGTGGTGGCTCTTCTTGGGGCTGTTTGTATACTGCCAGGATTGCACCCTTTTTTTTTTTCCATGTTTATTTATTTTGAGGGAGAGACAGAGCATCGGGAGGGTCTGACAGAGAGGGAGAGAGAAATCCCAAGCAGGCTCCACACTGTTAGTGCAGAGCCCGATGCGGGGGCTTGAACCCACAAACCGTGAGATCATGACCTGAGCTAAAATCAAGTCAGATGCTTAATTGACTGAGCCACCCAGGTGCCCCTGAAGAAAATTTTTGTTAATGTTTATTTTTCAGAGAGAGAGAGCACTCGTGTGGGAGGGGCACAGAGAGAGAGGGAGACACAGAATCCAAAGCAGGCTCCAAGCTGTCAGCACAGAGCCCAACGCAGGGCTCAAACTCACAAACTGTGAGATCATGACCTGAGCCAAAGTTGGACACTTAACTGACTGAGCCACCCAGGCACCCCTGGACATGTGGCCCTGGTTTGAATAGGCTCCAGCCAAGAGAGTATTGGACAGAGTGGATCTGCAATATGCTGGGGGTGTGGCATGCAGTTTTAACAAGGTTTGTGAGCTGATCCTCCATGAGAGGGGACCCAGGCCCCACAAATCACGGGGTCAGGAGATAAGGTGTTAGCAAAGTTCGTGCTGGTCTTCTAGGAGAGGGCACCAGCAGCACTGGGAATGAGGCAAGCTTGGCTGGATGGGACGGATCCACAAGGTACAGTATAAGCAAGTTAGGTAGTGAATTTCTACACTACAGGTGGTCGTGTGTTTATGCTGGGGGCGGGGGCGGGGCGGGGGGGCGGGGTCAGGGCGGAGCGGTCATGAAAGGGAAATGGCACCTGCCCATTCATTTGTACCTGGAGAAGTCTCCCAATGAGCTCTGTCCCTCAGAGATCCGATCTGAGATTAGTAAATAATTCTCCCTCCTGTATACCCAACGCATTTTTTAAGCTGCTGCTGCTTTGCTGTTATCTCTTTGTGTTTGTTATGCTGTCTCTTTAAGGGCACAGACTCCGTCTTCTTTTGCCTTCTGCCCTCCCAGCTCTCAGAGAGCTAACCCACTGATTTTTAAAATTGCAGACTTTAAGCCCTACTGGTTAAAAGAACTCACAACAAATTTAAGCCCCTCTGGTTTTTGAAGCCAAATGTTATGGGGATTCATCTTCCCTATGCTGGCTTCCCAGTGTGATAGTTTAGTTCTATTCCCCTCTCCATGCCCACAGGTCCCTCCTTTTCTTGGACAGTACTGTGGTTTCACTCCCCACTGCATCTCTGCCCTTCTTACCCTCTTCAATGTGGCCTCTTCTCTACATTTAAGTTATGGAGTTTGTTCTTCAGTCTTTGGTTATTTTCTGGGTTATTTACCCTGTTGGGAGTGTTATCTAGTTGTATCAGTGGGACATGAAATTAGGGTCCTCCTGTTCCCATATCTTCCAGCAATCTCCTATCTCTCATCTTCTTCATCCATTGATACGGATGGATGGTTAGGTTGTTTCCGTATCTTGACTATTGTTAATTAACATGGGGGTGTATATATCTTTTCAAGTTAATGTTTTCTTTTCCTTCAGATAAATATCCAAAAGTGGAGTTGCTGGCTCACACGGTAGTTCCATTTTTAATTTTTTAAGAATTCTCCATATGGCTCTCCATAGTGGCTGCACCAATTTAAATTCCCACCAACCATGCACAGGCCTTCCCTTTCTTCCACATCCTCACCAACACTATTTCTCATCTTTTTGGCAGTAGCAATTCTAACAGGTGTGTAGTGATATGTCATTATGGTTTGGATTTACATTTCCCTGATGATTAGTGATGTTGAGCACCTTTTCATGTACCAGTCAGTCATCTGTATATCTTCTTTCAAAAAACGTCTACTCTGATCCTCTCCCCATTTTTAAAATCAGGCTTACTGGGGGATTTCTGGTGTGATTTTTGTTTGCATTGTTTCTGCTATGCTGTTGAGTTTGAGGAGTTCTTTATGTATTTTGTATACTAACCCACTGTCAGATATATGATTTGCAAATATTTTCTGTAGCCTGCCTTCTCGTTTTTTTGATGGTTTCCTTTATACCGGAGATTTTTAGTTTGATGTAGTCCTTCTTTATTTGCTTTTGTTGCCTTTGCTTTTATTGTCAAATCCATAAAGTCACCACCAAGACCAATATTAAGGAGCTTACCATCAATGTTTTCTTCTGGGAGTCTTATGGTTTCAGGTCTCAAATTCAACTTCAATCCATTTTGAGTTAATCTTTGTGTATGTGGTAAGATAATGGTCCAGTTTCATTCTTTTGCATGTGGCTGTCCAGTTTTCCCAATATCATTTACTCTTCAATAATGTGTATTATATATTCTTGGCTCCTTTGTCATAAATTAATTGACCATATTTGCATAGATTTAGTTCTGATGCTCTCCATTCTCTTCCAGTTATCTGTGTGTTTTATGCCAATACTGCTCTGATTACTATGGACTTGTAATACACTTTGACATCTGGAAGTGTGATGCTTTCATATTTGTTCTCTCATGATTGCTTTGGCTGTTTGGGTTTGTTTGTTTGTTTGTTTGTTTGTTTTTGGCTCCATACAAATTTTAGTATTGTTTATTTCTGTGAAAAATACCACTGAAATTTTGATAGAGATTGCGCTGAATCTGTACACTGCTTTGAGTAGTATGGACATTTTAACAACATTAATTATTCTTATCCATGAGCACCAAATATCTTTCCATTCATTTGTGTCTTTTTCAGGTTCTTTCACCAATATCTTATAGTTTTTAGTGTACACGTTATTTTACCTCCTTGGTTTAATTTATTCTGAGGTGTTTTAGTCTCTTTAACACAGTTACAAATGGGATTATTTTCTTAATATCTCTGATAGTTTATTATATATAAATGCAACAGGTACTTGAACTTTTTTTATTTATTTTGAGAGACAGAAAATGAGGGAAGGAGAGAGACAGAATCCCAAGCAGGTTCCTCACTGTCAGGGCAAAGCCCCAAGGAAGGGCTCAAACTTACAAACTGTGAGATCATGACCTGAGCTGAAACCAAGAGTTGGACACTTTTAACCGACTGAGCTATCCAGGGGCCCCAAACATTTTCTCTCTTTTGTGTATCTACTCCAAAGTTTTCCTTTGTAGTTAACCTGAGACTTACATAAGACTACTTGTATCTTTAACAGTCAATTTTAAGTTAATAACAACTTAAATTGGGACACATTCTAAAGCTCTACAATTTGTACTCCTCCCCCATTTACTGTAGCATGATCCACACATGTTCATCCTGCTCATTTATTGTTTATATAGTTTTTTAAAATAAGCTCTTAGATAAATGTGGACCAGCTAAGGCTATTAAAACAGTCATACATGACATTAAGAGAAAATTTAATAGTTCCTAGATTCTGCCTAAACATGTTTGGCTCTAAAGTTAATTTCACAATAGGAGATAAATATTCTATATTTAGATTCAAGTCAAAGTAATACCTATCTGGAGAGTGCAAGCTTCAAATCTATTTTGTACTATATTAAATGGGAATAAAACTTCTGAACGCTATAAGGTAATGCAATCGCACGGACCTAAACTCATTGTTTCTTCATACGCAGATGTAAAATTTTTATTTTACCAGAGACTTCCAGCCTAATTTGCTTTCTTGGAAACCAGACAACTCAGTCATCATGTAATCAATATGCAGTTATTCGAGTGAAGATAGTGAGGGCTTGTAGAAGACAGCTGTGCAATGAGGAGGGAGGGAGGCAGGCCTGTTTTCTTGGCTGCACCAGTTTAGAGTGGAATTTCTGTTTGACTAAATTGGGAGGTGAAAGGAACGTGTGTTGTTTCAAATACCACAGATTCTCACTGTTCTCACAAATCTTGGTGCACTTTCTCGAGTAAGTGGCCATTTGCCGTATGTCCTTGGGACCACTTCTAGAGACTTTAAATGACTGTTGTTTTAGAATTTTCACCATTTCTCTGGGCAATCGGTCTATGGAGGCTCATGCTTCATCCTGGAAGTGCCTCTCATGTTATCTTTTATGCCCAAAATGTTTTCTTGGGTTGTACTTTTGATTGTCTTCTTTAGGGACTCTAATTATATATACATGTCAGACCTCCTTTGGCTATCTTCCATTTCAACCACTTTCTGACAATTTTTTCCCTCATTTCCATTTTCTTTGTTTTCCTGTACATTCCTGATAGGATTTTTTGCCTTTATGTTCTATTTTTCTTTTCTTGAATTCATTTCTTGTTTACATTTTTTGCTTTCTTGACCATTACTGTTCTTTGTGTTGCTTATACGGGTTTTTTTTTTCATATCCCCAAATGCTTATTTGATGACACTCTCATTCTTAATTTCCTTGTTTTCCTCACTGCCACACCTCTATGAGGAGCTAACTCTTCTGTGTGGATCTGATTCTCCCTCAGAAGCAATGCTTCTCTGAGGCTGCCTCTTCATGCCCTGCTGTCTTAATAGTCATGTCCCTGTATCTTGTGCCACAAACCACTGTGTCTGACCTGTGTTCGGTATTTTGGCATTTGGTATTAGGCGTTTTCTTAGTTGTCTGTGTCCCTCTACTCTTAAGCCTTACCTCCCCACCCTTAGCACCCACGGGCTTGCAACAATAGGAAGTCAGAAGGAACACTTAGAATTTATGTCTCTATTAAGGCAATGAGAAGGTCATGGTATTCTTTGCCTCCTAGTCATACTGAAGAGATGAGTGAGCCATGTTTTTATTTCCTCTGATTGTTAATCTGAACACTTTTTTTTTTAATTTTTTTTTTCAACGTTTATTTATTTTTGGGACAGAGAGAGAGCATGAACGGGGGAGGGGCAGAGAGAGAGGGAGACACAGAATCGGAAACAGGCTCCAGGCTCTGAGCCATCAGCCCAGAGCCCGACGCGGGGCTCGAACTCACGGACCGCGAGATCGTGACCTGGCTGAAGTCGGACGCTTAACCGACTGCGCCACCCAGGCGCCCCTGAACACTTTTTAAGTCTGAGAAAAATCGGGCTGCTGCCACTATCCTCCAGAAAGCTTTGTGAGGCTTTTAAATTAGACACAAGACTGTTTAAATTGTTCTTCGTTGTTGACAAAGTTTGTCAGTTGCATTTTTCTGTATGTAATTTCCTAAGTTTTTAATATTCCGTTACTATATTTTATGCAGAATCAGGAACAATAAACAAGACATTGTCATTGTTGCTACTGGTGACATATGCCTTCTCTTTTCTTTTTTGATCAGTCCTTTTAGGGATGTGGCAGCTTTGAAAATACTGATAAGGTCTCTGACATCTCTCTCAAGAACCAAAGTCTGTGCTTTCCCCCTAGAATCTTGAGGACAGTGACTGCTTCCACCAGTAATATACTGTGGATATGTGAGACTATATGAATTCCGAGGCGAGGTCATAAAATGCCTTGTCGTTTCACGCTGGTTTTATGAGGATGTGAACTCTAAAGGAAGTTAGTTGCTATGTAAGAAATCAGTTTATCCTGAGAGTACAAATCTCCTGATTAGTCCATCCTGAGGACAACACCTGCCTTTTGCCCTCACAAAACTATTTCAGTACACTGACAGGGGCAGAGTTCAGAAGGCAAAGAATTCAAATAATAAATGTTACACAGGAAGCCACAGAAGTAGAGATGTAATAGATAAAGCAGTCAGGGGGCTTTCATATACCCATATGTGAATAACTGGTTTGAATACATATTCAGTCTGCTCCCCCACTCCTTTCACATTGTGTATGGGGCGGGAGGGGTTAAGTTTTATCCCTACTATACAACATGTTGCATTTCTAGGAATTTTTAAACATAGTATACAATGAGAAAAATGAAAACTTAAAAAAAAAAAAAAAAGCTATGGATTAGGGAAGTTCAGAAAATACCAGCAACTAGTATACTGCTAAGAATCAACGGGTTGTCAATTAACATTTATTGCATGAATGTGGATGAATCAGATTATTTCGAGTAGGTTTCTGGCCTAAATCACCATAAGCCTAATATGAAATAAAAAGTTACTGAACTATTAATTCATATCCTTCAAAGTACTGATCTCTCTGGAACCATATCTACTTCCTTGAGAACAGTTTAGTCTCTCACTGTAAAATATTTCAAAAAAGATTAAAATAATCTTTTGCGGGGCGCCTGGGTGGCGCAGTCGGTTAAGCGTCCGACTTCAGCCAGGTCACGATCTCGCGGTCCGTGAGTTCGAGCCCCGCGTCAGGCTCTGGGCTGATGGCTCAGAGCCTGGAGCCTGTTTCCGATTCTGTGTCTCCCTCTCTCTCTGCCCCTCCCCCGTTCATGCTCTGTCTCTCTCTGTCCCAAAAATAAATAAACGTTGAAAAAAAAAATTTAAAATAATCTTTTGCAATCCATGAAGAAAAAAACAAACTGGTGACTGTTTTTAGGCTAGTGAGAAAAAAAAATGGAATGACTTTAATACGTATGTGGCATTTAACAAATTATTCTGTAGTTTTATCACATATTAGATGAACAGCTTAAAATAATTTGTGAATAACCTACCAAATCCAGGAACACTTTTGAGACTGGCTTTGAGGCAAATTTTCTCCAATCTGAGGTAGCTATATCTCATCAGACAATTCCACAGGAACATCCAGTCCATTCTTGTCCGATGATTCATGATAATGACACTTCTTTCTCCAGGAACGAATGCATCACCTGTTATAATAACTTTTACACCAAACATGGTCTCCAACAATGCCTAAGGAATAAACAATATAGGTATGTGACAATTTAAAGTTATAATTTCCCATAGGTAAATTGTATCATGTTCTGTAAAAATCTGATTTCTAGTAAGTCAAAGGCATAGTGTTGCTCAAGATTATGGCTTCTATAATAAATCTGGAAAAAGAAGTTAATCTGGAAGAATGAGAATATAAAGGCAGTATTTTTATTTTTAGTTTTATTAATTTAGGTTTCTGACAGTTTCCTAATTAAATGTTAGCTTTGATTGAAATCTTCAAGATATATTAACTTGAAAAAAGTGTAAAAGATACACAAGAAGATTCCACTACATAATTTTTTAAGGCTATAGATACATAGGATGATTACTTTCCAGAAAGGATAATCAAGAAATTTAGCACTGAGTACAGGGCTGAAGGAACAGAAAGTCAAAATCTTCATTTTATACCTTTCTCTATTATGATCTCTTTAAACAAACATACGTATCTATTTAACAATATATAAATAATAAACCAGATGTTTATAAAGTCCTGCAACCCTAGCACCTGCAACAGTGTCTGGCACCTGGAAGATGCCCAAATATTTGCTGAATTTGTTTAATTAACTTTTCTGCTAACCAGCCGTATAATATACGTGAAATATTGAGAGGAAAGTATATTCCATGCTGGAATTCTTGTGGAGAAAAAAAACAGGAAATAAGAAACCTTGATTTCAATCCCTTATTTAAATTTTCCAATAATTTATATATAACAAATTAATATAGGACTTCACTATGAATGGAGAGAAAACTGGCCCAAGACAGAGCAAAGGTAAGAAAATCAAAACTCTCCGGCAACAACATCATGAAAACCTCTAGAGAAGCACAGCACGTACAGTGCAGTTGAAACAATGAAAGTAAATGAACTACAGGTGTCTATGACATGGATGGCACACAAACATAATACTGAGAGAAGCGAAACAAACAAAAAGTGTCCTGTAGAAATTTTTTAAAACAGTAAGATATTTTAGGTGTATATAGCCAGTGAAATTGTAAAGAACAGCAAGGAAAGGGCTATCTTACAGTCAAGTTACTGGCTACTTCTACCAAATAGATGATTGTGATTTGAAAGCTAGATGGCTTGCTGGAGGGTGGCCAATATTCTAGTTCTTGACCTGGTTGATAGTTACACCTTAATATATAATTTTAAAGTGTGCGTTTATGTTTTATTAACTTTCAATACGTTTGTTACATTTCACAAAAACTTTTTTTTAAATAACATGACACAGGTGAACAACAGGACTTTAAAACAAAAATAGGACCAAGAAAAAAACAGTTCAAAGGGAATATCAGCTAAGGAAAAGTTAGAAATGTTTTATGCCCAAAGAATTATAGAGTCAGAGTGTTAACACCTTAACAGAGTAAAACAGGTATCTCACAGGACCCAGTGAGTTACTTTCCCACAGCAGAGATTCACTTTAGGGCATGGGTGTTTAACCTGACATCAAGTCCTAGAAGGACAGCCTTCAAGAAGTAAATAAACGTGCCAATACCATACTATCTTGATGATTACAGCTTTGTACTAGAGGCTAAAGTCCGGGACTCTGATGCCTCTAGCTTTGGTTTTCTTTTTCAAGATTACTTTGGCTATTCGGGGTCCTTTGTGGTTCCATACAAATTTTAGGATTGTTCTAGCTGTGAGAAGAATGCCAGTGCTATTTTGACTGGGATTGCATTGAATGTGTAGATTGCTTTGGGTAGTATTGACATTTTAACAATATTTGTTCTTCTAATCCATGAGCATGGAATGTTTTGCCATTTCTTTGTGTCTTCTTCAATTTCTTTCATAAATTTTCTATAGTTTTCAGCATACAGATCTTTTACCTCTTTGGTTAGGTTTATTCCTAAGTATTTTATGGTTCTTGAAACAAATGTAAATGGTATCGATTTCTTGATTTCTTTTTCTGTTGCTTCATTATTAGAGCATAGAAATGCAACAAATTTCTGTACATTGATTTTGTATCCTGTGACTTTGCTGAACTCATGTATCAGTTCTAGCAGCTTTTTGGTGGTCTTTTGGATTTTCCACGTAGAGTATCAGGTCATCTGCAAAAAAGTGGAAGTTTGACTTCTTTGCCTATATGGATGCCTTTTATTTCATTTTGTTGTCTGATTGCTGATGCTAGGACTTCCAACACTATGTTAGACAACAGTGGTAAGAGTGGACATCTCTGTCGTGTTCCTGATCTCAGGGGGAAAGCTCTTAGTTTTTGCCCATTGAGGATGATAGTAGCTGTGGGCTTTTCATTTATGGCTTTTATGATGTTAAGGTATGTTCCTTCTTTTTCTTTTTTCATTTTAATATTTATTTATTTTTGAGAGAAGGAGACACAGAATTAGAAGCAGGCTCTGAGCTGTTGGCACAGAGCCTGACATGGGGCTCAAACTCACAAGCAGTGAGATCATGATCTGAGCCTAACTAAGCCACCCACCCAGGTGCCCCAAGGTATGTTCCTTCTATCCCAACTTTCTTGAGGGTTTTTAAAGAAAGGATGTTGTATTTAGTCAAATGCTTCTCTGCATCTATGGACAGGATCATACCGTTCTTCTCTTCTCTTCTATTAATGTGATGGATTGCACTGACTGATTTGCAAATATTAAACCAGCCCAGGAATGAATCCCACTTGATAATTCTTTTAACATGCTGTTGAATTCGATTTGCCAGTATCTTGTTAAGAATTTTTACATCTGTGTCCATCAGGGATATTGGCCTGTTTTTCTCCTTTTTAGTGGGGTCTCTATCTGGTTTGGGAATCAAGGTTAATGCAAATCTATAAACATCAAGACATTATGGTACTGGAACAAAAACAGACACATAGACCAATGGAATAGAACCGAGAACCCAGAACTGGGCCCACAAACGTATGGCCAACTAATCTTCGATAAAGCAGGAAAGAGCATCCAATGGGAAAAAGTCTCTTTAGCAAAGGGTGCTGGGAGAACTGTAGAGCAACATGCAGAAGAATGAAACTGAACCACTTTCTTACACCATATTCAAAAATAAACTTAAAATGGATGAAAGACTTAACTGTGAGACAGGAAACCAATCAAAACCCTATAGGAGAAAACAGACAACAACCTCTTTGACTTCAGCTACAGCAACTCCTTACTCAACATGTCTCCAAAGGCAAGGGAAATAAAAGCAAAAACGAACTATTGGGACCTCATCAAGATAAAAAGCTTCTGCAATGCAAAGGAAACCAACAAAACTAAAACGCAACCAACGGAATGGGAGAAGATATTTGCAAATGACCTATCAGATAAAGGGTTAGTATCCAAAATCTATAAAGAACTTACCAAACTTAACACCTGAAAAACAAATAATCCAATGAGGAAATGGGCAGAAGACATGAACACTTTTCCAAAGAAGACATCCAGATGGCCAACAGACACATGAAAAGATGCTCGACATCACTCATCATCAGGGAATTACAAATCAAAACCACATTGAGATACCACCTCACACTGGTCAGAGTGGCTAAAGTTAACTCAGGAAACAAGAGATGTTGACAAGGACGTGGAGAAATGGGAACCCTCTTGCACTGTTGGTGGGAATACAAGTGTGCAGCCACTCTGGAAAACAGGTGGAGGTTCCTCAAAAAATTAAAAATAGAACTACCCTACAACCCAGCAATAGCACTACTAGGAATTTACCCAAGGGATACAGGAGTGCTAATTCACAGGGCCACATGTACCCCAATGTCTATGGCAGCACTTTTAACAAAAGTGGAAAATCATGGAAACAAAAATAGCCAAATTATGGAAAGAGCCTAAATGTCCATCAACTGATAAATGGATAAAAAAGATGTGGTTTATATATACAATGGAATACTACTTGGCAATGAGAAAGAATGAAATCTGGCCATTTGCAACAATGTGGATGGAACTGGAGGGTATTATGCTAAGCAAAATAAGTCCATCAGATAAAGACAGATACGCTATGTTTTCACTCATATGCGGAAGTTGATAACAGAAGACCATGGGAAATGGAAGGGGAAAAATAGTTTCAAAGAGAGAGGGGGCAAACCGTAAGAGACTCTTAAATACAGAGAACAAACTGAGGGTTGATGGGGGGAAGGTGAGGAGGTCACTTGTTGGGATGAACACTGGGTGTTGTATGTAAGTGATGAATCATGGGAATCTACTCCCGAACCCAAGAGCACACTATATACACTGTATGTTAGCCAACTGGACAATAAATTATATTTAAAAAAAGAAGAAATAAACATGGACCCCTCTTGAAAAAGTATACACGGGGCACCTGTGTGGCTCAGTTGTTAAGCATCCAACTCTTGATTTTAGCTCAGGTCTTAATCTCAGGGTCCTGAGTTCAAGCCTATGTTGTGCTCCACACACTAGGCATGGAGCCTAGTTTAAAAAAAAAAAAGGAAAGAAAGAAAAGTGTGAACAGGTACTTTGCTAAATGCCTATAGTTTTCATCATATTTTCAAAAGGGTCCATAACCACTCAAATAATTATAAGCCCCACTCCCCAAGTCTCTGAGCAGTCAAGTGTCTATGCAGAAGACTTCATGATAGAGAGGATCATGGCAGAGTCCTCTAGGCTTGGACCCACAAGCACATACTTGTAAGTATAAAGGGCCATCAACTCCCAAAATGAGTCACTGAATTATATGTCTTGGCCCAGAGGACATGTGTGAAGTCATCATCTATGGCTTATTAACTTGGATCAGCTCCATTCTGCTTTCCAAATGATATACTTTACAGTTTTTACAGAGAATTGAAATGCAGAATGCCCTTCCCTTAACTGGTAGAAAGATGACGTTGATTACTAATTGTGTGTTGCACCACAGAAGAGTTGTTAAAAATCTTAAAGCCTTATAAATCCCAAACCTCAGCCCTCATCTTTTCAGTGCAATTTCTAATACATGTATCCCGTGGATCCCAAAACAATCTTTCGCTTTTCATTATGGAAAATGTCAAAATAGATCCAGACTGTCTGTCCAGGAGCATATCATGTGGCATTCTCTCCCTTGCCATCCAGCACTCTATCAGAATGCACCTGAAAGTTATATATAACCTTTTGGACAGCCTAGATCTCAAACTCACATTCATCATTTGTAATACCAGATAAAACATAATCGAGTCAACGTTATTTACAGGTCTCACAAAGAATTACAAATATATACTACACAGAGGTAAAATTGAACGTCTGTAAAGAACTCCAGAATTCAAATTATCCAGATTAAAAACTGTTAAAAAGACACCATTCTTACATTTTTTTTCCTATTTCTAGTCTAGAAACTAGTATAGAAGACAAACTAATCTTATGAAATTTCATAATGCTTTATGGAAGCGATTTCTGAGGATCTTTTATAGACCACTGATTACTACTTCCAAGTGTTCCACCGTGTCTAAAGGTTCCCCTCATGGTCACAGAGAAATTGGTTTTACCAGTATGCCCAAGCTCTCATTTACCATTCCAATGACTCTTTATTTAGACTGAGCTAAAACCAACTCTGTGGCGTTCCTCATCTCCCAGTCTGCCTGGGCCTTTCAGACTCCACTTAGCCTCGCTCCTCAAATCGTTTGCTTTATTTAAGGTCTTGCAATCCCAAGTCATTCATCAAACACAGCATCCCTTTTCTTAGCAGCAGGCTATTTGTTCTAGGACTGGGCTGGAATCAGCAGGCTGTGGAAGAGACCTGTATCCTAGGTGGGGAGTTAGAAAATGATCTCTAAATCCCTAAGTCATGACTTACGGTGAAAGGACAGAACTCCAAACAGTTTTCAGAATCCCAGGTTATTAGCTAACAATTGGTCTGCCGGAAAGACTCCAAATTTTGAGAAGTAAACACTGCTCTTGGACACGTGCAGAGTGTGACCTTGACAGTATTGATTATGCTGAATAGAAATGTCCCCAAATGGAATGACCAAAGACCACCGCTCACTGTAGAAATGTACCAAGAGAATGAATGGACACTCTGCAGACTGTTCTGGAAGGATTTCTTACACAAGTAGGTTAGTTTTCAAAATGAAGGGTCTCTGGTTTACAACAACTAAGTGAAGCTTACAGAAGACTTTTTAGAAATATCTACTTAGTACAGTTAATCTGTGAGTTGTTTATTTACTTTTCTGGAGAAATACTTTGTAAATAAGCATGCTCTAGTGGGTAAATTCCATGTATGTTTGAGGGCTGTAATGAAACAATGGACTTTGTATCTTTAAAATAATTTAAAAATCTACCTCTAAAAATTCACAGCCTGAGAAGTCACCTTCTGTCCTCTAACAAAGGAAGTAGGAGTCTCTCATCAAATGAAAGACAGAAACAGGTCAAACTGTGTATATCTACAGCTAGGAAAGATAGTTTAGGTAGAACACCATTACCTCCACAAGGCCAGAGGTCATATCCGTCCTGTTCGTCATTACATTCCAGCAAAATGCTCAGCACATAGTGGACACTTAATAAATAGTTGCTGGACTAATGTTCTAGGATCCTGCTAATTCTGCCATAGACAGCAGTTAACAAAACTTACCAAAAAATCCTTCCTGCTGTCATGAAAGGAAAAAGAAATTTTGCATTAATGTATAAGGAGGATCCACACTGATACTGTAAGATCATAAATATTCAATGCAAAGTACTTCCTACTGGAAAAATAAAAGAAAATAAATAAGCAAGGGACTGCTGCTTCCAGACCTGACAAAATAAGCGGTATTAGTCTTACCACTGAGCTGAGTTGCAGGAAAATAAGGTCATAATGAATTATACAGGTGAAAACTCTGTTATGAAACCACTGAAGAACCCAACATAAATTCTAGAACTTGAAAGTACAGTACATTTTATAAATGTTTATTTATTTATTTGAGAGGGAGGGAGAGAATCTCAAGCAGGCTCCACGCTATCAGCATGGATCATCACGTGAGCTGAAATCAAGAGTCAGATGCTCAGCTGACTGAACCACCCAAGCACCCTAAAAGTACAGTATTTTAAACAGAAATCCTCCGTGTGAACAAAACAGCAGTTAAAGGTGGCAGAAGAAAGGGTCAGTGAACTTGGTGACTTGTGTTAACAGTACAAACAACCTAACCTACAACTCTAGTCCCAAAAGGGGATGAGAGTGAAAGGAGCAGAAAAAAATGTGAGGAAATAACAGCCCCAAATTTTCCAATTTGGAAAAAACAAAGCTACCGATCCAAGAAGCCCAATGACACACAGCAAAATTAACATCAAGAAAACTAGGACCTAGGCATAACATGACCAAAACAAACTGCTAAAAAAGAAAAACAAGAAATCTTAAAAGCAGCCAGAGGAAAAGGGCACATTATATAAATGGAAGCAACAACATACATGCTAACTAACTTTTCAACAAACAAGGAGAGCCTAAGACAGTAGAATGTGAAAGTTGGAAAAGAAGGAGGAAAATGTCATCCCAGAAATTTCACAATCAGCAAACTATACTTCAAAAATGAAGGCAAAATAGGGACGCCTGGGTGACTCAGTCGGTTGAGCATCTGACTTCAGCTCAGGTCATGATCTCACGGTCCACGGGTTCGAGCCCTGCGTCGGACACTGTGCTCACAGCTCAGAGCCTGGAGTCTGCTTCGGATTCTGTGTCTCCCTCTCTCTCTGCCCCTCCCCCCGCTCACACTCCATCTCTGTCTCAAAAATAAAAAAAAATAAACACACATTAAAAAAAAAAATGAAGGCAAAATAAAAGAAAACCATCTACAGGAGCCCTGACTACAAGAAAACCTAAAGGAAGTTCTTCAGGCTGAAGGGAAAGGACACTAGACAGAAACTCTAATATACAGGAAAAACAAAGGATACTATGAATGGAAAATATTTAGATAAACATAAGAGATTATATTCTATGATTTCTTTGAAAGAAATAGGGCCATGTAAAGCAAAGAATTATAACACTGGATTGTCGAGTTTATTTTGTGAGCAGACAGAGTAGGACAGCAGCAGCACAAAGGATGTGGGAATGAAAGTCCTACACTGTCACAAGCCTTACACTTTATGCAGTGTGCTAATAAATACCAACTCCAAGGACACTGTGACATACTAAGGATACATTATGTAATCCCTAGGTTGTGACTAAATTGTGTTCATACAGACACACCATTTTCTTTCAAAAAAGACGAGGAGGGAATATTGTACAACTCCTTTTATGAAGCCAGCCAGCATAATTCTGACACCAAAGTTTGGGCTAGTCTGACCAGGGCACTTCTCACCCAACAAGTATTTATTAAGGGGTACCTCGTTCCAAGTATTTCGGCAACCTAGGTCTTTGGCTTCTCAAAGGCTTTGTAGGACTATTCCTTACCACCTTTCCTCTTCCACTGTGAGGAATCACCACACCACCGAGACTGATTGTGTTAGTAGTTACCAGATTTTTTTTCCCTTACGAAGTGAGGCATTCCCTGACTTGAAAGAACTCCAAACCTTCTTTTAAAAAATTTTTTTTTCAACGTTTATTTATTTTTGGGACAGAGAGAGACAGAGCATGAACGGGGGAGGGGTAGAGAGAGGGGGAGACACAGAATCGGAAACAGGCTCCAGGCTCTGAGCCATCAGCCCAGAGCCCGACGCGGGGCTCGAACTC
The DNA here is from genome assembly GCF_014898765.1 of Herpailurus yagouaroundi. Taxonomy (NCBI): domain Eukaryota; kingdom Metazoa; phylum Chordata; class Mammalia; order Carnivora; family Felidae; genus Herpailurus; species Herpailurus yagouaroundi. The sequence continues at coordinate 25,058,696 of NW_024412419.1, read as the reverse complement.
ACGGACCGCGAGATCGTGACCTGGCTGAAGTCGGACGCTTAACCGACTGCGCCACCCAGGCGCCCCCAAACCTTCTTCTTTTAAAACAATCAAGAGGTACCAGTTAACTTCTTACCACTGTAAGTTAAAGTCACGTGACCCTGACCAATCCTGAAAGATTCTTCTTATCACCTAGATATGGCAGCAAACTAGGTTTAATCTCAGCTCTGCTTAAATAATTTGCTTATGCGTATGGCCTTCAGCAAATTATTTAATTTCTCAAAGCTTCTACTTCTTCGCTAAAGTGGTGATAACGGTGGTGCCTGAAATGAAGACATCCTAAAGCCCCTAGCACAGTACCTGTCACATAAGTGCTTTAACAGCTATAATCATCATTACCCTTCCAATAACAACTTGTCATTCCTCTCCTTAATCCGGAACCAGTTATTTATCGTCTACCAGTACACTCTAAGTCCCTTTCTTTGTGCCTGTAGATTAAGTTCAAATAGAGAAAAGAAACGGGGAAGAGGAAAGGGAGGAGGGACAGAGAGAGATGGGGGACTACTTTTAGTTTAACGATACCACATTTCATAAAACATATCTGAATAAATTTTTTTAACAAAATAACCTTTGACAAGGCACAAATGCAATTCTTAAAATTATTCACCAGAAGAATCCTTTCTAAAATATGAAAAGGGTGCACTGTAAACAACTCCTCAGCCTCCAGGGGAGGAGTCCGCAGCATTAGTCTACCTTCTTCTCTGCAAATGGAACCTCGGCCGTCCGCCTGAGGGCAACTAGGCAACAGCATTTCAAAGGACACAGGGTGAAGAAAGACCCTTCAACACTTGAAGGAAAAGGATTCCCTCCCTGTTTTCCTTGTCGGGTATGTCCCCATCACCTCTACCATGACTGGTCAGTAAACCCAGGAACATGAAGTTTCAGCTGTTGCTCAGGAAAAAGAAACAACAGAACAGTCTCAGGAAACAACCTATTCAAGGTAAAGGCAGCTACATGGGTGCCCCTCCATTCCTGGGGAAGGCACTGTGGGTTAGCAGCAACAGGGAAGGGCTGAAGCAGCTTTAATCCAGACAAGGCAGGAGTCTGGGCCAGCTCAGAATCACAGGGAAATGTGCTCAGAGCTGTATGCACTGACGTTGCAGAAAACACCTGTCTGTTCCAAGAATCTACTACACATTTTGTACGCACTTACATTTACAGATGTTCTCATTCTAGCCCACAGTCAGGAAATCACTTTATTCCTAAATTCTGTGGTTACTGGGAAGAATTAAATCAATCACATCAATGTCAAAAGTTCAAAACAACAGTTTCATCTCAATCTTAAATTGTCATTATTCGTAAAATAAAGGGAAATTGAAGAATTTTTACATCATTAACTATATCTTTAGATTTGTGCATTTTGCAACATGTAAAGTATACATCAATGAAGGAAATAAACTTCATGAGGAATATAAAAGAAAACTCTTCATTTGGAATATGGCTCTTAGATATTACTTCAAGGACACGAATTATATTTCATGTTCTCTAGTTTCTGTATTTCCTCTAAATGCTAACGTACCTCTTATGAAACAGAAAGGATTCACATGCTTATCACGTTATCAAAGGGTAACATTCGAGTAACTCTGACTCTAGCTTACCACAGGTAGTGTGAGCCAAGTTGCCACGAGGCGGTTGTTGATCCAGCGATACCAAGATGGGTTTACAAACATCAAAGGTAAAAAGGGACCCAGCATGAATATGCTTCCAAAAAAGCTTCCCCAAAACAGAGTGAGTATGAAGTAAATCCCTTTCCATGACACCATGATTCTGAAAGATATGTAAAGAAAAAAAAAAGAATATATTTTGTTACTATACATATAAACTGCCCAAACTGAGAATGCATAAAATAATCTTAAATTACAAGGCCACAGAAAAGGCTCTGGTAAAGAATTTAAAAGCTTGAATACCATAAAGGTGACCCTCTTATATGTCCTACAGGTCTAACAAATTTCCAGTACATTAGAAATGAATACTCTCAGCAGAGTAAGTGTCTGATTCCTCCCCCCACCCCAAAGCTATATTATTTAAGAAGCGCCTTTGGTTTTTTTAAATCTAGTTATTAGTATTAACATAAACATGTATGAGTTACCCAATACAAACTCTTAAAATATTCCAGAGGTTTTTTTATATCCTACTATAAAAAGTCGACTTAATGGGCCAAGAATTACAGAACAGTTTCCCAAGGGTAATCATGCCTAAAAGCGTTGACAATCTTATAGAGTGCACTAAATTTTTTTTTTTAAACCTAGAAATGCTGGGGCTCCTGGGTGGCTCACTCAGTTGAGCGTGACTCTTCATTTTGGCTCAGGTCATGGTCATGGCTCATGGCTCATGGAATAGAGCCCCATGTCAGGCTCTGTGCTGACAGCACAGAATCTGCTTGGGATTCTCTCCTTTGCTCTCTCTCAAAATAAATAATTTTTTTTTTAATGTTAATTCTTCACACTAGAACCTGAAAGTAAGGTCTCTGGGCAACTGTTCTTAAACTGGCTTTTTCTTTATGAGCTGAAAGAATAAAGAGAAGTCAGATTCCTCACTTTATTTGCCAAAAGATTACTTACAGGTTCCTCATAACCAAAAACACTTAATATTGACATTTTAAAAGAAACTGTTGGAAACACAGTTTAAAATGAATAATCAAACATTTGATTTTATAACCTAACCTATATTAGAGCAACAATATGTTTTGCCTCAGGATAATACAACTGTTGGAATCATTAAAATTCTGAAAACAATAATGGCCTTAAATTTTTCATTTTACAAAAGGTATTCCAGTGATCAAGACCTGTGATTCTTTTTAAATATTCAGAACAGGAAACAAAATTTCAAATGTCAAAGTGCTTTAATAAATGTCAGACAATAAAACAGGTCAAATCCCTTAACAACACAGATTCGACTTTATCTGGGTACAGAGTATGTTTTTAAATCTCTACCAATACTTGACGGTGTGTATACAAAATCCTTCCAAGTACAAAGAGAATGAGTAAGAACTGTTTTTTTCTGAACTCTAGATCTGAACTTCTAAGTAGAAGTCGGGTGAGGGACTGAGGGTACAGAGAAAAACCACTGAACTGCAGTGACCACTTTGCTCACCCAGGGCCCAGAAAGGTGTGTGTGTGTTCCTCCACACCCTCAGCTTTGCTTGGTGAGGCCTAGGTTCTCCTCTTCACACTGAAAGATGACACTCTTGGCAGCTTTTATCGAGTCTTTAGATTTAAGCTTTTTTTACACAGGAAAAAGAAAAAGACCATCTGCAGTGCTGCTCCTCTATCTGAAACCCTGTAACTCCCTTTTTTGCTGTTTCTGCCAATTAGCCATTAGCTGGCTCTGTTTAGACACTTAAGAACGGGACTCTATACTGTATACTTAAGACATACCTCTTCCTCACTTAGTAAACTATTTCTCATTTGATGTGATTAAACTCTTTTAACTCCGTATATTTCTTCTCTTAGATATCACCTAATAACATCTCATTTTACAGTAATGAAGCGGAGGACCAGAAGAGTTCCGATGACTTTCCCATGTCCCCAGACCAGCTGGAAGCATCAAGCCTTTCTGCCTTCTACTTCTTTCATGATATTATACTACGTCCTTCTCGCCGAGTGGCCGGGAATGAGAGGCCCGAGTCAGCTTCTAAACACGTATGTAAATACAGACTCAAGTAGAAAAGGATGTGTCCCATGAACATACAGGGGTTATTCAGGCCAAGTCTCATCTAAAATTACTTTTCTGTCCTGCTCCTGTCTTTTCCCTAACTTCTCAATCATTTGTTCAATAATAAGCATACAAAGAGATCCTACTGTGTGCCAGGCTCTGTGCTAGTCACTTGGGGATACCACAGTGAGTATGACAGTCATACCAAGCTCTCATCAATCATGGCCTATCTCCTCCTCACGAACTTCTCCCTGGCTCTGCATTTAATCCAGTGCCATCCGGTCTTCTTCCAAGTCTCACAGGTTTCACAGACAAACACGGTTAACAGTTATGACAGCTACACGCTTATTTAGAATAGCTAAAATGGGGGGGGGGGGGGACCTGGCAATACCAAGTACTGGTGAGGATGCAAAACATTAAGAACTCGCACACACTGCTGGTGGCAATGCAAAATAGTATATATGCTTACCATGTAACCCAGCAATTCTACTAGCAAATATACAGGACAAATGAAAACTTATGATGACACAAAAACCTGTACACAATTGTTTATAGCAGCTTCATTCATACTTGCCAAAAACTGGAAGCAACCCAAATGGGGCGGGGGATAGGCAAACAAATCCACAGACCAGATACCTACAGCTTCTCGCTCAGGAAGGAAACCTCTTTTCCTTCATAAAATGTCCTTATGTAATCACCTAACAACTAAAATGTGCAGTAGCATTGTTCTCATATTCTACTAGGTATACTAAGAAATAAGTGCAATTCAATGGGATACATGCTACAATAGAAGGTATAACAGAGCATGCAACATGTGTTAAGGATAGTTCAAGGTAAGGCAGGATGACTGTACTAAAAGGGATTAAAGAAGGCACTGGACTCTTGGAGGATATGAGGCTGGGGGTGGGAGAGATTATTCCAGGCAGTAAAACAAAAAATGCAGAGTCACAGAAATACAAAACAGCATGGCTTAAGCAGGGAACTGTAACTCATGAGATTTCAATTAGGTATAGTGTACCCATTGGGGAGCTGCAAGAAATCACAAGAGCACAGGTCCCAGGGACAAACTGCACACACCCAGGCCAGGACAGCCAAGAAATACCACCTGTAGCATGTCACCATGGGTAAGAAAAAAACCTAGGGCCTATGACTCATGTTTTGGGATAAGTGGTAAGGGTGCATATATAAGTGTCGACTCAATGAGTAAATAGATTGGTTTTGTTAAAAGCCTTAAGAGCAAACAGCTTCTCTTCCCTTCAAAACTGACAGCACATGGAACTTGTCAGCAAAAATCCCAGCATAGACAGATGCTGGTATCAAGGTCTGGGACCATCTGCTCCAGCTCCACCACGCAAAAGCCTGATATCGTGACCACATCACTTCATCTGGATGCTTACAGATGAGGAAGTTGGGGAAACTCTGAAAGGCCTACCTTTTGAGCACCTAATATTTGCCAGGCACTTTACAGAAGGCTCCTGGTCGTTACATATTTAACACCTACATACTGAACTATTCATAAGCAATGAAAAGATCCATAATAGGTAAATAATTCGAAATTTTGCTGAAACTCCCAAATTTGACTACTCCGAGGCTGGTGTCAAAAAACAAATCATTTAGGTAGTAATAATCTGGTCAACTGTCCAGTATCCTAATCTCAATGGCCCTTTATTCTGTCTCAGTTACCTCCTAAGCACTTGGTAGGGCAAGTTAGATACACAGTGGATTTGTAAATTTGAGGTTTTAAAAGGACCTTACTATATACCTTGATGAGTCAAGCATGTCTTAAAATAGGCACTTTACAAACATTCTCATCTAATCAAAACAAGAGCCTCAAAAGTAAGGTATCAGTAATATCAGTGGTATTTGCAGGTACAGAACTAAGGGACTTGGTTCCCCAGCACTGTTAATACTGACAGAGGTGCACTAAAGAGCCTATCTATACCCAGGGGCACTCCCAGAAAACACAGTGGAGAGTTTGGAACTGGTGGTATAAGAAAGATTTAAAGACAAAAAAAATAAATAATGAGTAATAAAAGTAAGAAAGAGTTAAGCATATTGTTTAAGCCCATCTTCTCTAAAGAAGGTAAAACTGGGCTTCTAGATTAGGGGACACACAGTGGGATTAAGTAACCCTACACATAGAGAATCCTAAAGCTGAGACCCAGACCATCTTTCCTCACTGGGCTTTCAGGTGGCTGGGAACAAGAGTTTAGTCCTAGTCCAGTGCTCTCCAATAAAACCTCATGCAGTGATGGAAATGTTCAGTAGCTGTGCTGTCCAGTATGATAGCCAATAGCTGTATGTAGCTAATTCAGCTGAGGAGTTATTCATTGGATGTGGCAAGTGGCTACTGTACTGAATAGCACCGCTCTAGGCAGACTACTGGGGCGCACTTCTCTGGGGATCTGAGCAGACATTGAGGAAAAACAATATAGAAGCACCGGGGGTACCCTAATAAACAGTCCACTTGGATCATCCTATAGTGAAGCCCAAAGTTCATGTAAGCCTCACCTACGTACAAGTTCCTCAATGGCTTTTTAAGTCCCCTATTTTTCACTGTAAGCAGATAAAGAGACATCTGAGAAAAGTCTGTAACATAACATTAGAGACTAAAACAGAAAAAAAAATAAACTTGAAGGAAACAAACTATTCAGGAAGAAGAAAACTATCTTAAACATATCAGATTAAAAAAAAATACTGCATCTAGTAAACAAAAACGTGAGGAAACATTGAGAGTAAACGAGCTATTGGAAGTTGACCACATACAACGTTGAGCAAAAATTAAAAACTCAGAGTTGAAAAATAAAACAGAGGAACCCCCCCCGCCAAAGTCAAGAAGATAAAGGGCTGGAGAAAAAGAAAGCATTAGAGGACCAAACAGGAGGTCCCATATGCAAATCATATGAGTGCTAAAAAGAGAGTAGTGAGGAATTGAAGGGGAAGAAACCAACAACAAAAGAATTTTTAAAATTTTTCCTCCAAACTTGGTGAACAGGACACTCCACGTTAACAGGGCCTGCTGAAAGCTAGGATAATGGATGAAAACATGCTCACCAAGGCACAGCACTGTCACGTTCAGGACAGAGAAGACAAAAGGACATTCTACAAAACTTCTAGAGAAGGTAGAGGAGCAGGTCACAAAGGATTAAAAATGAGATTGGCTTTGGACTTCTCAGTAGAAACATCTCAAGAGCAATACCAGAAGTAAGATGAAACACAACAATGCCTACAAAGTTCTCAAGAAAATTATTTATCCAGTCACTTTATCAAGGATAACAGAATAACATTATCATACATGCAAGATCTCAAAGGTACCTCCCATACAATCTTTTTTCAAGAAACTATTAGAAAATGGCCTTCCTAAAACAAAGACTAATGGAGATGAAACATGGGAAATGAGAGCTCCCACATAGGTGAGAGGTCCAGGGAATCTCCAAGAAGATCATGAACGAAGATCTGAGGATGACAGTCATGCACAAGACAGAGAAGGTGTCCAGTCCAAATTGGGGATGGGTAACTCAGAATAAAGACTCTTTGAAAGCTGTATCACCAAATTCCTTATTCCTAAACAAACTATCTTTTGGAGCCAAGAACAGAATGTCCAGGTGAACCCTGGCACAGATTCTAATCTGCACTTGGCTTCTTGAACACGTTCTGATAAAATTCCTGCAGGCCAGCTGATGACACTCATTTATCTACCATAAGTACTCTGTTTTGATCTACTCCTGAAACGTGGGAGGGGGGTGTTCAAGGTGAATTTAGGAGAAAACATATTCCCACCAGAAAGCCAGAATCTGCAGACTCCAGCCAGATGCCCTGACTATGGTGAGCGCTGGACTGTGGTTTTTTTAGGACTCATTTATGTATGAACTTGCCCACTAACTTCCCCAGAAACAGATCTGGTCAATGTTCTGGGACACCAAGGTCAGACTACCACCCAGAGATTCTGCACCTCTAGGAGCCTTCATCTAATGATACATTACGCTACTTGCTTCTCAACTTTTTTTTTTTTTTTTTTTAAATTTTTTTTTCAACGTTTATTTATTTTTGGGACAGAGAGAGACAGAGCATGAACAGGCGAGGGGCAGAGAGAGAGGGAGACACAGAATCGGAAACAGGCTCCAGGCTCTGAGCCATCAGCCCAGAGCCTGACGCGGGGCTCGAACTCACGGACCGTGAGATCGTGACCTGGTTGAAGTCGGACGCTTAACCGACTGCGCCACCCAGGCGCCCCAACTTCTCAACTTTTCAAATACATACATACATACATATGTATATATATACAGCTTAGGGATACATACATAGGTGATAAAATCTGAAAGAGAAATAATGACTAATATAAAATATTAGTCATAATAATATATTATGACTAATATAAAAATGACAATATAAAAGTTGTCATGGGGGAGTCCACAGGAGACTGGCAATATTCTATTCTTTTAAGGATGGTGGCTACTAATATACTCACCAACAGTGCCATTTAAAGTAGTGTTCTTTATGCACTACTCTTAGAAGCTAGATGAATAAATACTTCACACCCAGACACAATCACACTGATTTAGTTCTTTCATAAACATAAGTGAAATATGTATGAGTTGATTAATTTCTTTTAAATCCAACAACATTTTTAAATCCCTGGATGCATGTTAATTTGCATGACCTGATTCTTTTTTTTTTTTTTAATTTTTTTTTCAACGTTTATTTTGGGACAGAGAGAGACAGAGCATGAACGGGGGAGGGGCAGAGAGAGAGGGAGACACAGAATCGGAAACAGGCTCCAGGCTCCGAGCCATCAGCCCAGAGCCCGACGCGGGGCTCGAACTCACGGACCGCGAGATCGTGACCTGGCTGAAGTCGGATGCTTAACCAACTGCGCCACCCAGGCGCCCCTTGCATGACCTGATTCTGATGAATATTTCTGCATTTTTCAGAATTTAGTAACATACACACATCTGTCTCGCCTGATGAAATGGTTTGCTGCTTTATTCCCCAGTGAGAACTGTATTTGTTTTCCTTTCAAGTCACAAAGACAGACGAGACGCTCAGAGCTAAATTTAACATTTAATTTGAGAAGCAAAGATTAGGGTTATTATTATCTCTTTCTCCTCTTACAACCTTTTTATTCTTTTTTCTTTTTAATTGTTTTTTTCAACGTTTATTTATTTTTGGGACAGAGAGAGACAGAGCATGAACAGGGGAGGGGCAGAGAGAGAGGGAGACACAGAATCGGAAACACGCTCCAGGCTCCGAGCCATCAGCCCAGAGCCTGACGCGGGGCTCGAACTCACGGACCGCGAGATCGTGACCTGGCTGAAGTCGGACGCTTAACCGACTGCGCCACCCAGGCACCCCAGAACCTTTTCATTCTTATTGGCATTATCATTATCATGTATGTCTTTTATTGTAAATCAGTTTAAATTCTTTTAGGAAGCAGATTGTTAATAAAAAATAAATTTAAAAGAATGTTAACATTAGTGACCTTATTCATCATATTTTACTTAAAAAACAGTCTCTATACATGGAAAATCCGATAGACTCCACCAAAAGTCTGTTAGAACTGATACATGAATTCAGCAAAGTTGCAGGATACAAAATCAATGTACAAAAATCAGTTGCATTCTTATACACTAACAATGAAGCAACAGAAAGACAAAGAAACTGATCCCATTTACAATTGCACCAAGAAGCATAAAATACCTAGGAATAAATCTAACCAAAGATGTAAAAGATCTGTATGCTGAAAACTATAGAAAGCTTATGAAGGTAATTGAAGAAGATATAAAGAAATGGAGAAATCACTGGACTGTTACACTAAAGAATTTAAGTTCAAGATATTCTGAAGACAAAAAGGTATACTCCTTTAACAAGCAAATCACCAAAAGAAACAAATGAACAAAAATAAGCCAAAGACACAGAAGGTAAAACACCTTTCTGTATCAACTTAGCAATCACAAGGCAGGCGGATGAAGCTGAAAGGATAATGTATGAGGTTTGCTCAGGCACCTTTACCTGTTTGGGAAAATGACACAGACAGTAACAGCAAAGCCAGACAAACTACACAGTTTCATTCTTCCTGAAGCAGCACAAGAGAATAATATTTTCCCAGATACTAGAAGAAGCTGCAAGGTAAGCAGGCACTTAGTTACGATCATTTAGATGAAATAAAACCACAGTTTACCAATTCTGGTAAACCCAACAGGAGGTTAAAGAGCACAGAATGGGGTCAAACCTCAGTTAGACCTACCCAAAATGAAGCTGGATTTCAGTAAACAAGTCTGCTAACTCCCTCTGGCGGGGAGGGGTCCATTCTGAGAGTTTCTAGCACATCTAGGATTATGTTAAAATGACTCTATCTTATTAAAGTTTAGTGAGAGAAGAAATTATCTGTGTAAATACTCAGTTATCTCTAAACCCTGATGCAATTCTTTCTCTTTCTCTTTTTTCTTTTTTCTTTCTCTCTCTCTCTCTTTTCTTTCTTTCGAGAGACACTGCAAGCCGGGGAGGGGCAGAAAAAGGAGTGAGAATTCCAAGTCCCACTGATGTGGGGCTCAAATTCACGAATTGCAAGATCATGACCTGAAAGAGTTAGAAGCTTAACCGATTGAACCACCCAGGTGTCCCAACCCTGATGCAATTCTTTTACTGAAAGTGTACTTAAAGTTGATACCTAGAGGGACACGTGGGTGGCTCAGTCAGTTGAGTATCGGACTTCGGCTTAGGTCATGATCTCGTGGTCTGTGAGTTCGAGCCCCGCATCAGGCTCTGTGCTGACAGCTCGGAGCCTGGAGCCTGCTTCAGATTCTGTTTCTCCCTCTCTCTCTCTCTGCCCCTCCCTCACTCATGCTCTGTCTCTGTCTTAGAAATAAATAAACTTTAAAATTTTTTTTAAATAATAAAAAAGTTGATACCTAGTAAGAAGCAGACAGTATATACTGTATGATTCTATTTGTTTAATGTTCAAAAATAGAAAAAATAATTTATAATGTTAGAAGTAACATTAATGGTTATACTGGGAGGTACGGAGCATGGGTAGTGACTAGAATGGGCACCAGGGGCTTCCAGGATTTTGGCAATATTCTGTTTCTTGATTTGCGTGCTGGTTGCATGTGGTGTATTCACTTTACAAAAATTTGTTGAGCTATACATTTGTGATCTATTTACTTTCCTATACGTATCTTTTTAAAACTTTTTTATTTATTTATTTTGAGAGAGAGAATGAGAGAGAGAGCATGAGCGGGGGAGTGGCAGAAAGAGAGGGAGAGAAAGAGAGAGATGAACCCAAGCAGGTTCCATGCCATCAGCGCAGAGCCGGCCATGGGGCCCCACCTCATGACCAGGAGGATCATGACCTGAGCCAAAATCAAGTGTCAGAGGCTTAACCAAATAAGCCACCGAGGTGCCCCTCTATATGTTTATTTCAACAGTATTTACCCCAAAAAGTTATATATGTAATAATTTAAACTGGATACCTTGTAAGTAATCACCTCCACATATGAAGTTTATAAGAAGAAAATACAAAGGGTCCATAAACATGACGAAATGTTCAACCTATTTTCAAGAAAGTGGAAATTAAGACAACAAAACACCGAGGCACCTGGGTGGCTCAGTCAGTTGAACATCTGACTCTTGATTTCAGTGCAGGTCACGGTCTCATGGTTCATAAGTTTGAGCCCCACGTCGGGCTCTGCACTGACAGCATGCAACCTGCTTGGAATTCTCTCTCTCCTCTCTCTCTGTCCTTCCCCTGCTTGCTCTGTCTCTCAAAATAAATAAATGAACATTAAAAACAAAAAGTTAAAAAAAATACCAATTGTTTTCTTACCAGATTGACAAAAATGTCTAATTTTTGCCTTTGGTATTCTAAACATCATTTGTTGATGTCTTTGCCTTCACAGCTGAAAGAAGTATACATTTTAGAGGGCACACTGGTAAGTGAGCTGTAATAATACATATAAGCTATAATAATTTTGAATATGCCTATCATCATGAATTCCTTCTAAGTATTTACCCCAGAGAAATACTCAACTGCGTGTACAAAGATCTTTGTACACGCAGTTGAGCATTATCTGTAACCAAAAAATCAGAAACATAAATGTCCACTGATGGGAGAAGGGCTAAACTGTGGTACAACCAACGATCATGGAACACTATGCAGCAGGTGGAAAGAATGAGGTCAAACTGTATTTTCTAAAATGAACAGTTCTCTAAGATATATTGCTAAGTGAAAAAGAGTATGATACTATTTTCAAAAGAGGGGAACCACACCCCTGGGAAAAAAAAACTTATGCTATATGGTTTATATAAATAAATGTAAATGCACATAAATCTGTCTATAAGGACACATAACGTTTCCATGGTCTGTAAAGATGGAAGAGGCTGTGACTAAGGCTGGTGGTCAAAGAGAAATAGATGCTTTCTTTAATGTTTTAAAAAGAGACATTTCCATGTGATACTTACATAGCAAAATGGGAAGAAGCAGAAAAGAGAGGTAAAAGAGAAAGAATGAAAAAAAAAAAAAAAAGCACCGTCAACATAGCCAAAACAAGTCAGCTTGTCAGGTGCCAGCAATACCTATTTCTCCACAATTCCATAATCAAAGTAAAAATGATTAAATGTTGAGGTAGAAATAAGTCCTATCTCTTAGACAAATTACTGTTTGTCATACTATCAACTCAAAGTTTTACAGACAAATTAAAAACTACAATTAAAAACAAACTGAGACAGGAATGGTAAAGTTCATACCCTGGGTAAGCTAAAAGTACGCCAGCACCCACTCAAAACCACCGCTGAATTTATTTTATAGCATTTATCCATGTTAACTTGAAGTTTAAGCTCATGTTCCATTTTTCACTTCATGAGACACAGAGCCAACTGGTAAAATGTGCAAAGAGCTAAGTGATGGAGGTATATAGACTGTCGGAAAGCAAGCAAGGAGTTTCCTGAAACTCTTTGTATACACAAAATAGGAGCCCATGAATACATGTGTATAAAAGTCTCATAAGGATAAAGTTCTAGCAGAAAGCAGTTATTTTAAAAGTTTCTAAAAACAGAATGTTCATTTCTGACTATCCCCATGGATACTTTAATCAAAAGCATACTCTTAAAAAGACAGAAAAGGAAAAAGTTAACAGCTGTCTAAATTTACCAAGTTATTTCGATCATTTAATTCTGATCATTTAAACAGGGAATAAGTACCAATTAGAGTCATTCCACAGTCATTAAAAACTCATATAATAATATCTGCACTATTAAACACTAACCATCTTCAGACAAGGTACTGCAAAGAGTAACATAGAGTCTCTGCCCTCCTTGGCAATATCATCTAGGTGCAGAAAGAAGAACACATCTGAAAAGGAGGGAGGAAGCAACACAAGGAAGTATATATTAAATGCCAAGTTCATGAAAAATCAGTAAGCTTGACAACCAGCTTGCAAAATCTTAGAAGTCTAGAGATAGAGTTAAGATCATTGAGCTTTAAACATCTTTCAATTTCATAGATGATTCTCTCATTATGCCAGTGAAGAAAGTGGGGAGCAGAAAGGTTGAGGGATCTGACCTGTGCTTACAGTGGCACAGCCGGTGGCAATGGAGCTAGGCTAAGACCTTCCACCAGCTCAGCGTTCCTTCCATTAGACAAGAATCATAGATGGCTAAGGCAACCAACTGAAACATGAAGAATTAAGATGCAAACGAGGTCTGGGCTTAGAGGAAGGACAGTAGTGAGTCAAGCTAGGACTAAAAGCAAGGGAAAGAGGCTACCTCTTAACATTCTTGATGGTGCATACTGTGCAGTGATTGGGTTAGTTATGAGAAAGATTTCCCAAAGTCTCGGGATTTCTGTTGGGTTTTGTTTCTTCCAAATTGTTTCAAACAAAATGAACTGTTAACAGCAAGCATTTTTTTCATGAAAATGCCACCACTTCTTTTTCTGCAAAAATGGCAAGCACACTCACTACATTTCAACAATTTCCTGTTGTTATAGAAGTTTCCTTGTAAGATGTAAAAGTTAAAACCACATACACCCACACTAAGTGGAACACTACTATATTAAATCATTTCAGAAAAACTGGTTAGTACAACTCTCTTATACCTCTTACCTATTATTCAAGAGACTACCATCCTTGATCCAATGACTTACAGTCCTCAGAATGTTAGAGTACCACATAACCCAGCAATTCCACTCCTAGATATATATACCTAAGTGAAATGAAAATATATGTCCACATAAAAACATATAGATGAATGTTCATAGCAGCGCCATTCATAATAGTCAAAAAGTGGAAACCCAAATGTCCTTCATTTGATAAATGGACAAACAAAAGGGGTTTAGCCATCAGTGGCTATCATTCAACAACAACCAGAAATGGAGTGAAGTACTTGATACATGCTACGACACAGACAACTTTGAAGATATTAATGCTAAGTGAAAGAAGCCGATCACAAAAGTCCACATATTGTATGATTTCATGTATATGAAATGTCCAGAAGAGGCAAATCTGTAGAGACAGAAAGTAGATTAGTGGCTCCCTATGGCTGGATGCAGGTGGAATGGGAGTGACTGGAGGGTAAAAGAATGTTCTAAAATTAGACAGTGATGATTGCTGCACAACTCTGAACAGTCTAAAACCATTACCTGTACACTACTCTTTAAATGGGTGAACTGTATGGTATGTGAATTATATCTCAGAACAAAAAAAGTTCATTAGCTGGGAGATTACCAAGACACAAGTAACTCTAACCACTTTACCCTGAAGGCCGTGAATAGTGAAGGAAAAGAGAAACTGTAAGGATGACGACCACTTCAGAAATTAGAAAAAAGCATATACAGGGGCGCCTGGGTGGCTCAGTCAGTTAAGCGGCTGACTTCGGCTCAGGTCATGATCTCACGGTTCGTGAGTTCGAGCCCCACATTGGGCTGTGCTGTTCTGACAGCGCAGAGCCTGGAGCCTGCTTTGGATTCTGTATCTCCCTCTCTCTCTGACCCTCCCCTGCTTGTGCTCTGTCTCCCCCTCAAAATAAATAAACATTAAAAAAAGTTTTAAGAAAAAAGCATATACAAGCAAAACAAGAGTACAAAAGGGGACCAAAATCGAGACAGAGTGCAATCACTGAACAGAAAATAACCTAGACAGACAGACACACATCAAAATATTACCAACGACTCTCCTTGCATCGTGAGACTATGATTTTCCTTCCAAATTGTGCACAGAAAGTTTTACTTTTAAATTATTTAATAAAATCCCAATAACATTTATTTCAAAAGGAAAAACGAGGGACCAGGATTTCTTACACTAAGGGACTAGAGAGGTGCCATTAATAATATACCATTGAGTTTGATAAAGTTAGCCACTAATGAAAAGCATAAAATGGGAATTTCATAACATTAAAACACTGGCCCAATGTTCTTCATATGTAAAAGATGCTGACATTCTGATATCAGTAACTTTTCTAATATAAATTACTGGTATTCACTAGAAGGTATAAAATACCACTGTCTCAAGGTGGCACCTAACAAGTGTTTTGACTGGGCAAGGAATAAAATGTTTTTCTGTTTCATATTACAGTTCTTCAACACATCACAGACTGATCACATTATTTCTAACATTACATTAACATCGTTAATAAAAGACTTTTTACAAATCAATATAAACTGAATGAAAACACTACCATATTCTCAAAAAAGTCAACTATCATTCATAGCAATTTTTTCTTTTAATAGATACAAGCAAAATAAAAACAAAAACAAATGTTTCCTTTCTACAATTTATTCTTCACACAGCAAAGGGAAGTTTACCCGTAAATGGCTCATGGAATGTATTCAAGGCTTCATAAACCCCTAAAATTGTAAGCTAATTTATGTGTGTTTTTCTTCAGAGAGGATCCCTAATTTGTATCACAGGGATTTGTAATTCAAAGAAAGTTAAGACACTACTGGTTTAGAGACAACTGAATAGCAGCCTGAAATGGTCTTCTGTTGCAAAGGAATTCTGGAGACATTCTTAAGTCTCAAGAAACTATACTGTGTAATTTTCACTTATGAAATACATTTATCAAGTATCTGAGCAATGAGGTGAAACCAAAGATAAATCATATAATGACATTATTCTAGAAAAAACTTAGTTGTGAAGTCAAAAAGCCCACAAAGTATTATAAGCAAAGGCAGAAATATTACATATCATAATACTATTTTATGTATATTTATTTATATTAGGCTTTGTTTTAAAAATATTTGAGATACCTTTATTACTTAATACCTTATAATATGAATGGAATCAAGTAATCTTGATTCAAGGTATTTCAGACTGAATTTCATTAACACTGCTGTTACTCATACATTGTGGAATTCTGGGTGAATACTACAAATGTATAAAACATTTTTTTCTAACTTCTGAAAGACATGACTGAGATTTGGGTCATGTATAAAAGTCTACTTTGTACAAATAACAACAGGGTTAATACCTGGAACATCTGTTTTGCTATTAAAACATTACTCTGTGACCTTTTTTTCCCTAGACTTGCAAAAATCAAAATAAATAACAGATGGAGAATGACCCTGGAGCTCTCTCCATGTATTTTAATGTGTTTCATGTAGCATGTTCTTGCCATTAATAAAAACACAGGTGGAGAAATTAATACGAATGCCAATACAAATATTTGATAACAGAAGCTCATGACGCCTTAAGAACAGCAATTAATATTTATAGAATTTTAAAATTTATTTATAAAGCTAACTCCTGAACAAGGAGGTAGTTTTCAGGACAGTAGAATGTATAAAATATTATGAAAAACATCTCTGAAAACTCAATTTAAAAACCACATCACCTATCATGGAAAGTCAAGAGTTGTGAGATGCTGTAGAGATCATTCAGTCCACTGGTTTGCAAACTCTTTCAGCCATAGGACTGTTCATTCAAAAATCTCTCCAGAAAGGCTCATATGTAAAACACAAGCAGAGCAGCTGTGATTCAGACCTGTTTCCACTCTCATACCCGACTCCTCACCGTCACTGGACCTCTCTGCTCTAAAGGATGTTAAACAATACCATTTGGAACCAGTGGCCCAAGCAAAAAAAAACCCTTCTTACCATAGATGAGGCAACAGAGATCCAGATTCACTTTTCCTTAGTGCTAAGAGAACTCTCCATCTAGACTACCTTAGTGGTTTTGTTCCTCTTTGAAAGACCTTCACATTAAGTCAGTCACAAACTCACAAAATCTTTTAGACCAAAGGGGTCTTCGAGCAAGCCAGGACTTCTCTCTCACTCTCCGTTGGGTCTCTCCTCTATTCCACGCTGCCTTTTTTTTTTTCAGAGATGTTCAAAGACACAGGAAAGAGATAAATACTTTATCAAGTGTTTTACAATATTTACAATATAATTTACAGTAAAATACTCCAACATCTCAAAACTCTGAAAAGTAGGTAAAAATACACCCATTTTACAACTGAAGAAAGTGAGCTCAGAAACATTCAAACATGTTCAAACTATTTAACTGGCAGGAAGCAGAGCTAGGATTTAAACCCATATCCATTTAACTCTACAGCCTGTGCTCTTTCCAATAAACCACTTTACATTTAAAAGCCAGACTATAAAAGAAGGGGGAAATCCATAGTCCAGGCAGAGAGAAACACCCATATAATCTCCAAAATCGAATCAAGGTAATAGGTATCTACTAACATGAGCACCCTAAGTTAGCAGCACTGAAACTGGGTTGTGAAGAATATGGCTGACAAGACTTTAAGAAAAAAGAGAAACAAAATAAGCATAAGACCAGCAAAGCAAAGCCAGATTTAAATTAATGAGGCATAGCTGCTGAATGCAAGGAAAGATTCATGAACACATATTGAGGAAATCAACAATAAGAAATGGAATTGTTGCACTTAAGCAAAAGCATGGAGTCCAAAAAAGAAAAAAAAAAAAAATTACAGTCAGAAGGCTGCCAGAAAAGAGTAAGTTATCCTCTACTTAAAACAAAAATACTCACAGAAGAGTAATATGCCTTTCATACGCTTAACAAAACTCTACAAAACTATTAGTTCTTTTTTTTTCATTTTTTTTTAATGTTTTATTTATTTTTGAGACAGAGCATGAGCAGGGGAGGGGCAGAGAGAGAGGGAGACACAGAATCGGAAGCAAGCTCCAGGCTCTGAGCCATCAGCCCAGGGCCCGACGCGGGGCTCGAACTCAAACCGCGAGATCATGACCTGAGCCAAAGTCGCACGCTCAGCCAACTGAGCCACCCAGGCGCCCCAAACTATTAGTTCTTAATGCAAAAAGCCCAACACTAAAACAAAATCTGTTTTTCCTCTATAACATAATTACCCTTGATTACTTGGAATCTTGATGAAAAAAGAACTCAACGTAAGGGCTGAAGTCAAAAGTATCAAAGTTAAGTTGCTACAGAATTCCACATCAATGATAAACATCAGAAGCAACATTCTAGAAGTTTCAGGGGACACTGCTCCCTCAAGAGATTAAATGACACGTACAAAGGAACTTGAACTGGCTGGTGCTGGGATAGCTTCCTGTTGTGTTCTGCCACAGGCGCCTCTGAAAACACCAGATTATCAGAGAGGGCTGAGCCTGGAGGGTAAAGACAACACATCTTCCTTAGTGTTAATTTGACTCTATTTTGGAAATACCACTTTATCTGCAGCACAAGCACGTAGGGTAGACTACAAAATTCTCATGGAACCTACAATCCAGCAGGGGAATCAACAGTGAAATAAGTAAACGGTGATATTGCAATAAAGGTCAGGAAATCTTTGGTTTTGGCCTTTTGTTTGTGTGTTTACTAGGGGATGAGCAAGTGGAGACAGGAACTGGAGACAGCACATATATGACACTCCAGATCTCTCGGGCAGGTGGGTTCAAGGAACTGAAATAAGATTCAGATTAGAGTATTTATTATGACAATATACTAACTACGGAGTATTAAAAAAGGACCATATATTCTCTTTATGATATTGGAGGAGGAGGATGCGAGGCCTTCAGTTAGCATGAATCCACTGCATTTGCTATCCAGTTTACCACTTTCCTTCATGCTCTTTCATTTGGCCTTTGTGACAACCTGTGAGAAAGAAAAGGTAGGAATTTTACAGATGAAAAAATGGGTTTGCGCCCAAAGTCATAAAGCCAGAAAACGGGAGCTCTGGCAGGATCTCTGAGCCTACAGGATGTCCTCTGGTTATTACACATACATCCATATGTCTACTACCTCCACGATGTCCAGAAGAAAGACCCTAAGAGACTGTGCCAGGGGCAGGGCCAGAGGTTAAACGTTCACTGTGCTGTCACTCCACCACAGAACTCCCCTTAGCCAATAGATGAATTTAGAAAGAGTAACTTCAATGTATCTATGTAGCTCTACAGCAAGCAACAAGTCAAGAATAACATGCAGTTCACTCCCTCATTCAAAAATGAAAAATGTTTTCACATAAATTTTTAGAAAGACCATGAAGCTGTTTTTACTTCCTGTACCACTGGACTCATTCTCCTCCTAGAAGCAATGAATAAAACAAGAGCGGCAGAGCAACTCACAAGACCTGGGATTCCCGTGCAAGCTCTACTAGCAATCACACTAGTATCATCCTGCAGAGGTGACACCAAGCCCTGTCCAACGCTCTCCTCTGCCCTTTCACCCCACCCCTCGTCTGCTTTACCAAAGATAAGAGAAGACTACGTCTGGATCATGGTTCAGGGGCAGTACATGTGGTTAACAGCATCTTAGAAATTTGGGGGGCTGTTTTTTGTGGGGTTTTGTGGTTTTGTCTTATGGCATAATCATATTTCATATTTTATTTTCCTTTTATTTTTCCTTTATATTACAGTTAGGGAATTGTATTAATCTCTTTCAATTATGTGAGTAAAACAATTTTTTGTTAACTATTAATTTTATTTCAAGACACTAAAGAGAGTATTACAGAATACTTACTATGAAAAAGGGGCTTTGGGTTAGATAGAATCAAGAATTGACTAGAAGATCTCAAAGGCTGTTTCCAGTTCTATAATTTACTGATCCTACTAATATTTTGAACACTAATAATGAGACAAAGAACAGTGATAAAGACAGTGTACATGAGGATTTGTGAGCAAGAACAAAAACTTCTAAATCTGCTTCTGCACTTGATTAAACAATTAAATTTGTAGAAAAGCAATTATATCCTACTGCCTAGGATGTTGTCTACCAGAATACAGTGTACTTCACTTTTAAGAAAAAGATTAAAATGTCCCCCCAAATCACTATTACATTAGGGCTTAGAAATACAAGCTCAGAAGGAAGCCCTGGGGTTAGCAAAGACTCAGGCCATACATCTCAATCATCAACTTAAAAAAATCACATTTTATGAAATGGGCATAATGTGAAATGAACCCTAAAATATTAGGATAAAGTTAAACAGATATGGGTACTCCTCCCTCCAAGCCAAAACAGAGAAACTGATGACACATTTCTAAAAAACTTATCAGAGGATTCTTTGAGAATCAACCTTCCCACTCCAAAAGCTCTAGATATCAAGAGAACATGATATTTCTTTCCTAAGCTATTCTAAAAGTTACTGTAAACTATATTACTTACAAAATATATTCTTAAAAAAAACTGATAGGAAACCTACTATGGGCCAGGCCACGTGCGCGTGCACACACATGCACACGCGAGCACATGTGCGCACACGTGTATTTATATTTATGGATTTATGTTTATGTAATATCACATTTGATTACTGTAACAACTCTTCAAGGTAGATATTATTGTTCACTTTTTCTCTGAGGAACGTGAGGTTAAAAGACATTAATTAATAGAAATTTTCAGTAATCAGGAAGATATGGAACAAAAGCCCTTCAAGACTATAAAGAAATAGCACAAGGGAGTTTTTTGGAGATGGAGGTTACACAAATCTATGCATACATTAACACCCATATAAGTACACCAAAAGAAAAAAAGTCTACTTAAAAAAAAGCTTAACTGCATTTCCTTAACTGCATGATACAGAAAATGGCTGACATAGAATATTTCTCCTGAACTGCATTTCCTTTCTGTTTTTTTTCTAAGTTTTTATTCAAATTCCAGTCAGGTAACATACAGTGTAATATTAGCTTCAGGTGTACAATGTAGTGATTCAACATTTGCATACAACACCTAGTGCTCATCACAGCAAGTGCCCTCCTTAATCCCCAGCACCTATTTCACCCATCCCCCTACCCTCCTCCCCCCTGGTAACCATCAGTTCGTTCTCTATAGTTGAGTGAGACTCCATTTCTTGGTTTGCCTCTCTCTTTTTTCCTTTGTTCATTTGTTTTGTTTTTTAAATTACCATACAATTTCATTCATATGTGGAATTTAACATGCATTTCCTTTCAAAGCCACAGTCTCAGTATGCTTTAGGTTCATAAAATAACATTGTAGAAACACCTTAGTCCTTTGATAGTTCAGGTGTTTATGGAGATTCTAATTAAACAACTTCTCTTGATATATCAACATTTTAAAAATTTAGGTTATTACAACAAATATTAAGTCAGATTTTGCAAAAGTAAATGCCTTCCAAATTTCTTTGAGTTCTGCTGCATGAAAGTCTATGTTTAAGCTAAGTATATACATAATTAGAAGCTGCTGGTCACAACCATTTCAAAATCAGGAAGAAGGGAGAGAAAATTTACTGAGTATATATGTCCAATATGTCCAAACATTACCGCATTTTCTTTAAAGCATCTTATCTCACTGAACAATTTCCTCACCCCTGGGAGACAGAGATCTTCCCAATTTTACAAAGAAAGAACATGGAGTTTAGCAGGGTAAACAATGCAGCCCATAGTTGCCAAGATAAGCCAGAACTTTAAGAGCAAATTTTAGTGTGACTATAAATAAGGGTACAAATTCATTGCATGTGGAAATTTATAAATGAAATTAACTGTCAGTGCAAAATACTGATTTGTCATCTATAGAAACAGACAACTATCAAGTATTTGCTAAGTGATACAAAATTCTTCCAACCAGGAAGTCTGAGATGATGCTAACAAGCCAATTTCATATGCTGGATTTGCCTAGTAACCAAGAAAGCAAGCTCTTCATTAGTTTTTTGTACCAACAACTAAAAACATCTATCTTGTTAAATCAAGAACGTAACTTTAATTAGAGTTGTCTATCACATAAGCAGTAACTCAAGGATAAAATATCACAGAGCCAAAGCTTTTTGTCTCCCCTCAACTCTGAACTTCTTAAGAAATCCAAATTCTTGGGGCGCCTGGGTGGCTCAGTTGGTTAAGGCATCCAACTCTTGATTTCAGCTCAGGTCATGATCTCAAGGTGCATGGGATCAAGCCCTGTTTTGGGCCGTGTGCTGATTGCACGGAGCCTGCTTAGGATTCTCATTTTCTCTCTCTCTCTGTTACTTTAATGAACTGCATTTCTTTTTTTCATGTGTGTCTCATTTCTACAGGACAGACATGTAACATCTATTCTTGTATCATCCACAGCATCTCATACCTAGCTGGTAACCAGAAAATATATATTTTTTAAATTTTAGGTTACAAACTAATTTAGGATGATTCTTAAATATACTTATGTGATATACATGATATAAATATCTAATGTAGGTTTAACCTAGACAGAGTATTACAGTTTCCTCTTGAGAATAAAAACTTTTAAATGTGTTATCTTTCTTAAGGCTAACATCTAAATGATAGCTTCTAAGCAAGCAAAGAAACCCAAATTCCTGTATTGCCTTTTGATACGACACATTTAAATTATTAAAAGCTTTTTTTTTTTCATTTGGCCATATACACTTTTCCCTGAAAGTCCAAGCAGATCTTTTACAATATACAAAATTTATGGAGCACTACCACAAATGCAATTAACAGGCTAAAATTAAGGCATAAACAACCACCCCTGCAAGTGGGAAATGTAAACAAAAATTATTCGCTCTTAGGCAGTTAAAAATAAATCCACAAAATGTAAATGCAAGCCAACACTAAGGCCACCTGCTAAGCTTAAAAAACAAAAATCCAGTGCACGCATTACCACACTAAATCATAAGATTCAAAAATATAGCAAATCATAAGGTCATACGGTTTAAAGAGGCAATACAGGTTTCTCTCCCATACCTGCAAGTGGTAATTTCCTACGAAACCCTTCATAAGCCGAACAGCATAAAGCGAAGAAGCAATTACCATTACTTCATTATGAAAAAACCTGAGCATTCCCAGGGCCAAAACATAACCTCTCTTAGGCTTTCTGATACCTCAGGACACATCTTGCTAACAGATGCACAAAATAAACCGAGAAAAAGCACAGATGCTCACACAGTTCAAAGCTATGGCGGCTTGATACCAAGATGCTGAGTGTGTGGCTCCCAGGATAGGAGCTTGGTGGCGCCACTCTCACTGCTTGGGCGTGCATGCTGCCTCTTTAAGGGCTTGCTGCCGGACAAATGCTGAATGCTAATTTTGCTTTTGACTTCTTTTGATGAGCAAAAACTGGTACTAATATAAGTCTTTCATAAAAGGGATACAATGTAAACTTTCGAAAAGCAGGGGATACCTGTATACCACAGTCTCTGAAGTCAAACTGTACAGACTCACAGTAACTCATTATTCACTGTACTGCGTGGCCTTAAGCGAGTAGCTCACTGCATCCGGATCAGTAACAACAGTCACTGTGCCTGGCAGTATCTACCTGCCTGGCAGCGTTAGTATCAGTACTGAGTTAACATATACAAAGCACTTAGAAGAGTACCTGGTATATTTAAGTGTTCAACAGATACACTACTTTGTTACCCATGGTACAAATACACCTATTCTTTCAGTTTACTTTATCAAGCATGTTCAAGTTATTATAACAAATATATATTATTCATCCATGGCTAAGTGGAAGACAATATACTGACCACTTTGGTTTACTAGATATGAACCACCGCTCCTGTCTATGTCTCCAAATTAGTTTCCTATCCACAGTAACTACAACTTCTTTCTCTCATTGAAGACTCTCTACAATAATACTGTCCAACAGAAAAATAATGTGAGCCACGTATGTAGTTTGAAATCCTCTAGTAGACACACTTAAAAAGCAAAAAAAAATTGGGGCACCTGGGTGGCTCAGTCAGTTAAACATCCGACTCTGGATTTCAGCTCAGGTCATGATCTCATAGTCCTGGGAGGCAGCCCCACATTGGGCTCCGCAATGGTCATGGAGCCTGCTTAAGATCCATTCATTCTCTCTCTCTCTCTCTCTCTCTCTCTCTCTCTCTCCCCTCCTCCCCCTCCCTCTCATGCTCTCTCTCAAAAACAGCAAAATAGACAAAATTAATTTTAATAGATTTAACCCAATATACATAAATTATCATTTCAGTGTGATCTAAAATAAATAAGATACTTTACATTCATTTTTTCATACTAAGTTTTGAAATCTGCTATGTATATTAAACCCTCCAGCACATCTCAATTCACACTCTGACACGTTACAAGTGCTCAATGTCATGTGTTGAGTGCACAGTGCAGCTTGGCATACTTCAGCCCACAGGAATGTATGAAACACACTGATGACTACAAGGTAAGATCAAATCTATAACGAAATTTTCATGCTGTATTAAAATAAATCTGTTAAAAGGAATTAGGTATTATAACTTGTGAAGTCACAATCTTAAGACTTGTCCAACAGGAAGCCCTTCAAAGACCTTGTTTCTTGAAACTCTTTATTTTACAGATGAAGAAACCCAGAGAAGTGAAGAAACTTGGTATCATCAGTAGGGGCTCCCTGGAAAATCTTTTTGAGCCCCAGGCCTCTGACAATGAAACTTTACACCTCTTCTACATCAGGCTTGCCTCTTAATTAACCAAAGCATGTAGTCAGACAGGCTGTGGGTTTGAATCCCAGCTCTGCCACTTAATAACTGTGAAACTTCCAACCTGTTACTTCCGCAATTATAAAAATAGAGGTAAGAGCAGTACCCACAGGTCAAAGGGATGTTGTTCAAAATCAGGTGAGCTACCACATGTAAAGCACTTGCAGCAGCGAGGTACACAGCACATACTTAGTAAATACTGGCTGTTACTGTTGTTATTAAAAGCTGATGGATGGTAGCCAGATTAAGATGCATCTGTATGAATTTAGTTAGATACAAATGCTTCATCTGAAAGGTAAGAGTGTGCCAGCTTTTTGCAATGTTTTAAAAGGAACAGTGGGCTTCCTGTACACAAGCAGCCAGAGCCTCAACTGGCTCTCTCCAGACCAGGCTGACACTACAGGGCACTCCTTGACCCCTGTCTTACAAAGCCCTGCAGAGCAGAATCGCCCTTTCTTCCTCGATCAGAGGACACAGAGCTGGCTCCTTCCCCACTGCATGCCGCCTGCATGGTAAGAAGCTGTGAAGGGCCGCTGCTCCTTGCGGCAGACACCCTTCCCTTCTCTCCTCACGGGGCCAGGGGAGTGAGAGACGCAACATTTCGTGTGTTTTCCGTCATTTTACTTACACTTGTGGGTCGTAATCTCTGCATAAAATCCATCCACCGGGGGAAGGGGGGCAGAAGGTCCTGCTCATCAAAGCTACCATTTACCAAATCTACCTCTGAAATAATATAAAATTTGTCTATGGTCAGACTAAGCCACATGCCAAGGTCACAAAGTGAGTTAGTGGCAGCACCAGGTCTAGAACTGCAATGCAGGTCAAGTGCTCTCAACTTGACAAGGAAGTGATTTGAAAGCTTGTCAGTACAAGGGAAAACTGCTCCTAAGGCAGAGTACAGACTGAGAAAAATGACTGGAAATTTAATAAAATACAATTTTGAGTCAATAATTTCAAACATAATCCATAACAGCATCTGAAGAATCTCCATAGGGTCAACAAGAAGCTGTTTTATGAGCATTATTTGTCAATTCCTCATAGAAATACAGTCACGGTACCCGAGAGAGACATCAAGGACAGAATTAAGGATTGGTAAGTATAGATACAAGCTTTGCACTGACTATAGTTCTAGAACTCTAAACTTTCTAGCTCTAAGATCCTATGTATTTAGGAGGAGGGATCTGAGTCCATGCTGCCTAGGCGAGTGGGATCCAGGTGAAATTGTGATACAAACTAAAGATTATTCCTAGAGGAAAAAATAAAATAAAAGATAGTCTCTACGAGCCAGGATCTGAAGAAGCCAAGATCCAGGGAGCGTAAGACAGGCTGTTCTGAATATAAACCATTTAAAGCAAACAGAAAGCAGGCATGATTCTAAAGGCAAAGCTCTCAGTCAACTGCCCTGCAAAGTCAGCATGGTCTCAATCCCAAATCGGTCATTACTGAGCGCGAAGCCAACACTACCTTTTCCTCAAGTTATAAACGGAAAATAATCAACTGTTACTTTAGCAGCAAACCATTAAGAGTTCATATACATGGCAGATTTTACGGTTGGAGTTTTTAAAAAGTTATGGCCAAAGTACTCTGATACGAATTTATTAACATTCATTATGATTACTGTGCTTTGCACAGTATCTGGGTCTGACTAGAACATGATCCGTGTGATTTACTGTAGTAACTACAACTCTACAACCAAACATTGCTAAAGAGAGCAGTGAGGAGAAGGGTTTTCTCCCAGGTTGATGCTGAAGACCTCGAAAGCTCTGATGTTTTCTTTCTAACCATTTTACTGAGATGTAGTTCACATACCCTAGAAGTCACGCACAGAAAGCGTGCGTCTCAGTGGGTTTCAGTGTGCTCACAGAGCATGCCATATCACCATGGTCAGTTCTAGAACATTTTCATCACACTCACCCCGGGCTGAAGAGCACTTGTGGTCTCTTCTACTTACTCACTCTGTTTCCAGTTAGCCACATGTTTCTACTCACCTGGTTCAGGTCTTAGCCCAAAGGTCACTTTCCCAGAAAGGCCTTCCAGGACACCCACGTTAACACCCTAACACCAAGCCCACAGAGCAGCACACACTCAGAGCAAGCATCCTCTCACCTGCTGCCCCTACCCTCAACCCCCCCAACTTTATTTTTCTCCAGATACTGACCACATTTAGCATTCCAAACGTTTACTTGTTTATTGTCTGTAAACTCCAAGGAGGTGACAATTTTGTCTTACTGCTATACCCCCAGGGCCTAGAACATGACCCTGTTGTAAAAGTTCAGTGACTGTAGAGGGAAAGGGGGAGGGAGAGGAAAGCAAAGGAAGCAGCTTCACCACTACAAATTTCATGAGCTTGTAAGGTCTTTGTTCTAATTTATTCTTACAGGTTCTCTGTACATTTTTCTCCTTTAAAATTAAAGTCTAACCAGAGAAAGTGAAAATAAATGAAGTTAACTAAATTTAACACCACTGCAGATGTCAGTATCTATGCTACATCTAAAGATTTGTTCCCGGGGCGCCTGGGTGGCGCAGTCGGTTAAGCGTCCGACTTCAGCCAGGTCACGATCTCGCAGTCCGTGAGTTTGAGCCCCGCGTCGGGCTCTGGGCTGATGGCTCAGAGCCTGGAGCCTGTTTCCGATTCTGTGTCTCCCTCTCTCTCTGCCCCTCCCCCGTTCATGCTCTGTCTCTCTCTGTCCCAAAAATAAATAAAAAACATTGAAAAAATTAAAAAAAAATAAATAAATAAAAAATAAAGATTTGTTCCCTGAGGCACCTGGGTGGCTCAGTCAGTTAAGCGTCCAACCTCAGCTCAGGTCATGATCTCGCGGTTTGAGTTCAAACCCCAGGTCGGGCTCTGTGCTGACAGCTCAGAGCCTGGAGCCCACTTCAGATTCTGTGTCTCCCTCTCTCTCTGACTCCCCCTCCCTCTCTCAAAAATAAATAAACATTTAAAAAAGTAATAGTAAAGATTTGTTCCCAAGTTTTCATTCCTCAAGGTCTTTACTGAATGCCTAAACAGTGTACCATGGAGAACACAAAAGAAATAGAAGATAGTCATGGTCTTCCAAAAGCCTATAGTCCGTGTGAGCTAGCCGTGCACAAATTAAATATATGCTGCCTTTGTTTTTCTGCTTTTGTTTTTCATTTTTTTTAAAAAGTATGTGAACAACAAATACATAATAAACACCACAGAATTTGGGGAGAAAAAACAATAATCTGTATGAACTGAAATAGTCAGAAACTGCTTCCTAGAGAAAGTAGTGTTCTTAGAGTCAGGGAAACTGAGGTAACCATCGAACCAAACGTGCAATGGCTTCACACACTAGTTTAGTTCTTGCATGTGTAGTCGTAGCAAGTTGGGGAGGAAGGTTCTGGTTGGTGGACAACTCTCTCCCACACAGTCACTCAGCAATCCAGGTAGCTTCCGTGTGGCTCCACATTCCCCTAGTTCCACATTATGGTACACATCCAGCCAGTAGAAGAGGAAACTGCACCAAGAACTGCCACACATCATTTCTACTCACGTTCTAGAGGCTACAACTCAGTCACACGGGAGACAAGAGCCAGCTCCAGGCTCAGGAAGAGAAGAACAAATTCTGGTGGAGAGCCAGGAGTCTCTGCCACAAGGAGGATTTGAAATGAACCAGGAAGGGTAAGTGGCATGAAACTGGAAACAAAGGAACCACACGAACAAAAACAAGCAAGTGAAAATAAGGCAACAGTAGACCAGAAGAGTAAAAGGACAAAGCTGGCTATATTCTGAAGAACAGTGACAGAGACAGCATTGGTCAGATCAATGGTTCCCAAATGTAAACTGAAGACACATCCCAACACATGTCAAAGTTTCTACTGGTCTACAATGAAGTGAGATAAATAAGTACAAGTCGATAACCTATTAACAATGCTAAATTAATTACAACATGTTTATAATTTCAGTTTTCTGTGACTTACATAAAATGTGGTATCAGAATTTTGTGGCTTAATTTTTATATTAAAAAATGTTTTAAACATGGCAGTGAAGGCTATCAACAGTTCTTTCTAAGACAATGTCCTTTCCTGACTAAAACAAATTCAGTCTCTGCCTTGTAGGCAATGGGGATTTACTTGCACTATCCAGTTTATTACATAATCATAATGCTTAATATTTTCTAACAAACATGTATAGCTTTGCAAATTAGGAAACACTGATTACTCCTAAATAGTCCTAAGAATTTAAATGTAAAAAACAGGAGTTACCTGAGAGTGGGCAGAAAGCCTTACATATATAAATTGAACTCAAAAAACATGCCTCAAAGATTGAAAAGAAAAAACAGTTGACTCTATATAAACATATAACATATATGACAAATATTACACTCAAAAAAAGGGAGCTCAACAAAGCAGTAAATTGACAAACAGAAAAATAATCTACTATGGAATTAACTCAAAATTTCCTTTTCTAAAATAACCATTTTTAATCTAAACATTATGTAATATACTATTATTCTAATTGTTTATCTTAGCTTACAGGGGGAAATGTTAGTTACCATTAAAAACAGCAATGAAGAGGGGCTCCTGGGTGGCTCAGTCGGTTAAGCGTCTGACTTTGGCTCAGGTCATGATTTCACAGTTTGTGAGTTTGAGCCCCGCATCAGGCTCTGTGCTGACAGCTCAGAGCCTGGAGCCTGCTTTGGATTCTGTGTCCCCCCATCTGTCTGCCCCTACCACACTCATGCTCTGTCTCTCTGTTTCTCAATAATAAATAAACGTTAAAAAAAAAATTTTTTTTTAAACAGTAATAAAGAATGTCTTTGTTAGAGACATTCAAATGTCATCATTCAACTAGGAGATAAAAATAAGAATTTTACTTGGAACAAAGGAGTGTGAAACACTAAAGAAAGTGAACACTGAGAACTACTTATGACCAATGGAAATATGTGCTTATTCAAGACAGAAAGCCAATTCTGAGCCTCTATTAAACCAAACTTCTACAAAAATCACTCTTTCTACTTTTTCCCCTGTATACCACTAATGCAAGGTTTGAAAAGGATAACACTGCACAGCATGCCTCCTTAAAGATAGGAAAACCTGGCAGAGGAAAGATAAGAGGTGCAAATTCCATTTACTGGAAACCCAGTGCATGCCTCAGGAAGTTCCCAACGGTTGTGCAAATGTTAGCCATGCATCTTTCTAGTCCAGTTTAGATCAGCTAAGGGGTGCCCAAACTAGATGAAATCAATCATGCAAAGAAAACATCTGCTGATAATTTCTAAAGTGAGTGCTTTCCAATAGTTATATGTATCTCTTATCACAATGCTTTCCATGGAAAATATTCAAGTATTCATTGGAGAAAGATCAGCCTAAGTAGAATTATTATCAAAAAATACTTCTGGGGCGTCTGGGTGGCTCAGTCGGTTAAGCATCCAACTTTGGCTCAGGTCATGATCTCGTGGCTTGTGAGTTCGAGCCCTGTGCCGGGCTCTGAGTCTAGAGCCTGCTTCAGATTCTGTCTCTGTCTCTCTGCTCCTCCCCTGCTCATGCTCTCTCTCTCTCTCTCAAATATAAAATAAAACATAAAAAAAAAATGTACAAAGAGACAGACTTGGGAGGTTACAATACTCACTCCAACAACACTACGCTTAAAATATCTTTCAAACTCCTTTTTGAGAAATTCCTATAAAACCTTTAGCACATTCTAGTGATCATCCTCAATGAATGGCAACAAATCTTCAAACTTGGAAAGCCGTTTTGAGGTTTTCGAGCAATTTAGGAGTCACATCCTGCTATAGAGAATATGATGAATCATCAAGAAACATAATACATGGTTGATTGAAAATGAGATGTAAATATAAGGCAATGACAATTTTCTTGTGAGACAACCCTGGAAGGGTAAATCCTCCCAAAATGCTCTGAGTACATTTCTCACCTAGATGTCAATGGAAGTCAATTTCACAGTTAAACATCATTTAGTCCAACTCTCTCATTTTACCACTAAGAAAACAAAGTGTCTAAAGGTGAAAGAAACTGCCCCAAACCTCACTATTTAGAGCCAAACTAGGGACTTAAAGTGAGGTCTAATTCCTAGTTCGATATTCTTTCCCATACACCACACTGCCTATTGTCTTCAAGGTTGTGAAAAGAAAAGCAGAATTGCCTTTAAAATCCATTAAGGGTTTAATTAAAGAGCATCTGGGTGGCTCAGTTGGTTAAGCATCCAACTCGGTTTCGGCTCAGGTTATGATCTCAGTTTGTGGGTTCAAGCCCCATGTCAGACTCTGTGTTGCTGGTGTGGAGACTGCTTGGGATTCTCTCTGCCCCTCCCACATGTGCACATGTGCACACTGTCTCTTGCTGGCTGTAACAGTTTTTCAAACTTTCCTTATTTTTGATTACCTAGAAAGTAAAAAACTAAGATCCCAGACAGGTCTTATTCCAGAAGATGCTTCTTAACAACTCTCCTGAACAATCTCCTATAATCCAAACTGCCTGTCCTTAGAATTTAAGGAAGTCTGTGTGTTGGTCAGTGCAGTGGGCCTGAATTGACAGACCAATCACATTTGGAAAGTAAGATCCTACAATAATTTTTTTCTAGATAACTGCATTAATGCATGGTATAATCAAAAGAATTTATGAATGAGCTGTCATGGTATGTAAGACCAAGTGACTGCAAAATATAAGTAATATTCCCAGTGACAGGACCAAGCAGGCAACATGATTGCTTCTTTTTAAGTGGCCATACTAGCTTCCCACACTATTATGGAAAAACAGAGGATTTTTTAAATATTCAAAAAATTTCTACTTGCTTTCATTTAATGGAAGGAGTGCTTATAAAATATTATTAAATTTCTTACATACATTTTAGGATTAAGTTGTAGCCAGTGCTAATTATAACATGTCTGGAAAAAAATTTAGCCTACATGGATTAAAATTCTATTTATAAAGGAAAAGTCCAAACCGCAGAAACAGTGCTTAGTTTAGAACAAGAACATGTACATAACTGGCAAATGTAATCCCTGTTTAGATGTCTCTCCTACTGAAACACTGTAATTACAAAAAACCAAAATGAATTTCTAAGTGTTTCAAGATGAAATAGTCCTTGCATAATTTCCAAGGCTTATAATTACTTTCCTGAAAAGGTAAATACTCCAAGTTTTAATTTAATAGAATACTAACTCTAGAAGTTAACACAGATTGAACATTTAACTCTACAGTGGAAGCCACCTATGAAATTCAGAAGCTCTTAAAATTATTTTATTTCATTTCATTTCATTTTTCAGAGAGAGCACACGAGTTGGGGCGAGGGGCAGAAGGAGAGAGAGAATCTCATTCCACTCAGTGTGGAACCAACGCAGGGGTAGATCCCACGACCCTAAGATCAGGGCCTGAGCTGAAATCAAAAGTCGGAGGCTCAACTGACTGAGCCACCCAGGTGCCCCTGAAATTCAGAAGCTTTTAAATGAACAATTGAATGGTAACCAAAGGAAAAGTACTGGGAGGCTAAAGGCCAATGCTAAGCTCCTACAGCCACTTAAGGGAGTGGGGTAGGGTGAGGGTGGGGGAAGCACCCCCACCCCCAAGTTTGCTGAATGGATTTTTAAGATTCCTCATACACGTCAAGGAAAATGCATCACAGTGCATGGTCCCTCACTTCCCATTTCCTCTTCAGTCAACTACAGTCCAGCTTTCAGCCTCTACCTTTCCACTTAAACTACTTCAGGAAAAAAGTCCACTCTCTTTTTTTAATTTTTAATGTTTATTTACTTTTGAAAGAAAAACAGAGCATGAGCAGGGGAAGGGCAGAGAGAGAGGGAGACACAGAATCTGAAGCAGACTCCAGGCTCTGAGCTGTCAGCACAGAGCCTGACGCACGGCTTGCACTCACAGAGCACGAGATCATGACCTGAGCCCAAGTCGGACGCCCAACCGACTGAGCCCCCAGGCACCCCACAAAAGCCCACTTGTCACGCTGCCAAATCCATTGCCCACTTCTCTGTCCTCGCTCTACTCCACCTCTCAGCATTCCACATGAATGGCCACCTCCTCCTTGAAATGCTAGCCTCTGCTGGCTGTTGTGACACCATTCTCCTGGTCTGCCTCTGACCTCGCTGGCCCCTCTCTCCTGGTCCCCTTGGTTGGCTCCTCCTCTCCTCTATGGGACCTCTAAATGCTGGGGCTTCCTACCACTGGGACACTGGTCATCCTCTCTCCATCCTCTTTCCCCTCCCTCCTTCCTCTCCATTGTCCCCGTGCTGACCTTTCTGAAAGGTATTTCCAACCCAACCTTTTCCTCTTGAGCTCCAGGCTCTCAGATTCAGCTGGTTACCTGACACCTGGGTGTTTAAAAGTTCTGTCAAACTGAACACATCCAGAATAAATATATTATTCCTGTCCCTTCCTCTCTGTCCACTCAGCAATCATTTTTCTCCATCTCTGTAAATGGCATCAGCATCTACCCCAATTCTCTACCAAGAAACCCAGGACTTGCCTTTCATTCTTTCCTTTCCCTCACACTCCCAAAATCCAATAAAATCAGCAAGTGTTCTGTCAACTTTATCTCCAAATATATATCCTAAATCTAACATTTTGCATCAATTGCCATTGCCACCACCTTAACCCAGGCCATCATCTTTTGCTTGAACTATTACTGACTTCCTCTCTTTCAGTCTTGGCCAAACCATATCCCCACCTACAGCCAGTCCTTTCTCTGTATTATGGCAAAATAAAACAAAACAAAAACAAACAAACAAAAATGGGAACCTGATTATCATTTCCCTGTTTAAGACCCTTTAATGGTTTTCCACTGAGCCTAGAATAAAAATCAAATTTTTACCCAAAATCTACAAGTCTTACCTAGGTTGGCTCCGACCCTCACCTTTCCAAGTATATCACCTCTCATTCCCTTTCGCCCACATTCCAAGGGCTCTCTCCCAGCTGGTTCTCTCACAGGCTACTTCCTGCCTTGGGGCTTTGTGCAAACTGATCACAATGCCTAAAATGGTCTTTTCAGACTTTGGCTTAACTACCTTCCTTTCTTCTTTTTAGGTGTCAACTTAGTGTTGTCCCCTTAAAGAAGCTGTCACTAAGGCTGACCTAGTTAATAGTAGTTAGTAGTTAGTAGTTAGTAGTTAGCAGTTAGTAGTTAGTAGTAGTGAGAGCACTACTTTTTCTCCTTCCTCAATCCTGATCGCATCTTTTATGACTCTCATTACAACTTGCGGTTACTTTGTTCATTCATCTGTTTTCCTGTTTTAGGCCTGAAACTCCCTCCAGAATTTTAGTTTTACAGTTTTATGGTTGTGAGAACCATGCTGATAGTGCTCACGATTATAGCCTCAGCATAAAACCCAGCACACTCGGAAAGAGCTCAATTACTACTTGCTGAATGGCTTAGTATAAAAAATGGGGAAGATCAGATGAACTGCGACTGCCATTTTGTTTTTTCAGGAATCCAGAAGCGAGTATAAATAAATATGGTTGAGTTGATCATAATGTCTTTCAATTCTTGGTCCTTTTATTGTTTTTGAATTTATACGGAGTTCTTTCTATTTAAAAGTTATAACCATACAAGAAATACAAGTAATACAAAAGAATAACAGAAAAAATGTCATCTTACATTCAGAGAGTATTTCCTAGTCTCCAACATGTTTTCCAATGTTTACTTCAACTGAAATACAGAAAGCAGGTATTTCCACCTTATAGAATCATTAAGACTCAGGGAAGTCAATGAATTGCCTAAAATAATTTTTTTAGTGTCACAGCTGAGGTTTTGAAGCTTGTTCAAACCTTGTTTCTTTTCCTTTTTTTTTTTGTATTCTGTTTTAGTGCACAGTTTCAGCCTTTTTTAAACTGAAGCACACAGTAAAGCACAGTGAAGGGCACAACTCCTACGAGTATACAGTTTGATGACTTTTTACAAAGTATACCCAGATCAAGACACAAATTACTGCAACCCAGAAGCCTCCTTCATGCATGCTCCCTCCCAATCATTAACTACCCCCAATCTGAGACTGTAACCACTATTTGACTCCTAGGACTATAGTTAGTGCTGTTTTTTAACTTTACTGAAATGAAATCAACAAGTATATACTCTTCTGTATCTGGTTACCTCAAAGTTATATGTGGGAATGGCCCATTCTTTTCCATTGCTGTATAGTATTTAACTGTAAATATATACCAAAATTTATCTATTCTGTTAGATGTCAGAATGTTTTCCAGGTTTTAGCTATTATGAATAATGCTGCTAATGAATGCTCTTATTTTGTAGATGAAGAAGCTTACGCCCAGAAGAGGAAAATGACTTAGTCAAAGAAACACAGCAATTGGGCAATCCAACTGGATCTCAGAAGGCCTGATTTCCCCTTTACTATGTGACATGATCAGCACTCAGAAGTCCATTTAAATCTTAAAAGGTATTTTTTAATGCTTACATAATACAAAACCAAGTCTTAAGTTACAAACACTATGCCAAATATTACTGTAGTATCTGGTTACCAAAGCTACTTCAATAAAAACTTTTTAAATAAATGTAATCTTCTCTAACTTGTGGCATTCGATGAGATTATGAGGTTTGGGGTAGAAGTCATTTATTTTTATACGTATCACTATACCAGAGAGGTTTATTTAATTTACGGTCAAATAAAATTTTGGTTCCCAGATTAGAAATGTCTCAAATTAGTAATTCTGACAAAATATGGACAGAGACAACAGTCCCAAATTATGAACAGGTAGCATTCCAAAACTTTGCTTTTAAATCAGTGGTTTGGAATTCAGAATGCACTTTCTCATAGAAATTATATAATACACAGTAACCATGTTTTCAGATCAGCCTGCAAAAGCCAACTTTACTTAAACATACCTAAAAATAGCACTAATAACAACACAGTCTTTAACTACTATGAACAAACACCTAACTTCAAATAATAATTTATAAAACTCTATCTTAATACCCCCCATCTCATGTTAACTCCAATCTCCCTGTCTTTTCTTCAAAATGCCTCTGTGACCAGCTTATGCCTATTTTTTAATCCCTCACCAATACTCTTCACTTTATGTTCCCAGATCCTGGGCCACAGAATTCAGACCACAACTTACCCCATAATTTCTACCCCTTAAGCAAGCCGTTGAGATTTTCAATGCTATAAAAAACTCTGGGAGGAGAAAGACAAAGAGAAATGAGGTAGGGACAGGGGATCACAAAATCTCAAGAAACCCTAAAAAGTAGGTCTGTTTTCACCAGAAAGCACAATCACATGGAATTTTTCTAAGTTCCTACATTCACTGAAATGTTCTTCACTGCAGCCCCATTCAGTCCTTCTGGACTTTTTAAAATCCTGGGGTGGGCAATTCCAAGCAGCTCCCCTTCCATTAGGAAAGCTACCTATCCCATTCCTTCTCACATTCTCTCTCATTTCTCACTCTAAATGGAAAGATAAAGGGGCATGTTGATAACATCTAGTCCTTAGGTCACACAGAACTAAAGGAGAGATGGTGCTTCAGGAGTATTCAGGCCATTAAGGTCACACTAATCTACTACATATTATATACAAGTTAGGAACCGCATACAAAAGTTTTGGAGCGAAGAAATAGTTTCAGAATGGATAACAAAGTTTCCAGAAATGAGAAAAATCTACCTTTATATCACAACATAACATTCCGTTTCTTGTGGCTCACCTTTTCTTTCCAATAATTATAGTGAAGATGTATCCTACATTGTCTCCGTACAACTAACACTGAACCTAGTATACCACAAATAGGTAGAATTCAGGGTAACAAAAAAACCAGATCCCAACTTGATGAAATTAATTTACCAACAAATGGAGAAGTCAATTTCTACTAAGTCTGGGTGAGGAAAAACCAAAGGACAAGAGCTATATTAGCCTTGAAATCCAATGAAGATGATGATAAGTGGCCAAAAGAAACGTTAAAAGTCAAAAATGTCCTCAAAGAATTGTTAAGCACAAGAATGAGCACTGGAGTCTCTAAGCTTTAAATAATGGATGTTTTACAGGAGGTAAACTAGGAAGGAAAGACTGTATCATTCTGTCAAATAAGTCTTTAAGTATGTAATGGGCCAATAACCTTAAATGGACTAAAAAAGTTAGGTGCAAACTATAAAACTACCATTTCTGTGACTGAAGGGAACAAGAAACCACACATATGAAGTGTGGCAATGTAAAGATAATGTATCCAAAAGTAATCCGAGCTAGCTTGTTACAGACAACTAAATACCTCATCAGAGAGCTGCCAACCTATAAACAACAGTATACCTTTACCTACCCACTATTTAATATAAGCTGGTCCTTCCTGCTTTCACCACTTACTGTATGACTTTAGGCAAATTATTTAACCTCGCTGGGTCTCAATTTCTACATTGGTAAAATAGCACTAATAATGCTACCTACCTCATGATTATTGTGAAGCTTAAATGACATAGGGTAGATTCTGAGTAGCTCCAGGGACAGAGTAAATATTCAGCAAAGGTTAGCGACTATTGTTTTCTTCAAACTGGTATATTAAAAAGTTACTTGAAGTCACTTCACTAACACTACTTTTGAAAACTTCACAACCCTCAGGACAGTGCTAACACTATGTGGATGTTCAGTATTTATTGACTGAAGACTAATAACTCATACGGAATCTAGAACCTTGAAGTTGAAGTAGATTTTAGAAGTATCTGGAACAATTTCACTTACTTCAACAATAAGAGTCATGGGAAATTATCAAATATTGCTTCAGTATTTCCAGAGACAGAAACTTGCTATACCAACAAGGCACACAGAACAATTCTAATTACCAGAATGTTCCTTTTGAAGTTCTCACTGTCCTAATTACTCTCATAAACTTCCTATCTGAACGGATGAATTCACTAGAGGGCAATATTAGGCAATATTAGGAGAAATCATCTATCAGAAAAAAATCATTCAACATTTATTCTGGCTGAGAGAAATACTGCACCCAGTTGTATAATACAAGTATGTTAATGTTTAAATTATCCATTTAAATATACACTAACATACATGTTCAGAAAGATTCAAAGAAAGGTTATAAAATCATTAATACTTAAATGTCCCTGGGAATAAAGTAAGTAATTCAGATTATCATAAAGCATGGGCTTTTTCCGATCCCACAACAAGGCCTCCCAACAATTTTAAGCAATTGTAATAATTACATGTTTATAAAAGAAAAGCATACAATACCAGATTACATTTATTACTGCTCCTTGCAGCCATACTCCGAGTAACCACAGCTTTCCATGAAAGGACCCAGTGCCCAAAAGAAAATTATCAACTTCTTTAAGAAAATCCAAATCTGGACCTGTGTATAACCAATTATTTAAATGATCTAAAACCAAATTATTTTGAAATGCCCACATTCATTAACAAAGTGATGGTACAACTCTAAAGGTTCAGTTAGCTCCAAGACAGTCCCAAGAGGAAGAACTGCCCTCGAATACCCTCTGACTCCCACTCATCGTAATTCACAACATATGTTCACAGTGATACATGGAAAGAAAAAACAAGGAAAAAGAGGAATAGTTTATAGCACACCCTTCCACCTCATCGCATTCCCACTATATGTGAAATTTCACAGCTCACATGCAGATTCCATCCCATCAGGTAGAGGGCTCCACAGAATCCCCTCACCCACAAGCCACTTGTGTCTCCACTTGCAATCCATTTCAGCATTCCTTTACTTCAGATCAATTTGCAGGGCTTTTGATTTTTTTCCCTCTGAATCAGTTATACCATTTGCCTGATTCTCTAATTTATTATGAGTTAAATAAAATCTTTAACATAAGTTTATTTTTCTATCTGTGTAAATCACCATATCATCATTTAATGCACTAGTCAACGTTTTTACTATTGGTAAGACATTGTTCAATACGTAGATGTTGTTCAGTACTTAGATTATCAACACAAAAAATACTCCAAACAGTGAGTATAACTAGACTTTCTGGAAAGGCCCATCTCCCCATGTAAATTAATAAACAGGCTTTTGAGGAATCAATACCTTATGAATTTCATTGGCATGAATGAGGTCATGAGCTCTGGATGAAGCAAGGAAATCAGGTTTCAGAACCTGCAAAGCCCATGTTCAGAGTGTAGATGATGGTCAAGCCAGTGAACAACCACCACAGTGAGGTGCTGTCCACTCACCTCCACTGGCCATTTAAAGTTAAAACAACCAAGAATTCATGTCAGAAGACAAATAAGTTGATAGTCTCTGCTCAATAAAAGGTTCTCAAAATGTGCCACCCCTTTGAATGTGTCCACATTCATCTACACACCCATAAATGTAGGTAAATGTTTATATCACTTCAGCAAAAATAGCAACACAAGAGTCTTTGTTTGGTTTCGTAAATTATCAAGAATATAATCACGGGGTACCTGGATGGCTCAGTCTGTTAAGAGTCCGACTTCGGCTCAGGTCAATGATCTCAGGGTTCACAGGTTCGAGTCCGGTGTCGGACTCTGTGCTGACAGCTCAGAGCCTGGAGCCTGAGCCTGGAGCCTGCTTCATGAATTCTATGTCTCCCTCTCTCTCTGCCCCTCCCCCACTCATTCTTTCTCTCTCTTTCTCTCTCTCTTAAAAATGAATAAAACATATATATATATATATATATATATATATATAAAATGATGGAGGGGTGCCTGGGTGGCTCAGTCGGTTGAGCATCCGACTTCAATTCAGGTCAGGAACTCACGGTTTGTGAGTTGGAGCTCCACATCAGGCTTTGTGCCAATAGGGCAGAGCCTGGATTTGCTGTCTCCCTCTCTCTGTACCCCTCCCACTGCCTCCCTCCCTCCCTCCCTCTCTCTCTCTCAAAAATAAACATTAAAAAATAATATAATTATAGAGAATTATAAAGGGAAGTAAAGAAATAAGAAACATACTGATAACAGGGTCAAAGCAGATGTTCCAAATTCAAGTGATCTAAGTCAAGAGAATGGGTGGTTTCTAAACTCACCGGATTCTTCTCCATCTACATGCTCTCTTTACCCCAAAGGCACTAAAATTACAAAAGCATAATAATAGGTATCAACCCCTTCTACTAATTACAATGTGATGGCTAATTTTATGGGCCAATGTGGCCAGGGACAATGCTGTTTCAGGATGTGTCTGTGAGGGTGCTTCCAGATGAGATTAGAATGTGAACTGGTGGACTCAGTAAAACAGACTGCCCTCTCCAATGTGGGTGGGCATCACCCAATATGTTGAGGGCCTGAATAAAACAAAAAGCAGAGGAAGAGGAACTCACCCCTTTTTTGCCTACCTCACTGAGCTAGGTAGGACATCTCACCTTCTGTGGCCCTAGGACTGGGATTTACATCCTCAGCTCCCCTGGGTTCTCAGGCCTTCAGACTCAGACTGAATGACACAACTGGCTTTCCTGAGTCTCAGTCTTGCAGAGAACAGATCATGAGATTTCTCAAACTCCATAACCAGGTGAGTAATTTTTCATAAATCTTTCTTCCTACTTCCTCTCTCTCTCTACACACACACACACACACACACACACACACACACACACACGTATGTACATATATATGTAATAATAAATAGCATTACATTATATTGTATTACATTATAAAATAACATATAAATAATAAATAAAAAATAAATATACATAAATACATTTTAAAAATGGATATATATAAATATCTACTACTGGTTCTGCTTCTCTGGAGAACCCTGACTAAAACATATACACACACACATACACACACACACATCCTGCTCTTGTTCGGAACAGTCTCATTTATTTTATATTTATATACATTTTTATTATATATATTTATATATGTATATGTTTATAAATATATATAGGCAAACTATCTTCCAAGAGGAAACACCTGCCCTCCATTGACTGGTGAGGCCATGGATATACTACTGTATGTCAAAAATCAACTATATTCAGACACAACAAATCATTACACTATGTTTTATACTCCAGAGAGGTTGGAGAGAAGGATATAATTTGTTTAATGCAAAAAAAAAAAGTTTCAGGCAACACAATGATTCACAGATAATCTTTCCTCTTCCTTATCTTTGATTTAAAAGTCTCACTTAATGCATTAGCTAAACATGGCACAAAAGATTCGGGGCAGGGAGGGAGGGGGAGTTGCTGGCAAGACTTAACGAAGCAAAATTATCTAACAGGACTCTTGGGTTCTTTCCCAAAACTATTTAAGAAAACTGAAAATATCTGAAATGAGTAAAAAAGGTAATATCTCCTGCCTCTCTACAAAACAATACTTCCAAGACCTGGTCTATCAAAAATATTTTGCACAGGGGCGCCTGGGTGGTTCAGTCGGTTAAGCATCCGACTCTTGATCTGGGCTCAGATTGTGACCTCACAGTTTGGTTTGAGAGATGGAGCCCCATATGGGGAAGTGCCCCCACAGGGCGGAGGCTGCCTAGGATTCTCTCTCTCTCTGCCCCTCCCTAACTCTCTCAAAATAAATAAATAATTTTTTTTTAATTTGCCCAAAACCTATCTGAATGCCATTAAAATATCTATAGAAAATTCAAGTAATAAGGCAGTTTACCAAATGCAAGAACAATATGTATTATAACTCTAAGGGCACTTCCATTTTGATAAGAAGAAAAAAAAAAGTTTCCATTTTTCTGAGCAATTTCTGATGTAGCCATTGGTCCATGATCCTTATCCTCTTGTGTAAGCCTCAGGGAACACAAAACAAACAAAACTAATATTTATGAACATGTATTTCAAATCAAGAAAAAAAATTAACACATGAAAAACTTTAAATTTAGAAGTCTCAATATGTACTTTTTCACAAGCCAATAATAAAAGTGAAGCCTTAGAAGTAGATACAATTGTCAACTGTAACAGTTCAGGGTGTAAAACCCTATACTCAATGAGGAGGTCTGAAGGCCCTGTCTCCTTTTTTCCCCTTTACCATAAATGTTCTGTATATTCCTGACCATGTAACCACTAAATACAAAAATTACTAACATGTAAAAACTACTTCTGTTCTCAATTTTGAGACTACTTCCCATAAACTGGCAAAATTTTTTAATTAGCTTCAAGTGTTGCAATTAATTCCAATTAGAAAAATTTGTTTAACTTAAAAGAAAAACAAGGGTATTTATGAAAAGCCCACAGCTAACATCATACTTAAGAGTGAAAGACTGAAAGCTTCCCCCTAAAATAAATCTACAGATTCAATGTAATCTCTATCAAAATTCCAAAGGCCTTTTTTTTCAGAAATAAAAAAGCTGAACCTCAAATTCACATAGAATTACAAAGTATTGCAAGTAGCCAAACAGTACTGAAAAAGGAGAACAAAGCTGAAGGATCACACTTCTCGACTTCAAATCTTACTACAAAGCTTACAATGATCAAAACAGTGTGCTACAGGCATAAGAAGAGACATGCAGACCAACGGAATAGAACTGTGAGAATACAGAAATAGACCCATACATCTATGGTCAACTGATTTTTGACAAGGGTGCCAAGACCATTCAATGAGGAAAGAACAGTCTGCAATAAATGGTAGTAAGTGGACATCCACATGCAAAAGAACGAAGTTGACCTATCATACCCGTGGACAAAAATTAACTCAAAAGGATCAACAACTTAAATGCAAGAGCTAAAACTATAAAACTGTTAGAAGAAAACACACAGATCAATCTTCATAACTTCAGATTTGACAATGGATTCTTAAATATGACTAAAAGCCCTAGCAACAGAAGAAAAAAATAGATAAATTGGACAATCAAAATTTAAAACTTTTGTACATCCAAAGGATACTATCAACAAAATAAAAAGACAACCCACAGAATAAAAGAAAATGTTGGCAAATCAAGGGTTTAGTATCCAGAAAGTAAGCAACTCTCATAACTCAACCACAAAAAGACAAATAACTTTTTAAAAAGGACAAAGGATGTGAATAGACCTTTCTCCAAAGAGGACATACAAATGGTCAACAAGCACATGAAAAGATGCTCACATAGTCTTTGCCATTGGAGAAATGCAAATCAAAACCACAATGAAATAGTACTACTTACTCAACAAGGATGGCTATAATTTTTTAAATAGGAAATAACAAGTAATGGTGAAAACATGGAAAATTTGGAACCCTTAAACATCGCTGATGACAGTATAAAATGGTGCATGTGCTGTGGAAAACAGGTTGACAGTTCCTCATATATAGAATGACTATATCACCCAGCAATTTCACTCCTAGGTATTTACCAAGGACTAGAAACAGGTTCTCAAACAAATACTTGTCCACAAATGTTTATAAAAGCAACATTATTCACCATAGCCAAAAGGTAGAGACAACTTAAATGCCCATCAATGGAGGAATGGCTAAACAAATTGTGGTATATACACAGGAAATACTACTCAGCCTTAAGGATGAATCAAGTACTAATATATGCTACAATACAGATGAACCTCAAAAACATTACATTAAGTAAAAAAAGTAAGACTCAGTAAGTACATACTATATGATTCTATTTATATGAAATATCCAGAACAGGCAAATTCATAGAGACAGAAAGCAGATTTGGGTTGCCAGGGGCTGGGGAAAAAAAGAGAAGTATATGCTTAAAGGTACCGGGTTTGCTTCTGAGATAAATGAAGTGCTTTGGAACGAGAAAGAGGTGGTGGTGGCACAACACTGAATGTACTAAATGCCACTGATTTGCTCACTTTAAAATATGTCAATTTCACCTCAATTAAAAAAAATCAACAGACCAATACCAAATGTCATACATAGCCTTTTTTCCAAGTGTCCACAGTACAGGTCATTTATAAAAACTGATGGTCTGGGGCACCTGGGTGGCTCAGTTGGTTAAGCATCCAACACTTAAAATCTCATGGTCCAGAGCCTGCTTGGGATTCCCGTCCCCCCCCCCAAAATAAATAAGAAAACTTAAAAAAAAAATGATTATCTGTTAAGCCATAATTTTACAGGGCACATTTTCCAATTTTATTTATTTATCTTGAGAGAGAGAGAGAGAGGGCACAAAGGAGGGGCAGAGAGAGAGAATGCCAAGCAGGCTCCGCAATGCCAACACAACACAGAGCCTGATGCAGGCCTCAATCTCACAAACCCTAAGATCAAGACCTGAGCCAAAATCAAGAGTCAGATGCCTGACTGAGCTGCCCAGGTACCCCACGTTCTTCCTTTTTAAATGGGAGGCCACATGACCAATAAGTGTTACTGGTCAG
Source organism: Herpailurus yagouaroundi (assembly GCF_014898765.1). Lineage (NCBI taxonomy): Eukaryota > Metazoa > Chordata > Mammalia > Carnivora > Felidae > Herpailurus > Herpailurus yagouaroundi. Next base: position 25,014,994 of record NW_024412419.1, on the reverse strand, counting down.
AAACCAATGGATCCAATTCAAACTCTACAGAATACAGGAGACTGAAATGGTGTAGTGAGTCATATACAAAGAAGACTTTTAAAAACATACTCAGGGCGCCTGGGTGCCTCAGTTGGTTGGGCATCCGACTCTTGATTTTGGCTCGGGTGGTGATCTCAGGGTTCCTAAGATCGAGCCCCATGTAGGGCTCTATGCTGACAATGAGGAGCCTGCTTGGGATTCTCTATCTCTCTCTCTCTCTCTCTGCCCCTCCCCACTCGTGCTCTCTTTCTCTCTTCTCTCTCTGGCACTCTCTCAAAATAAATAAATTAATTAAAACTTGAGAAAAAACAAAAAATATATTCATCCAAATTTACCCAACATAAAGAATGCTATCTCCTTCAGACTAGTTACTTTGAATATACTTATTCTGCTGTTGCACTACTAAAAATACTTTCAAACTTGTATAGTTTGAAATATCCTTTGGTCAGCTCAGGTGACAGACAAAAAGGTAATTCTCAATTGTATTTACACCTTATTTTTAAATAAAACTGGTATTAACCAACATGATCACCTGACCTGATCACCTAGGTTGGCCCTAAGTTAGCTAATTACAAACAACTCTAACTCCAAAGAATAAAGTTTTAGCACAAATTCAGTTACTTAAATCAATACACTAAAACTTTTGAAGACATGCTGTGTCTTCAGATCTGCTTTTGTCAAAGTAGATCCAGGCTTCAGAAAAGGTCCCCCTCCAGATAAACTGAAGCATTCACTGCCATCAACACCACCTTTCAGTACATGTCCATCAACCTTCTCCTTTCCTTTCTACTCACAGGCTTCCTACCTAGAAGGTTCCTCTCCCCAGCCAATTACCAAAATCCTACCATCTCTTCAAGACCATACTCAAGTAACATCTGCTCCATGAATTGCTCTTTTGAATTCCAGAAATATTTCATGATCTGTACTGCTCACTTGGTCATCACATGCTATTTTTATACTGACATCTTTTAATATATTCTGGCTTTTCAATTATAGTTTTTAAGGAACTGGAAAATGTATCTTCTATCTCCAATGCAATTCACTGGAGATACACACTGAGTGGCCCACCCAAGAAACACAAGAGGTGTTTGTTTTCATTTGTTCTATATAAAGACTAGGACAGTATTATTAGCCTGGACCTGATGAAATGTGGTGAGTCTTGAGTAGCTGCCTGAGGCAGTTCCATCCTGCCTGAGGATGGTGGGTTCCATCCTACCATAATGGAGAATTCCAAGTTCCTGAGCTCCACAGCGATGTAGAAAAAGCAGTCCTCAGTCCACAGCTGCCAGAGAGGGAGTTGGTAAGTTCCCACCCTTCAATCAAGAAGGAGCTCAGCAAAAAGGGTTAAGTAGGGACTCTACAATCAGAAGGCACTGAGTGTGCCGCTGCCAGCTCAAGGACTCTGGGCAAGCTATAGGACTTTTTAAAAGCTTCACTTTCAGGGTGCCTGGGTGGCTCAGTCAGCTAAGCGTCCAACTTCGGCTCAGGTCATGATCTCGTGGTTCATGGGTTCAAGCCCCGCATCGGACTCTGTGCTGACAGCTCAGAGCCTGGAGCCTGCTTCAGATTCTGTGTTGCCCTCTCTCTCTGCCCCTCGCCCGCTTATGCATGTGCTCACTCTCTCTCTCTCTCTCTCTCAAAAATAAACATTAAAGATAAATATGTAAGTAAACATTTAAAAAATAAAAGCTTCACTTCCTTTATAAAACAAGGATGATAAAACAAAAACCTACCTAGCTGTAATATTACATAAAATAACACATACCACAATGCCTACCAAAGAATAAACACTGCAGCCTGCCACCAATTCTCTGATATCAACTGGGTATCCTACAATTGCTACCTGGCGTTAGTATCAAATCCCACAAGCTAAGGGGCAAGACACCCAACAAGACTGCTTTTGCAGCACACATCCCCCAAGCTATCAGAACTTCTAACTTGGCTACAAATTCAAGGGCTCCCATAACCCTCATTCAAGTGCAGTAATTTGCTATAATGATTCACAGAACTTGTTGAGAACACTATACTTAACCAATTACAGCTTTATTATAAAGGATACATACAACTCAGCAACAGCCAAGTGGAAGACATGCATAGGGCCAGGTCTAGGGAAAGAGAATGGAGGGATTCAGAACTTCCACACACACCCCCATCTTGGGGAAATTCAGGTGTCCCCCTTCTAGCACATCCATGTGTTCACCAGCCTGGAAACTCCAGTGTCCAGAGTTTATATAAAGGGGTTCGTTACACAGGCATGGTTGATTGAATCATAATTTATGTATGACTGAACTCAATCTCCAGTCCCTCTCCTCACCCCAGAGATCAAGGGGTGGTAAAGTTCTGACCCTCTAATTGAGAGCTGAGTCTTTCCCAGACCCTCCCTTGAAACTATCTAAGGGCCCATCCCCGAGTCATGTGATCACCATAAACTTAGGTAAGGTTAAAGGGGGCTCATTATGAATAACAAAAGATACTCCTACCCCTACTCAGAAAATTCCAAGGGTTATTGAAGCTCTACATCTGGATCCAGGGACAAGAACCAGACATTTCTTTATTATATCACATGCACAATAAATGGAAGCTATTATTTTAAAAACCTAGTAGTAGGCTATCAAAATAACACAAGCATAAAGATGAGGAAGAAAAAAAAACTTCAAAAACTTTACAAAAGAATAGGAAAAAGGGGGTGGGGGGGTCAAACTGAATATAACAATTCAAGTCTATATGACTAAATAGAAACAGACACATCCAGCAGGGAACTGAGGAAGGGACTGAGAATGAATTTAGTGTTAACCAAGTTGAGACTGAATCACAACCAGTGATTTCAAAAGGACCCAGGCAGATGAAGAATGTGCACCTAGAGACGGAGAAGGACACGGCAGACTCAGTTTTCAGACTTATCCACATAGAAAAGATTCCCTACCCGCCCCCCAAAGGAAGCCCTCACTACTCAAGAGAGGATACCTGCTCGTGGTGTCACATAACCATCTACTAGAGCCAAACAAAAGCAAGTTAGTTACTGCATTAAGCCTAAAAGGCAAGGGCTGACCTCTAGAACATACTCCATTTAATATTTTGGACTCTAAACAAAATGGTAATTCATTTTTAACATAAAGATTCAAAAAGAACCACATGACCTGGGAATGCAAGCTGGTGCAGCCACTCTGGAAAACAGTTCGGAGGTTCCTCAAAAAACTAAAAATAGAACTACCCTACAACCCAGCATTTGCACTCCTAGGCATTTATCCACAGGATACAGGGGTGGTGTTTCGAAGGGACACATGCACCCCCATGTTTATAGCAGCACTATCAACAATAGCTAAAGTATGGAAAGAGTCCAAATGCCCATCGATGGATGAATAAAGAAGGTGTAGCATGTGTATACATATATGTACACACACACACACACACACACACACACACACACACACACACACAATGGAGTATTACTCAGCAGTCAAAAAGAAGGAAATCTTGCCATTTGCAACTATGTGGATGGAATTGGAGGGTATCATGCTAAGTGAAATTAGAGAAAGACAAAAATCATATGACTTCACTCATATGAGGACTTTAAGAGACAAAATAGATGAACATAAGGTAAGGGAAACAAAAATAATATACAAATAGGGAGGGGAATAAAACATAAGAGACTCATAAATATGGAGAACAAACTGAGGGTTGCTGGAGGGATTGTGGGAGGGAGGGATGCGCTAAATGGGTAAGGGGCACTAAGGAATCTACTCCTGAAACCATTGTTTCAATTAGCACTATATGCTAATTTGGATGTAAATTAAAAATAAAATTATAAAAAGAAAGAAAGAAAGAAAGAAAGAAAAAAAGAAAGAAAGAAAGAACGAACCACATGACCAAATACCAAACAGAAATGCTAGGTCTTGTTCTTTGACAGAAAAGGACCATTTTATTACCTATCAACAGGAAACTTACAATGCATCTAACAGAAGTGTTTATTTTTTCAAGGAAAAGTTATGGAACAACCACAGAACATTTCAACAACACAACATAAACAGAACAACCATAATCAATTCAGAAAATCTTCCTGTTCAGATACATGAAGCAGGATAAACGCTTCAAGCACAGACACCATTACACAGATTTTACTCAAAGCTTTTACAGTCCAGCTTTTAAAAGTACATTCAATAACTAGGAACTACGATTTTAATGGCCCACACTTCAGAAGCATCACAACTTATTTTACCCCACAATGTACATATTATAGAGGTGGCTTTTAGACAACAGGCCTGAGCACTGGAAACTTGATCAAGGCGAAAGGGCCCACAGAGACCCCCCTGGCTGAATACAGACATGCCCATCAAGCCACCCACTTCCAAATACTCATAGGCCATAACTATCCAAAGGACTGCTTACAACCAGTTACCAAAAAAGGGAAAATTCCCCATGTTCCCACACCTCCTCACCTTCCCCCTTTAATAACAGCCCTCACCTCCTGCCTCATGGCAGACAGCCTCTCCTCTGTTGTCCTGCCTGCTGCTCCCTTGAGGTACATTCAATACGTTTCTATCCCTTTGTTCTGTCTTGGGCAAATCCTTTCACAGCCCATGCCACTATCCCCCACCCAAACATCGCCCCACATCTAGAGGCCCCCATGTGACTGGCATAGACACCACACATATCATCACCTCCTCTTGTTGCTAGCATCCCAGAACAAAGTCTCAACTCTGTCTTTCAGCCAGTGAGGGTGAGAAATGGAGGAAGAAAGGGAAAGCGGGGAGTGGGAACAGCATACTGGGCTAGTCAGATGGTTCCTGGTATCAAAAGGATACAATGGGCCCATGGGAATGACACATTCTAGTACTGACTGCGTTAATGAACAGGCTTATTGACTCAGGAATCTGAGAGACTGTGCTGGCTGCAGTGCTAAGTAAGGACGGGAATGTCAGAAGAGTGTGGTAAGAGCCCAGCGTGTCCCATGTTTCCAAACTCCAGACTGAAAGGGAGGCAGCACTGTTAAACCGGCCATGTCCTTGGAGTTTGGGTTTTTCCCAGATAGCAACACCTCTAGACAGAATATAGAGTGAGGGCAAAATCCAAGCCTAGATCCCAACCTCCAACGGGAATGGGGTAAGGGACAGCTCCGTGCCCCACACTCCACAACATCTGATGTATTCAAGTTCCAAAGACTGCTAGAGGAACTCAAAGATGTTCCGAAAGAAAGCAGGTATGACACACTATCCCCACTTCCTGGACTCTGGGTCTAAGGCCAAATTAAAAGGACGATTCTACTCTGCACACAGAAAATGTCTGCATCAGGCAGATGGTTGTTTTTGTTTATAGTAGTACTTAATTCCATTAGAGTATGTAAACCAATTATAACTATAGTTATCTACCTACATATAAACTCCTTGTTCGCATGGGGGGCATCTTGCATCGTGGTTTATTTTCATTATCCTAAGCTAACAGTAGTGAGGATGCCCTTGGCTCAAACCACCCCCTAACTTGCTCCAAATACATAACCCACAGAAAGCCAAGCTACTCCCCCAACCCACTGCTAATTTCTGACAGGCTTAAATTCTCTCAGCCTCTGAAGATCCCCTCTCAATCAATTCACCAATGCTACCTTACTCCCAACACCTGAACCCCCAAAGCCCCCAAAATTCCTGAAGTAAAACATTTGTAAATACTGAGGGTCGGAGGGAATAGTCAATGTAAGTAACAGATACCCTTGAGCCATCTCTCCAGTTCCTCCCTCTTCTCTCACCTCAAGTCCTACTCCCCCCAAAAATCACCTTGGAAACCCCAAATGGTTACCCCTAGATTAAGCAAAATTCAGCCCTTTCCGGTTCTACTTACTTGTGAGCATTCCCAGTCCATCAAGGTGCTGAGCTCTAAATTTAGCCTTCCTTCTATCAAGATCTACCCTCCAAATTTTTTTTAAGGCAAAAAGATAATATTTTTGTTACCTTGTTAAGCCACATTTCCAGCCCTAATGCTTCTTCCTAGTACAAAGGAAAGCAAAACAGGATCTCCATGACCAATGTTTACTGAATTAAATTACCAGGCCACTGTTGTAAGGAACTGCTCATCAGATCAGACTGTCCACTTCCCTTTCTCAGAGCAGCAAGGTCACGTGCATGTTTAAAATGTCCTCACTTCCAAAAGCAACTGTTATCAGTTGCTTTGCTTCATTCTTTCCAATTATCACCAGTGAAATCTAGGGCCTAACAATCAAGAAAAAATCCCTTCATTTTTTGTTACAAATTAAGAACTTACGTCTCAGGAAAATAAAATCAGTTGTTCACAGTCTTCTGAATTTTTTTTAGTGTTTATTTTTGAGGGGGGGAAGAGGGAGAGAGGGAGAGAGAGAGGGAAAATGAACATGAGCGGCGGAGGGGCAGAGAGAGAGGGAGACACAGAATCCAAAGCAGGCTCCAGGCTCCGAGCTGTCAGCACAGAGCCCGACTTGGGGCTCACAAGCCGTGAGATCATGACCTGAGCTGAATTGAACACTCAACAGACTGAGCCTCCCAGGCGCCCCAATTGTCCACAGTCTTCTAATAACAAAACAGTTCTTCAGATGTAGGAGGTACTGTGAGAAGGGTGTGACATCTCTCTTAAGCCTCACAACCACCACAGCAGAAAAAGCACCGAGGCTACTCCCAGTGGGTAAACAGGTTAAAAAACAAAATCCCCTGCTCCGAATCACAAGGACAGGAAATGCTACCAAGGGATTCAAGCCCATCAGGCTAAATTCACAGTTCAAGCTGTTAATGGATTATTTAAACAAATAAAAAGATAACTTGGTGTCTTCCATGCAAATATAAAATGAATACCTGTCTATGATTTTACTTTACTCACTAATTATGGCCCAAATAAGATGTTCCATCTGGCTCAAAAGTGAATCCAAAAAGCACAAACATATAGGCAATCAGAAATGGTGAAACGAGGGACACCTGGGTGGCGACTGCAGTTCAGGTCATGATCTCGAAGTGTGTGGGTTCGAGATCCACAGCGGGCTCTGTGCTGACAGCTGAGAATCTGAGGCCTGCTTTGGATTCTGTGTCTCCCTCTCTCTCTGCCCCTTTCCTGCTTGCGCTCTGTCTCTCTGTCTCTCTCAAAAAGAAATAAACATTTAAAAAAAAAAATGGTGAAACGAATTTGCTTAATAGATCCAAAACTTGGCCTCTTACAGAAGAGAGGAAAAGAGATAAATTGTATCTCCAAACAAAAAATTCATATTGAGTTCAGTTGAGTGACTGACTCCTGGTTTTGGCTCAGGTCATGATCTCACAGTTCATGGGTTAGAGCCCCGAGTTGGGCTTCGTGCTGGCAGTTTGGACACTGCTTGGGATTCTCTCTCTTTCCCTCTCTCTCTGCCTCTCCCTTGATCACTCACCCTCGCTCTCCTTCTCAAAATACATAAACAAACTTTAAAAAAAAAAAAAAGAATTTGCATTGCTGTCAGTTACTGACAACTTACGAAGTTGTAAAATAAATGAAAAAACAAAAGCTGCAGACCCCACAGGCTAAACCTACCGGAAAAGTGCTCCAGACATCACACGGTTTCCAACGAAGACCCCAGTAATCCTCTGGGTTACTGAAAGACTTTCACAGAATTTCCTTACATAGCTCTTAATCACTATGCACAATGCTTATTTCTCCTTTTAGAAAAGAATCCACAGCTTCAAGGTTTCCAACAACCTCTAGAAAAACGGAGTCCTCTCCAGAAAACTAATCTTCCACTAAGATAACATTTTCTCTGTCACATACTAAGCCAGAAATTTAGATTCACTATGAATTTATAAATGTATATATACATACACATGCACATGCACATATGCACATGCACACACACACATACAAATACAGAAATAATCCACTAGATTGTCAAATTTCTTAAGAGATCTAGAACGAATGAAGGCATGGTTTTACTGAACAAAGACACAAGGAATTACTCTCTGGAGAAATAAAGACAGAGTTAAACTATCACTTCCAAGTAAATGACCCAAAATTAACTTCTTCAGTGTCTTACTGGTCTATTTATATATCTTAATTTCTATCCTATGTTTTCTTCCATTAAAAAAAAAAAAAAAAAAAAAAACAATCCCAGTCCAACTTCCACCTATGGTAAAGTCGATTAGATCTGCTGCCCCTACTATTCCAGCTAATTGCAATTGAAAAACCCTGCACAAACAAAAGAAGACTCTGAAGGTGGAGAGAGAAAGGCACACCAGCTGGGAACCTGGGACCCATGGAACAACACAGTGGTGAATCTCCTGGGTTTTCCTTTTGGCTCATATACCATACGGACATGGAGTTGAAGAAGCCACTTATCCAGAAACGCCAAAGGGGTTAGGCAAAAAAAGTCTCTCCTCTTTCAAAGGACCAAGAAAAGAACAGCACAACAAACTTTTAGATAACAACCACTGCACTCCAGCCAAAAACCACAGACAAAACTGTGGCCCACGCCATCCACTACAGCATTGGGCAAGTAGGGAGCTAACCTTTCACTCTCACCAGGCTGTAACATTACACCTCAACATGACTCCTTCCCTTAGCCAATCCTTTACCCCTGCAGGGGTGATATCAAAGGCCAGACTTCCCTGCCAGGTAGGTTTAAGACTCCCTTCCCCAGCCACACAGTGTCTATGGAAACTATCTGTAGAGCCTGGACTTTACTCCCGTGACAGTTACAAGGCACTCCTTCCCATCCCCATGTGGGCAGTATGCGGCAAGGCCTAGTAGAGAGGCAAGACTTTCACCACCTCCATAGTGTGGGGTAGGAAAGCCACCCCTCCCAGCAAGGTCAGCGGAGGCCCATGGCAGGAAACAGTCAAGTTTGCAGAGTAGTATTCAGCGGAGGCCTAGAGGGGAACTGAAATACCCACCCCTGCCAGGCAGCAATGAGGAGCCCCACTCTGTGTGCAGGACAGACTACAACTCACCCAAAATGAAACAGGTAATTTGAAAAGCCCTGTAACCATTAGGAAAATTGAACTCATAATTAAAAACCACTGGAAAAAGAAATCTCCTGGCCCAGATTGTTTCATCAGAGAATTACACCAAATTTTTAAAAAGGAGTTAACACAATCACTTCCAGAAAATACAAGAATAGGGAGCACTTTCCAATTCCATTTATGAAGCTAGTATATTACTCCAATGCAAAAACCAGAGAAAAAATAGTACAAGAAAAATAAAACTACAGACCGATATATGAAGAGGCACAAAAATACGTAACAATGCATTAGCAAATAAAATTCAGCAGTACATAAAAAGTTGAATTTAATCAGAGATGCGTGGTTAGTTCAATATTCAAGAATCAATCAGTGTAATCCACAGTATTAACAAACTGAAAAAAAAAATCCACATGACCACACTAATCTATACAGAAAAATTATCTGATAAAATTCAATGCCTGTTCATGAGATAAACTCTCAGAAAAAAACTGGAATAAAGGAGAATGTCCTCAACCGGGTAATGAGCATCTACAAAAACCCTCAGTAAACATTATTATACTTAATGATAGAAGACAAAATGCACAATCCCCAATACTGGGAATGAGGCAAGGATGTCCCCTCTCACCACTCTAGTTCACACTGTACTGGAAATACTAGTCAATGCAAGGACACAGGAAAAGGAAATAAAAGCTACACAGAAAAGAAGTAAAACTGTCTTTATTTGCAGAGGACATGATAGTTTACACAGAAAATCCCAAGAAATCTACTCCAAAAACCTCTCAGAATAAGTGAGTTCAACAAAGTTGTAGATACAAGACAAACATTTTTGCCTATTTTTTAATGTTTATTCCTTTATTTTTAGAGAGAGAGAGAGAGAGAGAGTGTGTGTGTGTGTGTGTGTGTGTGTGTGAGAGAGAATGCAGGTGCAAGTTGGTGAGGGACAGAGGGAGAAGGAGGGAGAGAACCCCAAGCAGGTTGCACACTGTCAACGCAGAGCCCAATGTGGGGCTCAAACACATGAACTGTGAAATCATGACCTGAGCCGAAGTCAAGAGTAGGACACTTAACCGACTGAGCCACCCAGGTGTCCCCAAGATAAACATTTTAAAAAGCAACTACCTTTCAAGTGAAAAGGCAACCTACATGAGAAAATTTTTGTAACTTATATATGATAAGGGGTTTTGTATCTAGAATATATAAAGAACTAGTATCACTCAGTAATAAGAAAGCAAATAACCCAATTTCTTAAATGGGCAAGGGGCACCTGGGTGGCTCTGTCGGTTGAGCCTCTGACTTCATTCAGCTCAGGTCATGATCTCACTGTGTGTAAGTTAAAGCCCCACATGGGTCTCGCTGCTGACAGCACAAAGTCTGCTTAGCATCCTCTGTTCCCCCTCTCTGCCCATCCCCCTACACACGCTTTCTCTCTCAAAAATAAACATTAAAAAAAATTTTTTTAACGGGCAAAGGATAGGAATAGACATTTTTCCAAAGAAAACATACAAACGACTAATAAGCACATGCAAAGATGTTGGACATCATTTGCCATCAGGGAAATGCAAATCAAAACACCTCACACCTCCTGGGATGTTATAATGTAACTTCTCTATAATGTCCCTATAATCAAAAAAACAGGTAATAATAAGTGTGGGTGTGGATGTAGAGAAATGGGAACACTCACACACTGCCGAGGGATTGTAAAATGGTACAGCCTGGAGAACAGTCTGGCAGTTCCTCCAAAATTTAAATATATGTTTACCAGACGGCCCAGAAATTCAAGTTCTAGGTGAACACCAAAGAACAACTGAAACATACATGTACCCAAAAACTTGTACTTGAGTGTTCAAGGCATCATTATTCATAATAGCCAAGAAGTGTTCAACTGATCAACGGATAAATAAAATGTGTCCTATCCATGCCTTGGAACAGTTCATTATTCAGCCATAAGGAATGATGCACCAACACATGCTACAGCATGGACAAACCGTGAAAACATATTGGGTGAAAGAAGCCAATCACAAAAGACCACATATTCTATGACTCCACTTACGTGAAATGTCCAGAATAGACAAATACACCAAGACAGAAAGCAGATTAGAACGTGCTTCTAAGGGGAAAGGTTGGGGGTTAGGGAAGTGTCACTGCTCATGAACAGAGGGCTTCTTTTTGAGGTGATGAAAATGTATTAAAATTAATTGTGGTAATGGTCGTACAACTCAGTGAATATATTAAAAATCACTACCAAATCCACAGCTGAGTTCTTTGCAGAAACTGACAAGCTGATTCTAAATCATATGGATTTGTTGGGGAACCAGAATAGACAACACAAACTTGAAAAAGAAGAACAAAGTGAGAACTCATACTTCCTGATTTCAAAACTTACCACAAAGCAACCGTAATTAAGACAGTGTGGCACTAGCATAAGGACAGACATAGACAATGGGATGGAGAGTTCAGAGACAAACCCATTTGTCTATAAAACCACAATATGACCCTGCGACTGCATTCCTGGGCATTTATCCCAGTGAAATGAAAACTTAAGTCCACACAAAAACCTGTATGTGAACATTCATAACAGCTTTATTTATAACAGCCAAAAACTAGAACTAACCCAAAATACCCTGCAATGGATACATCCACACCAAATGCTAATGATCTTAAGGAATACCAAGCAAGAAAAAAGAACAAACCATTGATACAGGCAACAACATAGATGAACCTCCACGGAATTATGTTACGTAGAAAAAGACAATCCCCAAATGTTACACACTGTATAATTCCACTTATATAACATTCTTGCAATAGCAGAAATTACAGAAAGGAAGAATATATTAGTGGTTGCCAGAGAAGAGGGTGTGTGGCTATCCAAGTACCACATAAGGAATCCATATGGTGAAACTATTCTGTGTCTTGGCTGTATCAATGTCAATATTCTGGTTGCAATATTGTGCTACAATTTTGCAAGATGTTACCTTGGGGAAAACGTACATGGGTTCCTTTTGTATTACTTCTTGCAACTGAAAGTAACTCTATAATTACCCCAAAATAAAAACTTAAAAGAAAGGCAGAGGAAGATCTGACCACATACAGAAGAAGAAAAGGCAATGTGACCACAGATGCAGGGAATAGAGTGATGTGGCCACAAACCAAGAAATGAAGGCAGTCACCAGAAACTAGAAGAGGCAAGGAACATATTTTCCCCTAGAGCCTCTGGAGGTGGCACAGTCCTCCCACACTTTGACATGAGCCAGTGAGTCTGATCTTGGACTTCTGGCCTCCAGAACTGTGAAAAAAAATTTTTTTGATGTACTAAGCCACCAAGTTTGTGGTATTTATTACAGCAACCACAAGAAACTAATATAAATACCCATCTCCTAGAAACATTATAAACAACGAACAAATATGTATGGAAAATGCCCTGACGAAGTCAGAAGCACAACTGCAAAAGAGAAAAACGTACACAATGTTAGAGGCCTTAATTCAAAATAAGAATATTCATGCCCCTAGTTTTTGAGAGTTAAATAAATCTGAGATAAAAAGAGAAATAAAAATAGCTTTGGGAATAATTATGTCCCATGTAGCCTGAGTTCCCTGAAGATTAGCCCACTCAATACACAAGAACTATTTATAACAGTGGCTCTAGCAATGATTCAGTCTTGATTAACTCTGACTTCTAAAGTATTTCTTCTCAGAAGGCAAGAGAAGGTAAATTGGGCTGGTTTCACTCCAACCCTAAATAAACTCAGCAAAATAAGGTTACTCTAGCACCCCCTAGACTACTCTACATTACTTCAATCCTGCTTCTACACTTCTCTTCCGTTAGAGAAGGACAAAGCAAATATAGTTCTTCTTTTAATTTAATCAATTGGTCTTAAGTAACAGCCATGCAGAAAGTACAACTTAAGTTTCTATTTGTAGTTATTCACATTAACAAGTATGTCAGTCCAGTAATTCACAAATTCTCCAGTTTGAATACTACATCATAAAATACCATTATGTACACACAGAAATAAAAACCCAGTAGTGTATGTTTACTGAATTTCACAATGATATAAAGGCACATGCAAGAGTATTAAGAGTGCCAGGGCACCTGGGTGGCTCAGTCAGTTAAGCATCTGACTCTTTATTTCAGTTCAGGTCATGGTCTCACGTTCATGGATTTGAGCCCCACATTGGGCTCTGGCAGTGTGGGGCCTGCTTGGGAGTCCCTCTCTCCCCCTCTCTCTGCCCCTCCTGCATGCTTCCTCTCGCTCACTCACGTGCTCTCTCTCTCTCCCCCTAAAATAAAAAAACTTTAAAATATATTTTTTATATATTATATATATGTTAATGTATAAGTTTATAAATTTTTATATATATATATATATAAAGAGTGCCAAAATAATCACAACACATGAAAGGGGAAAAGGGCAAAAGGATGTCTCATTTAAAAATCCACATTATATGGGGCGCCTGGGTGGCGCAGTCGGTTAAGCGTCCGACTTCAGCCAGGTCACGATCTCGCGGTCCGTGAGTTCGAGCCCTGCGTCGGGCTCTGGGCTGATGGCTCAGAGCCTGGAGCCTGTTTCCGATTCTGTGTCTCCCTCTCTCTCTGCCCCTCCCCCGTTCATGCTCTGTCTCTCTCTGTCCCAAAAATAAATAAACGTTGAAAAAAAAATTTTTTTTAAATAAAAATAAAAAAAATAAAAATCCACATTATAGGGGCACCTGGGTGACCAGGTTGGTTAACTGTCCAACTTTGGCTCAGGTCATGATCTCACGGTTCGTGGGTTTGAGCCCTGCATCGGGCTCTCCGCTGACAGCTGGGAGCCTGGAGCCTGCTTCCAATTCTGTGTCTCCCTCTCTCTCTGCCCCTCCCCCATTTGTGCTCTGTGTGTCTCTCTCAAAAATAAACATTTAAAAAATATATTAAAACTCCCACATTACAGAGAGAATCACCCTATGCAGCTAGTCAATTGTGTTCGCAAGGATATACAGGAACTTTGAGCATAACTTGTAATACAAAGCATACTCTTATTCAAATCATAATCTCTTACACTTAAAGCCACATAAGTATATTTACATAAAGTATATTTTAAATTTAAACTGGATTAAAACAGGCAAAACAGCAGACTCTGGAACTAGACTGCCTAGGTTCAAACCCATGTCATTTAACCTTTCTGGGCCTCAACGGTAAAACGAAGACTATAATAGTATTTACAGGGGACACTGTGAGAATTAGAGGAATTACAAACTTAACAGCATTTTAGGACTGAACCCAGTATGTAGTAAGCACTCAATATTAGCTTTTACGATTATTATTAATGGCCACTAAAAGAGAGTGTCACCAAGACTGCCTATGGACCTCATGTTTTCCAGCTGCCATGCTTACCTTTCATCACAGAAAACCCACAGGTGACAAGAAGTGACAAAAATCTCAGTGATCTCTGTACAGAAGGCACTGATTTATCCCCGCCCTCTAGACAGTAAATGCAAGGACAGGAATTGTGTCTTATTCAACTGTGTCCCCATCACCAAGTTCATGGTTAAGTGTCCAAAAATATTCCAGTTAAGTAAATAAACATTACCGTGTTCAAGCCCCTCCACTTACCATCATTTTCCTCTGTAAGCCCACAGAGGCAGATTTTTATTTAAAGGCTATGCAATAAAAACACGATTCTAAGAAAGCACTTGTATTATAACAACAGGACAGCAGAAATAATGAGAGCCAAGACAAAGCTGCCTTCCCCAAGATACCAGAACATTCTTGTGGGGAAAGAGTTACTATCTGAGCTAAAAACAATCCCCTCTCTCCACACAAAGAAGGCTGTGAATGGCTGCAGTGCTCACTTCTCCTCCTCCTGGTTCTCTTATTCCTAACTTCTGTCATTTGCTTTGTGACACCTGTCCATACCAGGTCACCAGCTCCACGAGTTCTCCCAAGGGGATTAACTATACACTTATTTTAAAGCATAAAATGGAGGTGAGCTCTTACGTGACATGGAAAACTAGGGGTAGCTTAAGTCTTCCCTTTATTGTCCCCAGAGCAGCAACCTACTTCCAGTGAGGAAGTTAACGATTTCAGTTTTCAGAAACCTCAACTGTGAAAGTCTGCTGATAAAAGTGGCTAATCACCCCTGGTCAGCTTTCATTGATGGTGCCCCTCAGACATGCCTTCCATCTGCCTCTGGGGTTATCACAGTAGGATCTCTGTGTCCCCACTGCCAGACAGAGAGAACCAGGTAAAGACGTGATGGCTGAAAGTTCACAAAGGCCTTTTTCGAACTTTCCCTCACTGCTACTGGGAACTCACTACAGGCTTTTCGCAGCTCCATTACTTTATCCAAACCTTGCAGCCAAAGCGATCACAGGAGTCCTCGTTATCCAAGAGCAATTAGCATAGAATGGAAAAAGCCACACAGTGATTTCTCTTAAACAGAGACATTTCACAATGATGAAAAAGAGAGACTGGATTAGAATTTTCACCTCCAAAAATGAAACGAAATACAAATCAACTTATTTGCATAATGTATCTTATATTAACCAAAATTTAGGTTACACTCACAACTATGCACTAATTCTCAGGGCAAGGAATTAATAAGGGATTGGGACATAATCTTGTGGCTAAACTGTAAAACGGCATGATACGACAATCTTGATTTCACATTTGCCTTTTGCAAGACAATTATCACAAAAGAAAAATTCTAGATTTCATCATTTATTCCCCTGAAGCCTCTCATGCTCCTTTTAAATTCTTACAAAGCATCTCTCGTCATCATTCCTGCTGGTTTTCCTCATCAAGTTAATTAGCCTAACATGGCCAATTCTCACTAGCACCTCTTTAAAGGATAACAGAAAGTGCACAAATCTTAGGTGTGCAACTTGAGTTTTTACATATACATACACCCATGTAACTACTGCCCAACTCAACATACACAACATTTCCAATACCCCAAAAGGTTGCCGGAGGAACCACCGCTTCGACTTCTAGGACGGGGAAATAGCTGAACCTGTTTTGGGACTTCACTTAAATGAATCATATGGTATACAATCCTTTGTCTGGCTCCTTATGTCTACGAAATCCATTCATGTGGACGCGTGTATCAGCAGTTCATTCTTTAACTGCTTTTATAATGTTTCCTTTTATAAATATACCACAGTTGACTTGTCCATTCTACTGCTAATGTACGTTGGGTTTTACCTAATTTTTAGCAGCCACAAATAAAGGTTCTACAAACATCCTTTCACTTTTGTCTTGTTTTGTTTTTGTAGACATATAAATCCGTTCCTCTTGGATTCCAGCCATTCTAGAAGGTGTGCAGTAGCTCACTATTTTAATTTCCATTTCTCTATTGACTAATAATGTTGAGCACCTCTTTTTTTAATGTTTTGTTTATTTTTTGAGAGCAAGAGAGTGTGAATGGGTTAGGGGCAGAGAGAGAGGCGGACAGAGGATCCAAAACGGGCTCAGTGTAGACAGGCTGACAGCAGCCCAATGCAGGGCTTGAACTCACCAACGGTGAGATCGTGACCTAAGCCGAAGTCAGATGCTCAACCTGACTGAGCTACCCAGGCGCCCCTTGAGCTCCTCTGAAGGTATGTATACAGACCTTCAGAAATCCTCTAGTAGAAAGAGCCTGTTCAAAATTTCTGTATATTTTTTAATTGACTTTTTCTTATTAATTGTATACACACACACACACACACACACACACACACACACACATATTTTGGGTAGGAGTCCTTGGTCAGATATATGAATTGCAAATTTCTTCTTCCAGTCTGTACTTTGCCCCTAATTTTTTTTTTAATGTTTATTTATGTTTGAGGGAGAGGGAGGGAGAGAGAGCAGGGGAAGGGCAGGGGCAGGAGGACAGAGGATCTGAATTGGGCTCTGCACTGACAGCAGGGAGACGGATGTAGGGCTCCGTCTCACGAACCATGAGATCATGACCTGGGCTGAAGTCAGACACTCAACAGGCTGAGCCACCCCGGCACTCCTGCCCTTCATTCTCTTAGTGGTGTAGAAGGAGAGAAGTTCTCATTTTAATTTAGTCTGAAGTCCAATTTATCAATCACTGTTACAGTCATTGCTTTCACAGTCCTTTCTAAGAATTTTACTCTAGTATTGCTAGAGTACTAGTTCTCTGACTTGTGCTTCTGGTCTGAACAGTTCTCAACCTTGCTCTGAATGCATGAAATCCTGCATCTCTGCAGGGTTTCCAACTTCACCTTGCAATCAATTTGGAACGCACTGTTCGATGCTAGACAACTCTAGGGTTATGAATGTTTGCATGGAGATCACTTTTACGACTAGAGAATTCATTTGTGATTACTTCCGTATTATAATGGCCTTCTGCACAAATATATTAAAAACCTAATGTGGGGCGCCTGGGTGGCTCAGTCGGTTAAGCGTCCGCCTCGGCTAGGGTCATGATCTCACGGTTCGTGAGTTCGAGCCCCACGTCAGGCTCTGTGCTGACAGCTCAGGGCCTGGAGCCTGCTTCGGATTCTGTGTCTCCCTCTCTCTCTCTGCCCCTCCCCCCGCTCGCAATCTCTCTCTCTCTCTCTCAAAAACAAATAAAACATAAAAAAATTTTAAAAATCTAATGTAAAAATAAATGAAAAAATGTTATTCTAACAGTTTACCCCCAACACACTTACGAGGATTCTTCCCACTCCTTTTTCGTGGCTTTGCTCCAGTGGATCCACCTTCACACTAGACCCTGCAGACTTTTATGATATGTAAGTTTTCTGTAGTCTATGAAAACAGAAGCCTAGAGGAAGTTATATGCCTGGTTCTGTTAAACTTTATTGACCCAACGACATCAAAGGGTTTACAATTCTCCTAAAACCCAGTAAAAGAACTTTCTGCTCTACCCTTCACTAAATTAACAACGTCTCCAATCTGCAACCATATTGTTACCAAAACAACCAACACCTGTTTACTTGGTTATCAAGGGTTCCCTTCTCCCACCCCATTATTCTTCACACCCAGTCAATCTTCCATTCCGCCTTCAAAATGTGGTGGCAGACTCTGACCTCTGGTCTGCCAGTAAATGCCCTGCTTCTCTCCCTCACCACCTCTTGCTTGGAGTATGGAAACTGTCCTTAACTGGTCTCCTTACATTCTGAGTATCGCCCTGTCACCAAAATCATCTCTCCAGAACATAAAGTTGATCATATTACTTACTTGACTAAGATTGTTTTACAGGCCCCACTGGGCACAGGATAAACTTACTCTCTCAGATGAGAATTCACAATCATTGCTGGGTTCTCTCTCAGCAACTTCTGCAAAACTCTGGTCTGACCCCTGGACACCAATGCACTCTCACTTGTCCTGACTCTCCACTGCTAACTCCTTTGGCTAGAAAACCTATCTCCTTTATCCTGCAGTCACTTCTCTTCCTATCTTAGCCACGGCCACCCCCAACAAAAGCAACTTGTATGTGTTTCCACAGCTCTCTGTACCCACCACAACTATATGAGTCCCTCTCCCACTGCATTAATTATTTATCTTATTCACTGGTCTACAAACTTTTGGACCTGAAATTTCTCCCTGTACTCCATTATGATAAGGTCAGGAATTAATCTTTACATGCCAAAGACTTGGCAGGGCAATTCCATAAAGGCTCAAAGAAAGAATGAATGTCCAAGCTACTTTTATTCCATATCCTTTTTTTCCTATAGAGACTAGAACACTTAATGCAAATACGTCAAAGCAATGAACCAACCTAACGTAAGCTTTCGTTCAAAAGTCACCCAGCAAATTATTCTTTTGGAGTTTAATAAAAACCAAATCTTCCTTAATTATTGATTTTTGCTTCCTGTTGGAAATTAGTCAACTCTTTGTTTTAAAATAATTTTTAAAATAAAGGGCACCAAAAGGAAGATGACTATACCACTTAACCAAAGTAACTGTAGTCATCACCATATAAATCACTGTTGGATGCTAACGGAATGAAACACATTATTTGTAAAATATAACCAAAACAATCACAAACAAAATTACTTCATTGAAAACCGTGTTTCTATATATCTCCTTAACGCGTAACAAATCTGTACGATACCGGAAGACCATATGGCAGTTAAGAACAGAGTTGTTCCATTCGGTGCCTCAGTTTCCTCATTGGTATAACAAGATGAGAAAGTACTTCACAAAATTGCTAGGTAACTGAGTCAGCACAAATAAGGTTCTTGGCAGAGTAACCGCATAGTAATAAATGTCAACTGCTATCATTGAATACTTTTAACTTTCTTAACCCCTTTCATATATACATTGCCTTGTTTTGTTTTGTTTTCTTCACAATACAATGAGCTTGTTTGGACGAGAAATGCTTTGCCCGGTCCAGAGAGGAGACACTGACAAAGAGGTTATATGATTTCCCTAATGTATTTTAATTGGCAGAGTAGGAACTAGAAACCACACCTACCCCAGCCCCAGGCCAAACTGACCAAATCTCCAGGTAGCACTTCGGGAGAAAAAGTCTTTTAGGTTTTCCCCACTGTTTCCTCTTGGCGGTCAGCAACAGGCAGATGGGAGCAGATGAACTAACCCATTAGCTCAAACTAAAACGTAGGAGAAGCCTCACTTTCACAGTACCTGACACACAGTGGGCACTAAAAGACAAGAACTACTGGGGCTGAAACACAAAGTGCTACCATGTTTCTCAATGACAGAACAAGGCAAAATCAAGCCTGCTATCAAAAAGAAAAGTCACTTGATAATTACGCTCATCTATCACATCAAAGTAAAACGTGGCAAGAGAAACTTTTTTAAAAAAAGAAAAAAACCTTTAAAAGTCGGACAATTTCCTTTTATTCTCAAAAATCAACAGTTGCAAAAAGGACTTTCATTAAGACACTTTTTGAAAGCTCAACTCATTATATTCCATGACATGTCTTTGCCCAAGTAAGCGACTGACGTGTATAGACAGTATTTCATCTCTGAAAGCCCTTCACCATACTTGTTACTTCCCCGGGCTTAAACTGAATCCCAATACTCAGCCGCGTATACAGCCACGTGCATATGGAATACAGTTAATGAGCTTCAAAGGCAGATGCAATATTCCGAGGAACCCAACTGAAGCAGGTAAGTACAAAGGAACCAAAAGGTCCCTGAGGCATCTCGAGTGCCCTACCAGTATTTCTTCTCTTCAAGGAGCAGGTAGAAGTTAAAAACACCTCAAGGATCAAGCTTGACAGCAGCTCCTGGCTGGGGCCTACCTTTCCTTTCGTGGCACCGCCACTCGGGCACCTATGGGCAGGCATCTGGCGCCTGAAGGATATACACAGATCAGGGCTGGCACGTGGTGGCCACTTGGGACGTTTTGCACAGTGGCCGAAACAGGAGTATGTCCGGGGCGAGGCAGCTCCCAGACCCGCTCACATCTGGAACAGGAAGGTCTGGACGCTAATCTGGGCCGTCCAACGGGACACCTGGCCCTCCTCGCCCCGCAGCCGCCTCGCCCTCGCCTAGCCGGCCCGCGCGGTCCCAAAGCCCCCCGACGTGTCCCCAGGCTCCTGGAGTAGCTTCCCCGCGCCTCCTCTCACCTGGGCCCGCGACGCCGCCACCTGCGTCAGGACCCCAGTTCCTGGCCAAGTGACCGTTACCTGGGCCGCAGCCCGGGGAGAACCTCGGCTCCAGGGGAAGAGCCCGTGAGACTGCTCCCCCTCCGCCAACTCGGGAATCCCCCGGCCGCCGCCGCCATTTTACCGGCGCGCAACCCCCACCTGATAGTTCCAGCTTCCCACCTGTGACCAGCAGAGGACGTCGAGCGTCGCCTTGGGGGACGCGTGGGCGACCTGGAGAATCCGTGGGGGTCACAACCTCCGAACAGAACCCGCCGCTAATTCATCCCGAAGCGGGGAGGCGTCCGGCCCGTCGCCCTAGTAATGCGTCCCGGAAGGCTCCATCCTGATTGGCTGCGAGCTCCATGACAAGACGGCGTCCCCGGCTGCGTGGGAAGCCCGGGTTCCCAGCGCCCCGCCCCTGCTCCCCTGCGGGGGCCACCCCGGGCGTCCGTAGTCGAGGGCTCCCTTAAAGGGGCCGCGCTCTCTTCCTCTTCTGGCCCTCCCGAAGAGGGGGGCGGTGTAAGGGCGAGGAACAATAGCAATAGGAAACCACGGAGGGCATTGTCCCAGGGAACCTCATCGTCCAGCCAACCCCTAGTTTCAGACTGGAAAACAGAAATCTGGGGAATTGAATTTACAAGCCTACTTTACTAGCTCGAGGTCCCGGGGCAAATCAGTGGTAGAACCAGTTCTAGAACTCCGGTTCCTGATGCGCAGAGCCAAGTTCTCCCTAGCAGGCGCAGCATTTCCCCCTTCCTAGAGAAACTTCTCCGAGCGCCCACAGCCGTTACTAACCCTCGTAAAATGTGCTCATCGCTTTGCACTGTGGTGTATCCGCCCCTTGACCTACAGGATTCTAAAGATCCATAATGGTGGGACTGTGGTTAAACCCCTTCATTTCCCACACTACGCTTTCCTCCTGCTGGCCTTCAACAAAGACTCACAGAGTAAAAAATCTTAAAAAATAACAAATATAGCCACGCATCACACACAGCCACTCAGCAGTCATTCACGTATGTTTATGTATTTGTTTATTCAACACGTCACGGGATGGGGGGGGGGATGAATTGTCTAAGTACAAGGTTCATGTCCTCACAAAATTTATAGCGTAATAATAATGGACATATAGGTTTGGGATGAAGAGCTTCAATACAGCAAAATTATCCCCCAATTTCTTTGTGAATCAAAAGTTCCTGAGCTCCTTTCCTAAATCGGCTTCACAACCTCTCCAATTTTGTTCAGAAATACGGAAGTATTTAAGATGTGCTAAAATTGTAATAACGACCAGAAACAGCAGAGGTAAACACCAATACAAAAGCTGACTCTGCCAATTATCTCTATAACCTCAGGCCTCATTTTTAGCTTTAAAATAAGATTGCTAGAATAAAAGATCTCCATTTTTCGCGCAACTCTTACAAGTTTTTAAGTTTCTTGATGTCAGAGACCAGGGGAAAAACCCTGAAGGCACTCCTGGGTTTTGAAAGCAGGGACTATGCAAATAGTTTATCTTTGCATCTCTGTAACTGCTAGAGCTGAGGAAGAGAACTCTGTGTATTTGAATACAACAGATGTTAAATAAAGATTAACTGACTTGAGTGAATCACCCTGGTGTCTTCTCTATTTCACCTTCTAGCCTTTGGCCTTTCTTGAGGGTGAAGGTGGGACCTAAAGGAAAGGACTGAAACTGGAATCTTGAGGGTATTCGCTTTTTTTTACCCAAAATACTCCCAACACCCACCACATTTGTGAGTTTCCTACACCAGGCAACTCTCCAATTCTCTCTGGACACAACTGGGTATCCTCCACTGTAACTCAATTCACGACTAACTACTCAGAGTTAGCGCAGACCCCACAGGTTAAGGGGTCAGTCGTACAAGGCTGCCCCCCACTTCAGACACCAATCAAAAGTTGGGGCCTCTGGTACCTCTGACCATCCAGCTATAAACTAGGAATTCCCACAACCCCGGTGCTCTAGTTCTAATTTGCTAGAACAGCTCACAGTACTTGCATTTACGTTTATTGTCAAGGATACAAACTCAGGAACAGCCAAATGGAAGAGATGCACAGGACAAAGTATGGGTGGGTTGGAGGGGACACGAAGCTTCCATGCTCCTCTAAGCATGCCAGCCTCCCAGCACCTCAGTGTGGGTACCAACCCAGAAACTTTCAGAACCCCATTAGTTAGAGTTTCTTAGTGGAGATTTCATTACATAGATGTGTTTGATTAAGTCATTGGTCATTGCTGATTAGCTCAACCTCCAGCCCCTCTCCCCCTCCCTGAAGGTAGGTCAATTAGCTTGAAAGTTCCATGATTGGTTGGTTCTCCTGGCAGCCAGCCCCCATCCTCCAAGGGTCAATCATTAGCATAAACTCCTGTAGAAAGGAGCTTGTTATGAATGACAAAAGACCATCCTATCCCCAATCACTCAACAAAATACTATGGTATTAGACTCTGTGTTAGGAATGGGCACAAAGACCAACTATATATTTATTATAGCACAGTATTACAGAAGGTACAAGGAAAAAGACTTGAAGGAGAAATACAAGAAGTATGGCATTCAAGCACCCTGGCTCAGTCCCACTATGGACACTACAAGACTTGAGCCCAAACCATC
This sequence comes from Herpailurus yagouaroundi, assembly GCF_014898765.1. Taxonomy (NCBI): domain Eukaryota; kingdom Metazoa; phylum Chordata; class Mammalia; order Carnivora; family Felidae; genus Herpailurus; species Herpailurus yagouaroundi. The sequence goes on along the minus strand of NW_024412419.1, from coordinate 24,991,872 downwards.
TGTTTGTAATTTCGGAAAATTTGTGCTACTGTAATCCAGGAAATTAGGGCCCCGCCCCCTCCAATAAGTGAACTCCAACAGTGTACAAGTGACCTTCTGGACATTTCCTGTGGTGTTTATCTGCTGGAACTTTCCACACTGACCACTCTTGTACTGTGTGCTAAACTCACTGCTTAAACTTCATGAACTTACAATATAGTTGGGCATCTCTGATCATAAACTTTACCAGTCAGGTAAATACCAAGGAAGAAAAGAGTTCAAACTGTATAGAAGACACTTTTGTCCTACTTCAGGCTATCACCCCAGTAATAACTTACTGACTCTTGGTAAAGAAGGTCCTTTGCACTAGGAATGAGGTCCACTAGGCTAAAACCATTCTTGAACCCCAGGCCCTGATGGAATTATAGTTCTCTTAGATTCTCCCCATAGAATTTTCCTAAAATGAATCCCATCACCAATCTTGCCCTAGTAAAAGAAGATGTAAATAGTACAAAGAAAGCTCAAATGACAGCTTCTTCCACTTACTAGTTATGTGGCCTTAGGTCACGCAATCTCTCTGACACTCAAGTGCCTTTATCTGTAAAATAGGGAGAATAATCTTTCCTTTTTGAGTTGTTGTAAAGGAAAGAGAGAACTCATCTGATAGCAAGCTCTTGTCTTGTACCTCACTTCTAAGTGTGGTTCCTCCAGTGCAGTGTTAAAGCCATCCATGGGGTTGGAAGCCAAACAAATCTTATAAATCCCATTTCTGACACTTGGTACACTGATAATTTGGTTAAGTCACTTAATTTCCTTGGGCCTGTTTCTTATCTGATAAACCTGGTTATTAGTGCCTATGTCATAGGATTGTTGAGCATATTCAAAGAAATAGCAACAACTACCTGCCATTTATTGAATACTCTCAGTGTGCCAGTGTGCCAGTGTGCCAAGTAGCATGTCAGCCCTTTTGATGAATGGGGTAGGATGAAACTCAGGATGGTTAAGCACCTTGCCCACGGGCTCACGGTGGGTTGGGGGCAGAGTAAAGGATTTGAGTGTGTGTCTCTCTGACATTGATGCCCTTACTCCTAACCCTTCTGCCCAGCTATACTGAATTTCTTTGGGGATAATTAGCATAGGATCCAAAGGTCCTCACAATTCATGCTGACCCCCTTAGGTCTTCACCCCAGTCTTTCAAGCTTGCTCCTTCTAGGCCACTTACCAGCCAGCTAAGCCATTTGCCACTGCCTTTGTCCATGTATATCCTCCTCTTGAGCTAATTCTCTCCCACACAAAATAAATGACTACACACACTGGCCTCAACTGTGCCCATTGGGAAGACTACTCTCACCCTGAGTAGGTCTGCAGTGAAGTAGCAGTCCATTTTCCTCTTGCATCCACAGATCAAGCCTATCAACTTCATCACACTCAGGTTTTTCCTTCTCTACCATCTGGTTTAGGGAACTTCCATGGATTAAGGGAGAGGCATTGGTGCAACCATAGTAGGAGAAATGGAGATCCAGGCCATCTCTTCATGCAGCTACTGTGTGTCTGCTGGGCCTGCTCAAATTCAATTTTGGATGTACCACTTCCATTTTAAAAGATTGCTGCTAGACCCACACTCAAGAGCTGGTAGATCTGATAGATCTCTTATTGCCCAGTTCATGATGGACAGTTTGAGTTGCATAATCACTTGTCCTGTGGTCAAATGCTCAGATTCCATCAGGGCTCAGCAGCATTCCAGGAGATGCTTTCTAAATGTGCATGGCTCTCTCCTGCAGGTGGCATGGCCATGCCCCAGAACCCTAGGGGGCTGCACCACGATTCTCGTTGGGGGACTTGCCAGGGGCCCTGCATGGTCTTACCTCCACAACAGATACCTCTGGTTTCATGAGATGTGTCAGGTGGTATGACACAAGTGACAGGGCTGCTTATACGATGCATGGGCTAGACATTCTGCTGAGTCCTTTCTTGATCTGAGCCATACCTTCCACAATCTGAAGAGTTCCACCAAGTGTCATGCTTCTTTCTCAGTGGGAAAAAATTCAAGGTGCAGTAAGTTGTCCTTGATTTTGGAGGAGGTCCTGACATGCCCTAGACCATTGGATCACTTTACCACCCAAATAAGGTCTACGCTTTAGATAATTGTATTATGCCAAAGTTATTTTCTTTGTTTCTATATATGTTCTACACTGATATAAGATATTAACTTAAGGACAAGCTGGGTTGAAGGCATACAGAAATTTTAGTTCTCCCTTCGCATCTCTACCATAGGTCTAAAGTTATATCAAAAATTTTTTGGGGTGCCTGGGTGGCTCAGTTGGTTAAGCATCCGACTTTGGCTCAGGTCATGATCTCACGGTTCATGGGTTCGAGCCCCACATCGGGCTCTGTGCTGACAGCTCAGAGCCTGGAGCCTGTTTCAGATTCTGTGTCTCCCTCTCTCTCTGCCCCTCCCCCACTTGCACTCTGTCTCTCTCTGCCTCAAAAATAAATAAACATTTAAAAAAATTATTTTTATAATAATAACTGTTATATAAATTTGTCATCAATGTAGCAGGCTTCTGAATTTTTCTGGGGTTTATCCACTTTCTGGAATTTATGTGTCTCATCAAGGCATACAAAATACTTGCATTTCTGCTCATCAGATCTGACTAGCATGAAATTTCAATATGATAGACCAAATGTAGTAGTGTGTAGAATGGCCAGATGGTCCAGGTCTCTTTGGAATATATTGGGACAGAAAACAGGAAATGAACATAGCCCTAGAGCAAGACTCTAAAAGTGTAATATTGTCTGTCCCACATGAATGTTATTTTCCCCTGAATCTTTTGTTTATCATCTTCGTTGAGAGAGAAGGAGCAGTTCCAGGGGCTTTGTTTGGCTTTTCTTGCTACAATAGCTCCTACTCTATGGGTTAACGCCCAATATGAGGGCTCTGTCAACTCCTGAGTATGTCCATTCCAAGTATACATTCAGAAATCAGGGAAATAATCACCAAGTTGGTAAGTGGACCTGGTGGACCCACTGTGAGACAGACCTGAGAGAACATTTATTATCTGACTCCAATATGCCCCTACTTTAACAGGGGGCCCATGATGGTGCTTTGGACTCCTGGGTATCCCCACCAACTTAGACTCTGGGTTCAACATCTCTCAAAAGTTCAGGCTATTCCTCTTTCCCCAGTGAATGGTTATCTGGGGAATAACCCTAAATCACTTTGGAGAAGGACTGAAGAAATGTGAATATACTTGCCATGCTGTTCCAGGTCCTTCCTCATGGACACCCAATCTCTCCTTCAGTCCATGTGTTGTAGGTCTGGAAATATGCTCAGTTCTTGAAATCAGACAAGAGATCATGGCTAGTCATTGAAGAGAGATTGACCCCAGCCTTCTACTCATCCTTTATTAATCTCTGCTGATTACATATTAAGCAATACCCTTCCTTGCTGCTCATCTACTTCTTATCCCTAGAAATACTGTGGTCTCTTACTGAGCTCCATAGTTCAGGTCAGTCTCCCTGGCTGCCACAGTGGTCTCTGCTATTCTAGGATCTTGTTATCTCCATTGTACTAGGGGATCCTATTCTATAACAGCACTTTCCATCATCAGCCCTGGTCTACAGAATTCAAATACCACTGAGCTTCTCAGTGATGCTGGTGTCCCGATGGAGCATTTGCTATTTGACTTCAACCATAAGCATTTGTCCTTAATAGTCATCCAGGCCCTCCTGAAGAACAGAGTCAGCTGAAAGGGTTTCTGGTCTTATTTGGTCAAGGTATTTTAGCACACTTACTTCTAAAGCTTTTTGATTCCTATGTCCACATTCTGTCATGATAGTTCTGGCATGTCTACTTTATTTAATGTGGTCATTACTTTCCCCAGTTTCTAAGAATCACCCCAGCACTATATTAGAACTGGTTCCAAGAGTTTTTACCACAGTGTTAAATACTGTCATGGGAATGTGTCTTTTATTAGCAAATTTCCCTAAACCAGCATTTTTTTCTACCCCCTTAGTCCAATGCACTCATGATCCACACGTGGTGAACTAGACCCTACAGACACTGTGGCATATAATCTTTTCTCTCCTTTATAGCCCAAGAACCTCCCCTATCAGATCAGGGTGAGATTTGACCCATTTTGAGGAAGGGTGGCTCCTGTGTTCCAAACACACAGAGAGACCCACTTCTGCAGGTATAGATGGTTCAGGGAATCTGAGGGAATCAAGTTACATCTACTCAGATATCCCAACTCTAAGTCTCAAGGCTCCTTTTCCCCCCAGTTTTATTGAGATATAATCAACATATAATGTCTAAATTTAGGGTGTACAACATGATGATCTGATATACACATACATTGTGAAATGATTACCACAATAAGTTTAGCCAACACATCTATCACGTCAAATAATTACCCTTTTGTGTGTGTGTGTGTGTGTGTGTGTGTGTGTGTGTGGTACTCTGGAACACGAATTATACCACAAGGTTTTTCGACCTTGAGACAAGGGGACGAGCCATTTATATTCCCATATCAGTCAGTTATTGACTGCTGGCTGCCCCAGGGTGGGGGTGCATAACCAGCTGGGCAAGGCAGCTCCTATCAGCCTGACAGGAGTCCTTGCAGAAAAGGGGAAGCTGTGAGCCACTAGGAACCAGTGCTCACAGCAGCAGGGGGATGGGTGACCCATCTGGAATAGGCACCAACAGCATTCACTACAGACAAAACACAAAAGCTAAGTAAATGTTAGCTTTTTTTTTTTTTTTTGAGTTTGCAGACCATTTACATTTAATGTAATCATCATTACTTTGTGGTTGAGTTTATCCATTTATTTTTTAATATGAAATTTATTGTCAAATAGGTTTCCATACAACACCCAGTGCTCATCCCAATAAGTAAATGTTAGCTTTTTAAAAGAATACATATATGGGCACCTGGGTGGCTCAGTCTGTTAAGTGTCTGACTTCAGCTTCAGCTCAGGTCATAATCTCATGGTTTGTGAGTTCAAGCCCTCATCGGGTTCTCTGCTGTCAGCACAGAGCCCGCTTTGGATCCTCTGTCTCCTTCTCCCTCTTCCCCTCCCCTGCTTGTGCACACTCTCAAAAATAAATAAACATTAAAAAGGGGGGGGGAGGAAGGAAGTTGCCTTTAAAAAAAAAAAGAGGGGCACATGGGTGGCTCCGTCGGTTAAGTGTCCGACTTCAGCTCAGGTCATGATCTCATGGTCCGTGAGTTTGAGCCCAGCATCAGGATCTGTGCTGACAGCTCAGAGCCTGGAGACTGCCTCAGATTCTGTGTCTCCCGCTCTCTGCCCCTCCCCTGTTCATGCTCTGTCTCTCTCTGTCTCAAAAATAAATAAAGACATTAAAAAAAAAAAGAATACATATATGATCTTACCTGCCTCAAATATCGGAGAATGCTGTATAGGAACCCATTGCAGTAGCTCCTTTGGGAAGAAGAATTGAATACCATTGAACTGACGCATCAGTGTATTGCCTTTTGTACTGTCCGAATTTTAAGCAGGTGCACATATTACCATTTTAATTTTGAGGAGAAAAACATTAAAATCCCCTTTAATGTGCCTATAGCATTAGGACATTATGCTAAGCCACTCTACTGCTCTGAAGGTCAGTTTTCCACGAGTTTCGGAATCCTTCTCTAAGCCTACACTAGAGTATCACAGCTGATGAATTACTCAACCCCATGAGCCATTGATTTAATAGTCATATTTAATAGGGCACCCCACAATGTTCAGGGAAATGCTATGACAAGCAGGAAATCCCAAGTCCTCATTCTTATTGTACTTTTGTTATTTTAGGGGATAATCTCTATGCCCATGTAATTGCTTCCTCCTCTTCAAAATGGGATAGTAATGAGGTAAAATATGTTCTCAGTAACAGAGCTCAGAAAGAGGCAAAGAAGCCACTGGCTCTCCCTCCTGAGGAACCACTCTCCTCAGTGCTGATGACTGGAAGGAACACTCAGCCCAATGCCAGCAGAGGCCACAGGTGCCTGACAGGAGGCCAAGAGATAACCATTGCTTGTAACTCTGTTTCCCCATCTGAGAAAGTCCCTGTGACTGAGACTTAGCATACTCTTAGTTACCCAGCCATGTTCTGGAACTCAAAAGGTATTTGGAAGTAAGGGTTTTGATTTCCCGAGAAGGCAACATGACTTAGGTAGTTCAGGAGTCTTGGTGCTGGAATGAGTGGCTTAGAAGATGCAATAAATTGTTGTCAACACAAACCAGGGGTGCAATCTAATTCTGACGATTCTCTGTTTGCTCCTCTCGCTCTAAAAGGTGTGTGTACGGGCCTCCCCCCGCCCCCACAGATGCTTTTTGCTGACGTATCCAGCTTGCATCTCCCAGCTCCCCGGCTCTCTGTCTGTGGCAGAGTTCAGCCAATGGGAGGCACTGGGAGGAGTCTGCAGGGTGGGCTGAGAGAGAGATCAAGGCATTTGTTCCCCAGGCTGCTTCCCTGTGGTCTGTGGGGTGACAGTAGCTTTATACTCCACCAAAGGCCATGGCTCTTCTCCTACAGCTCAGCACTCACTGAGTTCTGGGACCCATTCCCCCCACCCTGCCCCTTCGGGATGTATGGTTTTCCTGATTTATCATATCTAGACTTCACCATCCTCTATTAGCCTCCCTTAATTCAGACTCCACCTTTATGATAATCCCTTTCATTCTCTCCAAACATCCCTTCTGAACATTCCAATTGTTTCTTGCCGATATACTACCTGATACACCAATGGACCAAAATTTCACTTAGGCTAGTAAGATTAAAATGCCAGAAAGTAAATTTAGAACCCTGGTGATGAACCACTCCTCCAACATGACATAAACATTTGTCCTACTGTTATCTGACATAAACCCTCTGTATCAGTAAGGGATGCTTGCGGCTGTAAGTAACAGCAAACTCAATTTACAATGGCTTAAACCACACGGGTATTTTGTACTAATTAACTCAAAGTGTAGATGTAGGCAGTCTCAGAACTGGTTTTCTAACTCAAGGATGACAGCAAGGACCCTAGTCCTTACCATTCTTCTGCTCTGCCTTCCTGAACATGTTGGTTTTAAATTTTCTTACATGTTGCCTCATAGCCACAAAATGGTTGCCACAACCCCAGGAATCACAAAGGCAGGAAACCGTAGAGGAAAAGGTGTTCTCCTTGGGAGGCTTTTTCTTTTTATTCAGGAAGAAAAATCCTCCCCAGAAACTTCCCAACACATGTCCCCGATTGTCCCATCTGTCAGAACTTAGTCACACAGCCACCTCTATCTGTAAGGAATGTGGGAAAGCAAGCATCTGACTTTCTAGAATCTGTAGGGGGAGGTGGCAAAAGAAAAGGGGGTTGGGAACCGAACTGAGTAACCAGCCAACACTGTTGATCACATCCTATGCTGCCAGTGACCCTCTCAGCCCAACTGTTCCTCTCTGAGAAGTTATTTGTCTTCCAATAAGAAATGTCTGTTACCTCTTCCCTACTATTTCACTAAATGGTGGTGAACTTTAAAGCCCAATCCCAATTCCTTCAGCCTCTAGTTATGACCTCCATTGAATCACCCCTGACGTCTACCTAATCCATCTGGGATGGTCATCCAGAAAATTGTACTAACTATATTTTCTTAATTTCTGTGTTCTTGCTGCTGTAGTGTCTGGGGCCTGACTCCCACATATGGCAAACAACTGCCTGGGAGTCTGCCTTTCATAAGCCAGCTGACCAGTCCAGAGCTTGCCCCACTCCCACCCCACCCCCATCACCCCCTACATCTCTCCTCTCTGGGTCTCATGCTCCAGGCTTAATTTCCCTGCCCTGACTACCCCAAGGTCAGGAACCAGACAACTTGGGACATCCCCTATACCCCAGAGCCTGTTGAAATCACTCAAACTAACCCATTCTGAACCTGCTTACTCCACCTTGCCTGTCCCTTCCTATGGAAACCACAATAAAGGCTCTGCCCACATTGCCTTCCCACTGCTTCATCTCCTAACTGAACCTGGTGCTTCCCCACGTGGCCACTGCAGTATGCAGGGTCTCCTCCTCCTGGCAACCATGACTAACCAACAGCGTTTTCAATGGCAGTCTTATGTGTTGACCTCACCTTACCTGGACAATATTAAAACGTACATTAAAAATTTTTTAATGTTTATTTATTTTTGAGAGAGAGAGACAGAGACAGAGAGATAGAGGAGGGGCAGGGCCAAAGAGACAGGGAGACACAGAATCCAAAGCACGCTCCGCGCCGTCAGCACAGAGCCGCACACAGGGCCCGAACCCACCAGCCGTGGGATCGTGACCCGAGCGGAAGTTGGGTGCTCAACCAACGGAGCCACCAGGTGCCCCAAAATGTACATTTTATTTTATTTTTTAATAGGTTTATTTATTTTTGAGAGAGAGACAGACAGAGCATGAACGGGGGAGGGTCAGAGAGAGGGAGACACAGAATCTGAAACAGGCTCCAGGCTCTGAGCTGTCAGCACAGAGCCCGACGTGGGGCTCAAACTCACAAACCGCGAGATCATGACCTGAGCCGAAGTTGGACACTCAACCGACTGAGCCACCCAGACGCGCCCCAAAACGTACATTTTAAAACAAAACCCTTCTCCATAATCCACTTCCCTTGGTGGTGTCCTATCTATCGCCCTCTCTATCCAGGGATCAGCTCTGTGGGGTTATTGATCCTGGACTACAATCAGTCATGTCTTACCATCGTTCCCCAGAATAGGCTCATATTCCCCATGGTCATCCCACCAGAGTTCCTATGAGACAAACACATCTTTTCTTGCTAATACTGCCACTGCTGGGAAGTATAATTTAAGGCATGCCAAAGACCACCTGCTTTCAGCATTGAGGAGAAAGACACAAGTGGCATTTTAGGAAAAGAATGCCATCTGCTACAAACTAAATTCTTTAATATTACTATACCCCCAGAAATGATATATCATTCTCATTTTACATCTGCAAAAATGTGTATTAGTTTTCTACTGCTGCTGTAACAAATTGCCACATGGCCACTTAGAACAACACAGATTTATTCTCTTACAGATACAGAGATCAGAAGTCCAAAATCAGTTTTACTTTGGGCTAACATCAAGATGTTGGCAGGGCCGGTCCCTCCTGGAGGCTCTGAGGGGAGAATCCACTCCCTTGCCCTTTTTTGGCTTCAAGTGACCCATCAGCATTATTTGGTTGTGTGGCCCTGTCCTTGAAACACATCACTGATCTCACTGCTCCCCACAGCTTATCACCTTCTCCTCTTCCACAGTAAAATGTCCCTCTGCCTCCCTTTTTCTTTCCTTTTTTTAAAAATTGAAGTGTAGTTGACACACAATGTTACATTAGTCAGATGTACGACATTGGACAAGTCTGTATGTTATACTGTGTTCACCGCAACCTGTCACCATGCAACGCTATTACAGTATCATTGACTGTGTTCCCTATGCCGTACCTTTCATCCCCGTGACTTATTCACTCCATAATGGGAAATCTGTATCTCCCATTCCCCCTCACCCCTGCCTCCCTCTTATAAGAACACTTGTGATTACATTTAAGGCTCACCCAAATAATCCCGGATAATCTTCCCATGTCAAGATTTGTAATTTCCTTATAACTGCGAAATCTCTTTTGTCATATGAGGGAACATTCATAGGTGACAGAAATCAGGACTGCATAGTTTTGAGGGCAATTAGCCCATCATATGGGATCTCACTGAGCTGAAATCATACTGCACATGACATTGCTGCAGGCTGCAAGGGCTGTGTCCTTCTGGAAGGTCTAGGGGAAAATCCATCTCCTTGCCTTTTCCAGCAACTAAACTTGCACTCCTCGGCTTGCGGCTGCTTCCTACCTCTTCCAATTTTTTTTTAATGTTTATTTATTTTTGAGACAGAGAGAGACAGAGAAAGACAGAGCATGAACGGGGGAGGGTCAGAGAGAGAGGGAGGCACAGAACCTGAAGCAGGCTCCAGGCTCTAAGCTGTCAGCACAGAGCCCGACGCGGGGCTCGAACTCACGGACCACCGCGAGATCATGACCTGAGCCGATGTCGGCCGCTTAACCGACTGAGCCACCCAGGCGCCCCACTTCCTACCTCTTCAAAGCCATCTTTAAACCTCTCACTGACTCCGATGCTGCTTCTGTCATCACTTCCCCTTCTTTGACCCTGACCCTCCTGCTTCCCTCCCTCTTTCCCTTATAAGGACCCTTGCGATTACACTGGGCCCAGGAAAACCTCACCTGCAAAGTCTGTTTGCCATATAAGGTAACATATTCACACATATTCAAGCTTTGCGGTGGGGGGGGGGGGGCGGTGGTGTTAGGACTTGGGCATCTTTGTCTTTGGTGGGGCCATTATTCCTGTCTACCTGACTCAGGCAGAGAGCAGCTCAGTGGTTGTTGGGGACCGGGGTGGAGACGAGCAGAAGGGAGGGCCTACAAAGGAGCAGGAGAAAACTTTTGGGGGTGATGGTTGTGATCAGCGTGATTGGGGGATGGTTTTATGGGTATACGTATATGTCAAAACTTATCAAATTGTACCCTTTTAAAAAACATGTGCTCTACATCAATTATACCTCAATAAAGCTATTAAAATATTAAATGTGGGAGAAAAGTGAATCTTGAGGTTCAGAGGTTTTGGCCCAAGTGTAGGAACTAGTAAGTCATATAGGGCGAGAGGTACACTCAGTCCATCTGATGCTGAGCCCCGCGACTGTGACAGTGTCGCTTCCTTTGTCCTATCTTCTGCGTATTTGGGACGATAATGTTAGCCCCCTGGGGCTACGACTACATGGTACTTGCTTGATAAATGGTCACTTCCTTCCCTTTCTTCTTACTGACTAGCTTACTGACTTGGCGAGAACTTCTGAGTATCCTGGAACATGTTCTGTGTCACAGAACCTGAAAGTCACCACTTTCTTCATGAGAGACAGAAAGGCGTCTGAGAAAAAATGCCAAATGGTGCCAACAAGATAGTAAATCAGCCTCATCTTCAGAGATTCTCAGCCACAAACGCCCCCAGACTCTAACATGCAAACCAACAGTCGGGATCAGACGTAGTGTGATCTCTCAGAAATGGAGGCTCGTTCTTTCTGTTGCCTGGTGATGAGAGATAATTCCCATGGACAAATAAGAGGCGGCAAGCATCTAGAAGCTGCCCTGCATTACAGACAAACAATGGCATGCTCAATGCTTGCTGTAACAAGGTCACAAAGCCCTTCTGCCTGAGGTGCCATGCTTGGACCATGGTGGTGAATCACAGCAGTCAGGACACCAAGCCTGTTTCCAGGATTTCCTCAAGAGAGGAAAATATACCCATCTTTCCATCAGTTATATATTTATGTGTTTAGAAGACAAAAAAAAAAAAAAAAAAAAAAAGGGGGCAGTGTCCTCTATTCCTAGATAAATTAAAACCGTCTTGAAACAAGGGCCCAGATATCCATTTTCCCTTGGGATTCTTCAGAGAACACTGTGTACGAGAGTTGCCCACCCTTGCTGGCACTTGTTGTAGGCTTGCAGGTTGCAGACCTTCACCTTGGATCCATTTCCTATGTCTTAATCTCTGTGTCTACTATTTCCACCCATGGCCATACATCTTCGATGATCATATTCAGCTTACGTTGGTCATGTCGATCAACCTAGGGAAACAGGAGCCAATAAACATAAAGAATGATGAGAAAGAGAAGAGGGGAGAGGAGATGTTGAAATCTTCAGTTTACCACCGGGAAGCACTGTCCAGTTCATAGACCTGCAGGCAAGCTACTAACATACAATACATTTAAGATGTATTACAGTCATGGTTTCACAAATGGTAAGTAGGGGCGCCCTGGGTGGCTCAGTTGGTTAAGCATCTGACTCTTGATCTTGGCTCCGGTCATGATCTCACAGGTTATGAGTCAAGCTCTGCATCGGGCTGTGTGCTGACATGGTGGAGCCCGCTTGGGATTCTGTCTTCCTCTCTCTCTGCCCTTCCCTGCTTGTGCTCTCTTTCTATCTCTCTCTCTCTGTCTCTCTCAAAATTAAATAAACATTTTTTAAAAAAGAGTAAATACAGTAGAGAGAGCTAGACGTGATTGAGTTCTGCCATCACTTGTCAACCCTATGATTTGAGGCAAATGAGTTTAACTTCTTTGAGCCTCAGTTTCCCCATCTGTTACATGAGAGTAAAAAGTAGGTTCTGGCTGTGGAGACGTTGCGAGGCACTAGCACACGAAGGAGATGCTTAGTAGTTAAAGGTTGCTTTCTCTTCCCTTTTTTTTTTCTGTCTGCCTTTATCTAATTTGGCTTACAAATCTGTTCCAGCTAAATGCTTCTAGGGAGACGAAAATGTGAATGTCAATCAACCCAGAAAGAAAGTGCTAGTACACCGCGACCCACGACCCACGGTGAACCATTACTCCTCAAAAGCACCGAGAGTAGGCAGTTCTGGCCTGCAGCCATGGTTTGGCACTGAATCATGTCCTGTTTTGCATTGTGCTCTAATTGTTTCAAGTCATTTCCCCTCTCTGGGAGTCAATTTCCTAGCCAGTTGAAGCCTGGGCATGAATAAGATCCTCGGTAAGCCCTGTCTAGTTCTTCTCAGTTCCCTCTTCTACCCAAATACCTCTACTTGCGACAGAAAAACCTGGAATGTGGTAGTGGTGACCGGGAGCTAAGGCAAGCCCTTTACTTAGAGCAGGTTCTCTCCAGTGAAAGGTAGAGGTGGTGCTCGAGGCCTCTGACTGCTGCCCAGAACACCACCTATCCCAGACGGCCCTCGCACAGAGCCATCACCAGCCACCCTCAACTCAATGTCCACCCCACCCCCTCCTGCCCAGAGCATCTGATGACAAAAGAGGACTCTCTGAGTTCAGGTAGTTCGAGACCAGCGTTCCGAACAGTCCTGTTGGAATTAGGTGGTTCATTGGGGGTGACTGGGTGGCTCAGTCAGTTAAGCGTCCGGCTCAGTTTCGGCTCGGGGCATGATCTCACGGTTTCGTGGGTTCAAGCCCTGTGTCGGGCTCCACACTGGCAGTGCAGAGCGTGCTGGGATTCTCTGCCTCTCCCTCCCTCTTTGTCCATCCCCCACTGCGCTGTCTGTGTGTCTCTCAAAATAAATGCACCTTAAAAATAAGTAAATAGGGGCGCCTGGGTGGCTCAGTCGGTTGAACCTCCAACTTTGGCTCAGGTCATGATCTCGCAGTCTGTGAGTTCGAGCCCCGCGTTGGGTTCTGTGCTGACAGCTCAGAGCCTGGAGCCTGCTTTGGATTCTGTGTCTCCCTCTCTCTCTGCCCCTCCCCTGCTCACGCTCTCTCTCTCTCTCGCTCTCTCTCTCTCTCTCTCTCTGTCAAAAGTAAATAAACATTAAAAAAATAAGTAAATAAAGTTTAAATATTAAGAAAAAAAAAAGAATGAAGTGGTTCTCAGGCATTGGTACCTTCTGTTGTTTCCCACAAGGTAGCTGACATGGCCAGGCTTTGTGCTCACTCTCAGGAACACTGGTTCTAAACTTGGGCTACACATTAGAATCACCTGGGGAGCTTTTAAAAGCACAGAGATGATAATTGTATTGGTTCAGGATGGGGTCTGGGCACTGGTATTTTTTAAAAGCTCCCCAGGCAATTCTAAATGCATTCAAGATTCAGAATCATTGATCTAGGTCAGAGACTGGAGTGTACTTATTGGGGCCTGTACCTGATTTTCTGAATACATCTGCAATAGCATAGTGACAAGCCCCAAAAGGGAGAGTTGAAGGAGTGAATGACTGTGGGTTTGAATTCCCAATACTTAGCATGGTGCCTCCCTCATAGTAGGTGCTCAGTAAATGTTTGTTGGACAAATAAATGGGTAAAAAAACCGAAAAAGTTTTGATATTGTATAATGGAAAGAGTATTGGACTACAGGCAAGGAAACCATGTTCCCTGCTGTGATATTGTGATTTGTTATAAGAAGTATATGTTCTTGGGGTGCCCGGGTGGCTCAGTTGTTTAAGCATCTGACTCTTGATTTCAGTTCAGGTCATGATCTCATGGTTCCGGAGTTCCAGCCCGGTGCTGGCAGTGTGGAGCCTGCTTGGGAATTCTCTCTCTCTCCCTCTTTCTCTGCTCCTCCCCCTGTTCACTCTCTCCCTCTCAAAATAAATAAACAAACTTAAAAAAATAAAAAAGAAATATATATTCAGTCTTCTTCCCTGTTCCTGGTACAGAGTTCCTAAAACCCTTGGAATTTCATAAGTGATGATAGCAATCTTTTGTCATGTTAGTGAGGTGATGTTTAGAAAGCTCCTAGGTCACCTTTGACTGGGGGCTGGTTGCCAAGGCAACAAACCACCTGATCTGAGGCTTGGAATTTTCAGTCCTAGCCTTCCCTCCAGCCCTATCTCTGGGGAGGAGAGAGGAGCTGGAGACTGAGTTCCATCACCACTGGCCAATGACTTCATCAAGTATTTCTGTGTAATGAAGTCTCCATAAAACCCCAAAAGGATGAGGTTTGGAGAGCTTCCAGATTGGCAAACACATGGAGATATGGGGATACTTTGAGATCTTGGAAGCTCGGGGCCCCCTCCAACACACCTTGCCCCATGCTTCTCTTCCATGTTACTGTTCCAGAGTTCTAGCTTGCAGCAGAGTTTTCCTCTTGCCCCCAGTCTGATCCTGGCATCACTAGTCTTCTTGGGGATCTTCAAGCCATGCTGGCCGACCCACATCCCAGCCCTGACAGCAAGCCTTGGACAGTAGGTTCTGCCTGGGCCCTCCCAGGAAGCCCTTTACTACCAACTCCCTGATTCTCAGCACAGTATTGGCCCAAAGCGGGTGCTCAACGGGTAAGTGAACGAACTTGCCTGCATTTCTGGCTCTGAGCGCAGCTTTAACATACGCCTCTGTCTCTTGTTCCCATCGGATGGCTATGGACTTGGTTTCTTGAAAGGGCTATGAATGTGCTGGCTTGAACGTCCCCTGCTGCCACCTGGGAGAAGCATCCGCTGTACCACCCACAGCTCTCTGCCCGCCTCCCCTGCCCCTCACTAGCCAAGCCAGGCCTTGGCCCTTCATGTAGGGGTATTTGGAATTCAGACAGAACACATGGTGTTTGCCCAGGATCTTGCTGTTTTTATTTATGTTTTTAAATAACTTGTTTTTCTTATTATTACAAAATAACACATGTTCTTTTGAAAAATATCGGAAAAACCGGGCAAGCAAAAATTAAGAAAGGACAGATCTTTCATAAATCTCTCAGTTTCAGAGAATCACTGCTCAATGCTCCTCCCAGTTATACATGCACACACACACACACACACACACACACACACACACACGTGCACACACATGCATACATATTTAGGAAATGGGGTCATCCTGTACTTAGTGATTTGTAACCTGCTTTTTTTTCACTTAACAAAGTCTCACTGCTTTAAATTGTCATCTTGCACTATTATTTACCCCCACCCCAAGGGTCTGCTTCTGTTGTCATTAGTTGCTCACAGTTTTTCTGTTTCTTTGTTTGTTTGTTTGTTTACAAAATGAGCCACATGAGTCAGAAAAACCCAAATCAGTGGGCAACACGGAGGACTTTTCCAGCTGATCGATGCAGTGGTAATCTGTGCTTTGACCAGAGGTGTCTGCTCAGAGAGAAACCTTGCATCCTATAAAATGTTTGTTTCATCAAGAGCTCCAGGGCTCAGGCTTTAGTAGAAACAAAGAATTTACTGAGCAGCTGTAACCTTAAAATTGCTACAGTTTCTATGAAACTGGAAAATTCCATCACCACAGCCAATGTCAACAGCACAGGCAAGAAAGGAATGTAGGAATTCAAAGGAAGGGAAGAATTTGATTAAGAGCGACTATGGGTAACTGGCAAAAACTCTCTGAAAATGACCAGAAGGCGCCGGCTTCCAGCACAGGCGTCCAGAAATTAGATTATAGGCACTGGTCCTCCCTGAAGCGGGCAAGGTGGCCGGCATATCACACGTGTTTGTGCAAAAAAATGAAGCTAGCCTAGATTTCAGGTTCAGGCGGGTGGGCAACAAGCTAATAGCATCCCAGGAAGACCCGCCCCCCCCAACCCCTGCCTTGGGGCCACGTCCCTGCCAATCTTACAGTTCTTCTCCCACATGCCCACATGTGCACACCTCGGGTTCATCCCGTGACTCCCACAAATGCTGTGCCTCCTGACCGAGAGCATAATGGCTGGCAGGGGGGAGGGCGCAAGCTTGCAGGGAAAACACTAGGATTCAGACTGAAGAAGTGAGGAGGTACAGCACGCATCACACATCAAACAAGAAGAGCTTAAACTGCATTTTCTTCTCGATTCATCCTTCTCACCGAGAGAATTGCCAAAGCCTCCAAACCCAGCTCCCTTCTTTTCTGATGCCCTCGAACATGGCTCACTCACCAACGTGCCGCCCAGCATCGTTTTTCATAGTCTAACTCTGCAATCTCTTGTTTTCGATGTTCTCTTTATTCCTTACAGTTACAAAACATTTTTTTTTTAAATGATGAGGACTCTTAAGCTTTACTCTATTCCCTTTCAAATATGCAATTTGGTATTATTAACCATGCCGTACATGACAAGCTCTCTACTAATATTTATGAAAAGCAAGTAATACTTGCACACTGTTTAGAAATCCAACAGAACCAAAAGGCCCATAATGGAAAACATTAGTCACTTGCTCTAACTCCCTACCAACTCCCTACCGCCCTGCCCCAGTTGTGGCTATTCTGCTGGAATTGTGTTTCTCTTCTTTATTTTTCTAATATTTTTGTGATGTAGTCATACTGATAGGGAGCATTTTCTAATTCACTGTGTGCCAAGAACTGTGGATTATTTAATTTAATATAAATTAAATTAATTTAATTTAATATGAAATCTTACCAAGTTAGTGCTATTATTATTCCCATTTCACAGATGAGGAAACAGAATCAGAGAAGTTCAGTGACTTGCTTCAAATTGCACAGCCAGCATATGGTGGACCTAGCACCACTTTATATTGCTTTTATAATTTTAAGACCGGACTCTATACATGCTCCCCTCATATAATCAACACTAAGTCAAGCATTATTAGGGCAGAAAGGATCTCACTAAATACACTCATCCCACCAGCCAGCTCCAGTGGTTCTTAGAT
>NW_024412419.1:24965135-24974696 GCF_014898765.1 Herpailurus yagouaroundi | reverse complement strand
TTCTTTCTTTTCTTTCTCCAGAGACAGCAGAATTATTAACACCATCTTTGATTTGGGGGAACCAAAGAGAAGCTGCAAAGCAAACCTCTTCCCTTTCTGATGAAGTCCATGTGGACCTTTGTGGTTGCCACTATCTCTGGGGTTTTTAGAACACCTAACCCTGGAGATCACTTCCTGGAGTCATTTTAATTCCACGAATCACCTCTGCACTCCAGGGTCACTCCTGCAGACAAGACAAGGAGACTGAAACAGAGTAAAATGACCTCCAGGGAGTCCCAGAAACAGAAACTCCTTGTATGGAGAATGAGTTCTTTATGGAGGAAGAAGAATATGCAAGCACAATGTTGCTCCTCGGAGTTACTGGTACACAGGAAGCATAGCCTGCGCCCCAGCACACAGAGATTCAGGAAGGAGAGAGCACATTTGGGGGCTGCTGAAATTTACCATGACTTCAACTGGATTTAGAGAAGTGGAAAGTTCCAGTCTGTGTCAGAACACCCTCACGGGGACAGGAAGATAGAACTGGAACTTTGTGTTCTGATGCGATACAATTACTTCACAGATACTGTCTGGTACTCAGCTCTTGACACCCAAGAGCTGGCTTCGGGCTGAAAGGAGGACATAGCAAAAGGCAGGTTGAAACCCTTGGAGATTTCAGGTGTACAAAACAAAAGCGTCGGGCGTTGCTTCTGAAAATCAAATCGGAGAGGAGGCTGAGTGAAAGTCAGCTATGGAATTTCTCCACCATTTCTCATCATCTCCATTGATGAGATAAATAACCAAACAGTTCCTGGTTCATCAGACTTTGAAGGGTACAAAAACCCAAACCGAAATATCCTATCAGAGCGAATCTGAACACGAACAGGGCACTGAACATAAAAGCAAGGAGTGCTCATCTCATCAGACAGACAGCTCTGGATCTAGAAAATGAAAACAGGGCAGTTACTGCCCAGCTCAGCCACGGAGATAAAGGCTAGTGGGGACACGGGGAAATTGCAAGCAAGGTATTGCAGCTCAATGAGGATCTCTGCTGGAAAGCAGGCAGGAGCTAAGTAAAGTAATAACCTTGTGACTCACGTATCAGGGCCTGAGACGACAATGCCTGTTTGGTTGGGTCTTCGGGACAAGAGAAAAACTGGCACCAGCAGAGCAAGGATTGGCCCAATGGCAGGAAACAAAGGAGAGTAATAAAACCAAATGTTTCAAGGTAGGAAGAGATCACTGGTGATGAACGGCGGAAAGAGATTTCTGAGAGCAACATTTTATTACTTTGGGACGCTGACAGCCAATGTATCATATCCACGTTTCCTGATGGTAGAGTAACAACAAAGGCAAGGCAGTAATAAAGGACAAGGCAATCAAATAATAAAAAAAAAAAAGATTTATTTTATATAGTTCCTAGCACTGACAAAGGCAGATGTAGCACAATGCAGATGAGTGGTGGAGACAAATGAGATTGGAGAAAAGGGAAAAGTAGGTGAACCAGGTTGGAAACCCAGTTACCTGGAGCAGAATGACAAAAGACAAGGGGTTGGGATGGGTAATTTGGGAAAGGGACAAGAACATTTTTTGAGACATTGGAAAATTGGAAGCATTTAGAGGTCTTGGTCCTTTTCCAGAAAAGAACCCTATTGTTCTTTATTGTTATGTCTGTGAAGACCTGTGGCCAGGGATGATGACCTAGGAGATCCAGTGACAGCCCTGCCTAATGCCACAGAGGAGGTCCTGAGGACATCTGAGGGCGTTTCTGAGGTCCCAAGCCTTTACGTTTCCTGTGCAAGGACACCAGGGAATTGCTTGATCAGCCTCAGTGGGGTGAAATTAAAGTTGGCCTTTTAAAATCCTTGGAATGGAAAATGAACACATGAGATTTCACACAGACCCGAACTCTGTATATATCTGACTTTGTGTTTTTTAGATTCTGGCGCTCACCCCCTCTTCATCTAAGTCATCTTTGGGCTCCTGAGTAGATACTGGACATGGCTTTCCCACAGGGGCCCTGGACCCCATGCTTCCAATCCTGCCTTCAGATTTACTCTCAGTGGACCCGTGAGTGTCTTACCCAGGGTCAACACTTCAGTATCTCTATCACCAGTGACTACAAGGTACAAGACCTTGCTGCTTATACTCTGAGCTAGAAGAAAAAATGACTTAAAGTTAGGAAAAGGATATATTTGCAAACAGATACCTCTCCCCATGTTCCACAGAAAATCTAGGACTTACTCCTCTTACCATCATCATTATCATCAGCAGTAACAGCCAGATATTGAGTACATGTGGCTCACCTGGGCTAAGAGCTTTATATTTAATGCATTATGTGATCTTTATCTCAAGTCTATGAAGAAACCGCTGCTACCAGCCCCATTGTTCAAATGTGGAAACTGAGGTTTCGTTTGCCCAAATAAGCATCTGGGGGCTGGCAGACCTGGTGAACCTATCAAGAGCCTGCACCATATCCATTAGCTACGCTCCTGCTCATAATCTTCTACTCCTCTGTAAACTCTTATTTTTCCTGGTGAGAAACTGTCATGAATTACCCTACAGGTTTATGCTAGGTATATGGCAGGTACTCAATGTCTAATTTAATTAAAACCAATGAGCCTCCAGCTCACTGGTGTTCACGATTGCCTTATGAACCCACTGGCCCCACAGACCTTGCTTTTGAGGGTTTTATCTTGATTACTTTACCCATTAGCTCATGCTTCTCAGTCGGCCGGCCAACCTGGTTTTGTGTGAAAGTAAACGCTTTTCAAGCCTTAAGCTCTGGCCCACTGAAACCCAGTGAGGGGAGAAGCACAGGGTAAATTCTCATTACCAACAGTTCAGTATCTTATCCAAAGTGGGAGGGGAATGGTGAGGCGTAGATGCTGGGAGGGGGCCAGCTTGACTCGGTGTCTTGGCACCCTTAGCGATCTATGGTTGTGGAAAAGCTGAATCCAGAATGAACATCTGCCCAGGCTAGTCAGAAAGGAAACAGCTTTTGGTTAGCTAATTAATAGCTTCATCTGCAGCAGATGATTCCATTTTCGTGCAGTAGCTTGAACACAAGGGCCTGGGAGCCTGGATTCACTCTTTCTACATTCCCTAGGTAGTGCTAGTAGGTCATGGTGCCTCCCAGCCCATGTCCCGTCCTATCTGGCTGGGTCCTTTATAAGAGGACCTCATATCTGTCTGGGCTGACTCTGGCTGACTTACTGTTCCCTAAGGGCATAGGCCTCAGAATTGGAGGCCTTTCTAGGCTTCAGTTTTTGGGAGTGGGGCCCACGTGCCTCTCACTATGGCTGGATGATTTCACTCGTGAGGTACCAGGCACATGTCACATGATACACAGATATAATGCGGGTGCTCACTGCTCTTTAGGGGCTTACCACCTGGTTGGGTGTTTGTGCACGCATATCCGTGTGGGTGTGTATATGTGTGTGGTTGGGGGTAGGACCTGGTGGAAGGATTAATATACATGAAACCATGTATGATCAAGGACTAAATTGCTTTACTGTCATCCAGAAATAGGATAATTTGGTTTGGACTGAGAAGTCCTTGAAAGATGGAAGAAATTCAGAGAAGCCAAGAGGACCTTCTGGAGGGACAGCATGTACAAAGGGATAGAGGCAGCAGTGAGAATCAGGAATGTGAGGAAGGTTGAAGTCTACAGTGTGGTGTGAGCAGGAAGAAGACCAGGTGTAATGCAGCCCGGGTTACTGTCAGGGATCCTGGTTTCCTCCCTCCCAGCGTCTTTCCAGAGCCCCCGAGGGATTATTGAGCAGCACTTCCCTTGGAGCCCACACAGAGTTCTCTCGAGCTACTTCTGACACTTCATGGCTTTTACCTCTTTGTACCTGTTCCTCATTTCTAGACAGTAATCTCCTTAAAGCTAAAGACTAAGGCTTCTCTGTCTTTGCCTGGCACATAAAACATGCTCAATAAATTTGTGTTGAATAAAAGGATGAATGAGGATATCGGTGGAGTAAGTGGGCTGGTTCTAGAATGAAATATGCTGTAGTTGCCCAACGCTCTAATTCTGCTTCCAGATGACGAGATGTGGCAGCTTGGGCTTACGTTAATTTATTCCCTCATTTATTTATTCAACAAATATTTATTGAAAGCCTTCTATGTTCCAGGTACTGTATAGAAGCTCAGGATACAACAGTTATCAAAACATCAAAATCCAGCCCAGGTAGAGCTTATGTTCTAGTCAGGGAGGCAGACAATCAGGCTTGGCTACCTAGTTTGTGGGGTCCAGTGGAAATGTGGGGCCCCTCTCTCAACAGTAGGGGGAAAAGTGCCATTAGAGGGACTAAACTATGAATTTTTTTCTTTGATCTCTGCATTCTCCCTCTCAACTTGTCATGACATTTTTAATTCGCCATTTAATGTCATTCCAAGAAAAATGATCACTTAAAAATGATCAGCATGAATTTCCCCATTCATGTTTACCTTGTGCAATGCCAGTCTTTCTATAAATTATTTTTGTGTTTATTTTTATTTTTGAGAGAGAGAGAGAGACAGAGTGTAAGCGGGGGAGGGGCAGAGAGAGAGAGGAGACACAGGATTCAAGCAGGCTCCAGGCTCTGAGCTGTTAGCACAGGGCCTGCTGTGGGGCTCGATCCCATGAACTACAAGATCATGAGCTGAGCTGAGCCGAAGTCGGCACTTAACTGACTGAGCCACCCAGGCGCCCCTGTGCAACGCCAATCTTAAATCCAAGAGCCTTTAACTCGTACGTATAATCATGAAATTACATAATGTGTATTTCACAGCTCACTCTTGCATATCTACTTGGTTCTTCCAGAACAGGGGATATGCTGCATTAAACTAATTCAGTTGTTTTTGTTTCAGTTCTTGACACATGGCATTTTGCCAACACGCTCTACCTTCAGTTTACCAGCAAGCAAGGAAGGACTATAAGGAGAAAGAACTATGGGTTGCCCTATGAGGTCCCTTTGTCAATATGGAAGTGTGGTGGGAGGAGGGCTGACAGTCCCCAGAGGCCACACCAGAACTCGCTTCGGATACAGAAATAGGCAATGGTGTTCTAACAAACACAAAAGACCAAGGAACCCTATCATATCCATTCTACTCACGTTACTTCCCTGCACTTCATTAGGATTGGGTTGGAATGTGCCTTTCTAGAAGAACCACAAAACCTTTGACCTTTTCCCCACTTTGTCTTTCTCATTACACTTTCTCGACACACTTGCAGATGTTCATCAGAAAAGCTCACAGCCAGAATATATGCTCACTCCCATGGCTCAGTGGTAAGGAACTGCAGGATTCTTGATTAAACATGATGTTTGTTTGCCTTTGTGGCGACAACTTTGGAGTGATGCTGCAGGACATGTGGTGATGTGTGTGGGTGGTGAGCGGGTGTTGTGTCTGGGAGGTTTAGATGGCGTAGGGTGGTCGATACGTGTTTGTGTATGTGTGTGGTATTTGCGGCACATGTTTTGTGTGACTGCCTGATTTGCATGTAGGGCGTGCATGTTTGTGGATGCGTGCAACGCAAAATGAATATTAGCTTAAGTTTTCTCAGCAAACTTTTCCTCTGGGTTGTAGAGCACATATCTTCTGCTTTCCCCTGAAACGCCAGTCTGTTCTCATGTTCTTCTAAGTAAAATAACATGCAGCTTTTTGACATTCACAAACAAAACCCAGTGGTTTTTATCTGAGTCAAGTGCTCCCCGGGGCTTTGTTTTTTTTCCCCTCCTCCTTCCTGTAAATCCATTTTATGCGTTGGAGTCAGAAGATGACATCTTGTTACATCATGTTAGACAGCACCATAATTTTTTCCAGCAGACCATTTCCAATCTGGCGAAGCAGACAGAACTGAACAAAGACAGACAACCCAGCATAAATAAAGGATCAGTTCATGGCCCTGTGGGATGGACCCAGAGGAGCCTTGTCCCCAGATCCCAAGCCGAACTTGCCATTTCAAGTTGTAACTCCTTAGACTGGAACGGACAAATGATTCAGGCTCGCTGCTCTCCCAGTGACACTGTGCAGTCTCCTGCAGGAATGCGGATGCCTGTGGGGGAGCCGCGCTCTCTGCAGGGGGAGGGAGCAAGCGAGGGAGATTGATGCTTTGCCTGAGGTCCTTCCTTCCTATACTATGCACAGGTCAGGCCTCTCTTTTGCTTTCCGGCTGCAACTGCTATTTATAGTCCCCTCTCTGTCATTCTGCCTGTGACCTGTGGTCAGCTCAAGGTCTGTATTTAAAACGAGCTGTTCTCTGCTCAAGTTCAAGTCCACCATTGTGGCTTTCCTTTAGCAGTCTGCCATCTGAAACTCATTGAGGAGGGCTCCCCAGGTGCCCTCCCCACCCCTGGTATGTCACGTATCAGACTGGGTGTCTGGGTTCCCTCAACTTGGCCATGCGTCAATATCCACAGCTTGTGCTGTGGTCAGAACTAGCTCTGGGTGGGGAATTGTGCTCTCTCAGATCTTAATGGGGGTGATTTGCCAGAATGCTCTCTCTGAGCATCGAATCATTGTCAGCCTTTGGCTAGAAACTACTGACTGGCTCACAACTGTATATCCTGCCTAGGTAACTAAGGCACAAAACCTTAGGATCTATGAAATCAGGAGGTTTTAAGAATGCTGTACTTAGCACAGGATGGTCCAGGTTTGAGTCACAATTCCAAGCTGTGTGACCCTGGGCGAGTGGGTGAAACTCTCTGAGCTTCCCCTGTCTCCATGCAGAGAGAATGTTTGCCTCCTGGGGATACGGTGAGGATTAAAATGTGATCGTGCATGTGAAGGTAGTCGGGAAATTTGCCTCCTCTCATATTCTATTATTTCAACTTCTCATACTTCTCAAAAGAATGTGGCAAGAAATGAAGGTGAAGGAATTGAGACGCTCTGGACATAATAGAGAAAAGGATTTCTAGGTGTCACTCAAGTTAGCCAGCAAACAGAGGTAAAAATGGATTTTTCTTTAAAAAATAAAACAACACATAGCTCTGGATTGAAACTTAGTATGGTGTTAGTAAATACTGTCAATTTAATGTAAGTCAATAAAGATTAATTGAACATATTCTATATGCCAGTCAATATAGTTGGCACCAGAGTTATGGAGAAAACAAATAATTAAAACAGCAATTTTTATCATCAAATAGGGAAAGTAGATAATACAGAAGAAAAGATAAACTAGCATTCAATCTCACTAGATAAATGTGGTATGTGATACATAAGAGAGTGAGAGGCGTTCTCTATTAACTACTGTGGGCATCACTGATCATAATTTTGGCAAATGTTTTATTTAGACCAATACTTTATATCACATCATAAAGGAAACTCTGGTTGGGCGAAGAATTATATTTAAATAGAGCATTTATAGGGCAAAACTACACAAAAGAATCAGCATAGAGGCTTTGCCGAGTCAATGGAGAAATAGCTTTCTCAATTTTGAAGCAATCAAAGAAATCAAGACAAGTGTAAATATTTAAAAAGTTTTAAAATAACGAAAAATGGTAACTCTAACATAAAACGCCATGAGGAGGCTGGAGAAATATTTTCAGCAATCCTGGCAAAGAGTGTATACTTTATAAGCACGTGATACTTTATACGTAACTCATTAAAAATTTAAAACAAGGGGCACCTGGGTGGCGCAGTCGGTTAAGCGTCCGACTCCAGCCAGGTCACGATCTCGCGGTCCGCGAGTTCGAGCCCCGCGTCGGGCTCTGGGCTGATGGCTCAGAGCCTGGAGCCTGTTTCCGATTCTGTGTCTCCCTCTCTCTCTGCCCCTCCCCCGTTCATGCTCTGTCTCTCTCTGTCCCAAAAATAAATAAACGTTGAAAAAAAATTAAAAAAAAAAATTTAAAACAAAACATTAAGATTTCAACAGGCGAAGGAGAAAACAAGATGAACAATGACTTAACGAAAGAGGAACTATAGATTGCTTATAAACTGAAGGAAAAGAAGTTTATCTTTATACTAAAATAAATGCAGATTAAGGCAACATTGGATCACTAATTCACATTAAATCAGGAGAAGTTAAGATAAAATGTGGTGTCCACAGCCGACCAAGCTGTGAGCTACGCTGGTGCTGGCGATGTCCACATTCCCGGAGGCAGCGTGAACTGTTACAACCCATTCGGAATGTGATTTGATAACGCATATCAAAACCTATAAGGATATTCATACCCTTGAAGCTAGATATTGCTTTTCTGGCAGTTTATCCTAAAGAAATCAATAGCAAAAAAGCTACACGATTGAGGTTTCAGTGTTGCGGAACAATCAAACTTGATAACAAATTAAATGCTCAAGTAAAAAGGCACAGAAAAGAACAATATGATGATCCTAAAACCTTAAGGACACTACGCAGGTGTTAAAATAATGATAATAAGAGATCGATGTACAGAAATGTTTGTGATAAAATGACAAAAATGAGAATATGACATTTAATATTTTATCAAGACAATGATTGAATTCATACGGAATAAATTATGTTTTAGCAAAAGAGGAAGAAAATATGCAGACGCTTGAAAATATTGGTTTCAAGGGATTCAGATTGCGACGGTTTTTTATTAATTTGAAAAGTGTTTTAAGTTTTGCCGTATCAATTTTTGATTTGGAAAAAAAACTATGAAAAAGAAGGGAAAAGCCCTCCCCATTTTGATTTGAACTTTGGGTCTATTCCTATCGTAGCTCTGGCTCCTTCTGCTTCGACCTCTTGCTGGCGGGAGTGCGGGGGTCCCCCACGGCCCACCCCCAGCTCTACTGCACAGTAAACTCCAAATACCTGGCTGCCTATTGGCTTTCTGACGTTGCTTTTGTGGTGGCTTTTTGTGTTGCCACTTCTCTGGCAGGAAACAAGGAAGGAAATGTTTTCTTTCAATCCCAGGGCTTCAAGGTTCCTGGACTGCCCCCTTCTATTCTAGAGCAGCATCCCTCTCGGCCTGCCCGACAGCATCCGCTGACTCCCATGCATCTGCCCCTTGTGATGTGCTCAGCTGTCTCACTGTAGTGAGAGTAAAGCTCAGGCTAGCTGATTAGAAGTACAGGATTTGCATAGGCAGTTAGCTTGGAACAGTTGGAAGAGAATACCAGAGGGAATTAAGTGCTCTCCTTCATTCCTCTCCGCAGCTATTGTCTAATTCCCTTCTTGGGGCCAACCCCTCAGCCACTATTCTTTTCTGTAGACTGCAGTTCTGTCCACCTGCAATTCAATTCGGCAGTCTTTTGGTGCCATACACTGTTCCCAGCCCGTGGCTTACAAAGATGAGTGAGACACGGCCCCTGGTTTCAAGAAGCTTGCTATCTAGTGTGAAAACACACACTAAATCAAACATTTTCCCTATATTGATGTGTTAAGTCCCAATTCTGACATCTGGCAGCACATGCTAGGAAACACAAAGAGGGTGCTAGGCTGATCTAGAAATTCAGAGATGGCACCGGTGGGTTAGGTAGACAAGGAAGGATGAGGTGGGATCCAGTAGGGGGTGGTGGGATGAGGTACAGGATGTTTGAGACAGAGGAAGGAGCATTAGCCAAGACTAGCTTGAACAACAGCGAGCACCGCGGGCTGAAGAATTACCTTTCAGCTTCCTGGTGTTTTTTTGTTTT
>NW_024412419.1:24919306-24965035 GCF_014898765.1 Herpailurus yagouaroundi | reverse complement strand
TTTTTTTTTTTTTTTAATTTTTTTTTCAACGTTTATTTATTTTTGGGACAGAGAGAGACAGAGCATGAAGGGGGGAGGGGCAGAGAGAGAGGGAGTCACAGAATCGGAAGCAGGCTCCAGGCTCTGAGCCATCAGCCCAGAGCCCGACGTGGGGCTTGAACTCACGGACTGCGAGATCGTGACCTGAGCTGAAGTCGGATGCTTAACCGATTGAGCCACCCAGGCGCCCCCCTGGTGTTTTTTAAAAAGCAAACTATTCCAGTGTCCAGAACCTGCTTCTTTTAATAATCAGGATGCCAGAGAAGCCATTCTTTCAAACATCACACTTGGGAACCACTCAGTTCTTGGTCCACTTTTTCACTCCTGTTTCCTTCTCACGACTCTCATCATTGCTCCCCTCTCTTCTCCCAAGGGGTGCTTGCCTTTGCTTCAGCTTCATCTCTAACCCCACGTTACCATGTCCCACGGCCACCCCACCGGTCATGTGCTCTCTGCCTATCCCTGGATTGAGGCATGAGACGTACCTTCTAACTATCTTTGGTTTATACTACCATCTAAGAGCCCACGTGATTTCCACTTGTGAAACTATGCAACCTTGGATGTTGTTAACTTTTCCTGGAATGGATTCTGAGTTGTGTAGGGGGAAATCAGGTTGATGCAATTGCTATATTTAAAAAGAAATCTTGACATTTATCAAGTGTTTCACATCCTAGGAATGAACCAATGACCTCATTTCAAGTGACGATTTCAAGAAAGTAACAGTATAAAACATGAATGAGAAATTGATTCCAACAAGAGTGTAAAAACCACTCAACCGAAAAAGAACAGCCTTTTCAACAAATGGTGCTAGGACTAGATAGCCACATGAGACAGAATAAATTTGGACCTGTACCTTACACTATACACAAAAATAAAATAAAGAATAAATCAAAGACCTAAATATAAGGGCTAAAATTATAAAACTCTTAGAAGGAAGTATAGGTACAGACTTTAGGACCTTGGATTAAACAATGGTTTCTTAGATATGGTGACAAAAGAAAAAATAGATAAATTGGACTTTATCAAAATTAAAAACTTTGAATCAAAGGCTACCATCAAGAAGGTGCAAAGAAAACCCACAGAATAAGAGAAAATACTTGTAAGGCATATACCTAATAAGAACCTAACGTCCAGAGTATATAAAGAACACTTACAATTAAATAACAAAAAAATAGGGGCACCTGGGTGGCTCAGTCGGTTTAGCGTCTGACTCTTGGTTTTGGCTTAGGTCATGATCTCACAGTTCATAAGTTTGAGCCCTGCATCGGGCTCTGCACTGACAACACAGAGCCTGCTTGGTGTTCTCTCTCTCTCCTCTCTCTGCTCCTTCTCTGCTTGCGCTCATGTGCTCTCTCTCAAAATAAATAAATAAACTTAAAAGAAAAATAACAAAAAGACAAATAGCCCAATTTAAAGATGAGCACAGGACTTGAATAGACATTTTGCCAAGGAAGATCTACGAATGACCAATAAGCACATGAAAAGATGCTCAACATCGTTAGGTAGTAGAGAAAACACAATTCAAAATCACCCTGAGTTACTACTTCATACTCATGAGGATGGCTATAATAAAAACAAAACAAAACAACAAAAGAAAATAGCAAGTATTGGCAAGGATGTGAAGAAATCGGGGCCCTCATGGATTGCCAGTGAAAATGCAAAATGATGCAGTTTCCTTGGAAAAGCTTGGCATTGCCCCAAGATGTAAAATACAGGGTTGGCATGTGACCTACCGATTCTGCTTGTAAATGTATATACCCCAGAGAACTAAAAACATATGTCCACACAAAAACATGTAAACAAATATTCATGGCAGCATTATTCAGAATAGCCAAAAACAACCCAAATGTCCCTCAGCTGACGAATGGATCAACTAATTGTGGTGGATCCATATAATGAAATAGTACCAACACTCGACACAATGCGGATGAACCTTGAAAACATTACGTTACGAAAGAAGCCGGGTACAAAAGGCCACATATTATATGATCCCACTTATATGAAATGTCCACACTAGGCAGATCCCTAGTAGATTAGTGGTTCTCTAGGGCCCTGGGAAGGGACAATGGGGAATGACTTTTTAGTGAGTATGGGGTTTCTTCTTGGAGTGATAAAGTGTTTGCCATTAGTGGTGATGTTCACATGACAGTGTGAATGTACTAAAAACCATTGACCTCAAGACTTTTCGCAGCCATGGTGAACGTTCCTAAAACCCGCCGGACTTTCTGCAAGAAGTGCGGCAAGCACCAACCCCACAAAGTGACACAGTACAAGAAAGGCAAAGATTCTCTTTATGCCCAGGGAAAGCGGCGTTATGACAGGAAGCAGAGTGGTTATGGTGGGCAAACTAAGCCGATTTTCCGGAAAAAGGCTAAAAACCACAAAGAAGATTGTTCTGAGGCTTGAATGTGTTGAGCCCAACTGCAGATCTAAGAGAATGCTGGCTATTAAGAGATGCAAGCATTTTGAACTGGGAGGAGATAAAATTTGAGATAAAATTCAACAGTTGAATTTTATCTCAAAAAAAAAAAAAAAAGAGTGAAAAGAATGAGGAGGGTCCCTTACACATCACCGTCCTGGATTTAAGCTAGCCTTGGGGACTCCACTGTGACTAACAATGATATGATTTGATTTGACAAGCACTTCTTACGCTAGGTGCTAGGAATAGGTGGGAACAGATATGAATGATGCACAGGCTCTGTCCTCAAGGTGCTCACCTTCTGTTAGAGGATACAGACACGTACCTCGCTACCTGGAATACAAGCCAGGAGGTAATACGCAGCACCACACGGCGAGATGGTTCTGCTGGAGTAGAAGGGGAAGCGGTGGTTTATTCTGATTGAAAGGACACTGGAAAGCTTTACAAAAGAGGAAACATTTGGGCAGGATTTTAAAGGATGAGTAGGAGTTTGACAAGTGGAGGAGGTGGTGCATTCTAGGCAGAGGACCAGCTTGAGCAAAGGTCTGCAATTGTATACAGCATTCACAGATATGCCAGATGGTATCATTCGAGCTATGGTTTCTCCTTGTAGGCTTCTGCCACCGCTTTATTTGTTTTATTTTTTAATTAAACATCACAACCATTTCCTCTGTGATCCTTGGTTCTTGCCTCACAGAATATGAGCTGTCAATTTAAGAGCAGAGAAACAGAAGCATGAATCTTGAGCCGGCAGGTAGGGTTTACTAGGATCCCCAAGTTCCCCTGCTCTGCCTGCATCCTACCTCTGGCTGTCTGGGTGCCTGGAATGTATTTGGCATATGGCTCTGGTCCCGCCCTCTGTTTCTCCAATCTGGGGACCCCTTTTTTGCTGCAACAACAAGCTCCATCCATCTGCCAGGTGGACGGGCCCTCATTCCCTTTTCTAAAGCTTCTTGCTTAATGGTGGCGTCTTCACCCCAGCCCTGCCCTCCCTCCGGCACATCTGGAAGAGGAAACCAGGGAGGAGGAAGCGAGAGGCCCACCACATTCCCCTGGGAAGTGCCATCCTGTCTGGCTCCTTTGGCAGCTGGCGCTGCTTGGCTTCTATTTGGGTGTGGACCCACTGCCTACACAGAAGGTGGCAAAAACCAGTGCTCAAAACAAGCACCCCTCTAGGAGGAGTTTGGTGCCTAATGAATTATTTGGTGAGGAGCGCAAGCACAAAGCATTCTGGAAGAAAAGATGTTTTTTCTCTGAAGCCCTGAGACTCCCAGTGCCTCCCAGATGAAAAGCTCACAGAGCAGTCCTCTCGAGTGTGTTTGACTGATATTTGCTCCCTGATGCACTAAGCATAAGCCTGGTTTATTATGTTTACACTTTTATATCTTCAGAGCATAACTGATTCATTGCGAACATGAGTGCGCTGGACAGTGGAGGCATCGCTGAACAGGCTTTTCCCTAAAGCCAGGAATAATCGCCTGCACAAGAGATCCAGTTTGATGAACTATTCAGTGTTCCCAAACCTCTATGCTTGGGAGAGATCAGGACAGGGTGACACCTGGTCTTTTTAAGGCAGCTCTGCTCAGGATAGAACATTGTCCTCCCCAGGAGTGGATCGTGTTAGCACATGAGGCCAGTGTGGCTGCCTGAGACTGGCCCTCCTGCCCTGTGACCCCCCCCCCTCCCCAGTTATGGAGCTGAGGACCAGACAGCATTGTAAATATGCTCCCTAAAAATCCAAATAAAAAGAAACATGGATTTAACACTGCCTTCTCCTTGAACAAGTTGCTAATTTTTTTTTTTTTTAACCAACTTGTATTCCATTGTCTCTCGTTCTCCGAGGCAGGACAGTACAGACAAGTACCAGCTGTGCGGTGGGAGGCTCAGCCTGTGCTGTTGGGGTGAGGAGAGAGGAAGGAAGCAGGCCTGAATGTCCTTACTTGGAGGGGTCGGGGGGTCAGCGACAGTGGCAAGGAACAGATTTTTCCAGCCGCTTTCAGGCTGAGATTTGCACTGCATAATCTGAATGCTTTTATCTGTTTCTGAAAATAGACAGGAATTTTTTCCACAGGCTGCTCCAATCTGGCCGTGGAGACGTGAGGGAGGATCATAGGGAGACAGTTGTATGTAGTCCAGTAAGTACGTTTGCGACCCTTGCCCCCCAGCTAGCCCTTCTCCATATTGGCCCTGTTGAGCTACATTATTTCAACGCCCCTTGAAGTAGGGAGTCAAAAAAGCTGGAAATACTTTCCATTCTGAATTTTGTGTAGCTTTTGATATACTGAACTGTCATTTCTTACTTTTCCTTAAATGCACGTGACCAAAGACCCCCATGGTTAATATAAAAGGCCTCTGTGAGTCATGAGTACTTGTACAGAGGGAATGGTTAATTGAGTCTATACAGGATGACATACACGGGAGCGGTGAACAGGACAGAAGGAAGAAAATGGTTTGATCAGATATTACAGTTTATGGTTGTTACCAATTCCACAAATCACATTCTCCACCTTTGTCCTGGATTTAGACTACAAAGAACCACCACAAATTATCTACAAAGAGCTTCTGGAAGGTTAACTCTGGATTAAGTCAGACTCTATCTCTCAGCAGCTGGTCCCTCTCATCTCAGATCAAAAGGATCTTGAACCTTCTAAGTGAACTGCTTTCAAGCAAACAGCAGGGGAATCTCTAATAGTATTTACATAACATTTTCTCTTTTCCAATTATGTATTGGTTTCTTCTTGGTACGAGCCTATCTCATAAATATGGAAGCCATGACACAGAAAAAGAGAACAGTGTTTAGTTTAGGGTCACGGAAAGAACCAGAGGTGGAACTGGGAAGAAGACGAGAGCCTTTTAACTTCCAATCAGTGTATCTAGATACCACTTCTCCTTATTTCAACAATCCTTTCACCCACCTACCAAGAACAAAGAGTTATTTGTGTTGAGCATGTGGTAAAGCATGCCGATTTCACTGGTTTTTCAACTCGGAGAGTTTCTTGGGGCCAGAGGTAGCTGGTACGTCTTTGAGGGTGGTGAGTTTGGGGAGTTTATTTGTAAGGTTCTTCTAAAGGAAACCTTGTTGTGAATGGAAGCCAGAGAAGAGTGCCAGTTTATTCTGGAATGGTGCCAATGTCTTGTGTCTCCGGGACTCCTTTGTTTTCCTCACCACCAAAGAACCCCACGGTTAACTCCGGTCATTGGTGAGGAGGAAAGAGAAAGAACAGAAATGTGAACTCCCATTGTCACCTAATGCAGGCTGAGGTCTCCTCTTGGACGCCTCTCCTGCTGACGGCTGTGCCTGGGAACTGCAGTGAGTGAGTCCATTTCTTAATGAAGCAGTTCTTCATTGAGTGTGAAGCGGAACATTTCCTTTGTCGGCCCCCAGGAACCTCACACTTGGTACTGCAGTATCACAGAGACTGCCGCAGTCGTGGGAACGCAATTGCTGTGTGTACAGCCCTGTGTGTCTCCCCAGTGGTTAGCTCCTGGTCATCAAGGAGAACAAAGAATGGGAAGAAGAAGGAGGAGAAGGTCAAAGAGATGTGGGAGAGTGACTGGAAAACAGAAAGGCCGAGAAGAAAATAACGGGGAGGCAGGTAATAGACTTTGAAAGTAACAGGGCACGCCAAAGAGAAAAGGAGAAAAGGTGTGTCAGCAGAGAGAATGCACATGCCTACTGCACCATGGAGCTCGTGATCGACCTGGACAAGCAGCCTAACTCTCTCAAGGACTTTCAAGCACCACCACACATAGGACTTCACAAGAAAGAAAAGCAGGAAGTTGGTTAGTTTCAAGTCCTTGGAAAAGAGGTGGGCTGGCCGGCTGACTCACCCTCCTGTGCTCCAGGCACCCAGCATACACGGAAGCTGTCCGATGTGGCCACTGGACTACCGGTTGTAAAACAGTCTGATGGCATACAGGGCCTGGTGCTTTATCAACATGGTTCTTAACTTGCCCCAGCACAGCTCAAGTTGGGCAGCACGGCTGTTCTTTCATAGTAATTTTGTGGAGTATGGTGAAGGAACAGACCTTTAAAAACGTTTTTTTTAATGTTTATTTATTTTTGAGACAGAGACAGAGCATGAGCAGGGAAGGGTCAGAGAGAGAGGGAGACACAGAATGTGAAGCAGGCTCCAGGCTCTGAGCTGTCAGCACAGAGCCCGACGCAGGGCTCGAACTCACGGACTGTGAGATCATGACCTGAGCCTAAGTCGGATGCTTAACCGACTGAGCCACCCAGGCGCCCCAGGAACAGACCTTTTAAAAAAAGATGCTCACAATGGAAAAAAGGAACAAAGGAACAGGAATTATTCTCCTGCACGGTGTGACAAAGCACACGGGGCTTTGGCATTAGAAGGATGTAGGCTTGAGTCCTGCCTTTTCCAGTCTGTGACCTTGAGAGATTGGTTTCACATTTTTGATCTTCAGTTTTATCATCTACACACTGAGAGAAATAACACCTATCCTGCAGGATTCTTGTCAGGTTTGGTGGTAAGATGTGCACAGTGCCTGGAGTTTGGCGGATCGATAACTGTTAGCCATTGCTGTCTGTTAGCTTCCACCAACAGAGTGAGGACTGACTTCTCCAAGGAGCATTTTCCTAGAAGCCCCGCCTCCCCAGTTTTATATATATATATATATATATATATATATATATATATATATATAATTTTTTTTTTTGTGGGCACTTTGGGAAGGAACCACGATCATTTGGTGCAAGCCATTCCTTTCTTTGTCCAGAGAGGTGAATGGTTGATTTGGGGTCACAATGGATGTAAGCTGGTGGCAGAGCTGGGACTTGGGCACCTGGCTTCCCAGGCCATACTGCTCCTCATCTGCCTGCCATGATCCCGGTAGTCCCTGAACACAGCCAAGTGCATTTTTTTTTCCTGCTAAGTTACTGACTGGACAGTACTTCTTTATGATAACTTTATACTAATAAGTACTTCTTCAGAGGAGAAGAGGACACAGGTGAAAATAAATGCACCTGTCCCCTCTTCCCACCCTGCCCAATTCTCCCTCCATCCTCTTACCACCCAGGCCATGGTGCAAAGCAGATAAAGTCTCCTGCATCTCTTGGGTGCTATCGTCGGGCAGGAAGGGAGACTCCTGCTCACAATGTGCTGGCAGTTCCCTCAAGACTTCACAGGAGCTGTCCTTTCTCTCCTGGGATAAGTAGCAGTAGGGACTTACCCAGTGGGATGCCTTGCCTGGTAGCGTTGGCTTGTGGAAAGCCATCCAATGGCTGTGCAGGAAGTCCTCTAAATCCTCTCTGCCAGGAAGAAGGTTCAAAACTGGCCAGAACCTCAGCGACAGCGGAGGTATTAATGGAAAGTGAATCAACCCTGAGGCCCACGTAGTATACACCGCATTTCTGTAGACCTTGCAACACAGCTAGAGAGCTTAGAGGAAAGAAGGAAGGGAGGGGGCCTCATCCCAGGCTGTTGATGTTAGTTCTCACCACGATGGGTAGTTCGTGCGTCGTTTTCGAGGCTGAGAGACCCGCAGAGTTGGAGTTGGGAGAGCAGGGTAGTTGAGATAGGTGGAGAGAGGACTTGGGGCTGAGGAGGACCTCCTGGAGCTGTACCCCGGACCAATCTTGCCTCGGGGCTGAATTCAAGGCAGCCCTCCCTTTCCCTTTGGTAGGAGGAAGACAGCCAGAGATGGGTGAAAACGAAAGGAAATCTCTTCTCTGTCCCCTGCAAAAGGGGCGCGCGCGGGATTAGGCGGGTGTCTAGCCAGGTAAGATTTCGTCCTTTAGGGAAACTGTTGCTTAGGTGCTGGCTGGTGCAGACTCTGTCTGGCACACGCCATCGCAGTATCCAGACGCCCTGTCCTCTTCACCTGGGCTTGGAGGCCTTCCTGTGGCCAGATGTTCCCAAGGCTGTGACAGCAAAGCCAAGGCACCCGCGGCGCGCCAACATCCCACAGAGTCCAGGACACGGGCGGCTTTGCCCTTAGCCTGGGAGACGTTCCCGTGTGTCCGTGAAGGGGCAGGTCAGGCCACCAAGGGGATGGGAGCGGTGCTCGGTGAGTCAAGGCCCCACCCGAGTCCCAGGCCCTTCCATCTCCCTCACCCATCCCCCCACGACTGCCTCCACTCCTCTCCCTTCTGCACACACAGGCCGCCCAGCTCAGGGCCTGCGGCTCAGCCCCCTCCTCTGGCCCCTACAGGCCCACGCACGCCACGCCCACGCAGCCGCGTACAACACTCACGCCCCCCCCCCATAACATGCACGTGCACACCATGCACGCCCACGAATACACCACCATGCACATGCCACGCACGCCACGCACACCACGCGCTGGCACGCCCGACCTCAGTTGTTTCCACGGCCGGGCCCTCGGAGCTGGGCGCCGAGCTGCCGTGCGCTCTAAAAATAGCTGTGTCCGAAGTGATGAATGGAGAGGCATTTGCTCTCCTTTTCCTGCCTCAGCTTCGGGGCCTGAATCATGTTGGGAAATGACATTCTGTTAACATAAGCACTTTTGTTTCCTCCCTTGCTCTCTCATCATCCGGTGGGGCCCTGGCCAGGCCCGGTTTTCAATGTTTAAATCCTCTCCGGGGGTCCATCAACACCCCCACACACTGACATCAGGGAAAGCCTTCCGTAGGTACAAACGGAGGGGAGCCTCCTGGGCCAGGGGAAGGAGGGGCTGAGGCACATCTGTCCCCACCCTAACTCCGCCCAGGGGCCCTGAACACCAGACACCCGGCCTGCAAGGCCTCCGAGGTCGGGAGCAGCCTGCCCTTGCCACCTGGCTCAGGTGACCGCTCGGTGGCCGCAGAGAGCAAAGTGGAAGGGGACCCCGACAGATGTCTTGGCAGCTACCTGCCTCCATCAGAGAATGGCTCCGTGTCATCTGCAGCCAGACTTGGTGGGGAGCGGACTTCTCAGCAATGCGGGGAGGAAGAATTTTGGGAAACTTTTGAAAACTTCCCAGATTAAAGGCTGTTCGAGTTTCCTTGATCCTAAGTTCGAAGTTCTGTGCGGACATGGCTCCTGCTCAGCTTAGAACTCCAACCAGGGTGTCTGGCTCAGAACAGGTGTTCGACAAGTTCTTTTTGGTTCGAAAGAAACAAATAGCCTCTGGAGGGCCTTCGTGGGAGAACTACGGTCATATACCTTTAAACAATAAAAAGTGGGGCCTCTAATATCTGAAGACGCTGGCAAAGCCCACACACCAGGACTCGAGAAAAATAATTTCCTACAGCCTATCCTGCAGCCTCGTTTCCGTCCAAGCTCAGGGCTCCTCTGGAGCCGGTGATTCTCCAGAGCAAAGCCTCTGACAGCTCTTCCCCCTCAGACAGAAACCAGCTCCTCCTGCGGAGTCTCTCTTCTGGTCCCTACATCTCATTTCTACTTCTCTGGTTGGATGTATAAAGGGTCTCGGTCTAATGGAACCTGTCTTAGAGGACTTTTCTCGGACGCATCCTCTTAACCTTTAACCAGTTCTCAAGCAAAATGACAGAAGCTTTGGGCTTAAACAGTAAACCTATAATCAGAAGTCTAGGATATCCACCTTTCTCAGAGCTAAGAGTTTCATTGTTCACTGTTGGACTTGGGCAGAATGTAGTCAGCATTCAGACATGTTACTGCCAGGCCCCTTTGTGATCATCTCCCCCATCTGTATTTGGAGATATGCAGGGACACTGGGCACAGGTTTCAGTGGACACGCTTCCCTGCTCCTTGTGCTTCTACACACCATCCCCACCTCCGAATTACACACATACTTGTCCTGAATGGAGATGAGAAACTTGTGGACCCAAAGCCAAGGCCGGGAGAGGCTCCAGGGCCGGCAGTTAAAAACAGCCACAGGCTGGCCCACAATGACGAACAGAGGCTTGTTTCACCCTTGTGAACTCAGGGGACACAGATTTGCTATGTATGGCACGAGGTTCATGTGAACAAGAGGGCCGAGATGGGAAGATCTCTAGAACATTCTAGAAAGACAGGCAGATACTTTGAGAGACTCTCAGGTTCCGAAAATGGTGTCGCAGAGATGCACACTCTGTGGGTGCCAGAGATTGATGGAAGAGTGGAGGTTGATTTGGGCCTGGGAAGGAGGGGCTCCAGGCAGGGCTCTACCGCCAGCTCTCGGGGTGACCTGGGGCATCTTTATTGGTAAAACGAGGCAGGATTTATCTCTAGTTCTGTGATGCTGACACACTCTTGTATTCACAGATGTGGGAGGAATCCATCAACAGAAGGAAGAGAACAGCCCCTGTGGCTCACCAGGTTGGTGGTAGGATGTTCCAGGGGGTTCCTAAATAGAAGGCTTCCCTTTGCCTTTTCAGTTTCTTAACTCTTTCTCCATAACCCTTTGCAATAGGTCAAACGTGCTGTCTCCTAGGGGGCCTGACCACCATTTTGGTGGTTAGAGCCTTATTCAGTTCCACCCAACACCTCCTTCTCAGGTCCCCCTCATTCCTTCCCCTTCTTTCTCAGCTGCCCTTAGATTGGCTTTTTCCTCTGACTTCCCTGGCTGCTGAGAAAATGGGGAGCCTTTTCTCCTGGTTCTCTGGTCCTTCAGTAGAGGTCAGGTTGGACCTTGTACCCTGACGCCTGAACCGTGTTCTACCCTCATCTCCCACTCAATGGCATTTCTTCAGAAGCGTGTTCCCTAGTTTGGTGCGTTCCTCCCCAACTCAGCTTTCTCTGGGGGCCTCTGTGTTCTTGCTTGCTCGCCAAACTGCTTGAAACCTTTCTTGGAGCAACTCATTCTCACACTGTCCTCTGTGTTTCTTGTTTGGACACATAACTCTTCGCATCTCTTTTTGATCTTGGGCCTTTCCCAAGACTTTCATTTTCTGTACTTCACTCTAGCTCTTATGCTAATCACCAGAGATCATGTAAAAGGCATCACCAAGAGGAAAGAGACCACACAGACCTGAGTCCGCCTCTCCCCCAGTTGTCTCTATTGAGAAAGGATTACTGTGCAATCTCCAAGAGTCTGAGAAACTTTACTTCTTGCAGGTTAACATGGTTAATTGTTCCCAGGGATGTTTCCATAGTGGAGCCAAAGCTCACCTTCAGGATATTTACAGAGGTGATCAGAAATCTCCAGCACTGAAGAATGCAATGCATTTCCACATAGCGCATGTTCACTTTTGCTAAGTCGTCTCTATTTGTAGGTGTCATTCCCTTGCTGAGGGTTACCTGCTCAGGAGGCTTTTGATCTGTATGTGAAAAAGCAACCAGAGTCGATCCAGCAGGCAGGCCAGTCTGCCAGCTCTCTCCTTCTTTTCTGTTTGTAGATGACATCCAAATAGCCCTGTTCTGGCAGGTGCCAGAGAAGTCACTATTCTAAAATTAAAAGGGAAGGAAGTCTTTTTAAAAAAAAAAATTTTTTTTTAAGTTAGGCCCTGTAACTTAACCTTTCCCTCAGTGAGGCAGTCTTCTAGGATAGCTGGTTCCATGCTGTAAAGATACATGAAAGGCCAAGTGGGTATGAGAGCCCCTCCTGGGGCTATGGCTGGTGACTGGACAAGTCATTTATTCCAGGGCACGGCCTGGCTTCTTGCCAGGCCCTCCAGTGTATGCCGAGCCAAGGAGAAACCTGAGTGGGGTGGATGACCCCCTGTGTGGGTCCTCTGCTTCCCAGCTAGGGCCTTCCAGCATCTGGTGGATATGCACAATTAGTAATGCTTTTGAGGATAATGATTTGTCTCATGGAAAAAGGAGAATTGGTCCAAGATAATGTCTGGTAAACTTTGACACTCCACCCTGAAGTGATCTTGCTCTCATGTAGAATCACTAACCAGCTGTGCGATCGTATTCCAGAATCTTCCTCAAGGGCCAACTTGCCGTTGACTCCATCCCCAAATTCCAGATTTTCTCAAACAAAGGGAGCCCTGATGTGGAAGGAGCTGCAATCAGCCAGATGGAGGAGAGGTGCAGATTGCCAAGATTGGAAGCACCCTTTGAGATGTTTTGACCCGACCCCCCTCATTTTGTACATGAAAAAACTGAGATTCAAAGAAGAGAAGAGAATTTTTTAAGGTCACCCAGTGGAAGAAGTGGGGCAAGAGAATAGATGTTCGAACCACAGAACCCTCAGGCCAAGGTACCCACTCACCTCTTAAAGTTGCACACCCCTCCTTGACTCCTTTGCTTAAATTATGTCTGAGGGTGAGGGAGAGGATCCCAAGCAGGCCCTGTCCACACTGTCAGCACAGAGCCCAACGCAAGGCTCAAATTCACGGAACCACAAATTCATGACCTGAGCCGAAATCAAGAGTCAGACGTTTAACTGACTGAGCCATCCAGGCACCCCAACATGAAGTTGTATTTATAGAGTTTGCCAAAAGGAGAAATCTTGCTATTCTCTAGAGGCAAGGAGAAGGTGGTGATAGCACAGTCCCGTTTTTATTAAGCCATAAGTGCAAAGTTAAACAAGATGAAGCAAGTTGTCTAGGTCTGTGATCCCCCTAAGAACCCGCATCGGTGAGGTCTTTTCAGAGGATCAAACAGAAAAGAGCCTGTAATATTTGTTATTCAATGGCAAGTCTTATGCACCTACTTTGTGTAGAACATTGTGCTAGGTGCTATGAGGGATAAGGAGGATAAAATGTGGCAGAGAGTTGCAGTGTTAACAGCCAGGGGGGTGCCTGTCAATGACAGTATTTTTACAGGTACACATAAACACATATACTCACGTGTGCATGTACACATGTTGAGGAATGGTATTTCATAATATTCAGTTTATTCTCTTTATTCTGAGATCATGTCCTCTTTCGCGGCAGGGGGCTGTTGTAGTTTAACTTTCTCAATTTTTAATGATATCCTCTCAGCAAAATGTTGGTAACCCAATCAGGGTTCTCTTGAGTATTTTTGGAACATACTGGTTGATGAAATCCCAAAGTTTTGACAAATGCAGATGTGGTTGAAAGGACATGGGCTCTAGGGGCAGACAGACACAGGTTCAAATCAGGGTTCAACTATTTATTAACTATGTGACCTTGGTAAAGTTTCTTAACACTCAGAATTTATTTTTCTGCCTGCAATACAGAAAGTCCCCAGAACAGTGGGGGGAGTACACACCCATGGAAGGACTCACAAACGTTATTGCCCATCTCAGAAATATTTCGTGTGCATGCATACATATTCACCTACATTGTACCAGGTGCTGTATGGGTAACGAGACCTTTCATTGTCTTGGCTGTCAAGGAGTTAAAAATGTTGCTGGTAGGACAGTCTACCTCACCAGAAATCATTGGAGAGATGTAAAGTCCAGCATATCTTTCTCCTTTCCCTGAATAGATTCTTTGGTTCGGTAACAGTGACAGAATTTTTAGCTATTGCTTTCCACAGTTCACATTATATTGTTTTTCCATGGCTGGTTTCAGTTTATACTAAGGCTCCCTCAAAACTCATAAAGTTCCCTTTAAAACCTTATAAAATTTCACCTGTGGATGTTTATTGCCCACAGGATGTGAGCTATGTCCGTTTGGTTTTGATAGATTTACCATTATTAAACTTGGGCCCCCATTTTCCACCAGTCTTAGGAAGATGGCTGCCTCCTGATTTAGCACAAAGGACTCTTCCCTTTGTCCTCCAGTGAGTAAATATTTCAGCTTCCTGGGATTGAGCTCAGCTCATGTGCGATGATTCATACTCCTAGACTCCTGAGGTCCAGGAGTTTGCTCCGGCTCTGGGAAGTGGGTATTCTTCATGAAGGTGCCCTCCAAGTTCGCACCAGCCTCCCCAGGCTCCCCCCAGATGTCATTGCTAGAAATCCATCCACAAGCGTTTGCTGACCTGCATGGGGATTGGCATTTCAGGGATGACAAGGATGTTAAAAAATGTTCTTGCTAAAGTCAGGGGCAATTCTCAAGTGTATAAAAACAATCCAAAATAATTTCTTCTATTTACTCTATATTTATCTCCTTGGGACATTCACCCATTTGCTATAGTCCTATATGATAGTCCTATGAATATTTGCAGAAAACATCATGTCTCTCCTTTAACCTTCTTTTTTTCCAGGCCAAATGTGACCACTTGATTGCATCTGACTTTAAGGACCTGGTTTCCAGACTCTTTGCTATCCTGGTTGGTCCCTTTTGGGCTTCCCATTTGGGTGTGTGTCAGAATCATGCTTGAGTCAAGAAGTGTCTTTAGGGGTAGATCAAGACCCTTCTTCCTAGGATGAAGAATAGACCTGAATGTCAGGAAGTGCTTTGGGAGTAGTCAGAGAGTGCTCAAAGTTCACAGTAGGTTCAGGCCCTGGTCAGGTAAAGGCCAATTCTGGAAGTTCCAAATAGGCAGGCAGAGTCCCAGACCGAGAATCCAGAGCCCTCTGGGGGTCTAGGTTGTAGAGTCAAAATTAAGGAAGAAGTACAGAGATACCAACTGGGATAATATGAAGGGAAGAAGGGACATCTACAATGGAAGTAACTCAAGTTCTTAAGCCTCATGCCTATGGGATTCTGGATCCTGGGTATGATTACCATGTGAAAAGATCAGAGAAGAAGGTGTAGGAACAGTCCGAATTAAAAATTGTTATTTAAATCTAAGCTTTAGCAGAAGGTTGGATGAAAGCTACCCACCTCTCTTGTATTATCAGGATTCCTTTGCTTGGAAGGGCAGATACCGCACTCATCCTGTTTTAAGCACAAAGGAAACTTACTGGTTCATATAACTCCAAGGTATTGGTCTGAGGGTGATTCCTGGTTCAGGAACTATTGGACCCAGGTGACTCTATCTCTCAGCCCTAAGTTGATATTCCTCTTAGGCAGATGTTTCCAAGTTGTAGCTTCTAGCAGCTCTCATTCATTTCCTCCTAGTTTCACATTCAGCTAAAATGAACTTATGTTTCCTAAGAATTCTAATAACAAGTCCCAGAATTGTGTCATATGCACATTTATGGAGCTCAGAGGTGGGCAGCTGACCATGTGAGGCAGAGAATGACAGAGGGGTGGTTTCCCAGAGGAAATGTGGGTGGATCTGGGGAAGCACAGATGTCCAACACTCTGCCCCACTCCAGATTTGCTCTGG
This sequence comes from Herpailurus yagouaroundi, assembly GCF_014898765.1. Lineage (NCBI taxonomy): Eukaryota > Metazoa > Chordata > Mammalia > Carnivora > Felidae > Herpailurus > Herpailurus yagouaroundi. The sequence continues at coordinate 24,949,579 of NW_024412419.1, read as the reverse complement.
GGATCTGGGGACACCAGGTTTGAGGTAGGGCAGTGATAAGAGCTGGCAGTGGTAGTGAGTTGACAGTGTCTGTCATTTGGAAGACCTCTTCTTTGTTAAAACTCAGCCCAGCACTTCAGATATAGTCCAACCAGTGAGAGGTACAAAGGGGCCATCTCCATATTCCAGGCCCTGTTCTTTAACAAAGCCCAGGCCCAGATTGCACTGAAGCCTCAACACTCCTACTGGATTCTCTGCACGTGAATTGTCATTAAGGCACTCCATGCCCATCCTTTCTCAGCTATGGTGGTGTGTATTCAAGATTTTGCCTTTAGCGTTGTCCCTTTCCAAATCAGGGGACATTTTCCAGGGTGAAGAAAGAACATTTTAAGCAATCTTGCTTCTCTTCATCGTTCTCTTCCTCTGGAAATAATCACAACAAAACCTCATCATAATTTTAAAGTTCAAGGTTTTGCTGGGTTTGGTGAGCCAGGGTCTGACTTGGACATCAATGCCAGCACCAAACTCAGCTCATCCTGGATCTCGGCTGAGTTGTTTATCTTTCCCTGATCTTAATCTCAACACTCTTGTGAAGGCATTTTTGGGAGAGGGGCACTCCTTAGAGGGGGGGCTCCTTGGAGAGGCAGAGTGACTTCATCCCTCACCCCTTCCCTTTGTTCTTTTTTTGGACAACAAGAATCTTGTCCTTTCCTGTCCTCCCTTTCAATCCTTCCACTCTTTGAGCTGGAAACTTTCCTGACAAAGTAATGTTGGAGGTGACAAATCATATATGGGTCACATTCCCCTGTCTGCTCCTCCTCTTGGCTACCTCTAAGCTGGAAAGTCTGGAAAACGTCAAATGATTCAGAAAGTGAGCTGAATGGGTTCTTCATGCTTTTCATTTGGTGCCAGGGAGCAGAGCAGTGGCTGATGCAAGAACTGGACAGAGTAGAAGTTGAGCTTAAAAAATAAAGGATAAAAAGAACCCAACGATAGCTAAGGACTCCCACACAAAGTACTTAGGAAAAGCACTCAGTGGGGGACCATGTAAGGCTGTGGGACTTCTGTTGAGGCTGGAAGACAGGGCTCTCTCTGCCTGCAGGATGTCCTCACTCACTGCTTACAGAATCTGCACCTGGGGCCACTGAAAAGGAAGTGACGACCTCAGGCGACCAGAGCAATTGCGAAGGGTCTTAGCAAAATCTTAGTGTATGGACGAATGTAACACGTATCACATCCACAGGTGGTGAGCAGGCGGCAATGGAGAGAAGGCCCTCATGGGACAGTGACTTGTGCCCCTACCGTTCTTCACATTCAACAGGCTGGGCACACCCCACTGGTATGATCTTTAAGAGCAGGTAGCCCCCTGTCAATGGTGAAGACTCAGCCGGTTACTGCTGACTCCACTTTTCTCCATGAATCCCCCACAACCTCCTTGCCACCCTTACCTCATACCACCCCGGTCCACTGGTTTCCAGGATCCTGCTCCATCCTGCTCCCACCGGAGGGACCTTCTCTGGTTTCCTGGGGGGTGGGGCAGGGGCTAAAGTGAAGCAGGTCTTCCTCCATGCTTTAACACTCAATGTTGAGCATAAACTATCTTGTTTCTGTCAGGGCCGCCTGCTTTGACGGCATGAGCTTTTTCTTTCAACAACATCCTCCTTGTATAAATCAAAAATCCCGTTTTCAAAATTTTTAAATTTGGAAGTGAAAAAAAATAAACACTGGCTTTTCCCCCTTTGCACTCCTGCTTGAATAATCCTAATTTTCTCCAAAATGACATAGATGTCTTAAAGAGAATTAAGACTGAGAAAGCATAGAAAAGCACAAAGATTGACATTTCAATATGTAATTACATTTCATTCTCATTGGGTTCTGTGTAGCCACAAAATTAGGTAGCAGAAAACTGACCTCCAGAGATAATCCTTTTTTTTGTTTTTCAAATAACAATTGTATTGAGAAGTCTTTCACATACCATACAATTCACTCAGTTAAAGCATAGGATTCAGTGCTGCTGTTATTTTTTTTTTTTAATCATCTTCACTGAGTTGTCACAAATAATCTGTCAATAGAAGTAGTGCATTGAGAGAGTAGATACTGGGATGGTGGGTTTTTGTTTTTTTTTAAATTCTGCAGAAAGTCCAACTCAAGCATACTAATCTGCCTCATGTGCAGTGTGCCTGTGGGCACCAGACCCACACCTGCTCCACACTGGATTAGGGGAAAAGGGAGCTTACATTCGCTAAGGAGCCCAGCCCTTCACATAGATTTTATCACGTAACCTTCACACAAAGATTCTCCCTCTTAGAGAGAATATTATCCCCATTTCTCAGATGAGGTAACTGAGATTCACATCACCACATTAGTGAGTGGCAGAGTTGTAGACTTTAATGAAAGCCTACATGAATCCAAAGCCATTCTCCTGCCTTAGATTGCCACTGAGGGTAAAAGATAGCATAAGAGCTGATCTTGAAAAGTACCTGAGCTTAGATTCTGAACTTCTCTACTGTTCGGGAAACTCTTCATAGAAAGCTATGCCACAGACTGGTGTTCTCAAAATGTGGTTTTGAAATCACTGGTTTGTCTGTGCTAGCCTTAGGTTGAAGCTCAAGAGGTTTGAGGGAGACTTCGCCATGGGCCTCCTTCAAAAGGAATAGATGACATGGCCTAGTGCTGTGGGCTTGCGTCATGAGACCCTGAGCAATGAATGCTTCCAGAACTATCCTGGTTCTGCTCTTAATCCTGAAGACCAAGTACTCTTAGGGTAGAGACAGGTCTGCCTGCACATGGGACATTAGCTCTCTGCTCTCAACCTCCCCCTCCTTCCTTGGACTTCTGAACCCTTGGGTGTATTTTCTTATGCTTCCCTGCCTCCCTCTTTGGACTTTCTCTTGTTCCCTTCTGTTCTAATAAAGCCTTCATGGGAAAGATCTAAATGGTTGGTAGTGCCTCGTGTTGGTAGATAGATGGGAAAAGTCTCATTTACCATTGCTGGAAATTTAAGGTGAGGTGCCCCATTTGATGGTGATTGACAGTATATGTGAAACACCCAAATAGGCAAATTCAGTGGCAGCACAGTTCATGAAACAAATGCTACAGAAATATTTGCACAATTGTGCAAAGATACATGTGCAAAGTTATTTGTTAGAGTTTTGTTTGTAGTTGAGAATACTTAGAAATAAACCAAACAGGCATTGATAGGGGACCGCTTATGTAAACTGCCATAGCCATGTCAAAATAGTATGCAGCCATGAAAAAGGTAGTGCTCTACATATTTTCATGGAGATATGCAAAGTGATGTATATTTAAGTCATGGAGAGCAACATGCATATTATAATGGTTAATATATATTAGCAACTTACTATGTGTTGGACACCTGTGCCTTCGTTTGTTGACTTATTTAATTCTCCAAACAACCATAAGAATATTATTTTTTTCATATTTTCAGATAAGGATTTACAAAAAAAATTTTTTTTTAAGTTTTTTTTTTCAACGTTTTTATTTATTTTTGGGACAGAGAGAGACAGAGCATGAACGGGGGAGGGGCAGAGAGAGAGGGAGACACAGAATCGGAAACAGGCTCCAGGCTCTGAGCCATCAGCCCAGAGCCCGACGCGGGGCTCGAACTCCCGGACCGCGAGATCGTGACCTGGCTGAAGTCGTACGCTTAACCGACTGCGCCACCCAGGCGCCCCCCAAAAATTTTTTTTAAATCATCCCCCAATGCCACACAGCTAGTAAGTAGCCAACCAGAGATGGAAACCCAGATCACTCTGTCTCCTGAGTTTCCCGGTGCAATCACATTTTTGTAGAAAATATGAGGAAAGCCTATGTATGCATTGATGTTAGCTTGAGTGTTAAGTAGAGAAAAGTTTGCTTGGTGGACTTTATCTTTCTGGACTCCCCACGTGTTCTCTCCTTCCATCCCCGACAGAGTTGATTTCCCCTTCTGGGGCGTTTCCAGAGCTGCTTATGCATACCTTGAATCTCCTTTGCCAACTTCCACTTTAAACATTGGTTTCTATGTTTGTCATGACTATTATTATGTTCTCTCCTTGGAGGATGAATCTGGCTTATTCACTTTGTTTTGTTTTGTCGAGAGAGAGAGAGAGAGAGAGAGAGAGAGAGAGAGAGAGAGAGAACAAACGTGAACAGGGGGTGGAGGGCCAGACAGAATCCTAAGCAGGCTCCACACTTAGCATGGAGCCTGACACGATGCTTGATCCCATGACTCCAGGATCTGAGCTGAATTCAAGAGTCTGACACTTAACCCACTCAGCCACCCAGGCTCCTCCTAGTTTATTCAGTTCTTTATCCCCAGTTCCTGGCATAAAGTAGATAGATGGCCCCAGAACAAAGGTTGAAACCATACAGAGGTTTCATACACACTGAACTAAGGTCAGGGGATCAGGTTTGGGTCAAGGTGTCAAGACAGATGATCACTGCTGCTATTTTGGGGAAAGAGCCTGCTGAGCAGACCAGGAGCTACATCTCAGTTGTGCTAGGGTCACCTGTGCAGAATGATGAGCCCCACAAGAAAGCCTTTCACAGGCCAAGCAGACTTGTTGGGAAGCTAGTGAACCCTAAAGCTGCAGGACTCCTCGAGATCTAATACCTAATTTTGTAATCTTTACCTTAGAGAGGGCCAGACCTTCAAAGGGCATAAAGTTCAAACTCCATCAAATCTAGATCCACGTCTTCCAGAATTTCTCCTTCCTTCTTTCTCTCAAGTATACATTTCCCTCCCCTTTTCTTGAGGTGATCCATTCTTTCCTAAGTATACCTTTTAAAGCCAGATTTCTTGGTTCTGAGTGTCCCCCTCATCAGTCACCTTAATTGTCATCTTCTACACCTCAAAGCAATGTTCCCCAGGAAGGCAAATTGTATGTCCTGGGTCTCCAATGGTGTTCAAACATTTTGAGAAGCCCAGGGGAAGAAGCATATTTATCTGTCATCAAAGCTCAAAGGTCAACTGAAATGTCAAATGGCGTTGCACAAAGTTGCAATGGTACTCCCTCATGTGGGGACACCAAGTGCTCATGCTTATTGGAAACTTGACTGGCAAACACATTCATCTATGATTAATTAGAACATGGAGAAACAGTCATCTTAATGGGTCATTTTAAAAAAAGTCATTTAATTGGTTGGAGACCAAATCTTTCCAAAGCAAATGTTTAGGGAGAGGCACTTGGAAGCAAAAATACTGGGAATGACTCCTGTAAACCTTTGTCTCCAGCATGATTAGACTTCTCAAAAACAAAGCAGATCCCAGAGCTGGGAGCAGGCAATGCTGAGTGTACCAGGTTAGAATAAGCAGAAAGCATGTGTCCTCACCATCACAGGTCTGTCACTGCCAGCGTGGGCCTGCCAGAAAGCTCTTTCAGGGGGAGACTTTTTATTTTAAGGAAATGATCATTGAATGATTCCTGCAAAAGTCCCTTCACAGCCCTGGACTCTGTTCACACGGCCTGCCCCTCAGGGTTGGGGGTAGAAGAAGCTGCTTTGCATGGCATCTGGTTTAAGAGTGGTTCATCTTTTGAAAAATCTCCCCTTAGCCCATCTCAGCCCAAGTGTCACCGGAAAAATAACAAAAGTGTCACCTCTCTGTGCCAGAGAGGTGGCTACCCAAGCAAATCACATATTTTAGAAACTCTCAGGAAAGGAAACAGCTGCCTTCCCTACAAATGGGAGATTCTCCCTCCTCTCGGGTATCTTTGCCCATCCTGCAGCCCCAGTGCAACATTCCCTCATTTCCAGAACCGACTGCTCCAACTTAGGACTGGGACTCCATCTACCCAATTCAGGGGCTCCTATGAGGTGACTCTGTTCTTTCAGGATCCTGATGGGATTTTGCAAACCCCAAGCAACACAAAGTGGAGCCATTGCTCAACAGATTCCTTAAATACCACCACCTGGGGTGAACGTGGCCAGCTGTTCAACAGCTGTACCACTTTGGCACTCAGCTCCAGAGGTATAGTAGAGCTGTAATAAAACAAGATGAAGAGGGAACTCTCGGGTAAGAAACGCACAAGGAGAGCTGCAGCAGAGCCCAGCTGAGTGTCAGCTCAGCCCCTTGGCCTGGCTTCTCCTTGTCTTTCCAGTTTTATTATAAATACACTCATATAAAACTAAGTACCACTCTACTTTTGTACAACACTGTATAATTTAAGCATTTCCCATGCATTGTCTCCCTGGATCTCTTAGCACTTAAAACTGTTTAAAAATTAGCTAAATTTTAAATGCATTTATAATTTCCACCACCCAAACCATATATATATTTTTGCAAACATTGTCTCTCACTTTCCAATGAATGCAGCACGTGCGTGTGCGCCCACACACACACACACACACACACACACACACACACACCCCTTTCACCTTTTTTCTCTGTCTTTTCTAAAGCAGTCATTCCTCCTCTGGCCAGTTCTCCTGACACCATAATTACAGGTTTTTGCAATTTTGCTTTCTCGTCTAAATCTCTAAGATTGTAATCCTTTGTTCCTTTTTCCTGCTCACCTTCAGAAAAAGGTTCATTCTTTGTACCTGTGGCTTGCTTCTCTACCTCCAGCTCTCACATTAGCTTAGCCACCTGTCTGCAAATTCTTTCATGACCAGAGGACAATTAGAGGAACAAAGATTGGTGCTGCTGAATCAACTCCTCCCTAAATCACTTTTTGATGGCTGACCTTCTGCCCCTAAATCCTATATTGTCTTGAATCCAGCTCTTTCATGACTAGTCAGGCAAATTTGGAAAAGTTACTTAGGCTCTCTGAGCCTCAGTTCCCTCAGTGTAAAATCAAGATACTAGTAGAACTGACCTCGTAGGCTTGCAGTTAAGACCTAATGAGCCAATGATGCCTGTATACCACAGAGCCCGATGTCTGGCATGGTGTGGATACCCACACCTTGCCAACTAAGCTCTCCATCTATTCTATCGTGAACTGGGAGTGCAGTATTGGGAGCAGAACACCTGGCTAGGGAATCACAAGACCTATATTCAGTTCCAGCCTTTGCCTCCTTGGACAGTCATTCTAGTCCCATTTTGCACGTGATAAAATGGGGATAATAACAATCTCTGGGCTCATCAATCAGCACGTTTGTAAGGATCAAATGGAAGGTGTATAAAAGTGCCTTTAAGCTAAAGGTGACATACCAACACAATTATTAAGAAGACATGCCGAGATCTCCTCCTTCTGGGAATCATTGCTCCATTAATGGGACCCTGATGATCTCCTATAAGAAGCAATCTTGGCCAGAAAATGTTGGTTCAGACACCTTATTTTCTAAGATCAATTCTAGGTGGTCCTTTCCATTATTTTTAGTTTTTTACTTCTTTTGGCCTTTTCTTCAATGTGAACGCCAAGAATTCTCCCTGGGCCCTTAGAGCAGACCTCCCGTTCTGTTAGAGGAAATTTGATGGTAAAGAGCAGGGACTCTGCAGTCTAATGATCTGATTTTGGATCCTGGATCTGTATGACCATGGCCAAAGTTACTTTCTGTGACTCAATTTTTTTTATCTTTATAATGGGTATAATAATACCAGCAGCCATCAGTATGGGAGAGATTTTATCAGGATATAGCAACTGAGAGTAATGGGCAAAGGATTTCCTCCCAGAAAGCAGATCCAGGGTCTGCTAGATGGGTCAACTAGGAATTTACTTTCCTGCCAGCGCTAGCAGGATTCGATATAGTCTATGGTCCAATGTGTATTTCCTACTTTTCCTTTCTTTGAGTTGAGCTGGAGTTTTTGTGTTGTGTTTATTATCCTTTTTCTTTCTTACCTTTCTATAACAGGTGTATTGGGGCAGATAAGCTGTCATTTCAACTTACAGGCTGTGATCATCAAAAGCACACATGGACCTGACAGGGAACTGTGTGCAGTAACCAGAGATTCTGAATTTGAACTTGATGAGACTTTGTGTTTTCATCCTTGGTGATGGGGCGCAGGGGTGAGAATATGTAAAGGAATAAGGTCTCCATGGTGCTGAGGAGCCAAAGGAGTAAATGTGGCATTTATCATCCAATAGCTTATCAGTATTCACTAAAAATTTCTCTTGTGCCTTTCCCAGTGTAGCAGTAAAAATACAGTTCTCCATTTCCAAGCTTCCTTGCTGCTAGGCATGACCATGTAATGCGGTCTGGTGAATGAAATGTTGGTAAAAGTCCACTGGGGAGGTCTTAGCTTCTGGAGTAAAAATACAAAGCCTTGTAAGGAGAAAGCCCTTCACCCTTTCTCCATCCTCCTGCTTTGAAATGTGGATGCAAGGCTACAAGGAAAGTAGCTACCTTGCAACTGTAAGGCAACAAGCAAGGAGGTGAAATCCAGGAGGTCAACCACAGAGAAAAAGTCCTCAGTGAAATGACTGAGCAACTGGTCTCCTCAACCTGCCTCTGACCCCATGCTTAAACTGTGACTCTCCTATTTGTTTAAACTACAGTTTCTTTTGCAGTTGATTGTAATCCTAGCTGGTATAAGAGCAGGGATGTTGCAATTAAAAAAAAAAACAAAAACAAAAACTATCCCCTGAGAATGGGTCCTGTGAAGCACTAGGAGATATGGGGGCAGTTGGCTGGGTGAGCAGTGAAAAAGCTAGGTGATTCTGGAACGGACACAGTGAACACTGTTCACTCAGGGGCTCTGAGCTGGAGAAGAGGATGAGAAGTCTATTTCTCGTGCAAGAGTTAATTTGAGGATATCATGCTTCTGGGAAGATGCCCAGTGTGACCCTTTGTGAAGCTATGCCCAAGACAAGTGTAGAACGGAAGACCAGCCAGCCCATGCTGGGACTGACTGACTCTTGAACGTACCTGAGAACAACCGGACAAGATGGAGTTGCGTTGAGCTGTGGACTGTTCTAGGATATGGCATGTTCATTAAACTAAGCTTTAGTTATCTATTTTCATAATTACTGCATTTTGAGTATTTGGGGGGAATGGGGTCTGGGTTTATTTTTCTCAAATATTCTTGGTCTTCTTTATAGGTTTCATCTAAATCAATTGTTTCTTTCTGCTCTGAAGATGGGCACAGTGCTGCTAGTGACTCTCCCTTGTAAAGACGTAGAGAGAAGCTAGCCAAGCTGGAGCAGAGGTGTGGAAACTCCAATAGGAAGGTTGCAGAGACTCTGTACTGTATCAAGTTTTGACAAGCTTTCTCTCCTTCAACTATCAATTTCCTTCCCAACACCCCTACATTGTTTTAAATTGACACCATTCTGAGGCATTGTTGGTCACTTTACCATTTTCCCCTACTTTGCTAGATTTGTAGGAAATTGTGTGGTCCCTAGCAATGAAGTTATTAGCCTCCGGAGCAGGCCCCTGTCATCAGCCTGATGGGTGCTGCTTTTTTGATCTGTCGTGATCATTTGCAGGGCTGTCCTGTGAATGGCTCTCAGGAGGTAAACCTCATTCTGGCCCTCTCCCCACCATGTGCCAATTCATCTGTCTTTTTTCTGAGATATCTAGAGATCCTTCCTTTTTCTTCATTAATCTTCTCTATCTTCACTCATCTCCATGACCCTGCCGATGGAGACTTCCCTCATCTATTCTTTGATTTTTGCTATTTCCACTTCACTTCCTTCGCCTTTATAGGAGAAAAAATGCTCTGCATTGATCACTCATGAGTGAGGGGAAAGCTATTCTGTTAAAGTCTTTGGGTTGGTGCCTTCCTTTGAGCATTTTTAATGTATTTTTAGCATGTCCTACTTCTTCATGGTCTCTTGAAAAGGGAGTTAAGTCTCCTCTCCCCTTAATAATCTTTTTTATAGTTTCAATTTCTTCCTGTTCCAATGGGAATTTGCATACTCTCTATTTTATCTTGCCAAGTTTCCAAGACTTTGAGAATTCCATTTTGATCAGGAGACAGGATCTTGGTCATCACCCCACTTTTATGAGCCTTGTGACTTTGGGTCAGTCACTTAACTGTGCACTTCTGGTTTTCCATTTACATACAAGGATAAATAGACTTTACTGAAAGGCAAGTGATAGATAAGATAATTACTCGAGTTTCCTTACTGCTTTAACACCTGGACTTCTGTGATCAGAAAAGAGTTGGTTTTCATTTTGTAATAACCTTTTTCATATATATCCTGTCCTTTTCATTAGTAAGTCCTTTTCTTTTAGTAAGTTTATAATATCCATAGCCCTTACAGTGTTCAGAAACCTTTCTTTTTTTAAATGTTTATTTATTTATTTTGAGAGAGAGACAGAGAGAGAGACAGAGAGAGCAGGGGAGGGGCAGAGAGAGAGAGAGAGAGAGAGAGAGAGAGAGAGAGAAAAAGAATCCCAAGCAGGCTGCACAGTCAGCCCTGCCTGACACAGGGCTTGATCTCATGAACTGTGAGATCATGACCTGATCTGAAACCACAAGTTGGATGCTTAACCGACTGAGCCACCCTGGCACCACTCAGATACCTTTTATATGCATTATCTAGCTTTGTCCTAGGGCTAGCAAATGTAACTAATGACACTTGAATTCTGTATCCTTAAACATTGTCACACAGAGTGTGATCATGCTTCCTTGCTGTCATTCCACTTTCCCCAAAAACATTATATCAGGAACTCAATGCAAAGTTAACATATGTAGCTTTACCTTATTTTTTAATTGGTTGTCTAATATTCAACTGTATGGGTTACTATAATATGTCTAATCATTCTCTTATAGAGATAATTAGATTGTTTTCAATTTTGCTGTCATGAATACTACTGCCATGAATGTGCTTATACATATATATTCATGCAATTATTTCTGTAAGATATTTCCCTAGAAGTGATACTGCTGCTTTTAGGATATGCTCATTCTTAGTTTAATAGCAATGAGTCCTAAATAATTGTATCCATACACAACTTTTTAACACCTGGCTTGGCTTTGTCCCTTTTCCTCATGACAATTCTTTTGTCTACACTTAAAATATGGCATTGTCCTAAAAAATATGGATGTCCTTCCTTTGGTGCAAAAAATACGGGAAATTTATCTTATAGAAATAATTAAGGATGAGTACAGAGATTAGCTATGAAGATTTCTAAAAATTATTATCATTATTACTAAGTACCTATTATGCACAAAGCATTGTATAAGGTATTTTAAATATATCATTTCACTTATAACAATACTTTTTGGTAGGTACTATTTTTAAACTCATTAAGCAAATGAAGAAACTAAGCCTTAATGAGACTAAGTAATTTCCCAAAGATATGCAGTTGATATGCAGGGAATCTGGGAGCTGACTTCAGAAAAGTTTGTCACCGGAACCCACAGGATTAATCCACTGCACAAACTCCTTATAGCACAGTATGCAATAAACAAATGTTGGAAATAACCAAACTAAGCAACAATAAGGAAATGGTTACATAAGTAAAATATATTTATATAGCATATATTATATGTAGCCATTAAAATAATGTTGCCCACATATTTATTATTATTGATATGACAAGATGTGACTTTCGGTTTTTTAAAAAGAGATATTGCAGGGTGACTTGGTGGTTCAGTTGGTAAAGCATCTGACTTTGGCTCAGGTCATGATCTCATGGTTTGTGGGTTCGAGCCCCACATCAGGCTGTGCTGACAGCTCAGAGCCTGGAGCTTGCTTCAGATTCTGTCTCCCTCTCTCTCCGCCCTTACCATACTCGTGCCTGTCTCTCTCTCGCGCGAAAATAAATGAACATTAAAAAATTCTAACAAAACAAAAAGAGATATTGCAAAGTGGTATGATGATGGTCCCATATTTTTTTTTTTAAATGTGAGTGACCTAGATCCTTCTATATGCAAGGAAGAGCTAGAAAATCGTCTTTGGGGTCATAGGATTGAGAGTGTTTTTTAATATTATCTTTTGTCTTTTATTTCTTCTGACTTTTTCTATAATAATTATATATTACTTCTGTAATAAGATTAGATTAAAACTAAGCCTTAAAAGTAACAAAAAAGGGAATCCAGTTTTGTCAAAGAGGTTTTTTGTTTTTGTTTTACGTATTACAGAAAGAAGTTTGATATTATTGAAGTGGCTTTGAACTTCCAAGAAATTTACTTCACCTATTTGACATTCTAGTTTGTTTCAGATATCATCCATAAATTTACATAAAATAATCAACCTTTCCCTTTTGGTTTTTTTTTGGGGGGGGGAAGTCATATATATTTTCAAGCCTGATTTTTTACTCTACATTTTATTCTTTTACTTTCTCTTTCACATTTGTTCATCTTTCCAACCTGCTCCCATAGCTTCTGAAAACCCACCTTCCTTTCAGAGCCTTCCTTCTGCTTTTGGAGATATTGGGCTCTGACACAGCTTTGTCCTGCCACCTCTGTCTCCTTACTCTGCAGAGTATCTGTGGAACCTTTTAATATATTTTGTAAGAAGTTAACTCCAACAACTGCACATATTTTACTAGGGTGTTACAGTTTATTTATTTTTTAAATGTTTATTTGAGAGAGAGACAGAGACAGAGACACACAGAGAGAGAATCCCAAGCAGGCTCCACACCCAGTGCGGAGGCTGATATGGGGCACAATCTCATGACTGCAAGATCGTGACTTGAGGTAGTATCTAGAGTCAGACATTCAACTGACTGAGCTACTCAGGTGCCCCAAGTTTTATAGTTTAAAGTGCTTTTGCATGAATACTTTTATTTGATTTTTCCCAGTAGGTCTTTATAGGAAACAGGGAAAGTCTCATAAATCCCATTTTACAGAAGAGAAAATTGAGCTTCAGCAAGTTTGACCTCACTAAACCTCCACATCTAGCAAATCACAATGCAGGGAGCCAAGCCTAACCTCCTGATTCTAAGCCCAGTGCTTTTTCTTTCTACCACCCCATACCACTGCTGAAGAGAGTTATCAAAGACCACCAGATGGATAACTATTCCCCAGATCTAAAGACTTATACCTTGATTGGGCAAACAGATCCTTTAATATCCAAAATGGGACCCAGACAGTGCTTCCAGTCAAGGTAACTTTGGGCTAAAGGCCACCATTGTCCCAGACACAGCAGACACAGAGCTATCCATGGTCCTGAGATCACTTGCCTTGAGCCCTCACTGACCCTCCCCGCTCTTGCCCATCTGACTTGTTCACTATTTGGTCATTACACACCACTTATTCTTTCGAATTTCACTGACTATTCTGTCTCATGTGGCCTCTATTTCTCTTCTTGGTTATTCATATCAGCAGGTCTCAGAATCAGTAGTGCCTACTAGTCCAGAGTTCCATATATGCTCCATAAAAACTTTTCCCTATATGGTTGTTATCCTTCAACCAGGATAAAACCAGCTTTTTGATAAATAGTGAATCCAGGAGTAAACCTAGATCTTTGATAGAGAATTTCTCTACTCATCTTTAGCCTTGAAAAATTAATATCAATCTACATCCAATTTTTCTTTTTAGCCTTCTGCATATTTATGACATTTGTTTCATGTGTATCTGCCTCCAGTCTTCCTTTACCTGTACTTGTGTTAACATGTTAACATATTTTCTTATATTTGTTTTTCTCTTAAATTTGCCTTTTTTGTCTCTTCCTTGCTTCCCAGGCTTTATGCAATGATTTGTTTCTATTGCCACTTTCCTGCTTCTGGGTTTTTGGTCCAGCAATAGTTAACCAATATGCTTCTTAGTTTTAATTTGTCTTATCTCACTTAGTGTCTCTCAAAGAATGGTCCAGAGTCTATGTGAGTCAAAATACTCTGTGGCTATCACTGACATTTAGATTTCTGGGCTCCATCTCTGACTGATTCTTCCACTTTGGTCTGGGGCCCTTCTCCTTCTGGTTTTCCTTATTATGAACTGGGATATCCTTGTTCCCAGCAAAGCCCTGGCCAGCACATGTGTAAGTCGATCTGAGCTCTGCCTTTTCAAGACCCCATGCTGTCATTCCTTCCAGTGGATATTTCTGCTCTGCTGCCCTTTGTCCCCACTGGACTGTGTAGAGTTTGTGACTACACTGTGCTCTCATATCTATTCTCTACAGCTCCTCCTCCCTCCTTCTCATCCTCTATCTTAACCCTACTTTAATTTGTTGTCCTTCATGGGTAGCCTGCTAGAATTTCTCTGGACCTCCTGGAGCTCTAGTATTTCTATAGTACTTCCTCACTCTGCTCTGTTTTATCATTTCTGAGGGGCGTGTGTTTTCATCTCAGAAGGTGTCACCTATAAAGTCAAATTTGTTTGATTCTAATGATAGAGTTGTAAGTGAAGTTGAAATATGTATTATTCCTCCTTTCCAGATGAGGAAAAGGAGATCTAGAAAACTTTAGGTTCAAGGTGAGTGACAAGAGGTGAAACTAGAAATGTTGTCTGAAGAATTTTATATAGCAATTCAATTCCACAAATTATTCCTGAGTTTCTACTATGGTCAAAGCCCAGAATCAGGCATTATATATACATGAATGGAGAAAAACTTCCCTCTCTGGTTTCAGGAAGCTGCCAGTGGCCATGAAGAAGTTAAGAAATGCCCAAATAACATAGCACCAGCAGCTGTGTGCAGTGCTCCAATCTTCAATACATTTAATCATGAAATAGGACCTAGAGAAATAAGGGAATGCTTGAATACTTTTAACTAGGAGGTAAGGAGTGATGGCACAGGAATTCTTGGGTGTGTGGAGTTTGATATGGGCATTGAAAACCATGTAAAATTTCTAGTGGAGTATATTACATGTTTGGAGAGAATGCCCGGGGGACTTCAGGTTTGGGGTTTGAGAAGTTTGAGAAGTAGGTAACTTTAGGATGGTAACTCGAGGCCACATCAATGTCCTTGATTTCAATGTCAAAGTAAATTGGAGGTGGGGGAAGTCTATAACTTCATTAAACCAGGCTTCCTTCACACATGAATAGGAAAAACACAGAATCCTAAATATTATTTAACAAATGATAGCACAGATTTGGGCACATAAAATGGAGAACTTAGCAAAAACAGAAGATGAGACAAGCACAGAGACCCTGAGCAAGACAGTGACAGCATTTCTGAACATCAAATTGGGGATCAAACTCAATGAGTTTCCCTGGAAAGGGCAGCCCTCCATCTCAAAGAGGGAGCTGGCACATGCCGCCCAGAGCTTGTGTTGACTTCCTAATGAGTGTTCCGAGTCTGAAATACAGCCCGATCATTGGGGTCTTTGTAGTGTCTTCCACATTGTAGTCATGGTAAATAAAACTCCTATAAATGTGTCAAGCCACTTGAGCAGAGAAATGGGGAGTGTGGGAAAAGGTGATGTTTAAGTACAAGGCAAAAAGCTGACTTTTCTAAAGTATGTATTAGCAGCATGTAGCTAAAAATAGACACCTGTTCCAGGTTGGATTGCAGATTGGAAAAGCTCTTCACATACCATATTCAAAAAGCATCTGTCACCCAGTAGCCATGGCAACAGGCATCCCTGAATAGATGTAGAGAGATGTTTTTGGAATGGAGCTGGAAAAGGAAGTGGACATAACAGCCTCTGGGTAAGGGGTGATATTTTCTGGTCCTCCCTTGAGTTGAAGCCTCAATCTTTCTTTCCTACTTCCTAGCCCTTCTTATTTTGCACAGCCGTTGGTTCTTGTTTTTTGTTTGTTTGTTTGTTTTTGTTTTTTTTAAAGCAGCATCTAGAGTTAGTGCCCTTCCAATTGACTAGACAGGAGAGAAGATGGGGAGAAGGGTGGGACATGTAATGACAATGAAGAGGTGGGATGGGAGGCCAAACTGCTTGGGTGAGCTTTGGGAACTCCTAGAGAAGGGAGTAGCCCAGAATCTAATGTGCATTATGTTCTTTTGCTATTCACATATTTCCTTTGTCAATGGTTGTCTTAAATGTATTTATCCCTTTATATTGACAATATTAAATGCCATGGATCTTTTTCTTTTTATTGCTCTTTATGCTTTGTAAATGCCTTGAGGGTAGGGAGTCCTCTTTTTAGCTCCCCACCTAGCACTAGAACACTCCTTTGAACTGTCAGTGTTGCTTGCATGATACAGCAGCATGACGTTCTCTTAGGGCTCAGAATGCCTACACAAAAGTTGTGTTTTGCCCTCCACCTGTCAACTCCCAGAAACCCCAGTTATGACAAATGTTTGAATGTGTTGAGCAGGACTCTGCTGTACAGATCCTCCTTGAAGATAGTCATAAATTATGAATGAGACCACTCCAAATAATTGTGCACAATAAACACTCTTAAGTACATGAATAAACATAAGTGACTAAAGATGCTTAGGGTGACTTTGGTGATAAGGGCAGAAATGTAAGGATGGAAAAAAGCCAGAATCTCTTGAGTGTGTTCTCTAGGTGACTGACAGCCTGAATAAGGCAGACATTTGACCTGTGGAGAGACAGGATCAAAATCAGATTACTAGACAGGTGAAGAGTCAGCATATATTTTCTGAAGACACAGTTAAGAGTCCTTGTGGCTTTCATGAGATTTGCACTGGACAAGATCTGAAAACTATATTCCTCTAGGAAGAGCTCTTTGCAAGCACATAGTTCTAAATCCTGGCTAAAAAGGTTGCTGAGAGACACTTTTCTCTGGTATTCTCAATGCCCTTTTGCTTACCTAATGAGGAAATTAATATATTTATCGAGCACCTATGCCTATGTGTTCTTCACTCAGCAGGCATAGGACCATTCTTTCATTAATTCATTCAACAAATCCTTCCTGAGTGCTATTGTGTGTGGCGTGCCGCATCATCCCTGTCCTCGCAAACCTTATATTTGGACAAGAATGGGATATTGTTGCTGTTGTTATGATGGTCCCTGATGGTGACAGTAATCCTCTCAGCTATGATAGTCATCCCACTGCACAAAGCAGCCCAGTTTACCACACAGTGCATTAGCTACAGTTGACCTTTGAACAACACAAATTTGAACTGCATGGGTCCACTTATACATGGATTTTTTTTTTCAATGAATTCAGTATAGTACTGTAAATGTATCTTCCCTTCTTTATGATTTTCTTAACATTTTCTCTTCTCCAGCTTACTTTATTGTAAGAGTACAGTATAACATACAAAATATGTGTTAATTCACTGTTTATGTTCTTGCTAAGGCTTTGGGTTAACAGTAGGCTATTAGTAGTTAAGTTTTTGGAGAGTCAAAGTTGTATGTGGATTTTGACTACAAGGTGGATTGGTACCCCTACCAAAGTACCCTATCTTGTTCAAGGATCAACTCTGTATTTTGTTTTCTCTATTCTTGGTGCTCCAGCAGAGGGGGTCTTGCTAATCCTGGAGAGACTACCTCTTCCAGGGCTAGCTAATTCTTAGAGATAGCACATGACTCCCCTGTGAATCTGTGTTTCATATACAAACCAACAAACCCAGAGCCTATACTTGCCAACTACCTCCTTTATGGAGCTCTCACAGGTTGAACCACTATCCATTAGCCACAATCACCCCAGGGACAGGTACCAGGTAACTAGGGGAAGTCCCTATATCCCAGGGAGCCTGCTGAAATTATTCAAGCTAGCCAATCCTAAACCTGTATTACCTGCTTACCCTGACTCACCCATTCTGTCTTAGGAAAACCACTGTAAATACTTTTGCCCATGTTTTCCCTTCACTTCTCTGCCTCCTTACCAACCCTGGTCCTTCCCTGTGTGGCCCTGTGTGTGGAGTGCCCCCTTCTCTTGAGAACTGTAACAAAGTATATTTTCAACGGCCATCATCTCCTGATCTGTTGGCCTCATTCTACCTGAATAATAATAAAACCTACATTTTAAAAAAGTTTTATTTATTTAAATAATCTCTATACCCCACATGGGGCTCAAACTTGGAATCTTGAGATCAAGAATCGTATGCTTCTCTGAGCCAGCCAGGTGCTCCAATAAAACCTACATTTTACAACAGTAAGAGCTTAAGCATTGGTGTCAGATCGCCTGGATTCAAACTCATCTCCACCATTTACTGGCTGTGAGACATAGCCTCCATTTCTTATATCTAAAATAGAAACAACATCTAACGCTTTTGGCACTTAGAAGAATTAAATGAGATAATCCTTATGAAGCACTTAACCCATAGTAACTGCCATATGTGAAAGCTAAATAAACATGAGAACTAGATATATGTTTGAGAGGAAATAGAATGCCAGGCTTATGCCTTTTTAAAGTCTATAATCAAGTGGAACTTTCTAGAATTTCCAAAGAGTCTTCCTATTCATGATCTTATTTCATCCTGACAGCTCTGTGAAGGCAGATGGGTAGATGGAGCACCCAGGTTTTACAGACAAGGAAACTGAGACTAAAAGAGAACTAGGTAGTTAATGGAAAAGATTGGAATAGGATCCAGCTGTCCTGACAACTAGTTCCTTCCACCAAGCCTTTCTACTGAGAGGACAGATGTGGTGTGGATGAGGACTTGGCAGTCAGACCGACCAGGCTTAAAAGCCCAGCGTCACCACTTCTTAACTTGCACATGCTGAGCAAGGTTAGAAGCTTCTGATCTACCATTTTCTCAGCTGTTGAAAAGGAGAAAATAAATTTTTCAATCATTACTTATTGGAGACTTTTAAAAAGGAATGTAATCAAAGCTAGCTGGGGTATGGAATAATAAGTACTCTCATATGTAAAGCACTCCTATTTTCTTATAAAGAAAATCTCAAATATAGAAAAAGCTAGCTGCACAGCATTGCTCACCACAATACTATCTAAATACAATTTGGAAGCAAGCGGCCTATTTAATAACAAGGAGATAGATAGACTGTATTCATATGATTGGATAGTATACAGCCATTAAAAATGGTGTTTACAAAGTTCATAACAAAAACTGCATTTACTGTTAGGTCAATAAATCATGCCTTCTCTCCCATTTTGGTATCACCTAGGTGCTGCACTGGGGACCCTGAGGCCAGTAAGAGTGTCCCAGAGTGAAAATGTTGAGAAAAAGCAGATCCAGGCAGTGGTATATGAGCCCAGAGATTAAACACTTGCTACCCAGTGTTTCAGAGAGTGCCATAATGAGACCCTGGGAAGGTTACCATTGATCCCTTGTTTTCTTCACGTGGGGGGCCATCATCCCTCCAATTTATACCCTTATGCTTCAAACTATAAGGCAGCTCTTTCTGCATCAACTTTACCTCCTGTTCAAACCTACTTTCCTCTGCACCTCTGAGGTTTGCCCTGCTGAATCTTAGCCTTCCCTCACATGTGTCACCTGAAACTTCCCATCCTCCCAGAAGCCTTTTCTGGCCTGTAACGAGATTGGATGCACCTTTGCTTTGCTTTCACATTGGCAGAATCTTCTGGTCCTCAAACTCATCAGTCTCCACTGTCATTGCTGGGCAGATACCCTTCTTCCCCACCTGGCAGAAAGCTCTTGTCAGGACAGGGCTGGGCTCATCTTTCTCCCCATCATTTCCCTCATAGCCTGCAGGCTCAACATACTTTGGTAGATGAATGAATGAGCGAATGACTTATGTATGTATGTAGGTGTATGTGTGTGTGTGGGGGGGGGGCGGAGACTTAGGGCATGAGTTTCTGGAATCCTGAGGAATAGGCTACTGAACTCTGCCAGCTGCCAGTTTCCCCCTGTCCCTGCTTTTGCTTTTCTCCCCAGTTCAGGAAATGGCAATGTCAGCAACACCCCCCAGGGCAGCACAGACAGCCCCTGTGAGAGAAAGAGGGTTGTCACTCTCCTGTTCCTTTTTCTAGCCCAGCAGATGTTCTAGGACAGCCCTTCAGGGGCTGGTGCTGCATAGCCCATACTGAGCACTGAGACCAAAGAGGCTCTGACAGGGAGGTTTTGGGGGTCACGCTCTCTCCATGAAAACTGAGTGGGGCCTCTGCTCAACACTGGTGCTGTTGTGTATCTTCCTGCTTCCTCCCAAACAGCTCATCCCAGCTGGATCGTAAATAAGAGAACAATATAGCCACATATTTATAGTCTCTGTGAATCACTGGTGACTAATTTTTCCCATTCTGTAACCCCAAATAGTTTTCTCTTTAGGCTCCTAGTGAGGGCAAAAACCAGCCAATCATTTAGATGACAATGCACATTTTTATTAAAAATAAAAAATCCCTTTGTTAACATGGGACAGAAGGTTGGCAAATACAGATATTTAACCAATGACTGCTTCTCTTTCTGGAAAAGTGACATTTTTATCTGTACCCAGCTCAGGAGAATCAAGGAACTTTTTCAAGTGAATATTTAGACAACCAGGGCTTTCCAAGGCTCTATGATCTTCCTCTTGCACCCAGAGAAGATTTAGAAGTTAAAAAAAAAAACACAGAGTGAAAGGTATCACTCCTATTTTTCCGTTGTGTTTGTTGGCTGGGTCTCCTTAGCAAAGAAATGGTCTTCCAGTATTTTGGTTACATATCATTATGTTCCATTTAGTAAACCCAACTTACAAAGGAGGCAGGGACAGCCAGTTTCCAATGCCCCAGCGCCTCTGACATGTTCTTATTTAAAACTAATTGCTCCCTGTAAAATTTGGCCTCTTGAATTTTGTTTTTCCATGATCAGCATTCTTCAATGTCTCCTACCAAAAGGCTCTATCAGTCATGCATAGCTTAGATAATTTATTGCATTGCCTGTGAGGATTTATTTCTATGGTGTGTTTCTAGAAAACTCATTCAACTCCTAAATCAAACAATGGAAGGAAATGAGTGTTGGGGGGGGGGCGGAAGGATCTAGAGAGGCGATCTGGGGTAAGAGGAGAAAATATCTGAAGATGTTATTTAACCAGAAAACAAGATTGCCTGTATTCAGGATTTCTAAATTGCTGGGAAATCGATTGACAAAGGTGCTTGGCTTGGAGGTGGCCCATGTATGCATAGAGGTGACAGAAAATGTACTGAGAAGACACAGCCAGCTAAGTGGTAGGGCCCAGACAGAAGAGATTGGCTAGAAGAAGAAGAGTCGGGTGGTCCCTGGGATTCTGAAGGACAAACAGGGTGGGTTCTGGGGAGTCTTGCTGTCCTCCAGCCTGGCTGAGGTCCAATCATAGTGCAAGTCCCATGTCCTACCACCTGCCCCTAGTGACTCTGGCTGGTGCTGGCTGCCTCTTCTGAAGTCCCATTGCAAAGAATGTGCTTGTGAAATAATTTAAGCTGGCTGTCTGTAATAATTTGAGGCACACAATGTCATTTTGCCCTAGAGAGCTCAAACCTGCTCCTTTGGGTTTGAGTCGGTTTCTTGCTCCCAGAACCAAATGACTTTTCACCTCTGGATCTCTACCCAAGGCATGTTTTGACCGTGGAACCAGGCAGGCTTCAAGGAGCCAGGCTTTCCTGCCTGCCAACTGAGATTTGCCAGTGCTGATTTTACACATTCCTGTTAGTTTTTAACGAGTATTTTGTTTTAGCTATAAAATCACAACTGCAGGGCCATAAATTTACAGATCATGTGATTGGAAGTGCATTGTTTCTTTTTCCAAGGGTGTCTATGTAGAGCAAAGTTCCTAATCTTTCATTTACCCCATCCTTGGTAATACTCCACAGGTATAAATTGAGCACTTACTGTGTGCAGAGCCCCATCCTAGATACTATAGATGACATAAAAAAAAAAAAAAAAAAGAGTTGCAGTCTCCCCTCAGGATCTGAGGCTGAAAAGGAGTGAAGAAATGAGTACTAAGTGATCAGCTCCATGAAGACACTCTCACCCACCCATTTCTGGTGCCCTCCTACCTCTGAGGGCCCCTCATTTTCCCCTCCCACATTGCCCTCTGTGCTCCAATCATCAACTTCTCTCAGTGCGCAGAAGGTCATGTCCTCTCTCTCACTGGCCAGTGGTCATTCACACCTGCTGTTTCCTTGACTTAAAACACCAGTCTCCCCATAACTGTCACTTGCCCAGGAAACCTTCCTGACTAACTGTAGCCCTCACCACCCCTCTCCCCTGCCAAGTACTCTCCAGGTCACAGCATCTATCATACCCCATCATTGTTCCTTGTTTCGTCATCTGTAACTCCCGCAAGCTCAGTGAGGGCAGAGCCTGTGTTTGTCTCATGTATCTGTACCTCTAGTGCCCAGCACAGTACCTGGCCCTTGTAGAAGGGACCCAGTAAGGATGTACTAAAAGAAGGAAGAAGGGCCTTCCCTCTCAATGTAGATGGAAGCCTTGTAGAAGCTCACTTCCCGTCGTATCCTTTTTTTTTTTTTTTTTTTTTTTTTTAAGTAGGCTCCATGCCTAGGGTGGAGCCCAATGCAGGGCTTAAACTCATGACCTGACATCAAGACCTGAGCTGAGATCCAGAGTCAGATGTTTAACCAATTGAGCCATATAGGCACCCCGGAACATTCCATTTTTATCTTACTGACTTTGAATTCAGGATGGTGACAACACACTTCTCCCTTCATACCCCATGACTTTGGGAGCCCAAGACAGGTCTTCCCTAAGCCTGAATGGGTTAAGGCAATGGGGATCTGACACCCCAGCCATTGGCTCAGGTACCTAGTGACCAACTCTCTATCAGAGTTTTCACAGAGACATTCATGAAAATACAGGCAAGCCCCTCATCCTTGTTCAAAAGTATCTTATTTTAGGCCTGTTAGGGCAGATATACAAGTCTTGTCTTCCTTTCTCCCAGCAAGTAGACAATGGCTGTTTAGCTGGCAGGAAATGGTGACTATAACCCAGGAGAAGTTGGCTCTGGTTGACTCTCATTTTTCTGCCATAGTCATTTGGGACATTTCAGCAATCTTTGGAATTTATATTCATACACACACACACACACACACACACACACACACATTCTTTATAATATTGGTTACAAAGGCCTGGACAGTAGGGGCATGTGACACTAGGGCAGGGATTGGAGTCAAGGCTAAGAGTGGGGACAGCTAAGAGCCAAATTTTGAGCCAAGCTGGAGAGCACAAATAACGCCCACTTGGAAGGCCAGAAGTAGCACTTGATATCAGAATTGTAGATCCGAGAGTGGGAGTCTGGTGGAATGGGATCAATGTACAAGCAGGTTGAGAGTGAGGGGGTGGCCCTGGACAGCTGCCTGGAACACTGAGTGGTGGTTGGCAAGCTCGAAGGGTGGTGGTTCAGGGGTGGGTCGGGCTGGCTGCAATGGTTATGGGCAAGGTGTATAAAACAGGATGATGTTCATGCCCTCAACAAGCTTAATACATCATAAATAGAAGAGGTGTTGTGGGCATAAATAGTTCTCAGATGAGAGGGGCCAAGGGAGACTCATCCTGGTTCCGAGGGTGCTTCCTGGGGGTGGTAGCATTTTAGAGGAGACTTGGCGGTGGAGGTTAGATAAAGTTTATCTCGTGTGGGTGAGGAGACAGAGGGGCACTTTAGTAGAGCTAAGCTGTGAATACAAGGCTACATTCCAGTTGGCTGGAAATTTGGTTGGAAGAGACTAAGGCCCTATTAAACCCTCTACATGCCAGACTCTGTACTAGAATTTATTTCTAGTTAAGTTTTTTTTTTTTAATTAAAAAAAAAAATTTTTTTTACGTTTATTTATTTTTGAGACAGAGAGAGACAGAGCATGAATGGGGGAGGGTCAGAGAGAGAGGGAGACACAGAATCTGAAACAGGCTTCAGGCTCTGAGCTGTCAGCACAGAGCCCGATGCAGGGCTCGAACTCACAGACTGCGAGATCATGACCTGAGCCGAAGTCGGACGCCCAACCGACTGAGCCACCCAGGCACCCCTTTTTAAAAAATTTTTAATGTTTATATATTCTCGAGAGAGAGACAGTATGAGTGGGGGGGGGGGGGTGGTGAGAGAGAGGGAGACACTGAATATGAAGCAGGCTCCAGGCTCTGAGCTGTCAGCACAGAGCCCGACATGGGGCTCAAACTCACAAACTATGAGATCATGACCTGAACCAAAGTCAGACACTTAACCTGCTGAGCCACCCAGGAGCCCCTCTAGTTAAGTTATTATTAAAATTGATTAGCTTATAGCTTAGAATTCTCAGTATAGCACAGGGAGATAGGAGTGATTAACCCTATTTTAGAGATAAAGCTACTGAGGCTCAGAGAGGAGAGAAATTTGCCCCAAGGCCTGTGAGGTTACAGTCAGGAGAGAGTGAGAAGAAGAAGGGGGTGGGTCTCGAACAGCAAGACCTGAAAGTCCAGGGGAAGGCTTTTGATGATTTGACTTTTTTTTTTTTTGGGGGGGGGGCGGACATCAGCAATTCCATATGGTTGTCAAAGGCACTTCGGAGCCTAGGACCATCTCTGACCTGCTGCCCAGCCTTTAATATGTGAAGTGTTAATGCTGTGTGATTCTTTCCCACTTAGACAGTAAGAGGGTAGTTGTCTTACAGGAACTAGATGGCAAGATACCAAGTACTTGGAAGCCCAAGGTCTCAGTCCAAGTATGAGGAAAGGTGAAAAGAAGATGTGATATAAAACATGTACCCCCTTGTTTTTGATGTTCCTCTCTACCTTCTACCCCCCCCCACCCTCCCTCCCCAATCGACCCAGAGAAGAAGAGATTTTAAAGAGCTAGATGTGACCCCAAGGCTTTACAAGACAGGAGGCCTTGTCTTCGCCTGGAGCCTGGGGTGGCAGAAATGGCCAACCTCTGCTTTAAGTTCAGGCATCGCGAATACCTGTGTCTCACTTGCCTGGGAAGTCCAGGGAAGATGCTGAGCCTTGGGGGGTCCTCTTGGCCACCATGGTGTGCTCCAAAGACACAGAGTAGAAGAGGCAGAGTAGCAGGTCTAGGCAGGCAACACCCCTAACCCCATCCACCCACACACACACACACTTCCCACCCCCTGCACACACTCGTTTCCCATGGCCCTTGCAGGGGGAGTGAGAATGAGCTTAGAGAGCATGACCACAGGGGAACCGCAGTCCTGAAAGGGGCCTGTGGCAGGCAAGCATGGTGCAGAGAGGATGTAGCAGCTTGGAGCAGCTGGCCAGGGGCCAGATAAAGCGAGTATACAGGCTTAGAGCGGGGGGTATCTTTGATGACCAGACAGAGACACATTACATCTCATTTGAACTTGGGACAGACTAAGCAGGAGACATTGCCTCCCCCTCTGCACAGATGTGGCAGATCCCGAACTTAGCATCAACTTCAGGGAGGAATGAGAACAAAAGTCCCAAATTTAATAGCGCCAGGTCCTGAAATGAGTGAGTTCAGTGACCGATTAACCTAGAAGCAACGATGCTGGTTTCTCTGCATCAGCCAGAATGGGGTTTGAGATAGAAAATAAATCCAATTACAGAAAAATAAAGAAAATGACATTGTATAGACCAGTCTTCTGACCGGGAGAACCAAAGCCTCTGTGTTTACTTCTTCCCTTCTTTACCCCTTCCCCATCCTGCACCCCATCCCGTCCACTTCAACATGCTGAACTGGGCCTCCTGTTTTACAGTACAGTGAGCCTGGTAAACAAACAAACAAACAACAACAACAAAACCCCAGGAATTTATAGCCTGAAAATAATGAAGCTAGAGGGGACCTTTGAAATGGTGTTGCCCATGGGTGCCTGGGTGGCTGAGTTGGTTAAGCATCCAATTCTTGGTTTCGGCTCAGGTCTTGATTTCGTGGCTTCATGCCCCACATTGGGCTCCTTGCTGATAGCGTGGAGCCTGCTTAGGATTCTCTCTCTCCCTCTCTCTGCCCTTCCCCTACTTGTGCAGTCTCTGTCTCTCTCAAAATAAATAAATAAACTTAAAAAAAAAAAGAAAGAAAGAAATGGTGTTGTCCAACGCCTTCAGTTCACCAGGAAAAGACGTGCTTTGCATAGGGTCTGAACACAGCTGAGAAAACTTGGTCCCTGAACTTTTCCCACCACTTTTTCCCATCCAGCTCCTGTTGCTACTGGTCACCCAGGTGAGGAAACCACACCTGGCCCCTCCTCGCCAAGCCCAGCCTTACCCCACAGCCATAGCTCCTTAGGTGCAAGCTGCCTATCCCCCAGCTGGATGGGCTTCCTAGCTGGATCCCCCTAGCTGGGTGGGTGATTTAGGGCAGATATCACCCTGACAGGGGAGGGGGTGTGAGGGATGAGGGGAACTGTCTACCATGTAGCCTTATGGGTCACCCTCCTACAGACTGACCTCTTGGCCCCGGAACAAAGCAGTTCTCCAACACACCATGGATCATGCCTTCTGGGGGACAACATGACACATGCCAGAGATTCTTTCCAAGCCACAATTGCTCTGGAGCTGTGGTAGCAAGTCTGCCTGCTGGGGCCTGCGAGCTCCCTCCAGGCTGTGGGGAGGGCGGGGAAGTCTTAGACTTCACTGAGCTAGGAGTGCTGGCTGCCAGGAGACCACCCTGAACACCGAGAACCCAGGTGGACAAGCATTTGGGCCTCCCTGTCCTGAGGGTCGACTCTAAATCAATGCCAACCTTCTATGGAGGGAAAGCCCCAGTGTGGACCTGACTCTGACCACCCTGGGCTAGGACCTCTTGCTCACTATGCTCATTTAATCCTCACAGACCAGGAGACAGGCATTATTATCTCCTTTTCAGAGATGAGAAAAATGAAATTTGTAAAGGTTAAGTGGCTTGGTTGAGGTCACAAAGTTTTTAAGGAGAGGCTGTAGGATTAGAAGCCTAGTGTGTCCACTCATTGGATACTGTGGCCTTTTAAGCTAGATCCTTGTGTGGGGGGGGCTGGGTGGCTCAGTCAGTTAAGCAAACTCTTGATTTCAGCTCGGGTCATGATATCAAAGTTGTGAATTTGAGCCCCACGTTGGCCTCTGTGCTGGGCATGGAAACTGCTTGGGATTCTCTCTCTCTTTCTCTCTCTCTCTCTCTCTCTCTCTCTCTCTCTCTCAAAAAAAAACTAGATCCTTGTGTAGAGAGGGAGAACAGCCCAGCCTTGCAGATTAGGGTTTGGGAGTCAGGGCCCTCACGCACGTGGCTTCACTTCTCACCAGCCACGGTCCCTGACCATGCACTTCTCTCCCGGGGAAGTGCAGTGATCAGCACTGCTTCTCAGGATCTCCCACACTCCCTTAGGGATATTGTAAGTTGTGGGCACAGCAGCTCTGTGTCAGGAGTGACACTCCAAGAAGGTTGATCACCCATGAGCAGGGCTTACTGGAATCAAACACACCTGCAACAAAGTCAGACTTCCCTAGGATAAAACACCAAGCACGATCATTATTGAAACTAGGGCCCAGGGCCCCTTCTCACCAAGGCTCAACCTTAGAAATTATGGAAATTCGTCTCAAAATGTTGAACAGTTCCTGATATTGACTGTAGTGCTCTTTTACACACCTCGGCCAAATGTTTACTTTTTCTACCACCACTCGGTTGGCTCTTTAGTTATAATCTGCCATCAGGCATGACAGTTTTCCTTGGTGTCAGGACTAGCTTAACCCTCACTTTCCTTGTGCCACAAGCACCCCGATCTCCACACATGTTGAAAGTAGAGGCTGGTGCCTCTGCTGACAGCAGGGCCCTTGCCAACCCCTCCCATGATCCAGATACAGGGTTTCTGGTGTTCCCTCATAAGTTTCCAGATGATTCTAGTTTCTTCTGCACCCACATCTTCGCCCAGCGGCACGTGCCCTTGCATGCACACGTACACACTCATGCACACTAACATGTGCCTAAGCATACCCAGGAGGAGGAATCCTTGAAACACTGTCTGTTCCCCACCTCAAGCTTTGGGTGCTGGGTGGGCTCCAGGTGCAGGAACTTGGGCCCTGAGTCTGTGGAAGGTTGGAAAGTTCTCCTGAACTCTCCAGGCCTTCAGCTGCATCTATGCCTATTCCCTGAAGGGTTAAAGTGTCCCTTAGTGACTAAGTGGGGCCAGAGCCTGGCTCACACCCAGCACTGGGGGCCTGACTCAGAGGGCAGTGGTGGTCCTCTGCTACGTCCTGTTGTGGAGGATGCTGTTCCCTGTCTCCAAGGATAGGCTCTCATACCCAGGCAGGCAGAGGAAGCAAGGAAGGGAGATGCCCATGGGGTTTATAGAAAAGCCTGGCTCCTGGCCTTTTCCTTGTGTGGTGGCTCCAAGGCTCCAGGAACCCCATGAGCTTGGAGAAGCCCTCCTGGTCAATGCCAGAGAGCAGAGGAAAGGTAATTTTGGCAAGTGCTAAACATAGGCCTTGCGGTTATTTTAGACCTGTTTTGCTTCCATCGGAGGAGCAAATTTTGGATTCTGCTCAAACTTCCTGTCAATCCCACCAGTTTCTTCCTCCTCCATGCTCACTCCCCAGGCTGGTGGCATTCCAAGGGTTTGGACTATGACCCATGGTCATTTTACCCCAAGCTCTGTACACACATGGAAGCACGCACAGAGAATTGAAAAGTACATGAAGCATTATCTCCCTTTACTAGATATGATGTCCTCTATTTTCTAGCCTATCCTATTTCATTTTTTAAAACTCCTGGTTATGACCCGCAGATTAATTTCATGACTAGTGAGTAGCATCCACAGTTTGAAAAACATTTAAACAAGCTATCCTTCCTTTTTTCTTTTCTCTGATGCTATCGCTAGTCAGTTATGTGGCTTTGGGAAGATCACCTGAACTTTACAGAACCTTTGTGTTTTTTTCAGTCAGGAAGAGAGGGTGAGTCAATCCTATGGATTCCCTGAAGCTGTGCGAATTTGTTGCATTCTTTCTTGAAAGGGAATCACCTGTGGCATTTCCCAGTCGGCCCAGTTTGGGATTAAAAGTGTCAAGTTCAAAGCAAAGGGAGTTTGGCATCTTTCCTCCACTGGTTCAGCTGTGGCTTTGTGGTGAAGAGTCAAGCTTTGGAGGTGGACAGATCAAACCCCAGCTCCTCATGTGTCAGCAGTATGGCTGCCTGAACCTCTCTGTGCCTCAATTTCTTCATCTGCAGACAAGGATGTTACTGTCTCATAGGGCTGTTTGGGGTTAAATATGACAACAACAGAAATTTATTTCTCCTCCTCCCCTCCCCTTCCTTTCCATTTCCTCCCCTTCCCTTCCCTTCCCTTTCTGCTCACATTTACTAAACTTCCTTATGGAGATACTTCATCCACACCACTTCCTTTAGTTAGAGCTCTGCAGGTTGTAGAGCTCTGTCCCCCACTGTCCCCTTGGTCCTCGCAGGCATGCCGTGGAGTAGGTAGGCTGGGTAGGTATGTCGCCCATTTTATTGATTGGAAGAAGGCTACTAAAATGATTTGCTCGAGGTCACTCAGAGATTAGAGGCTGTAGGCTCAGGGCTTCTCATGCCTGGTCAGTGGTTTGTCCTGCAAACCTGCTAATTTAATATAGCCTTGGGGAGAGCCCTTGGCCTAGAAAGGGCCAGAGTAGTGATTATACACGTAACCAGATAGGATCACAGGTGTCTGACTTCACACACGGGTGTTAGTTATTTTTATGGACAGTTACCCAAAATCGCTTATGATAAGGATAGAAAAAGTTTTGACTCGTGTTGACCTTTACTATAATTTCCAATCATCATATTTGTTCATTTAATTATTTTCACCTGTTTCCCTTTCCAAAATATACAATCCACCTGCATAAGGACCGTGTTTGCTTGGTCATTATTGTATCCCCAATACCTAGCACGGTGTCTGGCAAAATAAATATTTATTGCCTGAAAAATATTTGTTGAGTAAATGACTAAACAGGCCACCTGTGGAGAGACTGAGCGGGGAATCTCTATATTTACATGGCTTATTTGATATCTGTGTTCTTTGGCCTGGGTGATATTAATATTATGTCTTATACACACCAAGGGAGTGGGGAAATTAAAGTAATTGTGTGGGTAATTCAGAGAACAATGAACCACCCACTTTAACCTTGATTACCTGGTTATTTTAGACAGAAGTAGTTTAAAACCCAAAGAACTGAAATCGTTGCCTAATTTCTCCATTTCAATAGATTCTTGCAGTCCTAGCTGCAGACAGATGTGGAAAGGCTTCCTCATTAAGAGTGTGGCCCTAAACATAAGAGACTCTTTTTTTTTTAATGTTTATTTATTTTTGAGAGAGAGACAGAGTGTGAGCGGGCAATGGGTTAGAGAGAGAGACACACACAGACACAGAATCCCAAGCAGGCTCCAGGCTTGGAGCTGTCAGCACAGAGCCCAATGTGGGGCTCAAACTCATGTTTCATGAGTTCATGACCTGAGCTGAAGTTGGACGCTTAACTGACTGAGCCACCCAGGCGCCCCCCAAGAGACTCTTAAATACAGAGAACACACTGAGGGTTGCTGGAGGGGCTGCGGGTAGGGGGATGGGCTAAATGGGTAAGGGGCATTAAGGAAGACACTTGTTGGCATGAGCACTGGGTGTTATACATACAGGATAGATTACTATAATCTACTTCTGAAATCATTATTGCACTATATGCTAACTAACTTGGATGTAAATTGAAAGAAAGAAAGAGAAAGAGAAAGAAAAGGAAGGAAGGAAAGAAAGAGAAAGAAAGAAAAAGAAAAGGAAAGAAAGAAAGAAAGAAAGAAAGAAAGAAAGAAAGAAAGAAAGAA
>NW_024412419.1:24722989-24919296 GCF_014898765.1 Herpailurus yagouaroundi | reverse complement strand
GAAAGAAAGAAAGAAAGAAAGAAAGAAAGAAAGAAAGAAAGAAAGAAAGAAAGAAAAGCAAGCACTACAGCAGACACACAGCACACAGGCAGCACTCACACACAGGGGCATGAAGGGGAACAGGAGTTTGAGAGAGAGACAGAGAGACAGGAAAGGGTATCTAAGAGGCTCGCTTTCCGGCAGGAGAAACTCTTTATGCCTGGCCTTCTGCAGAATTCTGTTTCCTCCCTCACCTGTGCACTGCTGGAGCCCAGGTAACCACTCCTTGACCTTGACAAACCAGACCAGCTCCAAGTTGGACCCTTACGGGCAGAAAGGACCGGGCTTAGAGACAGAGTTCTAAGGAGATACATTTTTCAACTCTGGATTTAAAAAAAGAACAGAAAAAATTCAAGCCTAAGCCAAGAAGTTTGGCTTTGTCATGTCAATAGTATTTAAAGATGTTATTTGGCTGGAGCTGGAAATTCTGCGAATGAAAAACAACTTGGCCCCACTCTTGTCTCCCTCTCCTCCCTCACCCTGTTGGTTTCCAGCTGTCCTTAGCTCCCCCACTGAAGCCCCACCAGTGTTTCTTTTTAAATCATTTTTTTGATTTTGAGAGAGCGTACGCATGAGTGAAGGAGGGGCAGAGAGAGGGAGAGAGAGAATCCCAACTGGGCTCTGAGCTCTCAGTGCAGAGCCCAACATGGGGCTCCATCTCATGAACCATGAGATCATGACGTGAGCTGAAACCAAGAACCAGATGCTTAACCAGTTGAAAGCCACCCAGGTGCTCCCCCCAGCTCACCAGTGCTTTTGATATTGCCCTGGCCTGGAGCCCATTTTCCTCTCTGCACTGCCTGCTTCTGTGGAACTGGGAGATCTCAGTTATCTACCAGTCTCCTGAGAAGAATGGCACCACAGGGGGAAGCAGAGTAGCTTCTTGGCATTTGAGGGAAGGTCAGGTGGAGGAAGAAGGTCAGAGGAAGGAAGGAAGGAAGGAAGGAAGGAAGGAAGGAAGGAAGGAAGGAAGGAAGGAAGGAAAAGGCGGAGACATAGTTCTCACTGCCTGCTGTGTGCAAAGTCATCACTGGTATGTTGCTTTACAGAATAATGTATTTGAAGCTCAGACAACCCTGTGAGATGGGTATTGTAGGTAGGACCACCCTCACTTTACAGTTGAGAACACTGAAGCTCAGAGGGGTTAAGTGATTTACCTAAGGTCACAACGTTTAGTATGTGGCCACATCTTTCGGATTCCAAAACCCACGTTCCTTCCACCATGTACAAGGAAGTGATTGGCACAGAGTCAGGGAGCCATCTGAATCTCCATCAAAATGTATTCAGCCTTCACTTGTTCTCGCCTGTCAGCTTTTGCCAACAATGTTCCCTCAGCCTTCCATCAACCCTCCAGCCATCTCTCAGGCTGAGTTCATCTCTTCCCTCCCTCTCAAAGCTTCCCTCACTCTCCCAAGCTAGAGTTAATCACCTTCTCTGTTGTGGTGGGTCTGTTGAGTAAGTCCCATGCTGGAGCATCTGTCTGTGTCTGCCTGATGGTATGGCTGCTGGGGCATGAGGGTGATGCTTAATGAGGCCAGGGCATTTTGATCCAGCCTGGCATCAGCTTGAGAAGACACAGGGAGGAGACAAAGTGTGGGGCACATGAGGCAAAGGAGAATTTTCTCCACTCCAAGGCAACAGACCCTGCCCTCCACTGGAGTTTGCTGTACTGGGGGTGGTGGTGGTGGTACTCACATCACATTCAGATTTCAGAAGGCCTTCTCCATCTTGCCGAGAAGGGGGGAATGCAAGAAACATTCAGGGGAGAATTGAGCTATAAGTTCTGAGCTCCTTCCCAAAGCAGAATATAGATCTGTTTCAGAAATGGTTGTTAGATGAATGAATGAATCACTTAATGATTCAATGTTGCTACTCTCAGGAGCCACACAGCTTGGTCCTGGGTCAAGGGGGCTGGGGGAAGATGACTGTAAATACCACTCCTGAGTCCCCCTGGTTTTACCCCAACCATGCAGGTGTACTGGCTGGGCACTGGCTGGTCTTCTGGGTTCTTCCCAGGCCTGAGCCTGGCATTTTGCTATCTCTTGGGTGCCTCTGGGGATGTGATAAAGCCAAGGCCCCACACCCCGTCTCCCATCCTCCTCTTCTTTGCTGCATCGCTTGTGGTCCCACTCTCCACCTTGCCACTGGGATCATGCAGAGACCAGACCAGAGAGTGGCCCTGGGCCTCAGTCCTCTCAACCTAATGGCAGCAGCAGAGAGGCTCCCAAGCCTGGAGCACAAACCCATGGCTTCCCACAAACACCAGTTTATTCTAACTTGAACCCCAGGAACAAAATGTGCATGAGCAATGGTGCACAAATGTGGGTGGGCACATGTGTGCGTGTCCAGGGTGGCTTCTCAGCCTCGGGATATCTAGTAGATACCAGGTTGTTCTTGGAGTTTGAAATTCAGTCCATCCGATCCCTTCACTGTATAGTTTATTTTGGTTAATAGGAGTTTTTATCTGAAAAGTGGGACATCAGAAATATGTGGGCAGACTTCATGACCACACAGGAGGAGAAATATCTGCTCATCGTGACCTCCTCCCCTCCACCACCACCCTGTGTTCTAGAACCTTCTCCCTATAGACAGCTCCTCTCCTTTCCTCACATGCTTTATTAGAAACAAAACAAGCATAAGATGCCCAGTGTCATTCATCATCAGGGAAATACAAATCAAAACCACACTCAGATACCACCTCATGCCAGTCAGAGTGGCTAAAATGAACAAATCAGGAGACTATAGATGCTGGAAGGATGTGGAGAAATGGGAACCCTCTTGCACTGTTGGTGGGAATGCAAATTGGTGCAGCCACTCTGGAAAACAGTGTGGAGGTTCCTCACAAAATTAAAAATAGACCTACCCTATGACCCAGCAATAGCACTGCTAGGAATTTACCCAAGGGATACAGGAGTGCTGATGCATAGGGGCACTTTTACCCCAATGTTTATAGCAGCACTCTCAACAATAGCCAAATTATGGAAAGAGCCTAAATGTCCATCAACTGACAAATGGATAAAGAAGATGTGGTTTTTATATACAATGGAATACTACTTGGCAATGAGAAAGAATGAAATCTGGCCATTTGCAGCAACGTGGATGGAACTGGAGGGTATTATGCTGAGTGAAATAAGTCAGTCAGAGAAAGACAGATACTCTATGTTTTCACTCATATGTGGATCTTGAGAAACTTAACAGAAGACCATGGGGGAGGGGAAAGAAAAAAAAAGTTAGGGAGGGAGGCAAACCATAAGAGACTCTTGGATACTGAGAACAAACTGAGGGTTGATGGGAGGTGGGGGAGAGGAGAAAGTGGGTGATGGGCATTGAGGAGGGCACCTGTTGGGATGAGCACTGGGTGTTGTATGGAGACCAATTTGACAATATATTCTAAAAAAAATCTAGGAGACTATTTTGAAAGATAAAATTATATGCGTTATAGCAAATTATTTATAATATGAAGGACTGCCCCCCCACCGCCACCAAAAAAAAAAAAGAAACAAAATAAGCAGAAGACATTGTTGATGACACAGAGATTTTTTTCATTGTCTGGGACACACCCCCCCCCACCTGTCCTTCCCTGCCGTGCCAGCATGTGGCTCAGCTACCACAGCAGGCCACACTCTCTGACACACCTTTGTACCTTTTGCTTCTTTTTTCTTGTAGCCTTGCAACAACCTTCTGATCATGGTATTATTATCCTACTTTGTGGGTGAGAAGATGAAGGCTCAGAGAAGTCCAGCGGGTTGTCTGCAGCACTCAGCCAGCACCCAGTAGGAGTGGGATGAGAACCTCTGTCTCCCGACCCACCCAAGTGTGTGCTCTCAACCAGCATTCTCTCTCAACCAGCAGACAACTCCAGGGCAAATGCAGTGTCTACATTTCCTCTGGGCCACAGAGCTGTCTGGGAGGAAGCCTGCTTCTCCCCCTCTGTCCACTCTCCACACTCCAGAAGCATTCAGCCTGAGCTGCTGAGTGTGGCAGGTGCTTATGAAATGGCTCTGACACCCCAGGAGCCCTCAGAGGGGCCAGCCTGTGGGTGTCTAGGGAATCCAGAGCCTCCACATGACCCCCCACCTCCGGAAGGGCTCCTTCTGCCCCAGGACCACTGGCTCCCCCTCAGTGAATGGCCCCAGAACCCTGACTCCCAGCTGTCAGCACCAGCAATCCTCACTTAGGAGCTAAGCCCTGGCACTTCCCAGGACTGCACGGGGCCAAGATTCCCTTCCAGAGAAATACTTCATCTGTCTTCCAGCCTGGGGCCTGTCCCCTGTCCAGTGTCTTCATAATTCAGATTCCTGTAACTACGAAGAGGCTGGCACCCATGAGCAGGACTCTTTCCAGCTGAGTTCTATGAGACAGGTGATGCCTTTTCCATGAATACCAGGCTCTCTACTCCCTTTGGGCCTTACAGGATTAGAAGGATCCCCCCCACACACCAAATTCTAGTGGCCTCTGATCCAACCCAGATACTCCAAGAGTCATCTGTGATGGAGCACTTGGCTTTCCATCCCTGGGGTAGGGTCAAAGATTGGGGACAAGAGTCTGGAGCTGGACAGAAAGAGAACAAAGGAACGTTGGCACAAATGAAGGAGGTGGGGATCCTACACTTATGGGGGCATCTCATTTTAGACAGGGTTACTCTCTCAAATCAGTGCACAAGGGAAGACCGTGCACAGTCACGATCCCCTTGATGCCTCCTTCTGAAGCTACCACCACGTTGGAGATCTGCCAGACTCTCATTAATGTTGCCAGCAGATGGGACTTTGGCTAAGCGTGCACCCAGGTGACTACCCCTAAACCAACATGATGTGATTCCACGGTGCTCTGCTAAGCATTTCCACGCCTGGCTGTGTCTCGTTGGGCAGAGCAGCAGGCCCCAGGGTGAACAACACTGAGAAGCTGGGAGCCCACTCCAGAGGCTTGAACCCCTGTGCACCTAGGCTACCTTCACGTCACTTTTTGGGAAGTTGCTCATTTTGAGGTGTTCCCTGTTGCTGTCTCCTCCCGACATCACCTCTGGAGACAGCCAGGCTTGGGGCCACTTTCTGGTACAGAACAATCAGGATTCTCCAGCACAGCCATAGTTTTAGGGCCTCTTCCCTCCCCACCCCTCCTGCACTGAGAGGTGTCACTTGGTAAGGGGGTAATAAATCCTTATACACTAGAGGCTGGTGTCTTTTTGCTGTTGAGGTGCGAGGGGTGAAAGGTGTGAGTCTCCAGTGTGACTGTAGCTGACAGAGCTACAGGCACACACCTGGGTGTGAGGTGGAGAGAAAGGCGGTGGGGGAAGGGGGTGCTTTCGATGGTGGGACAAAGTAGGGCCAGAAGCTGATGAGGCCAGAAAGGCTTCCTCTGAAAGAGCCAAGGGCACCCCGGGGCTAAGGAAGCTGTCCTTTAAAACAGCGAGGATCAGAGAGAGGGCACCAAATCGTGCCCAGGCTGCAATAATTAAAAAAGTCTTTCTTCAAATGACTGATGTTCCCTGAAAGTCCACAGGACGACGCAGGTGACTGATGTTTTGCAAATACCGATCCAGGTTTCCCACCCCCCCCCCCCCCCCAGCCGCTCTCTGAAAGTAGGGCCTTCCCACAGAACCTTTCTAAGTCTGGCGGAAAGCAAAGAAGAGATGACAGGTTCGTAAAAGCAAAAACCCTCTTCGAATTTCTTCAGGTTAGGAAAAATTTTTACAGGCCTTTGGTAAAAGTGAGGTGGCACAACATGGACTTTTGAAAAGCAGGGATCCTTATACCAGCATTTACAAATTCATTATTTACTGGGAAGCCTGGGTGGCTCAGTCAGTCAAGCACCCAACTTAGGCTCTGGCCTGATCTCAGGGTTTGTGAGTTCGAGCCCCACATTGGGCCCTCTGCTGTCAGAACAGAGCCTGCTTTGGATCCTCTATTCCCCTCTCTCTGTCCCTCGCCTGCTCACTCTCTCTCAAAATAAATAAAGAAAAACTTTTAAAAAATTCATTATTTATTATAACAAAGGCAGTGCAGTGATTGTTATGAGAAAGCCAACAGCCCAAGAAACAGATGACCAAGAAAGTGAAAGTCCCCCATAAGCCCACTGTGCTGGAAATAAACACTGTTAACAGTTAGGGTATTTGTACCAGGTTTTAGTCAACCAATTACTTGTATAGCAAAGGCATGCGCAGGAGGGGAAGCACGTGTTTTAAGCTGCCTCTCAGCTGTCTCTACCTGGAGAGCACCTTGGCAGGGTTCTCAAAGGCAAAGCACCTCTGTCCACCTGGTGGCACCACCTGCATTTCCTGGGAGGAGGGACCCAGCTCCAGGCTGCCTTCTAGTTCAGTAGGAGCCATCTCAGCCCCGCCTCCTCCCCCAGGCACCTCTCCCTGCCGACTGGTACCGCATCTGGGTCCTTTCCCAGGACTCCTTGGGGGCAGGCAACCCCTCCACGGCACCCCAAGTCCTGCCCTGTCCTCAAGGCTCAAGGATGGTCAGATTCTCAACCCCACTCTTGCTCATAAATGTCTCTGTCTGCTGTTCTCTAGTAGAAAGTGGGCTGGATTGGAGGTGAGAGCTGGGTGGGGAGAACACTAGAGTTCCTTGAACCCTCATGCCATCTAGAGCACTTAAATGTGTATAAGTTTTTCGCCATGAAGGTAAATGACTCACGGTTACGTGGCTCATTGGCTGGAGAGGTGGCGCTGAAAGCCAGTCCTAGCTGTTGGAGAATCTGGAGACTTCGCATGGGGTCCTCCCTGGTGTTATGGGGTGCACAGCCATGGGGAAGCTGCTTCACCTCCCTGGACCAAGTGTCCCCATCTGTAAAGCAAGGAGGCCGGTGCTCAGCTGTGACCGTTCTTCGGAAGCACCTCAGAGGCTTTAACAGTCTGATGTGTGGGCTCCGCCTGGGGATTCTGACTGAATCCGTGTGGGCTGGGGTCTGAGTGTGTTGCCTTCTGTGGCTCCCCTGCAGCACCATGGGTCCTCGGGGCTAGACTGCCCTTCACGGGTGTATGGGTATTGCTAACCCACATTTTATTCTCTCTCCCTGGCTCCCCAGACTCAAAGTACTCCTAAAAGGGTGTTAGACTCCAAAGGCTATGGGCTCACATCTCAGTTCTCTCACTTGGTGACCTCAGGCAGACTAGTTAACCTCTCTGTGCCTCGCCTTCTAGCCTGCAAAATGAGGAAGAAAATAGTGTGTGCCTCACAGGACCGTAGGGAGGATGAGATAATGTGTGCAAAGTGCCTCTCGGCAGGCCTGGCACTGTGGCTCAGTGGAATGACTTACTTCCATTCTCTCCGTAACTCTTAAGGTCTGAGGTCAAATGATCACCCTAAGTCTTGAATGTCCAAATAGACGGAAAGCAGGAAAAGGTCCCGAGGGAAGGCAGGAACACCTGGGGGAGATGAACCCATTCTTTAGCTGCTCAGGGAGTTGCTTCTGTGACCTTACTTGTCCCGGAGATGCCCAGACACAGGGCCCGCTGTATAACCAGGATATGGGCTACCCAGCCACCCAACCTTTGGCAGAAGCTGGAAGAGTTGCATCTTCAAGATCCAAAGAAGTCCCTTAGCATCTGAGCTCCTCATCGTGGCAGTGGGCACCTCCTCGATGTCTGCCCCCCAGCAAAGCTCTCCTGGCCACCCCCTTCCCCCACACCCTGCCCTTTTTTTCTCCCAAGGGTTGAGATGTGACTCACTGTTTGTTGTGACTCTGCGGTTGAGCTTTCCAAGGTTTGTCTGGGGGGAGGCCTGGTTCTTTCTTCAGGACTCACCCTGTAAAATATCTCTGGACTCAGCTCTGCCTGTTGCAGAAGGATCTCTGCCTCGAGAGAGCGAGGGAGCCCCGGGCACTGGAACCAGACACACCTGCTCTCCCTCCTTTTGCTTTACCACTTGTCAGCTCTGTGATCTCAGGCTTGTGGTTTTGCCTCTCGAGAGGAGTTTGAACACGGGTTAGCTTGTTTGACTCCGTTCTCCTCCTGTTGTGTTTGATCATGGCGCACGGTGACTTTCTCATGACTGGGAAAAAGAGCTGAGGAGGCAAAGGGGTCAGGACTGGAGTTTAATTTCTGGGCCTCCCAGCCCGGGACCTTGGAAATAGCAGGGCACACAGAGTCTGCAAGCCTGACTGCAGGCCCGGCCCAGTCACCAGCTGACTGCCACCTTGGGCAAATCAACAGCTTCTCTCCACCTCATTTACACAGCTGTGCTATAACGCAGTTAGTCTAAATCAGTCATTCCCAAAGTGAGCTAGTTGGTATACCAATTTTGCAAGCTGTTTCTCAAAAAAAAAAAAAAAAAAAAAAAAAGTCTCAAAGGTCAAATAAGTTTGAGGTATACTGTAAACTCCACTCCCCAATTAGCACATCGTAATATATATACATCAATCTGTTAAAGGTGCCGAGAGAACCAGTAACACAGAGGCCAGTTTGGTTTTATTCAACTCACTTTTTCCTAAACTCTTTTGACCATAAAATTTTTCAATCCTATTAACATCCTAGAGCACTGGTGATGGGAGAAAACCACATGAGAAATGATGGTTTAATCCAGAGCTGGGCTTCTCAAACTTGAAAGTTCATTCAAAACACCTTGTTGATCTGCTGATTCTAACTCAGCAGTTCTGGTGGGGCTAGAAGCCAGCAAGCTCCCAGGTGATACTTACCACCGAGTGAGTCCCAGAGGGCAGATTCCCAAGGATTTTTCAGCTTCAATATTGGAAACAGTGCAGAAATGGAGACTCAGGGACCTAGGACTCATAGAGACCTAGGTTAGGGTCCTGGCCCCACCACTTCGTGGCAAGGTGACCTTGAACAAATCTCTCTACCAAACAGAGCATTCGTTTTCTCATCTGTGAAGTTTCAAATAGTATCATCCTCATAGGATTGTTTGATGATTAAATAAGTCTTCTCAAATAAAACATGTAGTGCCAGACCTAACCCATGATAGGAGCTCACTATACACTGGCCGTCGTTCATTAAATAGAGTCTGTGTGTCTGTCCTGCTCCCACTCGTGGGCTGCTACCACGTTCACTTGCAAGGCTGCTTGCTGCCCCCGGACCTCTTTCCTCCCAGCATGATGGAACTGCCATCTCTTTTTATGGAGCTTTACATGACCGTTCTTCTCCAGCACATTCTAGTAACTTCTCCTGCTTCCAGGGCATCAGAGGAGCTGAGAGACAATGGTTCTCCTCTGGTGATCCCAGACAGATTGTGCCAGCAGCCCTAGGGTTGGCACAACCCACATTTTTCCTGGCCCTGTTGCAAGGGGTCCTCATTGATGGGTGAAGCGTGATCTCACCACATTATCCATGGGCCCTGCTGACTGTCTGGAGTTTGTATGTCACACGCGGAGACTGCGGGAGTATAACCTTATCATACTCACCATGGTGTCCCTTATAAGTGCTTTTACAACTGAATCATATTCAAACCTTCCTATAAAATGTTCACGTGTGTCAGCAAGGCCTGTGTTTGGGCTCTATTAAGCTCTCTTCTTGTGTGTAGACAGTGGATTAAGACTACATCACCCTGGGGGGCGCCTGGGTGGCTCAGTCGGTTGAGCGTCTGACTTTGGCTCAGGTCATGATCTCACGTCTCGTGAGTTCGAGCCCCGCGTCGGGCTCTGTGCTGACAGCTCGGAGCCTGGAGCCTGTTTCAGATTCTGTGTCTCCCTCTCTCTCTCTGACCCTCCCCCGTTCATGCTCTGTCTCTGTCAGTCTCAAAAGTAAATAAACGTTAAAAAAAAAAAAAAAAAAGACTACATCACCCTGGCTGCCCAGATCTTGCCCCATCTTGGAAGCTGAGGAAGGAAGAGGCAAGGAGGATCACCATTTTTGATCGCCTTTCAGTGTTCGGCTCTTGATGTATATCCTCATTTAAGCTTTGCAGCAACTCTGAATGGTTCTGTTTTTATCAGGCTCAGAGAGGCTAAGTAATTTGCCCAGAGACACACAGCTAGTAAGTAGGGGAGCCTAGTAAGTAGGGGAGCTGAGATTAGAGTTCAGGATCATTTGATTTTATTTCCTCTATGCTTTTTCTGCTCCCAGTCTTGATGGCAGAGGATGATAGCCTATAGCTTCCAAGTTTTACCTGTTATTGGAACACCTGGAAAGAAAATAAATCCTCTCTCAAGTTAAGTTATATATCCGGACCAATGTAACCATAGTGACAGTGCTGTACTATACAACCATGGAAGCTGCTGTTCTGAGCATGTGGGCAGAAGTAGGGACAGAGGAGAGAAGGTGAGTCCATGCCTAGGACAGGGTGACAGGCAAGATCCACTCTAGTGGGCCAGCTTATGAAATACCCTGTGTTAGGGACAGTAACTGGAAAGGATGGCATTTCAAAGGCAGATGAGAAGGGAAACTTCAACTTGAGCAGATCCAGACACTGTGTGGGTCATCTTCCGAATCTGGCACAGGTCAGGACAGCCAGCTACTCTGCCTGCAGTGGCCTTGGTCTTCTCTGGCAGTCTATCTCCTTGGAGGGTCCCAGGAGTGGGATAAATCACATCTTCATTCTCTACCTCTGGTTTAGACCTATGTCATCCCTCCGTCTGGTCACGGAGACTGGTGCATGCAGAGGTGTGTTGAGTTGCCCACACACAGTTGCCCACATCTGGGAGCTTCTGGACTTCCGGATCCCTGCACTGCGTCACATACTTTATTTCTATGCCCTTTCATTTTTCCAGTGATGGAAGGGTGAGTGAGCATATGACCTGTGTCAGGCCCAGGTGAAAAACCGTTGAAACCAAGACTTTCTGGAATGTCCCTGGAGTTGCAGGGTAAACTAGATAAAGTGCAGGTTGTTTGTCAACCCTTCCTCCAGACTCCTGAAAATTGACTTGGAGAGCCTCTCTGACCTCCGCTGCCAATAGGTCCTTGAGAGGCACACACACTATTCAAAGCTGACAGCTCCCAACCTGACAATTGTCCTCTACACCGTGCAAATGTGGTATGCCTAATTAATAACCTGGGATGCCCTGTCTGCTCCACACTCAAGGAGCTCAGAGCCTTTTTCTCGGTAACCACTGCCAGCTGATTTTTAATTATCTTTCGGACTGTCGCCTTTTGGAGCTCTGGAAAGGAAGTGCTCACCCCAGCTGGGCTGGGGCCAGGCCTGTTGGAGAACAATGTCCTCCTCCGAGTCCATTCTGTTTATCTCTCAGCTGGCATGCCAGCCCTCAGACGGGACAGGACTGTGCTCCTGCAAACCAAGAAGGAGAGAGAGTCTGGTGCCTTGTCGGCACTTCTGTAGGCTGCAGAGCTGGCATGATTCAAGAAACCGACCTCTTTTTAAACTCTTAAAACTTTGCATCTGGGTAGGACTGCCTCACTGAACGAGACAGCTGAAATCTTCTATTGTTTTCTTAAATCAACACCTGTTTGTTTTTTCTTTAATGCATTGCCTCAGTCAAGCCTTGCAACCGTGCGAGGCAGCTACATTTGCTACCCCCATTTTACAGGAGAGGGGACTGAGGCTCAGAGAGGGTAAGCCCCCCTCTCCTGCCTGAGATTGCATAGTGGCAAGAAGAGAGTGCTGAGATTCAAACCCAGGCCGCCAGGCTCCTGAGCCTACCCTTTTGCAATGACCTCTTCCTCCATCCTTGGAATTGGGCGTATGCTCAGTTCTGTGGACCTGGAAACGGGTATGAGGAAAACACCTCAAACACCAAGCATCTGGTTTATAACTTTGACCTACTCTATCCCAGCAGCCTGTACGCACCTGCTGAATGCTGCTGAATAATGGAAGGGCTGTGTGGGGTCAAAGTGCCATATTCTCCCCACCGCAGTGAGGGTGAGGTCCAGGGACTCAGTAGACAGAGACAGATGTCTGTTTCCGGGAGGGGGTGGCTAAGCTCCTGGGATTACAGGTTCCTGCATGTTCTGTAGCCAGTTCCACTGGATGTTTTAGGAAAGAGATGGCTCATTCTGTCTTCACCTGAAGTTAAGAATCTGGGATGCTGCAGAGAGGGAAGGGGTGAGACACGGGGCAGGATGGGAACAAGGAACTCTAGACAGAAGACCTTCCTGCCTTCTGCTGTTTATTGTTTTTCCACTTCCCTGATCCCAGGGTCTGCAACCCTTCCCCCTTACTTTTTCTTTGACCTTCCTCTCTGGCATGTTTGAAGCCACAAAGCTGACAAGCCAGAGTTTTAAAGTAGCCCTGGGCCAGGTGTGGTAGGTTGAATTGAGTGGCCCCCCCCCCCCCGCCCCCCCACAAAGGATGCGTGCACATCCTAAGTCCTGGTACCTACGAATACAACCTTATTTGGAAATAGGGTCTTTGCAGGATGAATTAAGTCCCAGATTTCAGGAGTGGGCCCTAAATCCAATGATGGTATCCTTATGAAAGTGAGGAGAGGAAGATTTGAGACACAGAGACACACAGAGAGGAAGAGAGAGCGTGTGTCAACACCTATGAAGGGAGAGAGAGAGAAATTGGAGATGCGCCACCACATGCCAAGAGATGCCAGGAGTCAGCAGGAGCAAGAAGGGGCGAGGACGGATTCTCCTCTAGAGCCTTTGGAGGATACGTGGCCTGGCGATGACACCTTGATTTTGAACGTCTAGCCTCTAGAGCTGTGAGAGAATACATTTTTGTTGTTTTTAAGCCAGGCTGTTCATGGCAATTTGTTATGGCCGCCCTAGGAAACTAACACACCAGGGCCAGACTTTCTGTCATCACCTGGGTCCCTGTGGGGGGGCACCTGTAGAGCAGTGCCCACCCTCCGGGACAGAGACGTGCCGGCCGGGACTTTGAGTCTGACCATGGTGCCAGGCTCAGCCCACAGTCAGTTGTCTGGTTGCTGCAACTTCGAGGACAGGTACTGGGGTTAATGGCTGGAAAGTGGGTGCCTGAAAAAGCTGACCACAGTCAGAGCCGCCCTGGGAAACATTGGGCTGTTCGGAAGGCAGATGTCTTTCCCACTTTCCCTCACCTCCCCCCGCCCCCAAACTAGGCACAGTCTGTACCCTGGCTGGGTGGGAGAGGATTGGGAAAAAGGTGGGTTAAATGGCTCCGTATAATACAGTAACAGATATGTGGGAAGGATCCTTGGAAGCTCTAAAGGAAAGAGGCTTGGGCCTTTCCTCTGAAGAGCTGACAGAGTCTGGAAGAGGAGAGAAGAAAAGAGAAGGAGGAGGAGATAGTTCTTGGACAAAACAGCAGCAGTGGGTGGAGCCGTGAGGACTGGAATGGCTGGCTGATGAGAGGTCCCTGGAGCAGGATTGGCCAAGGGAACAGCACAGTGGTGGCTTCTCCTCCATTTCCAGCTTTTCCTCCTCTTCTGCTCTGCCATCGCCCCGTCCCTGATTTCTGCCAAACTGTAAAAGTCAGTTACGCCAGCTGTCTTGTGTCCTTGCTTCTTTGTGGAATGCAGGGAGAGAGATGCGCCATGTGTGGGGTGAAGCCACATGGAGAGCAGATGGCAGCTACAGGGGACAGACGTATGAGGCTGTTGATCAAGCATTCGCTGGAAACAAGCTGGATTGAGAGAGACGTAACTGTAGAATTCCCAGGGATTGGGCAAGAGGGATGAAGGAGGGCCTAGAACTCTGACCACCAGTGGGACGGGAGAGATTGGCAGGTGCTCTGGACTTTGGAGGGAAAGGTGAGTTGGGGGACTCGGGGCTAGCCAGGAGGCAGCTCTTGGGGACCCAGGTTCCACTCAGTTCCTCTCTCCCACAGAGCTAGCGAGGCATGTAGCACACAATCAATTCTCAATAAATCCCCAGTGACTATGTCCATATAGTATTTGGGTCCATTGAGAACCAAAATACTATATAATAGGCACAGGGAGCTCCCAGGCTACAAAGCAAAGTCAGACTATGCATTGGGGATCTTACAGGGATGTGGCCTTCTGTTCAGTCCCACCTGGCTCTGTGGGATTTCTTTCTCTTTCTCTTCCCCTAAACAAATTCTCCGTAGTTATTCAGTTTGTAAACTTTGGTCCCCCCCCCCCGCCCCACTGAGATGATCATTCCCTACAATCTAGTTATTCACTTTGTAAACTTTTTTCCCCCCAGATGATCGTTCCCTACAATCTAGTTATTCAGTTTGTAAACTTTGGTTTTTCCCCCAGATGATCATTCCCTACAATCTAGAATTCTCATCAAACAAGTCACGTTTTATTTCTTCTGTTCCTTTAAGGCAACTTCTATTACTTTCCACATCCTGGACTTGAGATTTCTTGCTTACCCTCTTCCTCTCTCAACAGCTTTATTGAGATATGATTTACCTACCACAAAATTCAGCTTTTTAAAGTGTACATTTCAGTGGTTTTCAGGCTATTTAGAATTGTGCAACCATCACCACTATATAAATCCAAAACATTTTCATTGGCTTAAAAGGAAAGCCCATACCCATTAACGGTCACTCCCCATCTCCCATTCCCTAAGCC
This sequence comes from Herpailurus yagouaroundi, assembly GCF_014898765.1. NCBI lineage: Eukaryota > Metazoa > Chordata > Mammalia > Carnivora > Felidae > Herpailurus > Herpailurus yagouaroundi. The sequence goes on along the minus strand of NW_024412419.1, from coordinate 24,904,881 downwards.
CCCAGAAACCACTAACCCATTTTCTGTCGCTATGGATTTGCTTATTTGGGACATTTGACATAAGTTAATTCATCCACATTGTAATATGTACTGGTTCTTCCTTTTTTTTGTTGAATGAATAATAATCCATTGTGTGGATATACCACTTTTGTTTATCCATTCATTAGCTGATGGACATTTGGGTTGTTCTCACTCATTAACTACTAGGAATAATGCTGCTATGGACATGCATGGAAAAGTTTAAAAAAAAATTTTTAATGTTTATTTTATTTTTGAGAGAGAGAGAGAGAGAGAGAGAGAGAGAGAGAGTCAGAGCATGAGTGGGACAGAGGCAGAGAGAGAGGGAGACACAGAATCCAAAGCAGGCTCCAGGCTCTAAGCTGTCAGCACAAAGCCCCACACGGGGCTTGAACCCATGAACCACAAGATCATAACCTGAGCTGAAGTCAGATGCTTAACCGACTGAGCCACCCAGGTATCCCCATGTACAGAAAAGTTCTTATGTGGTCGTACTTCTTTTTTTTCTTGCGGGTAGATGCCTAGGAGTGGAATTGCTGGGTCACATGGTAACTCGATGTTGCACATTTCAAGAAACTGCCACACTGTTTTCCAAAGTGGCTGCACCATTTTACATTCCTAAGAGCAGTGTAGGACAGTTCTGATTATCTCCACATCTTTATCAACACTTGTTATTGTCTGGCTTTTCCATCTGAGCTCCCAATCTCCTTTAAAAGTTCCTTTCCTCTTGTTTACTCCTCCTTTTTTTTTGCCTTTTGACCAAAGGATTGTACACAAGCCAGTAGTTGAAAAATTTTCACCTGAAATCAATGTCAACATATCTAAACTTTCATTTATATGACTGTGATTCCTGTTTGCTCCAGCCATGCACAGACTCAGACTACTTCAGAACGGAGTTTCCCCCAACCCTGGTGGAAAAGAGAATGATACAGAACATGCTTCTTTTCTGGGATCCTAGAGAAGCTACATGTAGAAGATGGGTGTGTTCTCTGTTCCTTTAAGAAATTTTAAGGACAATCGCTGGTTATACAGTACTAACTAGTCCTCTCAGAGATTGCACAAAAATAGTATTACACAACATATTATGGTTCTGTCATTTCATTTGCCTTCTTACAGAAACCCAGGGGCAACCATTATGAGTCTGTCCATCTTCTGGATGAGGCTACTTGCCTAAGGAATGGTGGAGCAGAACCTCCAACTCAAGCTAGGTCGTGCTCTTCTCTTAACCTGCAGGCTGTTCCCAGGATCTCTCCATCTTGTCACCGACTTGTCGGGAACTTCAAAGGGACCCTTCCCTATACCAGACATTTCCTGCTTCTAAGTTGGACACCTGGTGTCTCAGCTCTTTGCGTGACTGGCTTGTGATTCCAGGGCTGCGTGGGGCTGTTTTGGCAACAACTGGGCTTCTGGATTTTGCTTTTGCTGTTTTCTTTTCCACTTCATTGTTTTCATAGGATGTCTGCCTTCCCAAAATAGCACCGGGGCATTCCAGGTAAACTCAACATCCGACCAAAATCCCCATTCAGCAGCAAGTCAGAGGAGATCTGGCTTGCCACTGTTTTCTTCCCTTCTTTTGATCACTGTGGCTCTGGAGGAGTAAGTCTGGGGCTCACTGTGGAGCCTGGACAGAGAAGGAAGTGGGGGGAGGGGAGGACGTGGTTGAGTTCTCTTGGAAGATGGCCAGCTGCTGCTCCAGCCTTCTGCCCCAACGCTAGAGGGAGGCCACGCTCCGGCCTCAGAAAATGTGAGGAGGAATGGAGGAAAGAATTGGGCAAGGTTGTGTGGTCTACATCGTTTTACACAGAGAAAGGAAACAACCAATGTGGACCCAGGTTTTTCTCTGATTCCTGGAGGCAGCATGGTCCAGTGGAAGAACACTGGGTTGGGATTAAGACAGAGTTGAATCCTGGTTCTAGGGTTTACCGGTAGCCGTTAGGCATAGAGCAGCTGTAAGTTGCATTAGCAACTCCTTTACCACGCGGAGTCTCTAATTATCCCCATAATCGTGCCCACCCTGAGCAGTAAAGACTGATAGGTGCAAAGCCTCAATAGGTCCAGGCCTTTGGTAGGTTATTCAGTCAATATAGATTAGTTCTTACCCAATTCCTAGAGCTCAGGAACATTTAAGTTCTCTTTTAGCAAATTTCAAGTATACAATACCATATTATTAACGACAGTCACCATGCTGCACATTAGATCCCCCCAATTTACCCATAACTAAAAAATTTACCAACCACTCCCATTTCATCCCTTCCCCCACCCCCCACCCCCAGCCCCAGTCTTCATTGCCTTTTGATGTAATTATTACCCAAGTATTGAGAAGGTCCTAGAGACCGGTTTTGAGAAGTGAAAAACAGCACAGAATTTCATCAGACAGGCAGGGGCAGTGGCCTGCAACTTTGCTCACTCATTTATGCAGCCCTAATATAATTTCCTATGGGTATCCACTCCCTGCCTCCAGCACATCCTAAAAATGAAATCTAAAAATTGTTTATCTAAGTTTAAATAGCTGCAAAGGGTGTGATTTCTGGCATATTGTAAATATTGACATTTAAAACTAACTGTTACATCACACTTTTAAATTTATCTGATGAAATATGACATCCAGTGACTATGGCATCTGTGATTTCATACCCACTACAATCCAGTTTAAAATGTATGAAAAATCTGATTTAACATGCAAAATATCTACATACCTTTATCTCCTTGAACGTGTGTTACTATTCCTACTTCCTCTACAGACTTCTGTCCTGATTTATTTATTTTTTTATATTTATCTATTTTTGAGAGACAGAGTGAGACAGAGCATGAGCAGAGGAGGGGCAGAGAGAGAAGGAGACACAGAATCTGAAGCAGCTCCAAGCTCTGAGCTGTCAGCACAGAGCCCGATACGGGGCTCGAACCCATGAACCATGAGATCATGACCTGAGCTGAAGTCAGACACTTAACTGACTGAGCCACCCAGGCGCCCCTGATTTATTTTTAATGCTTCAAAGTATTTTATTGACTACATTGAAAGTGGAGAAAACCATTTTAGTGCTCAATTTTTCTCGTTGCTCCTATATGACTCTCCCTTAAGAGTATACATTCTTTGATGAAAGCAGGGGGAGAAAAGAACAAAACTGTTAAAGGAAGATTGTTATCACTCCCACCACCTGTGCAGGAGTGCAACAGACCCTGTGGGTGTGGACCACTCCAGGGAATTGTTCCTCATGTTGGGTCCCCCTTCTTTTGTAAAGTTGGGACAGTCTCAAGTGTGTGAGTTCTCTTATTCCCAGGAAGCTCCATTTTAGGGAAGAGGGCCTATGGAAGTCAAGGGTCTGGAAAGTGGTGTCCTGATTACTGTTTTTGCCTGATGACCCTCTGGAATGTCCTGTGTATCCCAGTTAGGGGACAGCTAAGTTCGGATTTGAAACTCAGCTTTGCCACTTATGGGGGTCAGGGAACCCTAAGCTAGTTATCAAGTCTGTGCTTCCCCAGAGGATTGTTAGACTAAAATGAGGCTAAAAGAAATGAGGCTACAAAGTAGGGTCTCAATAAATAACATCAGTTCTCAGGGGCCACTTTTTTTTTCTTTTCTTTTTTCCATTTAGAATAGATGAAATTAGGATATATATTATAATCTTGGTGTACGTTTGACGGGGTGGGGTAGGGTTGCCCCCAAAATCTGTTATTAAATTAATGGTATGTCTTGCAATTAGTTATCACTTGGAATTAAAGATATGGGGCACCTTACATCTTTCCATCTTGTTCTCAGCCTGGCTTCTTTTGGGTTGTTTTACCTGGTAACATTCCAAGGGGCCTTATGGGCCCTAAGAGCCAATTCTACAGCAACAGTGTGCGATCCTTCCTGGAGACTTTGCCTAGGTCGTCACTATGACCCAGAGATCAACAGTCTGTAGGTTTTGTGGATGTATTTTCTCTAGAACCACCAGTCCTAACTGTGGGACACTAAACTTCCTATGATGTTTGTTTTTCCCTCCACAGCTTTGTGAATATTTCGTGCAATTTACCTTGATCAGTTTGACAGATCATTGTCCAGAGGAGCTGTTGGCCTCATCAGATTTGGAAACATCACTGTGCATTCCTTATCATTTAAAAGAAACAAAGGTAGGGCCCCTCGGTGGCTCAGTCAAGTGAAGCATGTGACTCTTGATCTCTGGGTTGTAAGTTTGAGTACCATGTTGGGTATAGAGATGACTTAAAAATAAAAAATCCTTGGAGCACTTGGGTGTCTCAGTCGATTAAGCATCGGACTCTTGATTCCGGCTCAGGTCATGATCTCACGGTTCACGGGCTCTGCACTGATGACTCGGAACCAGCTTGGGATTCTCTTTCCCTCTCACTCTGTCCCTCCCCTGCTCAGGCTCTCACTCTCTCAAAATAAATAAACTTAAAAAAAAATCCTAAAAAAAATAAAAGAAAGTCCATTAAAAAGAGATCTTAACACTGGCCTCTGTGACAGATGACTGTAAGTTACCTCCAGAGAAGGTTTTGTCCTTGACTTTGTGGCTCCACTTTGAGTAGATGCCTACCTACTAGGGAGTAGAGCATGAAACATCCTCTCCACTCACATACTAGGTGTTTGGCAAATGTTGTCGGATGAATGAATGAGTGAATGAATGAATGAATGCCATGAAAATTCATTTAAATAAAAACATTTTATAATGGAAGCTTCCAAACACAGAAGTAAATAGCACAGTGCTTCCCAAACCCCACCCAGCCCTAGAAAGAGCCCAGAAATTCTCATTTTGAAGAAGCATTTCCAGTGCATTTGATGTGCTCAGTGGAACCACACTTTGAGAAATGCCGTCTAAATCAGTCAAAGCTTCTGTCTTCTTCCGTCTCTTCTTTACCTCCTTGACCTCACCTCTTGCTGTGCCCACCTTGTATTCTGATCCAGTTGCTCCGAATTTATTTTGGATCCTTGAATATGTCCTGCTGTCTCTCAACCTCTCTCTCTCTTTAGATTATGCGCTACTATTTTTCTTTTTCAGTGAAGTATAGTTGACACACAATGTTAGATTAGTTTCGGTTGCACAACAGTGATTTGACAGCTCTGTAACTTAGGCCACGCTCACCCCAAGTGTAGCTACCATCTGTCATCATACAACATTATTACAGTACCATTAACTGTAGCCCCTATGCTGTGCCTTTTGACCCTGTGACTTATTCATTCCATATCTGGAAGCCTATACTTCCCCTCTCCTTCACCCATTTTGCCCATCACCCCACCCGCTAACCACCAGTTTGTTCTCTGTATTTTGGGGTCCATTTCTGCTTTGTTTGTTCATTTTGTTATTTCAGTATCACGTGTAAGTGAAACATGCTGTACCCTCTTTATCTGGTCTTTACATAGGCTTTAGTTCCGCCTGCATCACACCAAGTCTCCATCGTATGCCCTCACCCGCTTGACGTTTAATTAACTCTTATTCATGGTTTGGGTTCTAGTTTGGCATCACTTTTTCCCTGCTGCCTTCCCTAAACTTCGATTCCAGGTCAGGTGTCCCTCTACCTGCTCTCCCAGCGCCCCGCCCTTCTCTTCCATAACAACCATCACATTGCATCCTAACGACTGCTCTTACTCTCCAACCAGACTGTAGGCTCCCTGAAGAGTGGAAAACTCATCCATCTCATCTACTGCTATAGTCCCAGCACTCAGCATGAGCCTGGCACACGGCATGCAGTCAGCAAGTAATCACCCAAACTGAAACTGAATTCAACTGAAAGTTTATTTCAACCACACAAATGAGGGGAATGATTTTAATAGTAATAAATACCCAAATTTTATTTGTGCGCAGTATAAAACCCTCAAGCGTTAGCAAGTACGTGCAAAATACCAGCCAAGTATAAGCACTTGCTTGCTATGTATTCACTGTATTTTATGTCAGCTCTTATTGACAGATGTATCACAGTAATTCTCAAAGAATTAAGAAAAATGAGGAAAATAACCACCACTTACTTTGTTCTGTCCTCTTACTGAGAAAAGATAACCTTTGTTCATGTTTTGTTCAGCTTGAGGAATGCCAGCCAAGTCTGGAGGGCACTCTTTTCTTCTTTATGCTTTCATTTGCTCCCAAGAGAACGTATCATCTATTTCTGCACTGCCCAAGAGGGGAGTCACTGGCCACAAGCGGCTGTTAAGCACTTGAATTGTGGCTAGAGCAGATTGAGATGTGCCGTGAATATAAACTACACACTGGACTTAATATGAAAACATTAATAAAACATATTATTAAAGCTAATTTCACCTGTTTATTCTTACTTTTTTAATGCGGTTACTAGAATATTTAGAACTACATATGTGACTTGCATTACGTTTCTACTGGAAAGCACTAATCAACATAGCCATTTAAACTCTGCCACAGTATTTTCATCTCTACAATGGGAATAGCAATCATACCTTCCTTACAGGAGTGTTATGAGGATAAAATGAGTTCACATCCGTAAGATACATGGAATAATACCTGGCATAGAACAAGCGCTTTGTAAATGTCCATGAAATCAATAAATAATGCTTACCAGATTTAGCATATAAACCCCTTATATTAGCCTAGTTCCCTACAAAACAGAATTTGAGGCAAAACTCAGGGTCTAGTGTTTTGTTGGAGGATATAAGCCCAGGGAAGGTGGACTGAGGAATACAAGGAATGAGACAGGGAAGGAAGGAAGGAAGGAAGTGCCAGGTGGTGTATTGTATTGTGCACCTGGCCACACCTCGGAAATGTTGTGGGAGGGGGATGGTAAACAATGTATCTGCCATTTCCTTCCCATCTCCTGTTTCACATCCATCAAAGTTTGCCCCTTGTGGTACGAAGTCGTTTGCACTCTCTGGTTATATCTCAGGGCCCCTCCAGGTAGCAGTGGGGAAGTCAGAGACTCCAGGGGGTTAGGTGGGCTGAACCTAGGCTATGGAGCCACTGAGGCTCCTGACATGGCAGGTGTCATGGAAGTAAGTCTTTATGGAGCCTGACCCTCATCCCTGGAGGGTCATCCAGCAGTGTTAGTGGGGGTGGGCCATCTAGGAGTCAAGGCGAGAACCAAAGCCCAGGGTCGAGGGGACCAGGTGGAACCAGAAAAGGAGGCATGTTGTCTTGGCCCAGGGAACCCGTCCTCTGAGATCCTGATGTACGTGCTATCAGTCTTCTCCCCTCGGACGCCTCACTAGCATCTCAAGTTTGCACGTTTGGGGTTAAACTCTCGATCTCCATCCCTGGATTGATCTTCTAGCCCCAGATCCCCCATTTCCATCTTTTACAGCTCAGTAGATTTACCCCCTTGCTCCAGACTGAAACCTGGGCCCCATACTTGAGGTCTCCCAGTTCTCCAGCCCCACATTCCTCCATCGGCAAGTCCTTCTGGTTCTACCTCCAAATCACATCTCAAAGTCATCCATGTTTCCTCACTCTACCCAATGACGAGGCCACCAGCATCTCTCCCTGGATGATTGCAGTAGATGGCGGGTGGGTCTTCTTGTTTCCTCTCTTTCCTCTCTCCTGTTCTTTCTCCACACAGCAGCTAGAGTAATCTTTTAAAAATGTAAATCAAATCATGTCTCTTGGCTGCTTTAAAACCTTGCCGGGCTTGGGGCGCCTGGGTGGCGCAGTCGGTTAAGCGTCCGACTTCAGCCAGGTCACGATCTCGCGGTCCGTGAGTTCGAGCCCCGCGTCGGGCTCTGGGCTGATGGCTCAGAGCCTGGAGCCTGTTTCCGATTCTGTGTGTCCCTCTCTCTCTGCCCCTCCCCCGTTCATGCTCTGTCTCTCTCTGTCCCAAAAATAAATTAAAAAAAAGTTGAAAAAAAAAAAAATTACAAAAAAAAAAAAAAAAAAACCCTTGCCGGGCTTTCCAGTGTGCTTGGAATCCAACCCAAACTCCTTACCTTGATCTATAAGCCCTCCATAACTTGACTCCTGTCATTTCCTCACCCGAGACACTTCCCTCTTTGCTCTGTGTTAGTCAGTCTCATTCTTTCCTGACACACACCCCGTGTTTTCTTGTTTTAGGGCACAAATTGGCAGAATACGGCTTGCTTGTATTTTGTAAATAAAGTTTCATTGCAACATCAGCAAGACAGAGATTTGTGGACAACGAAGCCTTACGTGTTTACTATCTGACGCTTTACAGAAAAAGTGTGCTGACCCCTGTTTAAGGCCTTCGACCTTGCCCCAGGCTCTTTCCCAGCCGGGTTCCTTGGCTTTTAAGTCAAATAAAATTTCCTTGTCAACCTTGCCTTAATAGAAGCTTCTCTTTGAACACCACCCCCACTCCGCACCCCTTTATTCTCCATTATTCCACTTTGCTTTTTGCCTTTTTAGCTCTTTCTCTATTTGAGATCACATATTTATTTGTTACTTTACTTGTTTATTGTCCTTTTCCTCCCCCGATGATGCTAGGCTCTATGAGGTCAAGGGTCATGGCTGTCTTGTTTGTCTTGTACCCCTAGCACCTCCAAGTGACCACTGGAACAGATGGCCCCTTTGGAGTGGTTCCCACCCTTCTCACCACCACCCTCGCCTGCAGCAATCCAGCGATTCTGCTACTGCTGGGAACAGCTTGGGGGTGGATGATGCTTCCAGAGAACAGTTGAGTATTGAGTCTGAGCAATGGTGTTGGAATTCATGACAATTCTCACCCATCTGAAGAGTTGTGATACCACCTCACTGTGTGATTTCTTTTTTAACAACTCCACAATTTCCACACTGTTCCACGCACATGAGAAAATTAAAAAATGAGCACAGGGCAGTGTGTGTTTACCTTTTTATTAAGACGGCCTGAGAGTTGCTTTGTTATGGGGCACCTACTCAGGAAGGCTGCTGGAGGAAGTCCTCAGCTGAGGCCCCGGAGGTTGCCACCTCTGCAGCCACCAGGGGGCTGTGCCACCTTCCAGCATCCTGATTCTGCCCTAACTGTCCCATGCAGGTGGGACGGGCTCCTGGGAGCTGGGAATCTAGGCAAGCAAAAACAGTTCAGGGGCATGGAGGAAGCAGGCCTGTGGTACCTTTTTGGGGACAGGTCAAGCACAGGCAGGAAGAGCCTGGACATGTCGACACATCGGAGTGAGACCCAGAACCAAGCACAGCTGGCTGCAGATACGCACAGGCAGTCATGGGGTGGAGGGGGCAGGGCAGGAAGTGGCTCAGAGGGCCACTCCCTCTACTTTACAAACGAGAACACTGAGATCTAGAGAAGGGAGCTAGCTAAAATTAGAACCAGCTAGAATTCAGGTTCCTCCTCCCCCTCCCCCCCATGCTCTGAATATGTCCCTCTGGGCCGAATCTTCTAAGGTATCTGCTACTGCCAGGCTGTTTTACTGGGCAGTATCTAGAATGGCTGGACACAAGTAGGATTTGTCTAGAAACCTTTCATGGAGGAGGCTTGAAAGAGCCCTGGACTTAACCTCAGACAGACTCAGGCCTGAATCCTGGCCATCCGCTCGCTGAAGCCACGGCAAGGGCCCCAAAACTCTTTAAGCCACAGTTTGACGTCCATAAATTGGGACGAGTCCCCAAATTGCTGAGCAGTTTTGTGAATTAAACAAAGTAACCCCCGGGGTGTGTTTAACAAGTGGTAGACACACCGTAGACCTGTGGGCGTTCCACCGCCGCTAGTCGAATTTCGAGCAGCCCAGCTTGGCAGAGGAGAGGGCGGGGCAGGAATCCAACTATCCATGGCTTATAACAACCTCTATAGTAACTACAAATACATTTGCAGAAGGAAGAATCCATGACCAGTGCCCCTTTCCCATCCCTTCAATCAGAATCTCCCAGAAGGCCAGTATGGCTAGTGACTCTGGGCCACTTTTACTAAACAAACAAACAAAAAATGCATAAGCATTTAACTCCTGCTGGAGCAAACCTTTGTGTTCAGGTGCTGTGAGGATGATGATGTCTCCTCTGCTTGTCTTCTGAGGAATCAGGGTGTGTTCTCATGACATTTGACTTTCTGGGATCCAGGCTTCAGCAGTTTCCAACCTTGCTCTTGTCTTTGGATCTGTCCTTAAGAAAGGCTCTGCACCCTCTCTAGGCCATTTTATGAGTTTCCAGTGGAACAATGCTATTATTAACGTGATTTTTCTACTTTCCTGGAAGGCCTAAAACAAATGTATCTATGCAAAATGTTACTATTCAGTAAATGGATACCTGGCTGTCTAGCCTGGAGGGTTAGACTATAGCAATGGATGCCAACTTCATGGCTTTGGTCCCTTTTATGCAGGTTACATTCCCCCACGTCCCCCTTCCCTAAGCCAGGTAACAATCTGAGAACAAGGCAAGAGAGGCTTGTGTAGTAAATTTGTTAGTCCTTCTGGGAGAAAAGCTTCAATGCATGGACCATTGATGGTGGGTCATTAACTCCCTCAGTGGGCTAAAAGGATGCCATTTATTCTAATGTGGGACATCTATTCAGAGGTGGCTGAGATCCCATGGCGTTTCACTTCTCTAAGATCCAGGTTGTCCATCTGTGCTCTAAGGAATTTTGGACCTTCACCAGAGTCTCTCTTGGTAGAAGAGAGGCCCAAGCCAGCCACCAACCTCCCTCCAGACAAGTCTTGCTTTTAGCTATTTGCACATTAGGCATCAAGATTGCATTTGAACTAAAATTTTTGCAGCTAAAAACCAGTTTGAAAATCAGTGCATTAGAGACTCAAAATTATGGGTACCAGGCTCTGTTCTAGGTGATCGACACATGTCATCTTGTGACTGACGTTCCTCTTTATGACCATCGCAGAAATGGGTGGTAGCCCTATTTCACTGGCAAGGAAACCAAGCAAGGCTCAGCAAAAGCTAAAGAAGGAAGGATCCCAGGTCCAGAACTGAGGCCTTCCTGGCTGGGAGCCAGCATCTCCACAACCTGCAGAATAATTGAGTGTACGGATGTCACAGGATTTCCCGCTGGAGGTCCGGGTTCAAGTCAGGTTTCTGCTTCTCCTTACCCAAGAGGTCCCTGATTAGACACTTTTTGTTTTCTGAGCCTCATTTCCCTTCTCCACAAAATGGGCATGGTAATAAGCCCAGGGAGAAGAAGCATACAGCACATCAGATCTGAGTGGTGCTGTCTGTGTGGGGTCTTGGGAAATAGAGCAGAGCACCTCCCTCGGGACTTGTCACACACACACACACACACACACACACACACACCCCACCAGGTGGTGGAGCTGGCATTGTAGCCAGCAGACTCTCTGATTCCCAAAGACCTCAGGTTTGGGGCTGTTGAGCCGCAAGGGCAGGGTGTCCCTCAGGGGCCAGAAACCCCTACTTGCTCTTGGTCTGGGCCTGTAGGCCCAGGCTCAGGATCAAAGCTAGTGCTCTGTTCTCCAGAGGGAGACATACATCCCTTCACCCTGCAGCCCTCTTTAATTAACTGGGAGCCTCAGAGCAATGCCTTTTTTGGGTGCTTATCGGTGTATCCTGATAAAATAATTAATGGGTTTCTCTTCTCCGCTGTGCACCCTCCTGCTCCCAGAGGGCTGTGCTCGGAAGGAAGGTGCTAATTAGTTCCTGTGCGATTATCTGGCTGAAGCAACTGCTCCAAGTCTCTGCGACTCATCCTCAGCCCTCCCCCACCCCGGGTGAGACTTCAGCTCTGTGTTCATTTCTTTTGCCAGGCGCCAGCTCTGCCCACAAAGTTCAGCCCCTTCCGCACACAGCCCTTCTCTCTGTCTCAGCTCGGGGTCTGCAGGTGGCACCCTGGCGCACAGGGCCCCACCTTGAGCTGGTGAGCCATCACCAGGAAGCTCTCAGGGAGGTTCCTGGAAACACTTCAAAGCAAGTCCAGACTTTCCAAGCCCGCTTCAGTGAAAAGAACAAGGGCAGCAGAGCGTCATGGAAAGAGCCCTTAGCTGGGGCAAGAGAACCAATTCTAGATTGAGCTGTGTGACCTGGGCTAAACTATGCTCTCTCTCCGTGTCTCAGCGTCCTTAGCTATAAAAAAAAAAAAAAAAAAAAAAAAAGGAGTTGCTCCGTAGTCAGGAATGGCAAATGTGTGGTTATGCCAACTGTGATGAACGAGTCATGGCTCTGCAACTGTGTCAAGATAATGAAGGCACAGCCAACTGCAGTGGGAAGCCTAAGTCGCAGAAGTCGATCGGTGATGTTGCTCATGGTTGATGCAGGTGCCACTGTGGGCATTCAGGCAGGGGCAGTCCTCGCTGTGTTTAACCGCGCATGTCTCTCAGGATGCTCCGTGTCCTTAGTCAACAGTCACTAAATGGCAAACAAACACTCCACACATTTCCGAACATCCCCTGGGTGGGGTGGGTGGGGGTGCTATGCCACCCCTGGTCGAGAACCACAGGTAGGGAAGTAGAAGTAACAGTCTTTTGTGGCTGCAAGTGGCAAAGACTATCCTTAAAGTAGCTGAGCTAAAATGGAAATCTGTTTGTATGACCGAGAAACTGCGAGAGAGGCCCAGGCTACCTTTCTCCATCCAACAAAGATATGTCTCCCCTTCAGGGGAATCTGCAGGAGGGCAGGATCTTCCATACGTTTGCCTCCCCCAACCCCTTTCTGTGGGGGGGGGGGGGAAATAACAAAACAGATGAGCAGCAAGGCCCTTCCAACTATGGAAGTTGAATGGGGGAGACAGAACCTTTTCTCACCCGTGACATCTAGAATATTAGCAGGACTTCAGTGGAGCCAATTGGAGGTGCCTGCCTGGGACTTAGAACCTAGAGAGGCCACACAGAGGTTCAAGGGCTCATCAGGGATCATTTGAGGCAGTAGTAATGGACTTGACAGCTCGGAGGTTGGTAGGTGTGCAGGGGTGATGGCCTCCAGCAGGACAGCAGCAGGTCCAGTGGCAGTGGTGGCTGGCAGCACCCTAGACTCACTGTTCCTGCAATGGACTTGGCTGAGCCTTTGCCATCCTTGGTTCCTGCCTCTGCCCTGTTCTTCAGCCTTCCTGTCGATTCTATGAGTGACCCGGGACCCTTCCAATAAATGATTTTCTCTATTAAGTTAACCAGAGTTGGTTTCTGTTGCTTGCAACCAAAACCCTCACTAAGATAGCTAAAGTGGCGGGGGTGCCTGAGTGGTTCGGATGGTTAAGCGTCCGACTCTGGATTTTACCTCAGGTCATGATCTTGTGGTTTATGAGTTTGAGCCCTGCGTGAGGCTCCATACTGGCAGTGTGGAGCCTGCTTGGAATTCTCTCTTTGCCCCTCTCCTGCTCGCTTGCTCTCTCTCTCTCTCTCAAAATAAGTAAATAAACATTAAAAAAAAATACAGTTGGAGTGGGGAACCTAGGCAGGATGGAAAACTAGAAAGCAAGTAGGATGATTCAAAGTCTCAGGCCTCTTGGGAGAGGCAGTTTGGAATCAAAAGCCAACAGGACCCTGGGGCCACCATGACGATTTTCCTTGGTAGTGACTATGCCAGTGATCTTGTTGAACACTGGGAAATCCTTCTCACAGGGGCAGACTCACTTATATTCGAGACTTGGCTTTTTGAGGCTAGTTCCTGACACACTTCTCTCATGATCTCCCTCTTTCTAAACTCTGGCACAGAGAGCAAACACAGTGGCAGATGGGACGAGTCAATATTGTAACACCACCCGTGCTTCCCCTTTCCTTGCCACATAGGGTTAAACGGACAGGTGAAGCCACACTTATCACTGCCAGTTCTAGAAAACAACAAGAGCTTGCTTGAACTTAAAAAAGCAACCACACCAATGCCTGGGTCTTTCCCTCCTCCCGGATTAGCCGAGACACAGCAAAAGAGGGGCTAGTGTTGTTGCCATGGAATCTGTGGGTAGGGAGAGCCCTCTTCGAAGTAGAGGTTTACTGTGCCTCCCCCTTTTCCTCTAGCAGGAAATGGCAAAAGGTAAAAAACATAGATGGGGCAGGAATCTAGCAGAACCTGCAGGGGGAAGAAGAGGAGCGTCCTCTTTTGGAGCTGCACAGGGAGCAAAGCTGGCTGAAAAGCCGGTCGCTTTCCTTTGAGGCCTTTTGCTTCCCTGGACCTCAGGGGTGGCTCTTGGAGTTTCCTAGTTAATTGCCCACCCTTCTCCCCCTCCAGCTCTGCCCCCACCTCCCAAGTGCCTGGAGGGTCAAAGCCATATGGCAGAGGCTGAGGGTTAAGACCATGAACTCTGGACTCTGCAGCCACATTTCCTGGGTCCAAATTCCAGCTCTGTCACAAGCTGTGTATATTTGGGCAAGTTCTTAGAATGAATGTGCCTCAGTTTCCTCCCCTAGAATGATAAAAAATAGTGACAGCTAACCTCATAATATTATTGTGAAGACTGGGGCGCCTGGGTGGCTCAGTAGGTTGAGCGTCCGACTTCGGCTCAGGTCATGATCTTGCGGTTTGTAGGTTTGAGCCCCATGTCCGGCTCTGTGCTGACAGCTCAGAGCCTGGAGTCTGCTTCAGATTCTGTGTCTCCATTGCTCCCTGCTCCTCCCCTGCTCACCCTCCGTCTCTCGCTCTCAAAAATAAATGTTATAAAAAATAAAAAAAAATAAAAAAAGACCACTGTGAAGATTGAGTTATAAATACCGTGTGCTCACAATGGGGCCTGGCAGAGAGTAGGATCTCAATACGCACCAACACCCTAGTTCCTCTGTGTGGCACCGGGCACAAGGTTGAACAGATGATCCAATTCTCCAAAGATTTCCTGAATGGAACCAGGAAGTTAGAGCAAGATCATCAGTCTGCAAGGGCCCCAGATTAACGTTTGTTCCTTAAAACCGAAGAGATAGGGACGCCTGGGTAGCTCAGTCGGTTAAGAGTCTGACCCTTGATCCTCAGCTCAGGTCTTGATCTCAGGGCCTTGAGTTCAAGGGCTCTAGGCTAGGCATGAGGCCTACTTAAAAAAAAAAAAAAAAAAAAAAAAAAGGAAAAAAACAAAGAGATAGATTGTTCAGCGGCTCCCATTGCTGAATTCTGCCACCTCAGGATCACTTCGGTAGGCCAGTGGTGTGTATACCCACACGTGCACAGGCATGCACACACAGACACACAGGATGGGCCTCAGGCAGCCCAGCCACTGGTTCCAGGCACCTCCCTTCCATCTCTGGCAACTCCTCGCCACCTTTGACCTAGTCTCCCAGGCAAGGGATTCCTCCGGTCGCTTTTCTTAGCCAGCAACCCATTTCTATACCCTCAGCCTTCAAGACCCAGGCCCTCCTGGAAGAGAGAAAGTAGCCTAGAAAACCCAGTATTCTTCAACTCCTCCTGCCCATAAGCCCTCTTGTTTGCAACTTTCCAAACACAGAATTCGGAAGCTCAAGAGCTCTTGACTCTTGTGCAGGTGGGAGTATAGAGCCGTGCCCTTGTCCCATCTTTCCTGGGGCCAGAGTCAGACCTTTAGTGACCACAGGACTACTACCACCACTGCTATTGGTGAAAACTTACATAGTACTTACAACATGCTTAGTACTGTTCTATGTGCTTTTTGTATCGTAGCTCTTTTTAATCCTTTTAATAATCTTAGTAAGAGGTAAGGACTATAATCATTATTCCATTTTACAGATGGGAAAACTGAGTCACAAAGAAGTGGCACCTTGCCCAAGGTCATACAGTTAATAAGAGGCAGCCAGTCTGTCCCCAAAGGCTGAACCATCAACCACCAAGATACTTCACTCTAAGCACTAAAAGGATTGTTGCAGTGCCTCCCAACCCCCACTCACACGTGTAGTTCAAAATAAAACTAGGACTAAATCATAAAAGAATGTGAGAAGGTACAGGAGAGTTCTGCTTGTTTTCCTTAATGACCACTTGAAGGCTTAACAAAATAATCTTTCCAAACACACATTTTTCCCCTGGCTTGGCTGGTGCCCTAAACATGGGTTCTTCGGCCTCACAGATAATCCAAGGGTTGCCTTCTCCTCCCTCCAGCCAGAATGGCCTCTCCCTGACAAGTACAAGGTTGGTCAAGACTGGGATTTGTTGTTGCCCCTGGGGAGTCATGGAAGGTGCTTCTTGGCTGCAGTGGGGTTGACTTTGGCCCTAGTCTGTAAATGGCAGGAGGATGGTTGCCAATCCAGTAGGACCTGCCTATAAATGGCAGGAAGGATGGCTGCCCTGAAGGACAACCTTGTATGAATGGAGGGGTGTGTCCCTTGGGGGGATGAAGGAGGCTGACGGAGGCAGGGGAGTTGGTGGTGTGTGTGTGTGTGTGTGTGTGTGTGTGTGTGCACGCTCACATGCACGCGCTCGCACATGTGTGGGAGTATCTTAGAGGCCCTTCCTGGTCTCCCTGATCCGCTGGCTCTTCCAGTCACTGAGGCGATTTCTGGCACTTAGGCTGTAGTGTGGTCAATTGTTATCACCGAGAGAAAGTTTCCCCAAGAACCTTTCTTCTCATTTCAGTCAGTTCTGTGACTTGATACAAACAGGACAATAGCCCTTGCATCCTCCACTTTACTGCTTCCCTTCATTCAACAAACAATGAGGATGTGCCACTCCCCCACCCCCACCCCCCACTTCCAGTGCCTGTGCTGGACAAAAAGATGAGCAAAACTCACAGATCCAGTCCCCATGAATGCTCAAAGTCAGGTGGGACCTCCACGCTTCATTTTCCCACTTGACTCCCCTCCCTATCTGCCACCACACTGTAGGGCAGGGACAGGGTTTTATCTTTCTCTGAACCCCCTCCTCTCAGCTCGCAACGGTCCCATTGCCCAGCACAAAGCTGGTGTTTGACAATGCAGGGGCTGGAAGCAGGGGACCTGAAAGGTTATCTAACCCACTGATTCTCAAAGGGGTAAAGTCACATCCCACCAGAAGTGTTTCAAAAATTTGTGGAACTCTTTTGTTTACTGGGGGGGGGGGGGGGTGGCGGTGTTGCAGATGCTAGATGTTCTGCAGTTTGTGGGACAGCCCTGTATAATGAATCGTTCTCTATCCTACCTTTCCAATGCTTCTCTGGACACTTATGTACTGGAAACTCTAGTTCTAGTTTTCTGAGCCTGGCAACTCTAACTCCATCTTACGTACAAACACAAAGAATTTTTGTGTGGTTTCAGTATATATTGAATGTTCCAGGCATACGACTTCTCTGAACATTGAGGGAAAATTGCACTTGATTTCAGTCAGCATTTCATGAGGAGTTGCTCACTGCTTTAGAAAATCAGTTCACTAATGGTGGCTCTGCTCTTGATAGTAGAGTCATCGAGAAAACAACACATGGGTATCAGTTTGCATGGGTAGCTGCGGCTGTCATGGTGAACCTACACAGGTGACTCAAACATTTCTCACTAAGTCTTTCACTATAATGGTGGTTGGGCCTTTGCATATTGAATAGGTAATTGAATGTATGTATGTATGTGTCTGTCTTTTGACTTCTCCTTTTGTGTTCTTATTAAGTCATTAAATTGAGTTTTTGAAACTGAGTGGGTGGTTTGCATTTTTATGAATTTCATTTCAGAATAATATACGGGGTGTTGTAATTGTTACAAAAGGGGGCCATGAAGTCTGATGAGGTTAAGAAGGACCCTGGAGCTAGTTCATCCCCCTCAGCTTTGGTCTCAGCTGTCCCCAATGGATGTGAACCTCTCAAAATTTTAAAGGTCTCAAGATTGAGAGTTTTTACTATCCTCCATGGCAACCCATTTATTAAATTATTAATGTTGCAAGAAGTCCCTGTGGTATGAGTGAATCATCTGTTCTGTCTCTGGCAGAAATGATGGTCTGCTCGGGACCATGTTGAATTTCAGTCCCTTCTAAATTACTTTTCTTGCCTTGTGAAGGACCTTGGGCTGGAGGGAATGGTGAATGGTGGCAACCTAGCTACAAGCATCGGGAATGGAGATGCATGGAGAAGGGCTAGGAGAGCTGTGGAAAGAGCACATTCTAAAGACAGGAGCCTGGTTTGTAGGCCCTGTGTAGCCAATAATCTGTGTACATTGAATAAGACAAGGGACTCAGTGATCCTGGCACTTGCTAAATATGCATTGCTACCGTGGCCCTGCCCACTACCAGGGACTCACAGCTTATCTGGCCAAGATGCTTCTGTTGTCTTCTGATGTTCTGCTATGATGGGGTGTGAGAGGTGCCACACTAATGCATGGTGGTGCCACATCACAGGTGGCTTGAACTCATTTTATACCAAACAGCCTAGTCTGATGCTGCTGATTTAAATAGCCAGCACTGAGTCAAAGCTAAAACCTTCTTATGCTCCCGGCCACAGAAACCCAACCAACACTAACATAAATCATCAGCTTTAAAATGCAAGGGGACTATGTTGAAGGCATTTGGCTGTCAGAAGCATACAGAGCTTAACAATAATACCTGCGTGGCACTTCGGAGTTTTCAAGAAATTGGTACAGCCAACCTGTGAGGAGCCATTATCACTCCCATTATATAGATCAGGAAACTGAGGCTCCAAGAGGTTATATGTGTGGCCCAAGGTCAACCATCTCACTTTCAAGGAGCAGAGCAGAAATTTCCACCCAGATCAGTAGAGCAACTGTTTCTGCTATCCCATACTGCATCTCTGCACTCTAGAGATGGCGTGCTTTGGATGGAACATATCTCTTGCCTATGCTAATAAAATCATGCTATTCCTGAATCAAATTGACAGAAGCCTGTTCTGGGGTGCCTGACCAAACTCAATTTTCTTGGCATAGTTAGGACGCTGTGCCTCTCTTCCCCTCACTAGGCTGTTTCAGTGGACATCAGAAGGTGAGGAACCAGGACAAAGCCCAAGGCTATGACACTCTCAGGAAGCAAGTGGATCTAGCAGATGTACAGACCAACTTAGCTTTGCCCCAGATGGAGGCTTCTGCTGTATTAGTAGGCTCATTGATGCAATGGGCTTGACGCCTTTTTTGCCTGAAGGCAGGGGGCTGGGTGGGAAGACCTTTGCAGTCCCATCTCATTCTCTGAGCCTCAATTACGAGGCTGTGACTCAGAGCTTCTTCACGGCTGAGAGGTGCTAATTGGTTCACATGCTGTTTTCCAAGATGTGATCTGGGAAGAGCTAGCTCTTTTGGTGCAGCTCATTCCAGAGTATTCCCTAGGACTCTCCGTGATCCTGGGGCAGGGCATGGGGGAGGGGCAGTGAAGAGGAACGAAGTGTAGAAAATTCAATACAGGAGCAGAAATGATAAATCCATGAGCTACCAAAAATATACAGGATGAAGACAGCATATGGCTTCAAAGACTGAAGGTTCTAGGGATTTCCCCCACCAATCTGTAAGCAAGTGTATGTACCTGTCTGTTTGTCCCCGATAGGATTACACACGTCTTGGGGGTTTAATCTCTGCAGGGTCACAGAGAATAAATTCAAAGACATAGTTACTCCAACCGAGTCCTCAGGAGTCTCCAAGGCCGCATACATTACCATTTGTTCTTGTGCCTTCTTCCCTTCTGGGGACTAACAAGGGGTTAGAGATAAGGCAGTGTCTCTAAGACTTGACAGACAAAAAAGTTGTGCACGTGCAACTGTGTGTGACCGTGTGTGTGTTAGGAGGAGCTTGCAAAATGAATAGGGTCTGAGGCATTTTTTATCTGGTAAATTGGGGCTTTCCCAAAAATGAACACACTTGGCCATGAGCTGGCCTGGCCTGCTTCCTGGGATAAGAGGGCCGAGGCACACATGGCTTTATTAATAGCCCAAGCGTCCCAGGCTCCTTTTTCCCTAAGCCAGTTCCATTTGTGGTTCCAATGGGGTTTTGTTTTTGGTTCTCATAAGTTATTTTCTGTCCTCTGCCCTCTGCCCTCTGCCCTCTGCCCTTCTATGGTGGGTCAGCTGGAGGAGCTGAGCAAGGGGCCTGACTCATGGCACCAGGTCCAGTCCTCCAAGAAGAAAGGCTATGGGGGTGGGGTGGAGCCTTCCATAGAAAGCCTCCACCAAGTGCTTTGTGGGGACTCCAGGGTTACTGCTGCAGAGAACTGCTACTTATTGGAGCAAACTAGGCAGTTAGTAAACAAATTCAAGTGAAGATGTGGGGGAGGTGCTTCTGGGACTGCCAAGGCCTAAGGCTCACCTCTAAGGGAGGGGATAAATGTGTTCCCTCTGTGCACAAGTTCCAGTCCAGAATTCCCTGAATAGATGCTAAGGCCACAAATATAGGCTCAGCTCCTAGTTTCTACCTTCCTTCTTGCTGGAGTCAAGGTTTGCAATATTGACAACAGACTCCATTGCACTGGTTCATGCATTCATGCTCAGCATCATAACCCAACATCTGTCCAATTTAAGCCAACTTTGTTGAGAAAGAGAGAGCATCTTGTGGCATAAAAGTTGTCATTATTTGATGGCCATGGTGCTATATATCATACCTGTTCCTTACTATCCTCCAGGGATATTGGACAGATAACTATGTTTACCAACATATTTTGGAGGAAAGTGCAGTACAACTGGCTGTAGACATGTGGGACATGTCTCCAGAAACTTGGGGCAAGGGCATGGACATTTAGGAGAAAAGTCCATCCTAGATTTGCAGATTTGGGAGTGAATGATTCACTATTAGCTGAAGTTTGAATTTGTGAATATGGATGAGCTCTTTGAAAAACAAAGTATTGAAATGAAAATGTGAGTAAGGATAAAAGCCTGGGGTAGGTCACCTTGGGGAGTGAAGAAAAGAGGGGAAAATCATGCTTAAGCCAACTTTGTGTTTCTTAAATCGTTCTCATGCCTAGAATGTGTTTAAGGAAGGAAAGAAGGAGGGAGGGAGGCAGGCCATCAGAATGGCAAGGGAACTAATACTTATCCAGCACCTTCTCTGTGTTGTGTACTTTGAATGCATCATCACCTTCAATTATTCAGTTATTTTCATTTTACAGATGAAGGTCCAGCAGTTCAGAGACAGGAACCCAAAGGCCCACAGGTAGTATGTAGTAGAGATCATATATGATCCCGCCTGTTTGACCCCCCTTACCTTTCACCATATTTCCTATAGGAGGAAAACCAAGCACCATTGGTCAGAGTTCAAGAGTAGAGAGAATTGGTAGCTCAAAGGGGAAGCAAGAGCAAACCAAAGTTTGTTCAAAAGTGGGGAGATCTGAGCATCTCTTTAGATAAAGTGGATGGAACACCAAGATTGGAAGAAATTAAAGATTCTGGGTGGGATATGGTAGGGTGGGACGTGGCATTGAAGAGAAATGACCTCCATGGGTAATGTGGACATACAAAGAGGGGAAGGGAGGGGCTCAGGGATGTCTGCAGAAATTGGAGACAAACGGAAAAAAAAAAAAGAGTTCACTAGAAGAAAAGACAGAGAAGAGGATTTAAGACAGAAGTCAAATGGACAAATGTGGAGACTTAAAATGCATGAACTGTGTGTTATCAGTTAAGATTGGGTTTGGTATCAGAGAGGAGCAGAAAACTTAACCTAGTGGCTTAAACAAGCCACTTTTTGTGGTTGCATCTTTCTCAGTTCATCTTTCTCGTATAACTGGGAGACCAGAGGTAGACAGCCCAGAGCTGGTATGGCAGTTTAGTGAGGCCCTTGGGGACCCAACTTCTTCTGCCCTCCTGCTCTGACATCCTCAACTCAGAGCTTTTATCCTATTCCTCACAAAATGGTTGCTGCACCTCAAATGTTGTGTCAGAGTTCCAAGAAGGAAGAAGGGGGAAATGATGGACAGAGCTTTGCTCATTTATGTTGGTAAGAAGCCATTCTCCAGGACTTCGGGCTACCTTGGAACATCTAGAACGGTATAACCAACCTAGTCCCTTACCTCCACAACAGGGTGGGATTTGGGTATTTCTCTTTCCACCCCTTGTACAATAGGAAGGCAAGGCAGAAGGGTATTGGAATGGATGTTGATCAGGCCAAACTATGGAATCTGCCACAGTGTATTTAGCAAAATTGTGATTGGTCCAGATTAGGCAGAAGAAGTGGCTGGAAAGGGGGGGGGGGTGTTGGTGGACGGAACAGAATTGTGAGCGTCCTTCTTTCTCCAGGCTTGGTTTAAACTACTTAGAAGAGGCAAGACCCTGGTGGACGGTCAGCCCTTTAGATGTGACCCTGGATTTGGTCATTGGCAAGCAAGTGAGTATATCTTTCCAAAAGGTCTACTCTTTTTTTTTTTTTTTTTGTAGACTTCATGCCCAGTGTGGAGCCCAATGTAGGGCTTGAACTCACAACCCTGAGATCAAGACCTGAGCTGAGATCAAGAGTCGGATGCTTAACTGACTGAACCACCCAGTCTCCCCTCAAAAGGATCTACTCTTAATTCTCAGGAGAATCTTATGGATAAACATGCTTTCTTTTTCCCATCAAATCCCTTCTTTCTCCCATCCATCCATCCAACCATCCATCCATCCATCATCATCAATGAAGCATTTACCATGTATGTGCCAGATGCTGTGCTAAGCTTGCTTTCCCCTGCTCCTCTCTCAATCTCTCCTTTTTAATCTCTATCTCTTTTCCCCAGGCTGGGCCAAGACCTTTTCCAAACGTGGGAGCCTAAGGATGAAGAGTTATCTAAGACAGTTGCTATTTCTGTCCAGAACTTGAAGCTAAAAATGTTCAAATGGAAAAAAAAAAAGTTTAAAAATATAGATGTGTATTTTTCTAAAACCCCATTAAGCTGTCAAGGGCCCTCAGTGTGTTTCCTTTCCCATCGTTGCTAATCAGCAAGGTATGTGTGTGCCCTAAACACAAGAGTATCCAGCCAGCCTCCTCCCCCTCCTTTTTCTCCCCACCTCTTTCTGCTGTTGCTGGCACTGGAACTGTTCCCCAGCCTTGGGAACCCAGAAGCTGGGCCTCCACTCTCCAGGGACACTGCTAGATGGGACAGCACCCCAGCTCCTCCATAGAGGCTGGGACACCAGCACTGGTTTTCCCAATGGCACGCTCAGACTGTCTGGGCTCCAATTCTGGCTGCACCACTTACCAGATGTATAACTTTAAGTGCTTTATTTTTTTGGGGGTCTCAGCTTCCTCATCTGTAAAATGGGGATAGATAACATTATCTATGTCTCAGTGTCGCTATGAGATTACATCAACAGGTGAAGGATAGAGAACAGTGCCCACGTTCACAGAACTCAATATATGTTGCCCATTATTATTGTTACCATTCCTAGTATTGCTATTGCCTCATTGTGCTCCATTCCTTTGCCCAAATTTAGACAGTTGTAGAATACGAGAACTGAAAAAATAGACTGTGTTGTCTCATCTCATCATTTGAAAGTGAGAAAATGAAAGTGGAAGAGACTTTCCTGAAGTTGCCCAGTTAGGGGCAGAGCCACAACCTGGGTCCAGTGCCCTCTCTGTGCTGCCACTTCTTGGGCCACCCCCTCCTCTCTCCTCAGCCCACCAAATGCCTGTACAAAAACATTTCATATTATCATCGTTTACAAGTGTGTCCCTTAGTTCCGTGTTATTGTCAGGGCCTGTCTTGTCTTGCTCATGTCCGGAGAACAGAGGCCATATGCATAACTCACTTGGCTCAGTGCCCATCGCAGCAGCCATGCAGACAGAAGCCCCCAGAGGAGCTGCTCG
Organism: Herpailurus yagouaroundi; assembly: GCF_014898765.1. Taxonomy (NCBI): domain Eukaryota; kingdom Metazoa; phylum Chordata; class Mammalia; order Carnivora; family Felidae; genus Herpailurus; species Herpailurus yagouaroundi. Next base: position 24,881,474 of record NW_024412419.1, on the reverse strand, counting down.
GAAGAGAGACTCCAGGGATGGGGTGGCATGGGGCAGTCCCAGAGCAGTGCTACTGCACTCCCAACCCAGATTCAAGGCAACACCTTGGGACACTCCCTCTTCCTCAATGTCTCCTTTGGCTAAATGGAAAATTGCTTCAAAGGAGGTATTTACAAGAGGAGATTTGAATAAGTTGAATACATAAAGCACTTTTTAGCTCTGGAATCAGTGATTCTGATTCTTACATATATATAAATACAGAGTATCATCTCCAACCAGTGAAAAACAGGCAGGGAATCCAGGTTCTGGGGGTACTGTGGACATTTCCATTTATTTTTTATTTTTTTTAATTTTGTGAGGTTTTAACTTATTTCTGAGACAGAGGGAAAGCACGAGCTGGGGAGGGGCAGAGAGAGAGGGAGACAGAGGAACCAAAGTGAGATCGATGCTGACAGCACAGCCCAATGTGGGGTTTGAAATCATGAGCCGTGAGATCATGAGCTGAGCTACAGTTGGATACTAAGCCAAATGAGCCACCCAGGCATTCCATAAACATTCCCATTTATTGATCTGGGTGATTTAGGAGTAGCCTTTCCAGAGCAGACGTATGTGTGTGTGTGTGTGTGTGTGTGTGTACGTGTATACACAGACACACATGTATAGTTTTTTATGTACATTATTATGCTTTGACATCTTAAAAAACCTTTCTGGCTGGAGAGAGAATACTCCTCCCAGGGCTAGTCAATTATTAGGGATAGCAGAGGACTCAGCCAAGTGCATGCCTTTGCTGTACAAACTAACCAATCCAGAACCGCACCTTCTCTATCTGGCCTATCCACTCCAGAAGGCAATATCCCTTTGCTTTCATCACCCAGGGTCAGGTACCAGGCACTAGAGACCATCCCTACAGCCCAAAGTGCACTGAAATTACTCAAACTAGTCAATGCTGAGCTGTTGACCCTGTTCTGCCTTGCCTTTCCCTCGGAAAGCCAATAAAGACTGTGGTCTAGACCTTCTCCTTGCTCCTGCCTTTTGCCTCCTGACCACTCTGGTGTCTTTCCCATGTGACTGCATGGAGTGCCATGCCTTCTGTCTTTAGCACCTGTTGGCATAATAAATTTTGTTTTTTCCTGAGCCTATCCTTTGTCTCCTCTTGTGGCCGCACACCTGACTGACCATTACATAAAAGAATACAGAACAGAATGTAAACGTTCCCCAAATGCTTCCCCTAGCCTCGACATTCTTTCTGGTCTCTTCACTACATCAGCTGCTTAGAAATCAAGTTGGCTGGTTGTTAGGTGTCTCGTGGGCATAACGTAGGGTGTTACATGTGCCATGAGGGATCCAACACAAGTATGTCAGGATCCCAGCTTTTGAGAAGCTTGTAATTTAGATGGGAAGATAAGCTATGACCAGGTGTCTAGTTTGATGAAAACAGACGCAAATGACAGTTCAAGACAGCCCAGCCCAGCTCTGGGTGAGGAACAATAAACTACAGCCCCAAGGTGCTGGGAAAGGCCACTGGGTAGGGGTGAGGAGACAGAGATGAGAGCTCTGCTCTCAGGATTACCAACATCTTGCTATTACCTGAGTAATCTTTGACCTCTTGGGAAGTAAGTGGCCTGGACCCCCTAACTTCCTGTGTTTACCCCTCCAGACTCCAGTGTCCTCATTCTATAAATATGGTGGGACTTGGGGCTCATTCTCTAGGTTGGCTTTGTCTTCCTGTTCTATGGGTCTTGAAATACCTGCTACGTAAGTTTGGGGCTGCACCAGACTCTTGGTAAGAGACACACGTCATGGCCTGTGACCACACCTCACCCTCATTCCTGGGAAGTGTGACCCCCTCCCCACACGGGACAGCTGATGGGCCAGGGAGAAGCAGGGGCAGGAGACCCCCACCAAGGGATTTCTGCCCCAGGAGCGCACAGCCTCAGGGCTTGATTCACTGTGTAAGTAAGATACGCAGAGAATGAGAAGGGAAGCACTTTGATTTGGGGGAAAGTACTCTCAGAAGAACACTCTGAAATTGAAAACAGTCCTCATCGTCCCTCATTTGTTTTATATGAAACAAGGGTTCAGACAAATTCTAGCACTTTACTGTGGACCATTGGCCTCAAGGAGACCTTGCGTGTAGCTATAGCGGCTGACTTTTCAGCACACCTTCCTCTGGCGTCCTTCTCCTCAGATGCCAGGACCACATCCCTTATTCATGTCCAAATGCTCACAACCTCACCATATAACCTCCCTCTGCTCTTCTTGTTCAAGCCTGCATCCGTAAAATGTGCCAGTGGGAGAGGTAGCTTCTTTCTTAGCAACAAACCCTATTTATCAGTTAGGAAGTTTTAGGCTGCAAGCCCCAGAATATCCTGCTGATAGTGGCTTAAAGCCTACAAACATTTACTATTGCATTTAATGACATGTCTGGAAGCAGGCGGAGGTTATGACTGTTTAATGGCCCAATGATTTCAGCAGGGCTTAGGCATTTTCTGTCCTTTCTCTCTACCACTCCCATGGTTACAAGATGGCAGCCATAGTTCCAAGTGGTAAATCCTCATAGGAGAGACCATAATTGGTGGCTGAAGGCCATTTCTCTTTTTTTTTTTTTTAATTTTTTTTCAATGTTTTTTATTTATTTTGGGGACAGAGAGAGACAGAGCATGAACGGGGGAGGGGCAGAGAGAGAGGGAGACACAGAATCGGAAACAGGCTCCAGGCTCCGAGCCATCAGCCCAGAGCCCGACGCGGGGCTCGAACTCACGGACCGCGAGATCGTGACCTGGCTGAAGTCGGACGCTTAACCAACTGCGCCACCCAGGCGCCCCTGAAGGCCATTTCTCTTTACGTGTCTCTTTAATCAAGGAGGAAAGTCTTTCCCAAGCAGGATTCCTTCATGTTTCACTGGCCAGAACTGGATCACATGCCCACCCCAGACCAGTCATTGGCAAAAGTAATTCTTCATTGACTAAGACCATGCATTTTCAAAGGCAGTGATATCACCCTCAAAGGAGTGAAAATTGATTTTTGAGGGCAAAAAAAAATCTTATTCTTTTTATGTATAAAGCACAGATATACATACAGTATATAAACATATGCAATATATCTATGGTGTTAAAATTTCACAGGAGGCAATTAGGGGGAAAAAGTCTAAAAAGCTTCCTTAGGGTGATAAAAATAATAATTTTAAAAAAGGTTGATCAGCCCAAATGCCCACACAGGGATATTTATGGCACTTTTATTCATAATTGCCAAAACTTGGAAGCAGTAGTGATGTCCTTTAGCAGGTGAATGGACAGACAAACCGTGGTGCATTCAGACAATGGGATATTATTCAGCGTTAAAAAGCAATGAGCTACCAAAGCCATGAAAAGACCTAGAGGAACTTAAATGCATATTATGAAGTGAAAGAAGGCCGATGTGAAAAGACTGTGCACTATATGATTCCAAATGTATGACATTCTGGGAAAGGTAAAACTATATAATAAGACAGTAAAAAGATCAGTGGTTGCCGGCAGTTAGGGAGGAGGGAGGGATGAATAGTCAGAGCACAGAGATTTTTAGAGCAGTGAAATTATATATGATATTATATGATATATAAGATACTATAGTGCCAGAAACATGCCATTACACATTCATCCAAACCAGGAGAAGGTAAAACACCAAGAATGAACCCTGATGTAGACTATCACTCTGGGTGATAATGATGTGACAATGCAGAATCATTACCATTCCGATGGGGGATGTGGATAATAGGGGAGGGGGGAATCATACATGTGTGGGGGCAGGGGAATAGGGGAAATCTCTGTATCTTCACCTCCATGTTTCTTTGAATCTAAACTGCTCTAAAAATATAGTTTAAAAAAAAAAAAAAGAACCACTGACCTGGACCAATTACAATTCATCGCCAGACCCTGGGGATATTTCTTTTGGCCAGGAAGTCTGGGGAATGATGGCCAAATAGGCACCAACAACGTTTGCCACATCCTGCCTAGAAAGAAACGTGCTTTGTGGGGTGAATGCTTTGTGGGTATGTGTAGGTGTGAAACTTCAAGGGCATGCTGACTATGGTGTCTCATCACTCACCTGCTTGCAAAGAGGTGCAGGGCTGGCTAACTCCATGGCTGAGCTGGGTTTGTCAGCTGAGGGCCAGAGCTGAATCTCTGGGGACAATAATGAGAATAAGCCAAGGACTGTGGGGGAAAGAACAGACACATTTAAAGGAGCTTTTTACGAAGTTTGGCTATGTGGTGAGAGATTGTGTTAAATGATTCAAAATATGTTTTTTTCTCTCAGTTACGGCTCCAACAACATAAAGTCTGTGGCTCTAGATTGTGAGCATTCTTCTCCAAAGAACACAGACCTGCTTGGGATTCTCTCTCCTTCTCTGTGAAAAATCACAGTGAAAAAACTCAGTGAAAAAAATCAAAGGCACCAATTTGCTTTGGACAGTTGTCTAACCCCTGGCAGTGTGAAAAATACAGGGGCGCAAGGGTGTCTGGCATTCTTCCAGTCCTAGAATCCATGTCTAGTCGTGCAGAGAAGTTAACAAAGTCGGGATTATTAAAGTCCATTTCAGTGGCAAGAAGGTCCGTGTTTTAACTAAGGAAAGGCACATTGATTCCTCTGTAACGATTATGACGCAGAGAAACACAAAGGAGTGTAAAGCTGCCTAGTTTTACTTTTTTACAAAACTGAATCAGTTTAGCTTTTAGGATGATGCCCTCCAGTATAGGTCCCTTTTTTTGGGGGGTGGAGGGAAGGGGGATGTATGAAGACAATAGCAGCTGCCCTTCCAGAATCCAAAGACACCAAACAAGCCTGCATGGGGTACCAGAAAGGGGGTACCTCTGGCTTACCCCACCCCCCCAGGGTGAAAATCATACTGCAAATCAGCACTAGGGGCTGAGGGAGAGTTCAGTTCACAAGGACCTTGGTCTTCCCTCTTTGAAGGGATCCCTCTTTGAAGGGAGGTCTTCCCTCTTTGAAGGGAGCCCTTTGGATCCAGGCTCTGGAAAGACAAGCTACTGCCTCAGTTGGAGTGCCCCCCCCCCCCACCAAGGCTGACCCTCTGTGGTGCTCTTTGGCAGAGGCCTCACTCATCACCCACTTGCCCCACAACCTTCCACCTCCTTCTCTCCCATGCTGCTTTTTGCAGCCACTTGTTTGGGCTGTTACTCTCCACTCAAGTCCTATTTCTGCTCTCCTGTGGAGAATAGGCCCCTGAGATCCCTGCTTAGGGCTCACTCATCTTTTCCCTTACTCACCTGAGTCGGCCCACCTGCACTGATGCACCTCACAGGCCCCTCTTCAAAGCCCACCCTGCCCGCCCAGGGCAGTGCTGATGGGACTCTATTCGTTACTCACACTCTACTCGTGACTGCAAGCAAGTCACATTTCCTTCCCTTTTTATTTTGTTTTTTTTATTTTTATTTTAGATGCTTATTTATTTACGTGGAGAGACAGAGAGAACAGGGGAGGGGCAGAGGTAGAGAAGGAGAGAGAATCCCAAGCAGGCTCTGCAGTGTCAGCACAGAGCCCCACGCCAGGCTCAAACTCACAAACCGTGAGATCATGACCTGAGATAAAATCAAGAGTCGGATGCTTAACTGACTGAACCAGCCAGGGGCCAGACATTTCCTTCTCTTTTTAAATCAATTTCATTGTGATAGAATTTATATACCCCAAAAACGTAGCCGTTTTAAATGTTCAGTTCAATGAGTTTTCACAAATATGTACGCACCCGTGTGGATACCACCTCCTCAACAGAGCATTTCTATCCCCTGAGTCCCTTCCCCCACCAACTCCCAGGAAACCGCTGATCTGCTTTCTCTCACAATAAATTAATTTATCTGTTTTAGAATTGCATATAAAAGGAGTCAAACAGCAAGTTCTTTTTTAAAAAAATTTTTATAATGTTTACTTATTTTTGAGAGAGACAGAGACAGAGCATGAGTGCGGGAGGGGCAGAGAGAGAGGGAGACAGAGAATCCAAAGCAGGCTCCAGGCTTTGAGCTGTCTGCACAGAGCCTGACACAGGGCTCGAACTCACGAACTGTGAGATCATGACCTGAGCCGAAGTCAGACGCTTAACTGACTGAACCACCCAGGCGCCCCAAACAGCGTGTTCTTTTTAATGTCTGGCTTCTTTCTCTCTGCATGCTTTTGAGATTTATCTATATCATTGCATATATCAGTAGTTCAATCCTTTTCACTGCTGAGTAGTGTCTCATTGTATGGATGTGCCACAGAATTTTTATCTACCCGTCCCTTGATGGATATTTGTTTCTTTTCCTACTTTCAGGCTGTTGTAAATACAGCTGTGATGAATATGTGTGTATGTTTTTGTATAGACATGTGTTTTCTTTCCCCTAGGTAAATATCTAGGAGTAGCATTCCTGACTCACTCGGTAAGAGTCTGTTTAACTTTTTACTAAAAAAAAAAAAAAAAAAAAAAAAAAAAAAACAAACCCCGAGCAACAAAAGCCTGCCCAACTTCTCGAAAGTGATTCGAGAAGAAACGCTTCGCCGTTATGAGTGTTCCCATTGCTGGACATCCTCACCAGTACTTGGGGTTGTCAGTTTTTGGAATTTTAGCTGTTTTAGTGGGATGTCCTGGTAGCTCACTGTGGTCATCTGTTGCATTTCCATAATGACTAATGATGTCCAGCATCCTTTCCTGTGCTTATTTGGCTGTTCATACATCAAGGAGGTTATTGTTAACCTCTTTGGATCTCAGTTTCCTTGTCTGCAATGGGGAGGAATCTTCCTCACCTTCCTCATAAGGATGATCATAGCAGAGATGCGAAAGTTTTATTTATTTATTTATTTTTAACTCTGAAGATTAACATGACGTAAGAAGATTCTATTTCTCCAAAGTGAGGAACTTCTTATATTAGGCCATGGGCTCTGGAAGCACTCACGAGATTCGTTTTTCTCAGCTACCACTTTGCCATCTTCTCCAGGTCGAGAAAAGTCACTGGTCCTCTCTTTCTTATGTTATGCAATCCGAGCTCCTCAGTCCATGTCTAAAGCCCTTTACCGGCATCATTTCTGCCCTGACCTTGGCCAAGCCTCATCAGTGTTTGTCTGCATCTCCGTAACAGGTTAGTTCTCCCCGGCAGCCACAAGTCTGTCCTCTGTCCCTTTCTGGGATTTGCACTTTTCCCTTCCACGTGACCTTCCTTGTTTCTCTCCATGGCATTTCCTTTTTAAAAGCTCTCTTTCCAGCTCACCCCTTTCAGGAAGCCCCTTCATACGGCCTGCCCAGTCTGTGGAGCCCTTAGCACTTAAGCATGTGGATTGTGACACAGGGACTTTTTCCTGAGCCCCTCTAAGCTCCATGTTTCCAACCTGGAAGTCTCCATCTGAAACAGGCACCTCAAACTCCACAATGACCCCAGAGTTCATCACCTCTGTGTCCCATGACCCGTTTCTCCCTTGATTTCCCGATTTCTGCTCACACACCGCACTCTCCTAGTGGTCCTGGCTCCAAACCCCAGGATGGTCTGCGACCCCTCCCCTTCCCCCCCCCCCCAGCCCTTATATCTCATTAGTTACCAAGTCCTGCCATTCTACCTCCACAGCGCCTCTTTCATTCACTTCCTCTTTTCCCTCCTCCCCTCTATAGCCCTGGCCTTCATCGTTGGAGGCCTGTACTTGGCATCTTTGTAACCAAGCAGTACTCACTGCTGGTTGCCTTGTCTATGGCCCTCTCCCAGTACCCCCTCCCTGCCAGCAGGCCCCACTTACCATGATAGAGACAGAAAATCTAGCTGCTTACTTTTTTCAGCCTCCTTTGCAGCCAGGCATGGTCATGTGGCCTGGGTTTGGCCAATAAGATACCAGGGGATACTTTCTGGAATGATTCTCCTCCCTCTTCTCAGTTGTCCTCTGATACCAGTGGCTCTTGCTGTTGTTAACTCCCTCCCACTGCTATCACTACAGGCTGCTATCCCTACAGACAAGCACATCTGCCAGATTACCTCTCAGAAGCAGAGTTTTGACCAGGTTATATCTCTTCTCTGAAATGTTTAACAACTTCCCATCAGATGCTGGTGAAAGCCTAAAAGCCTATAGCCTGGCATATAAGGCCCTCCAGGATTTAGCTCTAATGTATCTTTCTTCTTTTCTGCCTGGTGATTTGCTTTCATATCACTCAGCCTGGCCAAAAGGGGATATGTGCTTTCCCTATGAATTAGCTGGGGTTTTCCAGAGCTTAGGAGGAGAGGTGGTCAGGAGGGGGACCTTCACTGGCCTATCCTGTTACCCTGTTCAAGATGGCCTTAGGAACAGGTAGGTGGCATGGCTGCCTACAATCATTGTGTGATTTGATTCAACAAGGCCAAGGTTCCAAATGACCTCTCCCTCCAGGTGCCCTGGAGTCTGGAATACCACCATTTGCACCATCATAAAAGCAGAGGTGCGTCTTGTCTGTGTTGCCCTCTAAAGCAAGGATTTGTATGATTGCATAGGCTAAAGACAGGCCAAGTTGCCCTGAGCCTCAAACAAAGATCTTTCTAAATATAATCAGATGAACTCAAATCAAGAAATTCTCGAGTAAAGAGCAGGTGGATTCCAGAAATGACAGCGGTGAGGGCAGAGGAAAGTGGGGACGATGAGAGAAAGGGAGACACGCAATGTGTCGAAGCCTAAACTTCTCACTGAGCCGTGTGCCATTCTCCAGGCTTATTGAATTTAACTCCCCCCTTGGTTCTGCTTCCTGAAAATAGTCATCATAAAAATAGCTAATATTTATTGAGCACTTCAGATGCCTGGTCTCATTTATTCCTCACACAATCCTATGAAATGAGTACTGTCGGTACTCCTGTTTTTTAGTTCCTTGCTTGAGGTTTATAGCTGGTAAGTGGCAGAGCTGAGCATGGAACTCTAAAGTATGCCCAGCTGACATTCATTCATTCATTCATTCATTCATTCATTCATTCCTTTACCAGACATTTATGGAGTCAGGGATTGTACCAGACATCTAAAGATAAATAATACATAACTCTTGTCCCCAAGGACCTCACCGGCTAGTGAAACAGCTGCATAAGCAAATATTCATACTATATCTCTGTGAGCACTACAATGAGAGCCTGAGCAAGTTATTCATCTTGCCCCTGGTACGTACCAAACTCCTGAGAGTTTGTCCTTCCTTGCCTAATCCCTGTCTCTTTCCATATCTTTTGTTATCCTCCAAGATGCTGACGTCTGTGTTTGTGATTTCATCTGATACCCTCTGACATGCTCTTTCTTGTCCTTCTAGACTTGGCTGGCCTCCAGCTCCATTCAGCACTGGCTACCCAACATCCTGTCAGGTCTGAGTGGGTAAAGGAAGGAGGCTGAGGCCAGTCTGGGGAGCCAGTTCTCTGCAAGTGCCTGGAAGCAAGTCCTTGGACAAGTCACTTAATGCTGGGGGACCTCATTTTCCATCTTCTGTAGAAGAAAGGGTAGGATTAGATCCTCCGAGAGGTTCATTTAACTTTAGGTACTGTATTAACTGAGCCCAACTTCCCAGCATGGTGTCAGGATAAAAGGGGAAGGGGTGAGTGGTAGCATTGCCCTGAACTTTCCAGTAAACTCACCTTCTCTTTTTTCCTCGCTCTTAGGCCTCACACCTGATAGACCCACCTTACTCCACTGGCATGCCACTCTTTTCCATCAGGCACCCCCCTCACTAGGTGTGCTCAGGCCCCTGGCTCCACCCTGGGTCATAATCCACTGACTTCTCACCCTGAATGGCTTTCAAGGTCTAATTCACCCACGTCTGGGGCCCGAATGACAGATCCAGCCATGAGTCACCTGTGGAAGCAGAGGAAATCCAGGATTCCCAGTGCCTGGCCCAGGCTCAGATCCACTTGAGTGAGCTGGCTGCTTCCCTGTCATGAGGGCCAAGACTTCCTTCCTTGCCAATAGATGATCACAGGTCACAGGAGGGAGGCTTGCTGGCTGCTACCATACACATGCTTTCTCTCTGTCCGAGGCCCAGAGTCTGTTATTTAAGAGTAGCACCCCAGGAATAGTGTGTGAACACTTCCTCCATAGAAAAATATTTCAGGTGTGTTTGTAGCTCAGGTTGTTCTTTTCATCCCTCCTTCTCCAAGCCAGCCATGGGTAGGAAACTAGTGTCCACACTAATCCACTAGCTCAGGACCTTCTCCTGATGGAGCCAAGATGACATAACCATAGAATACCGAGACTTACAGAGGGGAAGTATCGTATCTCAGATAATTTAGCTAGCAGTGGGCCTGCCCTGGATCACACACCCCTGCCTTCAGACTCTCAAGTCAACACACATGCCTTTTATCTCTGATTCACTGTCTTGATTTGCTCTCTCATACTCAACTCCAAATACAAAAAGACCTTCCATCCCTTCCATAGCAGACTTTCATAACAGGAGGATTTTGAGCTGGGATTTTGGTGTGAAATGAATTGTTCTGCTCTGGAAGATGACTTCTTAAATGCTTCTGAGCCTGAGCCCTAAGCTTTGCTTCCTTCATGTTCCTGCCATTTGCTGTTATAAATACCTTCACTCGCAATAGAAAGGACATATAGATAAGGACACAGCTGTCTCCCAAATATCTAGGCTCCTTAATTGGTCTCAGTAGCCAACCTTCTTCCCAGGACATCTGCCTCACTGAATCACCCTTCTAAAGAAGGAGCCACTGTTTACCTCTGCATGATTCTTAAGCATTTACTGAGCACCTGCTATGCCCAAAGCTCTGTAGCAGGCCCTTTGCAGCATAAAAATAGTTTACTTCAATAAATATTTATAATACACTTACCATGTGCAAAGAATGTGGCTGTGCACAAGAGGCAAGTCCTTGACCTCTTCTGGCTTACATTCTAGCAGCATGTGAAACTATCAGGATATGAAATATGGAAACATGAAAAGAATGAGTACCCTATCCTTAAGGAGTTATAATCAAGTACAGAAAATAAAACATGGTAATCGGTCAGCAATATTTTTTTAAAAGCCATTGTCAATATCCAGCCAGCCCACCCTTTGCTGTTGGGAAGAAAGTGGCTTCTGTGTCCATCATCTGTGCTGACAAGCATGTGTGGTGGAGAGGGCTCTGGGTTTGGACTCAGCCCACCCAGATGAGTTCCAGACTCTGCCATGTGCTGATTTCGAAGCCTCAGGCCGGTGCCTTAACCTTTCCGGGTCTTGGGCTCTTCATCTACAAAAGGGCTTTCGCCTTGCTTTCTTGCCAGTTGTTTTGAGATAGCTAAGTTACTATACATGAAAGATTTTGCAAACTATAAATAGCACCAAAATATTATTTTTTTTTCTTTCCCAACATTTTACTTAAAAAATTTTCAAACCTACAGAAAACATTTTACTTAAAAAATTTTCAAACCTACAGAAAAGTTTTTTTCTACAGAAAAGTTGAAAGAATTTTACAGCAACTACCCATATACTCACCATCTAGATTCTAACATTACTATTTCACTGCTATCTTTACTTCATCACCTCAAGCCATCCTTCTCTCCACTTTTTTTTTTTTTTTTAATTCAAGTTAGTTAACATACACTGTAGTCTTGGCTTCAGGAGTAGAACCCAGTGATTCAACCTTTACATATGACACCCACTGCTCATCCTAAAAGTGCCCTCCTTAATGCCCATCACCCATTTAACCCATCCCCCCATCTAATTCCCTTACAGCAACTGTCAGTTTGTTCTCTGTATTTAAGAGTCTCTTATAGTTATTATTTTTGAGATAAAAGGTAAATATTTTAAAAAGTAACATGTTCCAAGTGTGATATCCAAGTTCCCTTAGGATTCCCAAGGACTAGAGTTTTCTTTTCTTTCTCTATTTTTTTTAATGTTTATTTTTGAGAGAGAGAGAGAGAGACAGAGTGTGAGTGGGAGAAGGGCAGAGAGAGAGAGAGAGAGGAGACATAGAATCCAAAGTAGGCTCCAGACTCTGAGCTATCAGCACAGAGCCTGATGTGGGGCTCAAACCCACGCACCATGAAATCATGACCTGAGCTGAAGTCAGACACTTAACTGACTGAGCCACCCAGGTGCCCCTAGAGTTTTCATATAGTAACAAGTGCACTCAAGCACATCCATGTCAAAAATATTGGGGTGATTTTCTAGTCAGAACCTTCAACAAGACCAGGGTCACTTTAAAAGTTTTCTTATGTTTATTTTTGAGAGAGAGAGACAGAGACAGAGCGCGAGAGGGGAGGAGCAGAGAGAGAGCAAGATACAGAATCTGAAGCAGGCTCCAGACTCTGAGCCATCGGCACAGAGCCTGATGTGGGCCTCAAACTCATGAACCTCAAGATCATGACCTGAACCAAAGCAGGGTCACGTTTAAGTGAGAATTGCCACCACTCACATGGGGTTGATTTCCCAGCTGGCTACTGCCATTTGAAATCTATAGTCAGAATGTTAACATTTTAGCTTAAGCTAGATGGGGTTTTGCCATGTGTTGAATGAAAATTGTCTACCTCAGTGAGAATGCGTTTATAATCTTGGGCACAAGTTCTAATAAGGTGATTCATTCAACAAGCATCTGCTCTGTGTTGGGAAGATACTTTATCTGAAAGGTCAATGGTGGTCAAGACATGCATGTGCCCTGAGCACTGTCCAGTGGAGACCTAAGATGTGGAACTAGGAATGGAGGAAGCACAGTGACAGGGGTGGACAGGAAAACATGGATGCACTGAGCAGGTGCCTCTCAACCAGACTTGGGGTGGGGGTGGCGGCTGTGAGACACTTTGGGGGAGATGTACTGTTAAAGCTGGCAGCTGGGGAATGAGTCGAAATAAGCTGTGAAGGGGTGGGCTGGAGAGGTTCCTGGCAGAGGGAACAGTGTATATGAAACTGTAGAGGGGAGAGAGTGGGCAGAAAAGAAATGTGGGGCCAGGAGGGTAGAGGGCAGGGGTGATGTGTCCAGAGGTGAGGCTGCAGTGCCGGCAGGGGCCTGTCATGAAGGATCCCATGTACCGTGGAGAGCACTTTGGACTCCGTCCTTAGGAAACTGACCAGCTTCGCCAGGGGCAATCATGGCTCCTGCCTGTTGCCTCAGGGGAGTAATGAATGGCACCATTTCCTTTCCCTCTTCAAAGCTGCCTGGGTTGGATGATAAATGACCTATCCTTAGGGCAGTGACTAGAAAGGTGTGGGGAGAAAAGACATTCAGCTTCTTTCCATCAACTGGGGGAATGTGGACACAGACTGACGTGACTCAAAACACTAATGGGAACATTTCCACCTTTAAGGTAATTATTTCTCAAATACCAAAAGAAATGATTGAGTTCTCACTCAATCTTACAGACTCTTTGTGGCTACCAGCAGTTCTATTGGTCACCCAAAGAAGTTTGAGGATGGACTAGCTTGCCTCTCGTGGGTCAGTAAGAAGGCACCCGGTGCCAGGAAAGAAGAACAGAGCACCACTTCCTTCGAGACAAAAGTGGGAAGCAGGCAGGGTCTTTCTTCAGCTCAGGTTGGGGAAGGATAGGTGTCTGAAACCACCTAACCTAGTTAGGCACACCCAAACCCCAGTTCCCAGCTCTTGGGAGGTGGGGGCTGGCTCTAGGGGGACACTCAGGCTTGTTCTCCTGCCCCCTCACCCTGGTAACTTGTCAGTGCTCCGTTGCCCTGACGAAAGGCCTCCTAGAAGCCCAGCTCCTTCCCGCACTGTTCCCAGCTGAGTAGGCTTGTTATCACTTAATGAGAGTTACTCACGGTTTAAGTGCTGTTTCCGACCTAGAGTTGGCATTTCTGCTCTGGCTCTGCCTCTGCATAGCAATTAACTAATTAACTATCAACAAGGCGTGATGCAGTTATGACACAGAAAGCTGAGCTCCTCGACTTCTCACCCAGAGAACCCCCAGTGCCCTTGAGAATCAAGAGGGGGCAGCCTGAGTTAAACAGCGTGTCCTCGGGCCCCAGCACTGGTCACCCAGAGTTCAAGGCTACTCCCTTCCTCGGTTCCAGAGGCCAGGCTGGGGCTGATAGTGAACACTGGACTCTGGAGAAACCGCTTAGTTACCAACCATGGTGTGCTCTGAGGAAGTGCCCATTACTGTGGCCCAGGGTTTGTCCCCAGGCTCCCTGAGCTTCTGTCCCTCATGAGTAAACAGACATAATAGAAGCTTTTATTTTAGCGAATGTAAACGTGCACTATGCAACCCCTCTTTGTACAGATGAGCAAACTGAGGCCCCGGGGCATTAAGTCTTTTGTGTGGGACCAGTAGGAGGCAAGTGGCACCTGGGTCAGAATCCAGGGTCCTGTGGCCAGCCAGCCTTGCCCACAGCAGCTCGCTGAGGAGGGAACATCTGGCTTGCTGGAACTCTCAGGGCAGCTGACCCACCTGAGGGGTGTGGGTCTCCACTCCATCTACCCCGGCTTCCAAAGGTGGTGGGCCCAGAGCTCCAGAGGTCCAAGAGCCCCCATAGGAGTCTGGAGGAACTCCAGAAGGCACCCCTGAAGGGGGTTCAGCCAGGGGTCCCTCCCTGGTCTTGAGGCCTATGGTGTGGCCCCAGGAGCCTCAGAGGTTCAAGGCCATTGACCCTAGGCAGGGGCCTGAGCCCAGTGGGGTTCCAGGTAACCCGCAGCTTTGTTTCACCATGTGCCTCCAGAGTTCACTGGATGCCTGAGAGAGCTGTTTGGTAAAAAAACCTCCCATATCAAGGAATCTCGAGGTGGAGTGACTGTGAAAGCCGCCTCCAGTCAGAATTCACTCACATACTCTTGTGTTTGGTGATGAATTCCCAACTATGCCGTGAGGTCCTCCTGGGGCAAGCCTCCTCGAGCCTCTGGACTCTCTGAATCTCCCAAAACACTTACCATGGTGCCTCAGCTGAACAGCTGCTCAGTTATACTCATGGTATCAATCACAGACTGTTTGCATTAGCAATAATTTCTTTCCAAATCTTGTCAACGTAATTTCTAAACATGTTAGCATTATTGTAGTGGTATGCAAGTGCTATTTGATTCTCAACATTTTTTATTTGACATTATTTTATCTATTGTGCACTTCAATGTGCATAATCCACATACTTGTCATTGTTAATGGCTATACTGGATTCCAGGGTCCTGACGTCCCATACTTTAAGCATTCCCTGATGGCTGGGCAATTGGGTTGCCTCCAATGTCTGAACACTATAAATAGTGCTGTAAGTCACCTGGCTTTTCTCCCCATCGCCTGGACGTGAGGAGGGGATAGCATGGGGGTAGGAACCTCTTCTCTTGTGCATTTCTGGAAAGACCTACTCTTCACTTTATGTCTGCTGCTCTGTCTCACACAGTCCAGGGGTTCAGGCTGTTACTGGGGGACTTCTTACCTGGCCTATGACATTCTAGGAATGAGACGGCGTACTCAGCTCTGGGCTCTTGAATCAGCAGGTCTCCCACATTGAACTCGTGGCTTTGGAGGTGCCCTTCTGGGCACAGTGGCTGTTGAATGGTCTCATCAGACAAAGCCCTTGGGGGAGACCCCTTAACACAATGCTTATGTTCCTGGCAGGTCAGTTCAAGGTTACACTGGGAATCACAGAATGTCTGAGCTGAAAAGGAGACTTTCAGTTTATGTAATCCAACCTTTCCCTTTTATGGTTGAGGAGATTTAGGGCCAGAGAGGGGCAGTGGCTTTCCCAAGATCACCCAGCTATTATGGGCAGACTTGGGTCAGGGGCCTTAGCATCCTCCAGTCTTCTCACCAGAGCGTGTCTATGGATTGGAATACTCACCATAGTCAGTATGTCAATTCCCTACAAATTGACTTATAGACTTAATACCTTCCCAATAAAAACCACAGCATGAGTCTTTGGAGGTATGAGCAAGTGGATTCTAAAATTTACATGGAAAGGTGAGCCAAAGCAATTTTGAAAAAGAACAAAGTTGGAGACTCACATCACCTGGCATTAAGATATATTGTAAAGCAACAGTAATCAAAGACAGTGTGGTTTTGGTAAGAGGATGCACAGGATAAAGAACCCAGAAATAGGCCCGAACAGGTATGGGCACTTGATTTCCGAGAAAGATGGAAAACAATTCAATGGAGAAAGGAGAGTCCTTTCAACAAACAGTGCCCGAACAATTAGACAACACACACAAAAACAATAAATCCTGACCTACACCTCATACCTTACCAAAATGAACTAAACAATAGATCACAGACCTAAATGTAAAAATGTATAACTATAGAAGTCTTAGGCAAAAACATAGGAGAAAATCTTTGTGATCTTGGGCTAGGCAGAGAGTTCTTAGATACAACAACTAATGTATGATCCATAGAGACAAAAAAAATCAATTAGAGTTGATCAAAATGAAATACTTTTACACTTGTGAAAGACATTTTAAAGAGAATGGGGGGAAAAAACCCACAGATTGGGTGAAAATATTTTCAAATCACACACCAGACAGTAGACTTCTATCCAGAATACATAAAAAAAAAACTATTGAGGGGCGCCTGGGTGGCGCAGTCGGTTAAGCGTCCGACTTCAGCCAGGTCACGATCTCGCGGTCCGTGAGTTCGAGCCCCGCGTCGGGCTCTGGGCTGATGGCTCAGAGCCTGGAGCCTGTTTCCGATTCTGTGTCTCCCTCTCTCTCTCTGCCCCTCACCCGTTCATGCTGTCTCTCTCTGTCCCAAAAATGAATAAACGTTGAAAAAAAAATTAAAAAAAAAACTATTGAAATTCCAGAAAACACAACCAAGTTTTTTGAGTGGGCAAAGGTTTGAAAAGATGCTTCACCAAATAAGACAGACAGATGACAGATAAATGCATGAAAAGATGTCCAGCATAGTCATTAGGTAATGCAAATTAAAACCAAAGTGACATACCGCCACATACCTATTAGAATCACCAAAAGTACTGGCGACACCAAATGCTGATGAGGATATGAAATGACCAGAATTCTAACATGTTTCTGATGGGAATACAAAATGACACAACTACTCTGGAAAAACAGTTTGGCTATTTATTATAAAACTAAACATATATGTACCATATGACCTAGCAATCCCACGTCAGGCACTTATACTAGAGAAATGAAAACTTATGTTCACACAAAAACCTGTACACAAATGTGCATTATTTACACTTGCCAATATCTAAAAACAACTCAAATGTCCCTCACTGGGTGAATGGAAACAGACTGTGGTACTTCTGTGTAATGGGATATGATACACCCGGATGATAGAGTGACAAACACCAATACGTACAACTTGCTGAATCTCAAATGCATGATGCTAGGTGAAAGAAGCCAGTTTCAAAGGTTACTGGTAGGGAGGAAAAATAATTTTCCCTCCACCTTTCTGAGTTCTTGCCTGAGACCCCCTGTAACAAAAGACAGAAAAATGAGAAAAAAAATGAACAGAAGTTTATTAATGTACTCCTCATTTATACATGGAAATACCCAGAAAAACTGAGGAACTCTCTGAGGTGGTCCAAGCCACCACCTTAAATACCATCTTCCGCTTAAGACAAAAGAAAGTTTAGGGGATGAGAGGCTATGGGAAATTGCCAGGAAAAGCATGGTAAACACGATAAGATTTGTTATGCAGATTTAAGTCTGTGCCTTCTCCACCGATAACTGTTTCTGGAGATTTGGAGTCTCCTTTCTCTTTCCAGTACAGGAAGGAGACATTTTTACAAATGGAGACTTCTTTTATAAATGTAAATATCCCTTACAAAAGGGTAAGTTCTACTCTGTTTTTAGAGCTTCTCCTTGTCTGCTGTTTCTTAAAATAATCAACTCAAAATGATTCTCATGCCAAAGAGGCAAATTTTGGGGTGGCATACACTGCATTACATACTGTATAGTTCCATTATGTGACATTCTGGAAAACTACAGGGACAGAAAATAAATCAGAGGTTTCTAGGGGCTTTGGGTGTAGGGAGGGTCTGAGTGCAAAGGGGTAGCAGGAAGGAATTCTTTATAGTGTTGGAATCGTTCTTTATCTTGTCAGTAGTGACGGTTACAGAATGTGCATGCGTTAAAACTCAGACAACCGTGCACCTCAAAGAGGTTTCTAGTGTATGTAAGTTAAAAAACACAAAAAGCAAAAGTGACAAGGCATTTCTATACCATTAACTCACATCTGAGTCTCTTTACAACCCAGTAGTGGGTCCACTACTGGGAACAGATTATTTAAGAAATACTTATGGGCCAGGGCTCCTGGGTGGCTCAGTTGGTTAAGCATCTGACTTCGGCTCAGGTCATGATCTCACAAGTCATGAGTTCAAGCCCCGCGTCGGGCTCTGTGCTGACAGCTCAGAGCCTGGAGGCTGCTTTGGATTCTGTGTGTGTGTCTCTCTCTCTGCCCCTAACCCACTCACGTTCTGTCTCTGTCTCTCTCAAAAGTAAATAAACATTAAAAAAAAAAGAAAGAAAGAAATACTTATGGGCCATTGCCATGGACACTGTTCTAGGTACAGACACAAGGCAATGTCTTGACCTCAGAGAGCCCTCATTCCAGGAGGCAATTCTGAAGAGAGCCTTGTCTGTGGACCTGTAAACTTCCATCTCAATTCTGCTTTCCCTGGGGAAGAGTCACCTTTTCTGGAGCAGGTGCGATGACTCTCTGTGAGGGCTGCCCCTGGGCCCCGGGATGCTGCAACCAGGCAGCAGAAAGCCTGACAAAAGGAGCATTTCCATGTATCTGGTACTCAGATGGCCCAGGCGTCTACTCCAGGGACAGCATTTGGCCAAACTTTTCCAACAGTCTCTTTTCTAAGAGACCCCTCCCCCCTTGGCATAGCTCACATTCTCTGGTTCACGCCGCTTCTGCTGTGAATTCCCCCTTTTCTCTCATGATTGAAATCAAGCCAAATATGGGTAGGGGTAGGTTGAGGAGTACTGGAAGAGCAAGAGAGAGTAGGTGAGTGGGCAGGAGCAGTGGGTGGAGAAGCAACCGTTAAGTCACGCCAGGTGCTACTCTTGGTCACTGTTCATGTGTAATTCTTCAAGTCCTCAACAATCTTACAAAGCAGGTATTTCTTACCCGTGTAGAAGTGACAGAAATGAATCCTAGGGAGACTAAGTGACTTGCCTGAGTCCCATGGCTAAGAAAGCACCGAACCAGGCTTCTAATTCCTCTTTGGGCTTCCACAGCCTGCGCCCTGGCAGAAAACAGTGTCAACTAGGGGTTCTCAAACTTGTCTGAGCATCAAAGAATCACCTGGGGGGCTTGTCAAACCAGTTTGCTGCTTCCCCCCGCGACTGCTCTGGAATTTTTGAGTCTGTAGCTCTGGGGTGGGTTCTGAGAATTTGCATTTCTAACAAGTTCCCAGATGTTGGTGGGGCTGTTGGCCTGGAGATCACACTTTTGAGAATCATTTATTATAAACACTATGCTTGTGGGCTCTTGAACCACACACTTTTGCGGGGTGGGGAATTCTGGTTTCACCACTTTCTTTTTTTAAATTTTTAAAATGTTTTTATTCATTTTTGAGGGAGAGAGAAAGAGAGAGAGAAAGTGCACGCACGCAAGTTGGGGAGGAGCCGGGGGAGAGGGAGACACAGAATCTGAAGCAGGCTCCAGGCCCTGAGTTGTCAGCACAGAGCCCGAATACAGGGCTTGGACTGGTGAACCGTGAGATCATTCAACTGACTGAGCCACCCAGGGGCCCCTGCTGTCACCACTTTCTAGCTCTGGGACTTTGAACAGTTAACTTAATTGTATCTCAGTTCTTCACTTTCAAAATAAGGATTGTTGTAGAGTGTTATAAAGATTGAAGTGTTGGGGCGCCTGGGTGGCTCAGTCGGTTAAGCGGCCGACTTCGGCTCAGGTCATGATCTCGCGCTCCATGAGTTCGAGCCCCGCGTCGGGCTCTGTGCTGACAGCTCAGAGCCTGGAGCCTGTTTCAGATTCTGCATCTCCCTCTCTCTGACCCTCCCCCGTTCATGCTCTGTCTCTCTCTGTCTCAAAAATAAATAAATGTTAAAAAAAAAATTTTTTAAAGATTGAAGTGTGTAGAATGCTGCCTGATAAAACGTAAACACTCAAAAATGTCAGCTCTCAGTACATGCTGGACTCTTCTAAAATACATCCTCTCGGGTAGTTGTCAAAAGATCTTTAGAAGTTAATAGCATCATTTCCGACATTTTCATTTTACAGATGGAGAAGAAACACAGGGTCAGGAAGATGAGAGGCACCATGCAACCCTTCACAACCCAAGCTAGGATCTGAACCCAGATTTTCTGGCTCGTAGTTAGGGCTTGGGACAAATTAGGTTTCACTGCTTCCTGGAGCCTGGTCCCCTTTCTTTAAACTCCAAGCCCTGAGAGTGGATGATTGGACACTTAAGGCTGAGTGCACACATAATTAGCTGAGAGTGGGTGGGGCTGAGTGCCAGAGGGAGGAAGAGAGAACAGGAGGCTTCGGGAGGATGTTTGCCTCAGAACATGGCATGGAATTACTCAGGATGCCTGGAGTGGGCATTTTGTGTCTTCAGAGGGCAGATAGACAGGGTGACTCAATGTCTTGCCCACACATTCCCTCTTTTCTCTTGGCTGCTGTAACTGATTGAAGTCATCAGTGAATGATGTGGCAGGTGCAAACGGATCACCCACTGATGGTGTACCCAGCACCAGAGGACACCCCTACTCCCAGCCTAATATGGACAGAAAATCCAGCTACTGGACTACAGCATCAGCACACACTGCAACCCTTCACAGGATGAATCAGAGCATCCCACTCACCCACATCGAACACGATGTTCCACAAGAAGGATCAACAGCAGCAAACGCTTCTGTGGCGAGCAGGCGGGGGTCTTTGTATCCCCCAGTCCTGATTGCAGCCAGTTGTCCCGCATTAAATGCTTATGAACAATGGTGGAGGCAGGGGATAGAGTAAGCCCAACCACTCATTTGCCAGAAAGGAAACTTTGACCCATGCCTGGCACTCAGTGGGTTTATAAATGGATGACTCCCATTTCAAATTGGCAGCCTGATTGCTCCCGTGAATTCCAGACTTTACTCTCCCCTCGTCTACTTGGGAGTCTCCCATATTCCCCAGATTCACCATATCCAAACCTCCTCTCAATATCCTCTTCCCCCATAAGTTTGCTCTTCCTCTTGTCTCTACCGTCTCAATTGGTGATAGTATCCACCAAGCACACAAGCCAGAGGCTCAGAGAGGACCCAACGTGCATATTCTAAAGCAAAGTTCACTCTGAAAGCTGCTAGTGGCCCTAAAGTGGGAGATACTCAGAAGCAGAGCTCTCAGGACATCCTTGGCAGCTGCCTTGACTTGTTTGCCGGGGGAATGTCCACTCCCCACTCAGAGGGGCCCTCACCTCCCTCTTTCTGAGGGGAGCCGCGTGAGGTTTGTAGATTAACCCTTATCTTAAATGTCAAGCTGGAGGAATCACCTCACACAAGTTTTGGGATGATCTGAGAAGCAGAAGAGACACATTAGATTATATTACAAGTCCTTCTTGACCACAGTGCCTGCAATTCATTCTCATTTTGCCCCTTGTCAATTTCTTCTACTCACGGACTTAGTTGCAACAGCAGGGTCTCCATCACCAGCCCTGGATTTGGGAGGGAACACAAAGTGAGGAGGTAGAGGGGACTGGGGATACCTGGAATCCTAAACAACACCCTTCAGTCTGGTGTCTATTTGACCATGTTGAAGTCCCTTGCTAGTGTGCTAAGGGGAAGGGGAGCTTTCTTCTCATGCCCCTCCCCTTCTCCTTCCTTCTACTGTAAAGGCCCCCAGTGCTGTTTCTGCTGGGAGAGTGGGGAGGAGGTAGAAAGAGAAAGCACACAAGAAACTGAGGCGTTAAGCCATCTCCTGCTGGTCGCATTTTCACAGCTGAAGACTTCTGTCAGCCTTGCAACTCTCAGATGCTGAAACAGTTAACTTCAGAAAGAACAACGGAATGATTTGGAATGTTTCCACTTATTACAGGGAAAAGGAATGCATTGTTCACATTTCTTAGCCTTTTTTTTTTTTTTAATTTAAGAGAGTGGGCTATTAAAATGTTTCCTCCAAAATAAAAAGGCTTTCAAAAGTTCTATGAAGGTAGCCACATTTCAATTACTTTTATTATAACTAGATTTAGATGTCTATTTGGTATACTGCTGGGCATAATGTAAAGCCAGGGATGAACATTCCAGACTCATCCCCAGAAAAATGCACTTTGATTATGCATATAAACTATGCATACATAGTTTAACTTGACTTTCTAAACCCAGGCTTGGGGGAGGCAGGTTTGGGACCCCCCACAGCCACCTAGTCAGGGTCACTAGGTTCACAAACTTTAAGAACCAAGCTCATGGTCACTAAGAAGCTGCATGACCTTGGAACAAATCCCAGCCTAGGGTCTCAGGTTTCTCATCTGTGAAATGTGGAGCCTAGATAACAAGATCCACCTCCCTGATCTTGTTATCTAGGCTAGCCTTTATATTCTGATTCCACGCTAGTGCTGGTGTGTGTGTGTGTGTGTGTGTGTGTGTGTGTGTGCGCGCGCGCACGAGCACGCATGCGTGCGAAGTGACCAATTTTAATAAATAAAAAAATTACTGGGCTGTGTCTATTGTTTTCTGACTCAACCCTTGTTTAAGAAGTCTTACCAACACCCTGCCCCACCTCTTTATGTGTCTAACCGCTCCGTGACATGGTCCCTCTCTGGGAACGGGTCCTCCCCACCAAAGAACCCAACTTCCCCTTAACAAACTTTTATGAATATTGTAGAAACAATTTTTTGTTTCAGTGGAAAACTATGCATATCTATAACACACCCTTCCTGGTTATCAGATTCTAGTGTTCTACTGTCTTCGAGCTATTTTGTAATGCCTTGTAAATTGTGAGTATCTGATTGATATGTAAATTATGCCTGATAGAGATTTGACTCTCTAAACCCAGGTGTATTTTTTTTTTAATTTAAAAAAAAATGTTTGTTTTTGAGAGAGAGAGAGAGAGATACAGAGCAAGAGGGAGGGAGGGGCAGAGAGAGAGGAAGACATAGAATCTGAAGCAGGCTCCAGGCTCCAAGCTGTCAGCACAGAGCCTGATAATGGGGCTTGAACTCATGAACTGTGAGGTCATGACCTGAACCCAAATCAGACACTTAACCAACTGAGCCAGCCAGGCCCCTCTAAACCCAGTTTTATCTCCGTTTTTCTCCAATTCATTTCAACATTCCTTACTCAATCTATTTATGTGTCTCTGACTTGTCCTGTAAATATCTGCCTGGTTCCCTCATGTCGTGAGGAAAATAAATTCCTGAACACGTATGTTTTTATATCTGTGTGCAAGTCATGATTTCACCTTTTTGTGAAAATGATATTTTAATAATACATGGTCTCTTCCTAACATTTTAGGAGACTGTTTCTCTTTTTAGCCTATTATTTGAATTTGGTTTTACTTCAAGGCTCTCCTATCCTCACCAATTACCCCCTCACCTCCTCCTTCTCCCACCACCTCATGTGTTCCTCCTTCTAGATTCTTCTGTTGTTCTACCCCGGACTTGTGCAGAATCAGGCTTGAACATATCCAGGCACTGCTGGAAACCAAATGTTTTGGGGGTTTGTTATGTTGGAAATTTCAACTTCAGTGCCTTAGAAACACAGCCTGGGCATGTTTTGGTATTTGGTATCATTTAAGAGCTGCCTATTTGGTGCCAGGAGACAGAGACCATAGTTAGCATTTTCCCAGCTTTGGAAGGCAGAGTTGGGGCCTGTGTCTTTTCAGATAATTTGTATGACATTAACTATGCAAATAATTTAACCCTTCCTTTCAGATTTTTTTTTTTCACTTTACAATAGAAGGGGTTTAGTGTTGAGGGTGACTTATGTTACCTTCAGTTGATGATTTTGTTTTTTTGGTTCTTAATGGCTTCAGTTAACGTTTGGGGGGTTGTTCTTCGTTTTTTTAAATGGCTTTAATTAAGAACGACAACAAACCCTGATGTGACTTTGCCAATATATTTAGCTGGCTTATTTGGGTGTGCACATATGTGTGAAACACAAGAGATAGAGGAAATGAGAGAATGCCCCAACAATTTGCAGAGTGTACGAACTGTGATGCTTACATTTATAATTTCCGTTTTCTTCAGCTGTCAGGTTTGGGCCCCAAACAATGATTATCCTGGGGGAAACAAGAGCCTTTACAGGCAGCCCAAGTTCATGGCTTTCCTGGGCCCCTAGCGCGGTAGGAGGTGCTTTGTTACCTAGACAAGCTAATTAGAGACACTTCTTTTACTCTCAAATTTACAGCCAGGGAGGAAGGGGAGAGAGGAAGTGAATGGGTCTCACTTCTTCACTTTTTTTCAAAAAAAAAAAAAAAAAAAAAATCTTAACCCTTTCTTTACCCTGATGTGGACAAAGTACATTTTAACCCCCAAAGTCACTGTATTAATGTTCTCAGATGTCCTGCCAGAAAACCTGATGCTGCATCAAAAAAAGGGAGAAATTATACATGTGGTATATAGCTTATGGAGGAACATTTTCTGAAAATAGGGATAGAGAGAGGATGGATCACAGATTGAGACTAAACATAGACTCTGGTCCTCGAGGAAATTTCTCTGACTAGTCCAGTGAGAACCAGGGCGGCCATTTCAACATTTTATGAATGGAATTCTTCGTTAACGTTTTTTCATTAGAGAAAGGCAGACTTAATCCTAGACTACTATAATTGCAGCATGAGAGATATTAATGTAATGTTAATATCACATTAAAAAAAGGCCGTGCTATTAAAGCCTCTAATTTGCCAAGCTCTACTGGGTACCAGATGCTACATACACACAGAGAAATCTTTTCTTTAAACACGAGAAAGTCCGTGATGTTGTAGGCAGAGAAGCTGTGGATGCTTAGGATCCTGATTTAAATACCGATGTTCTTTTGAGCCACCAGAGGAAAAACCCCAGCAGATACCCGGAGAAGATGCTAGGTTGTTTGGGTCCTAACTCTGCCTCCTTTTTGCAATTGGCTCTCTGGCTGTGACAAAGCGATTCAAGAAAGAGTGACTGGAAATTCTTGGCCTCTGGAAATCCCACTGATGGCTTCACGTGGGTCTCATTTCCTCCCAATCTACCAGAAGCCCAAATGAGAACCTTGGATCATTTCAGACTCCCCTCTCTCCCTCTTCCTCTGCCCACATGTAGCACCACTGATTCCAACCCCATGTCCAACCCCTTCATTGGCTGCTGCCTGAACAAGTGTCTTTCTCATTCCCTTGTCTGGATAAGCAGTAGGCTCCGTGCTGGGTCTCTCTCTGCCCTCCCATCCTTTCCCTTCTGTCTTCATCATGCTGCCACAGTGATTACCTTAATTGCAAATCCTATTATGACCCCCTCTTGTTTGCAGATCACCACCTAGGCCGGTAATGGGAAAAGCTGGCCCTTAACTAAAGGTCTTTTTGGCCTCACCTAAAACGCTTGAAAGCAAGTCTCAAAAGAGCAAACTGCTTTCAGGTTACATAATGGAGTCTCAGAATAAAACTCAAAAATATTTCAGTAAAAAAAAAAAAAAAAAAAAAAAAATCCGGCATTCAACAACGTAAAATTCACATTATCTGGCATTCAATTAAGAATTATCAGGCATCAAAGACCCAGAAAAATAAAACCCATAATGGGAAAAAAATCAATTTATAGAAACAGATTCAGAAATGGCACAGATGACAGAAACAGGCAAGAACATTTTTTAAAAAGTTATTATAAATATACTCCACGTATTCAAGAAGATAGAGGAAAGCATGAGCATGTTAGGAGAAATATGGAAGATACTTTTAAAAAAAGATCTAAGTCAAATTTCTAGGGATAAAAAAATTAAATGTCTAAGATGAAAAACATATTGGGGACACCCGGGTGGCTCAGTCAGTTAAGCATCTGACTTTGGTTCAGGTCACGATTGCATGGTTCGTGGGTTGGACCTCCCACATCAGGCTCCTCACTGAGAGTATGGAGTCTGCCTGGGATTCTCTCTCTGTCTCTCTGCCCCTCCCCAACTTACACTCTTTCTCTCACTCTCAAAATAAATAAACTTTAAAAAAAAGGAAAAACATACTGGGTAGGAATACAGTTTAGACACTGTGACTGAAGGATAGAAACAGAGCATCAATGAGCTATAGTACAACTTCAAGCCGCAAAATATAGAAATTATTGCAGCCCCAAAGGGAGAGTAAAGAAATAAAGAAAAAACAGCTAAAAAAATTTGTCCTAATTTGATAAAAGGAACCAGGAAGTTCAATGGACCTCAGGCACAGGAAACATCAAGAAAATGACAACAATACACATAATCAAAGTACTTTACTTCATTACTTTATTAAAAAGGAATAAAGAGAAAAATCTTGAAAGCAGCTGTGAATAACAGAAGAATGACAGCAGACCTATTGTTGGAGATAACACGACCCAAAGGACAGTTGAGCAACTTTTATTTGTTAATGTTTATTTATTTTTGAGAGAGAGAGAGAGAGAGAGAGAGAGAAACAAGCAGGGGAGGAGCAGAGAGAGAGGGGGACAGAGGATCTGAAGCGAACTCTGCACTGATAGCAGCCCAGTGTGGGGACTGAACTCACAAACATGAGATCATTACCTCAGCCAAAGTTGTACCTCAACTGACTGAACCACCCAGGCACCTCTGAGAAACTTATTTTAAGAGCTGAAAGCACGGTGAACCTTGAATGCCATCCATAGCAAAATTATCTTGTAAAACTGAAGGGATGTGATTATTTCAGATTATTTCAGATATGAAAGGGATATGATTATTTCAGATATGAAGATTACTTCAGACATCCAGTCCTACAAGAAAGTTAAAGGAAGACCTTTGTGCAGAAGGAAAATGAAATCAAATAGAAATCTGATTGAAGAGTTGGTGAGTGGTAAATATGTGGGTTAAATATACAGAAAAAAAACTTTTGAATTGAAGATATTTAAGATTTTGACTTTAAGATATTTAAAGATATTTAAGATATCTTTAAAAGATACTTGATTGGGGCGCCTGGGTGGCTTGGTCGGTTAAGCGTCCGACTTCGGCTCAGGTCACGATCTCACGGTCCGTGAGTTCGAGCCCTGCATCAGGCTCTGTGCTGACAGCTCAGAGCCTGGAGTCTGTTTCAGATTCTGTGTTTCCCTCTCTCTCTGCCCCTCCCCTGTTCATGGTCTGTCTCTCTCTGTCTCAAAAATAAATGTTAATAAAAAAATTTTTTTAATAAAAATTAAAAAAAATAAAAGATACTTGATTGTTGAAAGTAAAAATAATAATCTATTGTGGTGTCTATATGTACAAGTAAAATATTTGACAAGAGTAACACAAAAATTTGGGGAGAGAGATGAAAATGGAAGTATACTGTAAAGTTCTTAAGTTATGCTGAATTGGCATAATGTTACTTGAAGGTAAACTGTGATAAATTAAAGATATATAAGTCCTAAGGAAACCATCAAAACAAAGCCAAACCGCAAAAGGTATCAGTAACAAGCCAATATGAGAAATGAAATAGAATTATTAAAAATAATCCAATCTAAAAATGAAAATAGAGGGGCTCCTGAGTGGCTCAGTTAGTTACGTGTCCAACTTCGGCTCAGGTCATGATCTCACAGTTCATGAGTTCAAGCCCCGCATCAGGCTCTGTGCTGACAGCTCAGAGCCTGGAGCCTGCTTCGGATTCTGTGTCTCCCTCTTTCTCTGCCCCATCCCCGCTCATGCTCTGTCTCTCTCTGTCTTAAAAATAAATTTTAAAAAAATTATTTTAATTAAAATAGAGAAGGTAGGGAACAAAAACAAGTGGGACAAATGGCAAACAAAGGGAGAGATGGTGTAAATTTATAACTAATCATAGCAATAATGACATCAAATGTAAATTATGTATACAATTCCACTTAAAAGACAGAGGTTGTCAGACTAGATTTTAAAAAGGTAGATTCTAATCACATTTTGTCTATCAGAAAACAAATTGAAATGTGAAGACACACATAGATTAAAAGGAAAAGGATGCAAAAGGACATTAATCAGAGAAGCCTCTCCTCTAACCATGGGAGTAAGAATCCTGAGGGTTGGGAAGGGGATGAACAGAGAAAGATGTCAGCCATGTTCCTCCCACATCTTCCCTTGCTGGGGAAGCTGAATCTCCTCCTCTGTGAAATGCAGTCAAGTGTGTTTCAGTAGTCCCCAGTGGTCACTCTGACCCAGCCTTGGGAGGGCAGACAATGGGGAAAGTGGAGGAGAGTAGGCATCCGGGTGACACTGGTTTTGTCTTTGTGTCTAGACAGGACTGGCTGCTAGAAAAGTGGCCACAGGAAGAGCTGGGGGTGGACTGGGAAAGGTGCCAGGTCATCATGGCTTCCAAGCCAGGGACAGATGTGGGAGCTGAGTACAGGGCTGAGTACAGGGCTGAGTACTGTCACCTTAAGTGACTAGGGTATGGTATTATTTTTTATTTATCAAAAATTTTTTATACTGTTGGGTAAAGGATGCTAGCAAGTTGGGAGTGCTGGGGCATCCTCAGGTCCTGGCGTGAGCTCAGCCCTAGTGGAGTGCAATTCTGCCTACTTCATTCAAACTGAGTTAGCCCTTCCTCCAACACAACTTTGGCTATACAAAGCCCAAATCTAGCTCCCTCAAATTCCTGCCATGGCTACTGGTGATTATCTTCACATCAGTAGAAACCAGCATGATTGTGAAGGGAGCATTCATGGTGCTTGTTGAGGAGCACTTAAGTAGGGTCAGACAGATGGTAAAGCAGGACAGCCAAATACCTGAGGGATGAAGTCAAGGTTAATGGTACAGGGTTGAACCAAGGAAGCTCTACCAGCCTCAGACTAATTGGTGGTCCCATGGGAAAGTCCTTCCTTGGGGAGGAACGAAGGGCAAAGAATGTTCTGTCCTGGGGGCAAAGAGCTCAGGTCTCAGAGCAGCACTTCTGATGCATGAGGCACTTTAGGCAATGATTTCCCAGAATTGGATTTCAGGGTCAAAACTCAGAGACACCTGTCTACAACACTCTGTACTCAAACAAGCATGGAAATCTCCATGCAGTTGACTGATAATGGGACTCAAGAGAATCAGAGACACTCTCTGAAAGGATAAGTGAGGCTCCACAGCAGGGGCCTCATCTCTTTCCCTTGCCCACTGTTTCTTCCAAAGAAAGAGTGGTCACCCACAGGCCACCAGACAAGTAAGCACACAAAAGTTGCCTGAGACCAGCCAAGCGTCTCCCCAGACCTGTGCCTCAGCCACCACCCAGACTATGTCTGAGCCTTCGTTTTTTCAATTTCCCCCTCCACCCAGCTGTGAGAGTTATCTTCCTGCAAATCACAGCTCCCTCTTATCACAGAACAAACTCCACATCCTCCAGCCTGGAATTCTCCACCAGTCTTTATTTCTTCCTTAGCATAAAAATGATGTGCATTCGCATCTGTTTCCCCACTCACTTGCCTTAGCCTGGGTACCCCAGAAAGCAGAGCTCAAGGCATAAACAGATATACTACTGCTTATTAGGGTGTGCAGTTCTTGGGAAACAAGAACAAATGAAAAGGGGGTGAGGCAGGAAGCCAGGAGAGCCAGCACGCAGTGTGCTACTCAGCTGGCCCCACTTACATTAAATAAACCAATTGTTTGATATCATGGGGCCATCTTCCAACAGTCTGTATGAAGCTGTGAGTCTCAGGGCAGCCCATCAGTGGAGAGGAATGGGGAAGAATATGTCTACTATCTCCATCGGCCAAAGATCTGCCCAACCTCATGCTTTGGGGTTGTGTGTATGAGGCACATTAGTGGCACCTCACACCTCAGAGGCAGCATGGAAGCCCCGGGGTAGGAAGGAGAGGTGCACAGTGCAGGAATGAGGTGAGGGGCTTCCAAGATGATGCCCCTGGAAGTTGGATGGAGGTGATGCTGAGCTGGTTGCATAGAAGCAGCGGGAGCACAAGCAGTAGCCAGGAGCCCCAGAAACGGTGAGGCTGAGAGGGTCAAGGTGGTTTAGAAGGGTATCTCAAGTACAGACTAGTCCCGTGTCCACCACATGCAGAGGTTTCTCAGAGAACATTTGAAGAGGAGTACATGCTTAAATATAACAACTATAATAATTCGTGTAAGGTGCTTGCGTGGCCTGGTACTTTGGAAATCCTTGGCAAATATTAGTTACTATTATTACTATCATCCTCCATAGTATCAACCCTGCTCCATCTCTGTGGCCTGGGAAAGGTGTTTCTTGCCCACTCCCTTGGCCCTGTTCCTAATACATGGCAGGCGGTCCTTCTCCAAAGGCCATTCCTCCACATCACGTATGTAATTCAGGCGGGGGAGCTGGTCAAGAGAAGAGAAAATGGGCCTGAGGTCAGTCAGGGTGGGGCTGTGTTGGGAGGGGACCCTCAGCTGCATTTCCCCAGATGACTTCCCCTGGCCCTGCCCAGCCCTGCTTCTGCTTCTCTCCACTTGGTCAGCAGACATGAACCAACACAGCAGGCCTCCTAGCACAGATGTACCAGGGCAGTGCCAAGGATGCAGAGACTCTTTCCTAGGCTGAGTACCTTGGGAAGGAGGGAGCAGCTGAAGGAAAATACCAGGAACTCCCATTTTAAGGTGGTTGGATCCTGGCCATGAAGCATCTCTCCCTCATTTCCTCACCTTGACGCAGACTCTTTCCTCACTCCATCCTGGCCTTGGTCTCTACTTATCATTCTTAAAAAAAAGTTTTTTTTAATGTTTATTTATTTTTGAGAGACAGAGAGAGACAGAGCATGAATGGGGTAGGGGCAGAGAGAGAGGGAGACACAGAATCCGAAGCAGGCTCCAGGCTCTGAGCTGTCAGCACAGAGCCTGACTTGGGGCACAAACCCATGAACTGCGCGATGATGACCTGAGCCAAAGTTGGATGCTTAACCGACTGAGCCACCCAGGCGACTCTCTACTTATCATTGTTAGTCTGGAACTAATAAGGCCTGGCCTGCTGGCTTTAAACAATTGGGTGGTTCCAAGTGGCACCAAAAAGCAGAGTCAGGCTCCCCCAGGAAAAGAGCTCATCAGGAATGGGAAGAGGGGACAGAGCTGGAACTGTATCTTCCCTCCCCATCCCCAGAAACAGAATTCCATGCCCTTTCCCATTATAGAAACCCACCCAGTAGCCTGCATCAAAGAACTGCTCTGGACCTGGCTGGAGAGGCACAAGAAGAAAATCCAGAAAGCTCTGCCAGAGGGATGCAGCACAAGAACGTTACATGTGACCCAAAAGTTTAGTGCACATGGTAGGGGGCAATTCACATGTTGATCACCTTAAAGTTACAATTAAGTGGTGTGATCTCATTAGCTTATTTGTTTATCCATCCAGCAAATGAGTTATTAACATGAGAGGAAAGGCCATGAGGTCCCCTTCATGAAGTCCAGCTGCAGTAGGAGGAAGGTCCATAAGCAAGTTAATTAAATTATGACAAGGGAAAAGTCTATTAGCTCACAGAGAAGGGGAAACTCACTCTTCCTTAGGGAACCAGGAATTGTTGAGAAGGATTTTTTTAAAACTAGGTCAGGAAGGAAAAGTAGGAGTCTGCCAGGAGGAAAAATGAGGCGGCTGTAGACAGGATTGGTGCATACCAGAGAGACAGAAAAATATAACATGCTATGGGGGTATTAAGGAACATGTATTTATTATCATTCTCTGGATTTTTCCTTAAAACTTACTAAGTTCCAGGTAATTGGGTTTGGTGTCAGGAGTGCAGAAAGTAACAAGGCAGAAATGATCCTTCTCTCCTTCTAGTGGAAAAACATGAATTAAACAAACAAACTTCCCACAAAGAACGATACAATTGTGCCAAGTCCGTTAAGGGGAAGAAGAGCTACGGGGGCAGGAATGGGGTGACAGGGGCCCACTTGATCTGGGAGTCAGGAAAGGCGTCCTTGCAGAATACATGGATGAACGAATTAGTCAGGTAAAACATTCCAGAAAGAGGGAACAGCTTGCATGACCGTTCTGAAGTAGAAAAAGCATATCTGAGAGTAGTGCCCAGTAGGAGACTAGACAGTAGAGCACTCTGGCTTACAGGGCACAGACAGGGTGGGATGGCACAGGACCATAAGGCCTTGTTCTTTATCCTAAGAGCAATGGGGGAGGGCGACATAATGAGATTTGTCTGCTCCTGATGGCCCAGTGAAAACGGAATGGAGCAGTGATGGATGTGAGGAGACCAGTTAGACCAGTGAGACTCAATCATAGCTGTAGGTTAGAATTAACTGGGAAATTTTTAATAAAGATGGTTTGGTTTGAGCCCATTACCAGAGATTTAAAAAAAAACTTTGTCTGGGATGAGATTTTGGTATTGGTGCATTTTTAAAGTAGTGCAGGCACATCTAGGGGTGAGAACCCTTGGAGTATGAGGGCATTGCTTTGAAGAGGAGGAGACGGAGACTATCGCTCCATCACAGGTGACAGAAGATGGTGGCTTGGCTCATGGTGATGGAAAACAAATGCTGGGTCCTTCTAGGAGGCAGAGTAGAGAGCAATAACCAAGAAGTATTACCAGATTTTTTGGTTTGGGCAATTCACTGAGAGCTAAAACACTGGAGAAGTGCCAATTGTGAGGTTCATGGCATGAATTCAAGGTTGGATGTGTTGAATGTAAGGTGCCTGTAAGCCAACTGAGTGGATAGCAGGCAGTTGGGTACATAGACCTGGGGCTCAGAGAAGTCTTGCTGGGTTGCAAATTTGAGAGTCATAGATGCAGAGATAGTATTCAAGATGTGGCTGAGATTGCCTGGGAAAAGGAAATTGTGTAGGGTGGGAGGAGAGGAGAGGGCCTGGGACCAAGGCTGAGGCACTCCTCAGTTGGAGGTTGAGAAGTGGCAACATAATCTATAAATAAGAAGCCGGAGAGAGGCTTGAACCCTAGAAAAGTCAACATTTCAATATTCCTGAAGGCCAAAAACAATGTTGATTGGATGTAGCAACCTCTAGGTCACTGATGATTTTGGAGAGAGCTCTTTTGGTGGAGTGGTTAGGACAAAAGCCAGACTGGAGTGAATGGGAAGGAAGGAAATGTAGAGGACATGACAAGAGTTCGGTTGTAGCAGGAAGAGGGAGAGGGTGGTGGTCGCTGGAGGGAGTTGTGGGATCAAGGACATGTTTGCTCAGATGGGAGAGAACTGAGTGATCCGAAATGTTATCGGGGAGGAGAGGGAGGGATTGCAGATGCAAGAGAAAGATGGGATAATTGCAAACATGGGGGGAAGGGGGTGGGATGGCATCCAGACCCGTGGAAGAGGGATTGGCATCCATTGTAAGAAGTCACCCTCTATTTTAAGAAGATAGAGAAATAGATGGTTGGTTGGCTGCTGAAGTGGATAAGTTTGGCCCTTTAGGGTGGGAAGGTAAGAGACTTCTCATCTGATAGCTTTCATGTTCTCCATGAGACCCTCTACTGGGAGCAAGGGGTGTGCATATTGGGAAGGAGTCTTCAAAGATCAGTGTTAAGAGGCCTAGAAATCTGAAGAGAGTTGGGATGATTAACAGTATTTATTGTGGAGAGATGATGGTTGAGGTGGCCAGAGAAACAGTAAAACGTGTCTGATGTACAGATTGGTGGAAAATGCTGGTCGAGAATTTATAGTAGTATTGGGGCACCTGTTGGTTAAGTGTTCAACTCTTCATTTTGACTCAGGTCGTGATCTCATGGTCTGTGGGTTCAAGACCAGCATTAGGCTCTGTTCTGGGCATGGAGCCTGCTTGGGATTCTCTCTCGCATGCGCTCTGTCTCTCCCCTGCTTATGTGCGTGCATTCCCTCACTCTCTCAAAAATAAAAAATAAATGATAAAAAATAAATAATTAAAAAATAGAATTTAGAGTAATATTAAGTTCTGGAGTGGTTTTCTGAGACTTAGCAAGACTGTATTGCATTAATTATTTATTGCTGTTTAACAAATTATCTCAAAATTTGTTAAAACAACCAGTATTTATTGCCTCAGTTTGGGGCAATAGTTTTGGGGTTAGGAGTTTTGAGTTTAGTTTGGCTGGGTGACTCTGCTTCGAAGCCTCTCACATGGCTACAGTCAGAGGGCAGCCCAGGGCTGGGGGCTCCTCTGAAGGCTCCAGTAGGGAAAGACCTGCTTTCAAGTTCACTTGTGTAGCTGTTGGGGGGATTCAATTTCTCACGGGCTATTGGGCTGAGGGCCCTCAGCTTCTCACTAGCACTTGGCCTGCAGCCCCCTTCAGTTCCTTACCTTGTGGGTTTCTCTGTAGAGCAGCTCACAACATGGCAGTTGGCCTCTCTTAGGGCAAGTGAGAGGGAGGGGGGTGTGCAGGATGGAAGCCATGGTCTCTTGTGACTTAATCTCAGAATTGGTATCCCATTGTCTCTGCCTTACTCTTGTGGTAGAAGCAGATCACCATGGCCAGCAACTCTCAAGAGGAGGAGATCCACACAAGTCTGCAAATACTAGGAGACTGAGATGACTGGGGCCATCTCAGAGGCTGCCTGCCATATTGCATGGAGCATGCAGTATAGGTGATGAGGCTGGGGAAGAGCTTTGGTAAAGTTGTGCAGGGCCAAAGATGCCAGACTAAGAGATTAGAGTTTCATCCCATAGACTATTTGGGGTCATGGGCAATTTTGAGGCAGAAGGGGGTTAGATCAGTTTTTCAAAGGCTGACTCTGAGGACAGGGGCGTGATGGCGTGGTTAGGGAGATAGAGGTTTAGGAAGAAGAGCCGGGAGGTGTTGGCAATAATCTCCTGCGAGGATAGGGACTTAAATTGGAGACAGAGTGGTTAGAATCTCCCCAGAATGGGGTAGTATCTGTTTTTATCAGCATGCACAGGGTTGGGGTAGCCTCCATCAGGGGAGGTGGAGCTGTAGATGAGCCAAGTCGTAGAGGGAAGGTGGGGACTTTCTTAGAACAAAGGAGCTTTAGGAAAAATGCAGATTTTTGAGAAGCCAATGGAGGGTGAACTGATTCAGAGTAACCAACTCAATAGGAAAACTTACAGGGTGAGAGGAGGAGGAAACAGGAAGGAGAGCTGCTGAGTGGAACCCAGGTTGGGCGGACTAAGGTGGGGGTTCAGCCACAGAGCTGAGCGACAAGGCACCTGGCCAAGGAAGCCGGCTAAGTCACAGCTTGTGGCTGAGGTGGCCCCAGCTCAGGCAGGGTCATAACCACATGCATGTACATGGCATTTGACAGCCAGCAGGACATTTCCATATCAGTTCCCCTGTAGTTTCACAACAGCGTGGAGAGGTGGGCAGGGTGGGGATGATAGTCTCCAGGTTAGAGTTGAAGAGAGAAAGCCTTGGGACCTTTGGATGATTTGTTCAAGGTTATGCAGCTGGTACACGGCCGGGCTGGAGAGTGAACCCAAGGTACTGAGTCCAGGCCCCATGCTCTCTGCCTCGCTGTGCTGCCTAAAGTCACCAGGGTGCTTGCATGGAAGGTCCCACTCCTTCAGGGATGCAGATGGCCAAAGGCAGAGCAAAGGAGCAGCATGACGAATCCCCTAAGAATTCTCACTTAGGAGGAAAAAAAAAAGGGATAGGTAGGAGTAATTACGGAGAGATAGGTGGATTCCGACAGTGGAGCCCAGGGGGAGCTCTCCAGGAAGGGATAGGGACTCAGGACTCCACAGCTGTTAGGAACCCTGAAGGCGAGGTCTCTTCCTCTCTCCCAATCTCTAGCTTCCCACTTACCTACCATCTTTGTGGCCGTCTCACTGGTCTCTCCCTCTGCCTGTGTGGACCCATCTTTGGGCCTTACCTATTTCCTCCTACCCACACATCCGCTTTGCCATCTTGTCCCCAACTCTTTTCTCTGCTGCTGGGTGTGCATGTGGTGCTGAGGTAGGAGGGGACAAATGGCCCATCTCATGGCTCCTAAGGCCATGTCACAGATCTACCTGGTAACAGACCAGACCACTGATAGAACCTCCTGGAGCACAGGATACAGCCTGATCCAGCCAGGCCTGTGACTCTTAGAAAAGAGGGTCACTATGAGCTCAGACCTGAGAACTGGGGTCCTCAGCAGGGACTCTCATTTGATGCTGTATGGAAGAAACAACCCTTGGGGACACAGCAGTGACTTCCCTCAGCCAGTCATGTTCCAGCCTCAAGGCCTTTGCACTTGCAGTTTCCTTTCCCTGGAAAGCACTTCCCAGATTCTATTTGGCTTGGTCCCTCACACTGCCCAGGTCTTTGCTAAAATGGAACTTCTCCATGAGACCTCTCCTGACCACCCGATCTAAAACAGCACTCCTGGCCCCCTCCCACATTCCTTACTCCTTGCTTCATTTTCCTCCATTACATGTCACCATCAGGCCCACTGTAGGTTTGGTATTTAATTTTTGTGGTCTATGTCCTCCTTCTACAATGTGAGCTCCACAAAAGCAGGGGGTTTTTACTGTCCTGTTCACTTTTGTAGTCCCAGAGCTTAAGCATAGATAGTGGGTGCTTGATAAAGATTTGCCGAATGTACTCCTTCCTAAGTGAGACGTATCTTGTTGTCCTAAATGCCCTCTGCCCACAGCAGTGAATGAGAAGGAGTCTTGTGAGGTAGGGGTTAGTGGGCTCCCTCGAATGGGCAAGAAAATAAGAAAGATTATGAAACCAGAGGTAGACCATTAGAAAGAAAATCTTTCCTTCTCTAATCCTTATGGGTTGGCAGAAGGAGCTAATGGTTTGAGAATAAACGCATATAGAGACTTGCTAGGCGAAATAACCACAGGGGTTCCCCGGGTGGCTCAGTCGGTTAAACATCCAACTCTTGATTTTGGCTCAGGTCTTGATCTCGTGATTTGTGAATTTGAGCCCCGCTCTGAGAGTGTGGAGCCCACTTGGGATTCTCTCTCCCTTCCTCTCTCTCTCTCAAAATAAATAAATTTAAAAAAAATTACAGATGTGGCAAATTCCATGAAATGGAATAAGTGTTGCAAATGTTACCAGTGAAGGCTGCCTCGGTGTGGGGTTCATCACGATCCCTCTAGTGACACCCCATGGGCAAACACTTAGCCTTTTAATAACTAAACCTGGCTTCCCTTGGCCTGATCGCTGCCCTTAGTAACACAAAGTGCTCTACGGAGTGAGGAGTCCTCAGCCGGAGACCTTGTTGCCCCGAATGCCAGGAGGAACCACCCAGCTTGGTCAAGCCCCAGGTAAGGCAACCCAGCTGCTTAGGGCACAAAATTTAAGGAGGCAACACTCTGGGGTTAGTGACAGTGCAGGTTGGTCCTTGCAGGAACCTAAGGATGAGAGCGTCCTTCAATCCCGTGCTCTTGATAGGATGCTCGCTCTCAGGACAGGGGTCGTGATAGATTTCAGGGCCCTGGGCTCTTTTGCCTTTGTGGACCCCTTCCTTCTTAAAAATACATATATTAAAAATTATATTTTCAAACCATGTTAATAAAAAGACTAATATAACCTAAGCTGGATTATATTCACATTTTTCCTCTGATTTGAAAATAAAACATTTTAATGGCCCCTAAAATTGTCCTAGATCCTAGGCTCTGTTCTTAGTGGCAAAGCTGCCCATGGTAAGGGGTTGTGCAAACCCGAGAGTGAGCCCTCCTGAATTCTGCACCTTAGAAGCCTCACTTGCCTCACCCTAGTCCCAGCCCTGGGCACGGGAGCATTCAAAATCCCTACATTGAAACCTCTGTTGAGTGATTTTATTTCCTTCCCTTCTCTGTCTGAGCTTCGGTATCCACATGCTTAAAACAGTTACAATGAGTTGAGAGGTGTTTGTTGCAATATGAATAGGAGAATATAATAAAATCACCATGTGATCCAGCAATTCCACTCCTAGGT
Source organism: Herpailurus yagouaroundi (assembly GCF_014898765.1). Taxonomy (NCBI): domain Eukaryota; kingdom Metazoa; phylum Chordata; class Mammalia; order Carnivora; family Felidae; genus Herpailurus; species Herpailurus yagouaroundi. The sequence goes on along the minus strand of NW_024412419.1, from coordinate 24,843,820 downwards.
CATAGCCCACAGAACTGAAAGCAGGGACTCAAATAGATACTCGCACAGCTGTATTCCTAGCGTCATGATTCACAATAGCCAAAAGGTGGAAACAATGCAAATGTGCACCGACAGATGGATAGACAAAATGCGATATATCCATACCATGGAATGCTATTCAGCTGTAAAATGGAGGGAAATTCTGAAACAGGCAACATGGATGAATCTGAAAACATTATGCTAAGTGAAATAAACCAGACACAAAAGGACAAATGTTGTAGGATTCCACTTATATGAAGTGCCTAGAAGAGACAAATTTGTAGAAACAGAAAGTAGTTTATAGTTTCTGTTGGAGGTGATGAAAACGTTCTGGAAATGGACAGTAGTGATTGCGATTGCACAATACGGTCAATGTACCTAGTGCCACTGAATCAGACACTTAAAAATGGTTAAAATGGTACATGTTATGTCTAGTTTTACCACAATAAAAGAATGTATACATAATCATCTTGCAAAGGGCAAAATGTCCTACAAAAGAAATCATTGTTATCATTATTGATAATTGCTGTATTGCTGTGGTAGATGAGCATTCCAAAGTTCACAGACCAGACAGACAGACGGACATAAAACTGCTTTGTAAACACAGCCTTCTCCAGCCTGGACCTGTTGCTCACCACCCACGGTAGCCGCTGATTTAATGACCGAGTCCAAGAATGCATGGATGCTGGCCAAGATTCTAGAAGCCCTGGGTATCTCAGAGCATGCACTTTCACCTGGGAGACCTGCCATTCCCTGCCTTCCAATAGCCTTTCCTCTGAGGGACCAGGGATACGGGGTTGGCTGAGAGATCTAAGACTGCCTTGGAGTTGGTGGCATGAGGGGTGAGAGGTCAGGTTACCCAGCAGGCCCTGATGGTGGGTACTTTGTGCTGAACTTGGCCTGATCTGGCTTCCTGGCTTGGGAATAAGGTCTTGGTATCTGAGCAGAAAGGAGAGCTCTGGGGGCATTAAGACCTGGGATGGAGGCCCACAGGCCCCGGTGTGGGAGCTAGTCTTCCCATGAGCAAAAACCCTATTTGCCAAGATGAATCTTACAAAACACCCCTAAAGGGGTGAGGCGGGACAGGGGAGTCCCGGGATGGAAGGACACTTCACAAATTCACCACAGAGTTTCTTCTGATAACAAGTCTATCCAACAAGTGTGATTTTGGTTCCAGGGACACCCTGGCTCTCAAGGGGATCCTGTGAATTCTCTGGAGTTGGCAAGCAATTTGTTGGTATTTGTGGGGAAAAAGCCTATAGGTCCCATCGGATTCCCAAAGGAGCCCGTGACCCAAAAACTACTTTTAAAACCACTGTTCCTGTGAATTTAGGATCTGTTCTTAGAGACCAGTATTGGACCTGTACCCAGTTTTCAGGGGGTAAAGGGATTCCTCTAAATGGGGTGTTGGGCTACACACATCAGGCAGGAGAGGGATGACGCTTTAGGAAGGGTCACTGCTTCATCTTCCTAGTTTCTTAAGTGAAACAGTTGGTTTTTAAACAAGCAAATTTTACATCGGTGCACGAATGCTGGCCCCAAGCGACAGGACGTCTCCTTGTTGACCATGATCTCCTCCTCCTTCCTCCTAGCTTCTGTGTGTGTAAATTGACATGCCCAAGTCCCCAGTCAGACCAGAGTATTGAGCCCACAAAAGAATGACCCCCCCCCCGCCCCAAGCCCCACTGATCCCAGTATATTTTAAGCCCCAAACAGAGTCCTAGGTGATCTGTAGGGACTCTGGGCCAGGCTGGCAAGCATCAGGCAAACGCCAGCTTGTGTGGCCCTGCTTGTCCCTGCACGGGAGGCAGTAAGGGGAAGGGTCATAAGGCGTGGGTAATTTAAAGGCTCTGAAGAGTGACTCAGACATTCCAATGGGGCTTTTCTTTTTCCTCTTTGTTGATGTGTGAAATGCAATTGCAGTCACTTTTTCCAACGAGTTGATAAACCACGATTATCTGTGGCAGCTTGTGAGCCAGGGCCATCGTGAACAACTCCACATGCCAACATTTTTCTCTCTCCCGCCCCCAACACCTAAGATAACCACCCAAGGCTAAGGCCAGAGGTATCTTGGTCCCAGGAATTGTAACAAAGGTGCAGGGTGCAAGTGGTCACAGGCAGTTGTCTGAAAAGAGTGGTCCCATGGAGGGTTGCAAGCTTGTGAGCTCAGGCCCGTCCCACCCCCATTCCTCTGTCACCTGGCATAAAGGAAGAGCAGACAAACAGCTTGTTGTGCATCAGAGAGGAGGTCATCAAGGAAGGGAAAGACCTACATCGTTTGGTGAGCACCTTCTGTGGGTCAGGAGCTGAGCTGACTGTCCCCTTCCCTCCATGTGTGTCATTTCATGTAATCCTCGTGACAGTAGAGGACTACTTGAACCTGAACGCATACCAAATGCCAGATATTGTACATACCCGATCTTTACAGCAATTACCCCAACTGCTTATGGTCTCCCTCCAGTTTACCCAGGAGCAAACTGAAGCACAGAGAATTAAATCACAGGGTCAGCAAGTGAATGGCGGGAGAGTAAGGGTCTTGAACCAGGTCTAACTCTGAAAGCCATCCTTTTGCCCCACACAAGGCTGCCTCCCATCAAGAGCTGGCCTTGTTGGCCCATGATGGCCCATATGCCCAGCTATGGCCACAGAATTGAGCCTTCCAGGGATTTCACACAATGTAGCGGCTCTTGGTTTCCTCCTTCCAAAGAGACACAGGCTTCCAAAGAGAACCTCCTGTCCTCGTCAACTGGTTCCTAATCAACAGACCCGCTAGGCAATGGCAATGGACAAGAGGAGCTGGGGAGCCCTGCTGGGTGTCACTGAGTCTGCTGTACAGTCTGTCTGCCCCCAGATGAGGAGACAGGATGATGGACCCTCAGATCGGCACTGGTTTGCCAGGGGCATAGCCCTCACCTCTGGTGGGGGAGGTTCTCTTCGGTGGCAGGACTGTTGGGGGACCTCCTCTGCACCCCCCCCCCAGCCAGAACCCCAGAGCCTAAACCTGGCTGGCGGCCATTGGGTAAAGGATTGAGAAGTGAGCCAGGACTGGGGTGGATCTTCTGCAGGCTGTTTAAAGACCTTCTAGCCGGTGGGCACTTCTCACTTCTGGTGGGAAGCCACACTGTAGTCCCGGGCTGTGGTGGTGCAGCCAGCCTGGGGTGGGGTAGTAACAGTGGTGAGAGATGGAAGTGATGTTTGGGAAGGAAGTTCTGCTGAGGGTCTGACTGCGCAGGGAAAGGAATCAGAGGACTTGGCTGTGAACAAGAGATAGGAGACAGAGAGTTTTTTCAGTGGACTTTCTGGAGCACCTGGCGGGCTCAGTCAATTAAGCATCTGACTTTGGCTCAGGTCATGATCTCAGGCTTCCTAAGTTCGAGCCCCGTGTCAGGCTCTGTGCTGTCAGTGCAGAATCTGCTTCAGGTCCTCTGTCCCTCTTGTTCACACTTTCTCAAAAATAAACATCAGGGGCGCCTGGGTGGCTCAGTCGGTTAAGCGTCCGACTTCGGTTCAGGCCATGATCTCACAGTTTGTGGGTTTGAGCCCTGCGTCGGGCTCTGTGCTGACTGCTCAGAGCCTGAAGCCTGCTTCAGACTCTGTGTCTCCCTCTCCCTCTGCCCCTCCCCTGCTCTCGCTCTGACTCTCTCTGACTTTCAATAATAAATAAACATTAAAAAAATTTTTTTAAATAAACATTAAAAAATAAAATTAAAAAATAAAACGGACTCTTCTAGTTCAGTTTGTACTAAAGACTGGGTGAGGTTTGCACTCCCCAAGGTGAGTTTTATTTAGACCCAAAAGCTTAACATTCACAAGTTTAAAAAGAGGTAGAGAGGGAGGGATAGACACTTTACCCCCAAAAAGCCTTGGTGCCGTGAAGTTAAAACTGCCACTAATACTGTGGGACTCTGAGCTACTTTCTCATCATTAAATTGAGACCAACACTCCTCAAAGTGGGCTTTGATTTGTGTGTGGCTGGGGAGGGGGGGCTAGTTCAGGAGTCACTTCAATATTAAATCCACTGGAATTAACAGTCTTTTCTTTTGACTGCTTTTAGAATTTTCTTTTGGTCTCAGTTCTAGGTTTTATTTATTGTATCTTATTTGACAGAGAGAGAGCATGAGCAGAGGAGAGGGGCAGAGAGAGAGAGAGAGACAGAGACAGAGACAGAGAGAGAGACAGAGAGACAATCTCAAGCCACAACCCTGGGATCAGGACCTAAGCCAAAATCAAGACTCTGATGCTCAATCCACTGAGCCACCCAGGAGCCCCATCAGTTGTTCTTTATTTTAATTTGTTGCGTCTAGGTGTGTATTTCTCTTCAACTTTTGAGCAAGGGGTGGGGGGTGGGGTGGCGGTCCAGGAGTCTTCTCGAATTTGTGGGACATTGTAGTTAATCATTTGTGACACATTCTCATCCATTTCCTTTTGCTGGACATTGTAACGCTTTCATGTTTTCTCATCTGCTTCTGAAGCCCCAACTGGATGTGTACCAGATACTCTAGCTCTGCTCTGTCTCTACCCAGGGTTTTCATACTTTTTTCACCTCTTTATCCTCAAAGTTGTGGAGGACGATGTTTGGCACATAGAAAGCACATGATAAACCATTACACCCTTTCCCAGTAAAGGTGGGCAAACATAATTATTTGGGCAGGTGGGGGAGCCTTCTATTTAAAAGACAAACTGGAGGAAAAAGAAAGAAAAATGAATCACTGCAAAGTATATTTATATGAAGAATGAGGATTTTTGAATGGTCCTCTATACCTTTGCTACTCAAGGCGGTTTTCCTGGGCTGACAGCATTGGCCTCACTCAGCAGCTCATTAGAAATGTAGAATCTCGGGGCGCCTGTGTGGCTCAGTCAGTTAAGCGTCTGACTTCAGCTCACGGTTCCTGAGTTCCAGCCCCGCATCAGGCTCCATTTCTCTCTCTCTCTGCCCTCCACCAGCCCCCACCCGCCCACCACTTGCTCTCCCTCTCTCTCTCAAAAATAAATACACATTTAAAAAAGAAAGAAATGCAGACTCTCTGGCCACCCAGGACCTCCTGAATCAGAATCTGCGTTTAATAAGAGCCCCAGAAAATGCGTTCACACTGTAAAGGTTGACAAGAGCTTCTCCCTCACAAACTTGGCTGAGGGTATTAGAATCGCCTGAGGAATTTCTGAAACTACTGGCACCTGGGTCTCATTCCCAGCGACCCTGACTTCACCGGTCTGGGGTGAGTCCTGGGCATGGAGAGGTTTTTTGGTTTTTATTTGTTTTTTAAGCTCCCCTGGTGATTCTAATGGGCAGCAAGCCCTGAGGCAGCAAGCCCTGAGGGGCAACTGGGCCGGGAGAAGCAAAAGAAACAGAGGTTTCCCTGCCTTTCCCAGCCAGCAGGAGTCTGTCCTGGGTTTCCCCAACCCCCGCCCTAAGGAGGCCACAGGTCTTAGAGGAAGGAATTTGCCCTGGGATTCTGGGTTCTAATCCAGTTCTGCCTCCCCTCCACAGGCTATGTTCCTGAGCCCAGTAACCGCCAGTCAAATGTAGGACTAAGTGAAAAATCCCCTTTTGATTCCTGGTGTCCTTACTGGAAAATGAGGCTACTTACTCCCTCTAGCCATAAGATCTGCTGAAGGGGGCCTCTCCCAGTCCACACCCCAAGCATCTTCAATAGGGAAGGTGTGTGTGCCCCTAGAGGGTACAGAGCACATGATTCCATTGACATGAAGGCGGCAGGAGTCAGAAGAGTGGTTACCCTTCGGAGGGGTAATGGGCAGCCAAGGGGGCACTCAGAAGCCTTCTGGGGTGTGATAGCATTCTAGATCTAGACCCGGCTGGTGGTTTAATGGTTGTATAAACCTTCGCTGAGCTATTCATCTGGGAATTGAACACTTTATGTAAATTATACCCCAATTAAAAACAAAGAGCAAGTAATGCTCACAGCAGGCCCCGGGGGAATCAAAAGTTCAAATCGCTTGACCGCCAGGAGCTGATGATATCAGCTAGTTTGGGAGCTTAAAGCAGAAACTGGGGAGAGGGGGAGAGAATGAGAGGCAGAGACCGGGATAGACGTGGACAGAGAAGGTGCTTCTGGGAATAAGTTGGCCCAAATTCCAGGCAGTCAAATTAGTCCTAGGAGAAAAGGGTGGGGTTTGGCCTCTAAGTAGGGTGACCGGTTTGCCCAGGACTCCTGGTTTTAGCACTGGAAGTTCTGTATGCTGGGAAACGTCTCAGGCCAAGGCAGGGGGGACTGGCCTGGCTCTGGGCTGGCAGAGCCCAGGGAGAAGCCCCCTGCACCCAGAGTCCCCCGAGTCATTCAGGAGGAGCCGGTGATGGGTTAGGTAGATAGGCTCTCTCCTCTTCGGCCAGAGGTGGCTGTGAATCCACCGAGTCCGAGAGATGGCGGCGGCCACCTCCTCCGAGGCCCTTCCGAGTTCCCCCATCTGCATTATATCCCCACAGTCTCCACCCTCACAGGGCCCATCAGGCTACTTTGCAATTGTTTATTTGCTTATTGGTGTTTTTCTTGGCTTTGAGCCCCTGGGGGGTATGGGTGAGGCTTCCTTGCCTTTGCACGCTGTATTCTAGCTCTGCTCAGGGCCCCTGCACCAGTGCCTGGGGGCGGGGGCGGGGGGGGGGGGGAGAGCTTTTAATCTTTTTGTGCCACGGATCCTCCCCGCAGCTTTGAAGAAGTTTTAATCCTCAGAAGAATGCTTCCAATGCATAAAATAAGATGGGGAGGGTCACAAATCTATTATTCGGAGATACTGTTATCAACAGATTTCTTTAAATGCCTTCGTGATGGAGTCTTAACCCTCGTCCTTCAGTAATGCTCAAACAGAACCCAGAGGCAGGTGTGATGTCGAGAAGCCATGACTACAGATGGTGTTGCGGGATCCCTGCCGCCCCTGGGCCCTGGAGGGGAGAAGACACGGGATTTCCACTGGTGCCCATCCGAGGTGCCGCTGGCCCGGCTGCGGGTTGCCGCCTACATTCCTACTAGAGGGAACCCCAGTTTCACTTAGTTAATGAAAATACAGGGGTATATTTTTGCCCCATCCAAATCCACGTGTGCCCCTGAGTTCTACCCATAGACTTTAGGTTAAGAAGTACTGGGTGAGTGAAGGCAAGTCAGATGTAAACTGTGGAGTGCAGTGCCCCTTGAATGTTGCTAGTGCTTGAGGGACGTGGGTGCTTCTGGGATGGGCAGGGGAGGTGGAGAAGCAGGCTAAAGCCCGCTGATTAGCTGGCAAACTCTGAGGCCAAAAGCAAACAGGGGAGCCTAGTCTCCGCAGCTCAGAGCTGGCTGCAGGCTCTCAGTAAGCTTTGTGGTAGTAAAATAACATTTGGGGAGACCCTGGCCACCTCCCTCCATTCCCCAGGGTGTGGGAGGACACAGGGCTGGTAGAGCCAGTCTCTGCAGCCTGGAGAGAGGCCTTTGGGGAACAGCGGGAGGTGCTTTGGGGTCAGCCCCATGTCAGACCACCGCCTGGCTAAGGCAGAGGCTTTGAGGGCTGCTGGGAAGGTCTTGTCCATCCCTTACAGTTCCCTCCCTGAACACCCCCCTGAGGAAGACAAGCTTCAGGTAAACCCTTCTCTTTTGGGGCAAAAGTCCACCTCGAGGGAGGTGGTACATTCAGACCTCAAGGTCTTAGCAGGAGTGATTTTTTTTTATATCACTCTGTGCAAGAGTGCAGGGGACCAAAGACCCGGGGTCGGGGGTGGGGGGGGGGCAAGCAGCCCCACTCCTGGCACCGGCCCAAGTGACCGCCAGCTGGAAAACTGCCTTCTAATTAGCAATCAGGAAATCAAGGCAAAGCACAGCGCCAAGCAGCATGACCCCAGCCACAGCCTGGTGACATTTCCACCCTGTAGACGGCATGCCCCTGCCCTGCACGGTGGGGCTGCAGACCCCATGAGTTATTTTTATCTAATGCTGCTATTGTTGGTCATTGAGTAGCTGCTGTGGTGGGTTCCAGCAGCCGTGAGCTTGCAGCAAGGGTTTCCTGTGCAGCTTCCTCCTCCTCCCTCTTGAGAGGCTCCCTCCCTCCACCAAGGCTCTCTGGCAACCTGAGGGCTCCTTGGAGCCTAACCCTGGCCTTGGAGGCTGCCAAGGGCCTGTGGCCTGCCCTGGCTCCTCCCCCGAAGCCCCACTGCCTCTGCAGAGAAGGGGGTAAAGCTGTTACTTCCAGTTATCTCTCTCACACTCCAAAGCTCTAGAAGATAAAAGCACTGCTTTCTAGCAAGCCAGGTTCTCCAAGTCAGTGGCTCTCAGAATGTTTTAACTGTGACTTACAGCAAGAAAAAGATTTTTCATGACCTGGTACACACATCGTAGCTATGTAGAAATGAAAGTTTTCAGAGAATAACAACCTTCTATGTTTGCTGCACTCTGGTTTTTACCCCCCCTGTACTGTTCTGGGTTTTCCTAGTTAGGATTCTGGTTGCAACCCACAAATAAATCGATTTCACAACCCAGGAAGGATTCATGATTCCGTTTGAAAAATGCTGTAGCAGATCGCGCTTTCTGGAGCTAGTGCTCTTTTCTGAACGAAGGAAGGGCCCTGGAGTGTAAAGAGGTCTTCTGAACTAGGCACCGTCCTGGTTTGGAGTTCTATTCATTTTGCAGAAAAGGAAGCCAAGGCTCCACCAGCCTGAGTAGCTTGCCCACAAATCAGCCACCGGGGAACATGGCAAATGTTACAAACCAGGACTCCCCCCCCCACCCCCACCCCTCAGGAAGCCAGCTCTTACACATTTACCAGTGCACCCTTGATTCCAACCCTGTTCTTTCTGGTTCCAAAGTCAGTGTTATTTCAAAGCCTGCTGACCTCAGCTTCCTCATCTGTAAATAACATTAAAAATGCCCACTTCATGGGAAAAATTATATTCCCGGAGTACATTCTGGTAAGAGGGACAGTGACTGGAAGGGAACAAAAATGCAAATAATTATCTGCCTCTGTGATGGATTTGACGTGAGGTCCCAAACTCCACCGTCTTGTGTAATTTCCATCACTGCTAAATGGAGTTTGCATAGAAAACAAAAAATCTCTCTATAAAAACTCATGCTTTGCAAAACTGTTGAGAATTAGAAGAAATGAAGGTAAATCTGTAGCCCGGTGCTCTGTAAATGGCAGCCAATGTTCGACAAGAGGGAATCCACGTTTTTCTAATTGGAAATAGCAAAGGAAGTATTGCAAATGAATTGCATTTCAAAGTAGGACCTTCTTTGCAGGTAGAAGGGAGTATTTTGACAAATATTCTGATGCATAAACTATAGCGACACACATAGCCTACATTAGTCACTAATTTTCAAAATTCTAGAATAAAGGCTTACAGCCTCGCATTTATTCAGTCCGGCACAATGGTGCCCCTCTATCTGACAGCGGCCTTGGCCTGTCTGGAACTCTCTCCCATTTGTGGCCACCCTGCTCTCCCAGGGCCACACAGGAGTCTGTATCGTCATCCTCATCATATTTATAATAATAACTGCTCTATCAGTTTCCCACGGTGGCTGTCACAAATTACTACAAATTGTATGACTTAACACAAATGTATTATCTTACCGCTTTAGAAGTCAGAGGTCTGAAATAGGTGTCACTGGGCTAAAATCAAGATGTTGGCAGGGCCATGTACCTTCCCGAGGTTTCAGGGAGAACCGTTTCCTGGCCTTTTCCATTCTCTAGGGGCCCCTGCATTTCTTGGTGAGCAGACCCTCCTCCTCAAAGCCGGCAGCATTTCACCTATGGACTTCTCTCTGGCACTCACTTTTCTGCTTCCTCGTTTCATTATAAGGACCCTTGTGATTAGATTGGGCTCACCTGGGTCATCCAGGGTCTCCCAAGCCAGTCAGCTGATTAGCAGCCTCAGTTCCATCTACAGCCCTAATTGCCACTTTTCCCACGGAACCTAGCATATTCACAGTTTCCTGAGATTGGGATGTGATCATCTTTATTCTGCCCACCACAACGTTTCATATTTTGAGTACTTACTACGTACCTGGTACGGTTCTAAGCATGTTACTTATAAAAATGCATTTAAATTTTGCCATAACTCTAAGAAGTAGGTATCCATTTCATAGATGAGGAAAGTGAGGCACAGAGAGGGAAAGTAAATTGCCCAGGCTACACAGCTAGTAAGAGGCAGGGCTGAGGTACAGATTCAGGAGTCTGGTCTCAGAGCCCATTTTCTTAAGCTATAACCACCTTTTAGCCACCGAAGGACAGATGTACAAATCAAATGCTACTTAATTTAATCCTCATTTGGTGATCCAGGCGCCCTTATGGGATGTGATAGTGCCTCAGGTCAATTAATACTGACTGTACTTTGCCGCTGGTTGAACAATTTTGGATGGGCTGACCAGTGGATTTCCAGGGGCTAAGATGTTTGACAAGTCTGCTTCCTTGCCCAGTGGGCCTCTCACAATGGCCAATAGTGATTCTAAACTCTGCTCTGTGGTATCTGACCTCAGCTACTTCTCTTTCTCTCCACTTCAGCCATTGTAGCTTCACAGACATTCCTCAAAAAAAAAAAAAAAAAAAAAAACACCACAAAAACAAAAACAATAACAACAACAACAAAAAAGTTAATTTCTACCACAGGGCCTTTGCACTTGCTAGCATCCCACCTGGACTCTCTTTCCAGTCTACACAAGACTCAACCATCACTTCAAACAGGTCTCTGACCAAGGATCAAAAAGGAGCCACGCATCAGGCCCACCTTGGTGGGTCTTCCCTCTCCTCTCCAATATTTTGTTGGAAAAAAGACATTAAAATTTTCTTCTTTTCCCTGCTTTCCCCCTTCATGGTGGTGAACAAAAGGGGCAGACTAAGGGAGTTATATTTGTAGGTAGGGAGGTGTCTTCACCTTGAGGTTCCCCTTGGCTCTGCAGTGTACAAATGACCCAGAGCAAAAAGCAGGGGACAGAAGCCAGGGGCTAGTTTCTTAACTGCCAGCTCTTTAAGGGGAAGAGAGAAAAAAGTCTTGACTTACGGGGCACCTGCCGAGTACTCAGTCTTCACATCTCTGTGCAAGATGTACTAGAAAAGAACACTGTGGATACTGGATATTAAGAAATTGACCCAGAATTACATTTTTTTTAATGTTTATTTATTATATTTTGAGAGAGAGAGAGACAGAGTGTGAGCCAGGGAGGGGCAGAGAGAGAGAGAGACACAGAATCTGAAGCAGGCTCCAGGCTCTGAGCTGTCAGCACAGAGCCCGACACGGGGATCAAACCCACGAACTGTGAGATCATGACCTGAGCCGAAGTTGGACACTTAACCGCTTGAGCCACCCAAGCACCCTGGCCCCGAATTACATATAGAGGGGCTGAGTAGGACTTGAACACAAGCCCGCCTGAGTAACACAGGAAAGTTGCTCTTCCTTTAGGGAGAGAGGAGGTGAACTGGGATAAGGGGGGGACAATATTGAAGCAATTGGCCAACCACAGGAAAAAAAAACTTTTTTTTTTTCCTGAATGAGTAATTATTGTATTTAGAAACTCACAAGGAGACAATGGGAAACAGAAGTGAAGCCTTTGTTTCTGTCCCTAAGGGATATTTGCATATGGATACGCAATTGTTTCAGCACCACTTGTAGAAAAGGCTCCCTTCTCCACTGAGCTGTCTCAGCAGCTTTGTCAAAAATTAATCGACTATACTTGTGTCTGTTTCTGGACTCCCTAGTCTGTTCTATGGATCTATTTGTCTATCTTGATGCTAATACTACACTGTTTTGATTACTGTAGCTTTGTAGTAAGGTTTGAAGTTGAGATTTGGATCATCTAACTTGCTTCTTTTTCAAAGTTGTTTTGGCTTTGCATTTCCATATGAATTTCAGAATTCAGATTGTGGATTTCTGCAAATAAAGCTTGCTGTATTTTGACTGAGTTGAATTTATAGAACAATTTGGAGACAACTGCCGTCTTAACATAGAATCCTCAGATCCATGGAACATGGTATACCTCTCTGTTGATGGAGGTCTAATTTAATCTTTCTCAGCAGCGTTTTGTAGTTTTCTTTGAACAGCTTTTGCACATCTTTTGCCAAATGTATTCCTATACTTTATATTTTTATGCTAATGTACGTGTACTTTAAATTTAAATTTCTAATTGTTCATTGCTAGTATCCTGAAGTATAGTTGAGTTTTGTAAATTGATCTTAGATCCTGCAAGCATGATGAACTCACATGTCAGTTCTAGTAGGTTTCTTTTGGGGGGGGGGGCGTTGATTGAATAAGATTTTTCTATGTAAATGATGTTATCTGTGAATTAAACCATTTTATGAGGGGCTACCTTCAAGGAGGCTGTGTTCTAATACATTGCATCTCAGGCTATTAGAAGGAAATAGAGGGACAATCCAGGATGAAGATGATAGAGGGCTGCAAGTTATTCTCAGGACAGCAGATGCACAAATCTCATGGTTGTATTTAGGCTGGGGCTAAAACGGATCCATAGTCTATCAATACTGGCGGACACTCTCAGCATAGATCACTTGATTATCTATAGTCCCCATGGTTATGAGCCCAGTTGTGGGCCGAGTGAAGGCAAAAATATCCAGCTTTATGTTGGAAAAGTGTCAGAAAACCCTTCCCACAAAGCGCCACCTCCCCTCACTGCCACCTCCATGAATCCTCCTTCCCGATCTCTGGGCCTTCCATCCTGTCCCCTCCAACCCCATCTCCAAAGAGCCAGACTGTGTAAAAATGTAAATGAAACCATTCTATGCCCTGTACAGAGAAGAAAATCCAACCTCTTTCCCCAGGTGTTAACAGCCTTCCTGGAACTATTTCCCTGCTCCCACTAGTTAAGCTCATTCCCAGCCTTCTCTCTGATGGAAGCACTCTCTCCGTGCACCTCACCCCCTTCTTCAGGTGTCCGTCTTGGCCCTCCCAACAGATACTCTCGGGGCATCGTGTTTTCCCGCCCTTGAACTCACCACACTTACCATTTTACACTAAAGCAGGGCAGTGAGGGCTGCCCTTGTGTTTACTCCCATCTCTTAATGATGCTTGTCAATCATAGGCACTCGATGCATGTTTTGAATGACCACCAGAGCTTTTAGCGGCATTTATGTCCATCCTTCACCCCCAGTCTTTGTGGATGACCTTACAAGGTACCCTGGGTGTTTCTCTTTCCTTAGAAAGGTGGCATAAAACTGGGGCTGTGTGCTAAAAGCTCCCCATGATTCTAAGCAAAACGAATGCTCGGACCTTGTCCTAGCCACTGAAATCCAAGTCTCTGGGGGTAGAACCCAGGTAGTTGCACTTTTAAAAAGCTTTCCTGGTGATTCTGACGTGCATCCAAAGTTGAGGACCACGGGCACAGAAGGAAAGGCTGCTTTCATTCAGCCAGGTGACAAGAACCATGGGTGGGTTCACCCCGGAAGGGCCAGTGGGCAAGATACGGAAGGGACCCCAGTGGAGCTCCTCTGAACTCAGCCTCTCACAAGAGCTGCATGCTGGTGACGTGCTCTGCCCATTCCAATGGAAGAAAGAAGGAAACCAGACCAGAGTGGAAAGCATTTTCAAACTTTATTTACAACTGTCACAGTGACAAAAAGTAGTTTGGAAAAAAAAAAAATGCTAGTTTCTCCCTGAGCCTCAAAAAAGAACAGATAGAAGTTACAGGAGGTTCATCTTACAACAGGCATTTTTACTGAAATACTAGGGTTTTTTTTTTTAATACGATCAGTTAGAAATACACACAAGTTACTTAACAAAAAAAAAAAAAAAAAACCAAAAAAAAAACACCCAAAAAACAAAAAACAAAAAAACAAAACAACAGGAGGCCAGATAGGAGCTCAGCCACTTGTCTAAGAGTGGCTGGGTCCCTCCAACAGGCTCGCCTCGGCAGGCCCTGGACTTTAGTTGTCAGCCCCTGGCCTGCTCAGACTCCAAACGGTCGTACAAAGGTATCTAGCGACCAGCAAAATAATAAGACACCCCCATAAACACACATATACACAAAGTAGATTTGTTATGCAGTTTACAAGCACGTTCCTAGCACACGGCAAGACCAGGACAGATGAGAGAAAGGAGCAGATGAAAGGGACACAGAAACACAGGATTTTAAAAGGCAAGGCCCCATCCACAAAGGGAGGCAGGTGCGGGATGAGGGAGGGAGGACTCTCTGCAGCCAGAACAGGACCAGTGGGAGCATGAGGGATGCCCTGGCAGTGCGGGCTGCAGGCCTCGCCCATTCCCGAGGAGCTGGAAGAAGTTATTGCCATCGGTGTGTGTGACACAAGCAGACAACACAGGGGGCAGGGCGCGGGGGGCAGGGGCTGGACGTCGGCTTCCCAGAACCAAATCCTGCTGAGGTGTTAACCGCGCACCCTCATCCCCCTGCACCCGCTCCCCGGAACCACGCTAGCCTTGAGGTATTAAATACAGCTCTATATACAAGTCCCAAACTGCGGTCCACCCAGACCCACTGGAGAGCTGCAGGGTGCCTCTGCTGGCCGTTTGGCCTCCAGGAGGATTTCGAGCTCACCTCTTGGCTGCACACTCATGCTGTGAGCTACAGGAGGTTTGAAGAGTGTGCCCTGCAGCCTGCTGCTCCAGATGGTTCTTAACCATAAGAAGCTCTAAGTCCAAGGCTAGCTTTCTCGCACAACTGTGCCCTTGCAGGGGACAGGGGAGAGGTGGGAGGGATGAGGGCCAATGCCTAGTGCTCCCTCATCATCATCAGCGTGCCATCCACCCACCGGCATCCGGAACATCGCGAGGACAAGCCAGGGATCTCATGACACCTTCAGTTTCAAACTGCTGCAAGAGAGCCCTGTTACCCCCATCGGCTAAATCTCAGATTTGGAATCTCCATTCAAGTTCATCTCCCCAACAGGAAACAGAAGGAGCCTCTCCTGCTCTCCACTCGCTCCCACCAAAAAAAAAAAAACAAAACAAAAAAAACAGGCCAGGAGCCCACATGGGAGTGGGTACCTCTGCTGGTCAGGCTGGCTGAGATTGGGAACCACCTCTGCCTGACTGCTATGCCCAGGGGCTGGGGAGGGGTGGGTGTCAAGGAGAAGGCGGGCCGGCCTGGTCCCGCAGCTCTGTGCCTCTCTCAGAACGGAGCAGGCCTGGGGGAGCAGGGGGCAGGGACCTTCGCGTCCAAGAGTCCACCCCAGTCCTTCCACAAGGGTGGGACGCGCTCCCTCTAGTCCCAAAGGGCTGGGCTGGCAGTGGGGGGGAGGGGCGTGCGCAAAAGGGAAAAGCTCAAGAGCGCTGCCTCTTAAGAAACTTCCAGATTACAGCGGGTATGTGAGCCGGCCAGGCCACGGTTGGAGGGAGGGTGGAGGAGGAGCCGGGAGTCCTTTCTGCCCACGCCTCACCTCCGGCCGGCTTTGCAGGCAGCCGGTTTCTACTGCTTTTCTTTTCTGCCTCCCGTTAACAGACCAACACAGCCAAAATAAAAGCAAAGGCTGGTGGTGGGCAGAACTGGAGAGAGAGAGAGAGAGAGAGAGAGAGAGAGAGAGAGAGAGATGAACACGTTGTTTTCTGATGCCCCAGTGCTGCTGGCGGGGAACTTCCTGGCTGCACTCCTCTGCTGGATGCTTTCTTTCAAACGTGTCTTTGCTCTTCCTCTCCTGTTTGCTCTCTTACCCCAAATGTTCCTCGCTCGCGGTGCACATACCGCGTCCCTCCCCCCACCCCCGGAGCGCACTGGAATCCCACTGCTGCCTCTAGCCTGCTCCGGGTTCAGATACCGATCTCAAAGATGCACCACTTCCCCGCACCCCACCCCCCCTACCCCTGCTCTACGAAGCTTCCTTTCTCAGAAGGCCTTGCAAATTGTCGCAGAGGGCTCCACTGCCCAGCATCTCAAAAAAAGAAAAGGAAAGAAAAGAAAACCAACTCAGTGATTTGCAGGTGCAAAACGGAAGCCATCATTTGACATTTTCAGAACTGCTGTGGCTCACTCCCTTCTTCCATGGGAAAGAACACAGTTCAGGGACAGATGCCGTCTGGTATGGCCCCCAGCGAGGCGGCGGGGACTCTATTGCTCCTTGTTGTCTTTCTCTGTGTCTTCACAGTTGTCCTGCTCGTCCTCCTGGACCACGAACTCCTCGGGGGGCCACCGGAGCTCCCCGCTCTCCACCTCGCCCTCCGTGGGCTCTACCACGATGGAGGGCAGGCGGTCCTTCACTTTGCAGGAGCGGTCAAAGTCCGACGGGTCGGGGAAGATCTGGAAGAAAAACAGAGCAGGTGTCAGATCACGCACAGTACCGGAAAAGAGAAATCCTGTTCCTTCATTTCACATACACATGCAGAACGGAGCCCCTCCGGAGGGCCAGCCACCGTGCCAGGCTCTCAGGATCCCGGAAGGGAGCCCTAAGGCGGGAGTCAGGGAGAGGCTTCTGGGGCCAACACAGAAAATTGTGTCTCAGCAGACATTAATCCCGAAGCTGCAAATTTTCAGGGCAGTGCCACCAAATTTGTGGTGCCAGTCTGTTCGTGCCTTTTCTTGTCTTTTATTTCCAGATAAAATAATTCAAAATCATGTCACCCAGAGTAAGCCACACCTGTCTGCAGCCAGCACATTACCGCCTCAGTCTAAAGCATGTCACAGGTACCTTAACAGTGAATTCCTCCCAGAGTAATGATCAGCACCTAGTAGAAGCCAGCTCCCAGGTGCTTTCCATATATAGTTTGGAACTAATACAGTTGTGCTGGAAAAATAGGGGTTTCTGATACTACCTTAAAGAATCTCAGGTCTGAAGAAGGAGGCTGCCCCAACCATACAGCCTGGAAATGAGTGGTTGTGGAATGGGATTCCAGCCCAGGTCCGTCTGACCCACGTGCCCAGGCCCCCAGAACACCCTGCCCCTCAAACAGATGAGTCCTGATCTCGCTGCAACTATAAAGTCAGGGCCAAATCAGGGTTGAGGGCATGACAGGTCCCAGTCACAGGCAAGCCAGGAAGAATTCTGTTCTCACTGTTTTCACCTGTGAGTAACTCCTGGCTCCTTGATGGTTCTACACCTGGAAGAGTCTTTTCAGAGTCCCGCCAATGAGGCTTCTTTCTTAAATGCCTATTGTGTGTCCTGCCTAGAGCTGGCAGAAATCCCAACCCAGGGGATAAAAACAAGGGCCACGAGGGGCTCTGCGGATTCCCTCTGTACTCACTGCCCTATGACTACAGCTGACCCAATTCTCTGCCCAGCAGCTTAAGTACTTAATCTGATGGGCTGCTGGTCCCTTGCCATCCACAGCCTTCGGTGACACACCCGAGAGCGGGAGAGAGGCACCTCCGTCTGGGACACTGAGGCTTACAGAACACCGATGTTGAGAGCCATGTGGCGCCTTCAGAGCCACCTCTTCCAGTCTCTCCATTTGGTAGATGAGGAAACCAAGGCTCAGAGGGGCCCAGAGACTTGCTCAAGGTCACACACCTTGTTAATGGCAAGAGAAAGGAAAGCAAAATCGGAGTGGGTGGAGACACACATTTGAAGAGAGCCTGGAGATTGCCCGAGCCGGGCGCAGATCAAGCTAGGCCCACGTCAGCAAACAAGGGTCCTCTCTTTTCAGGAGGTAGCAGAAATGCTCTCCTACAAACTCAAGGCCTTCCCGGCTTTTGTGATGCCCAATCTTATAGCACCCCAGCCCTGAGCACTGCCGTCTCAGTCACAGACCATGTCGCAGGCCACGTCATAGGCCACGTGGGGCTTCCGAGAATCACGGGCCTCAACAAAACCTCCCCAATCCCTGCAGACAAGTGATTATTAACCATTTATCCAATAAAGCCCTATTGCTGGGGATTAAGCCTTAAGCCAGCTGCACAACCAGGCATCATTAAAGACTTAACAGGCTCATAAAAAGTATGGTAATGGCAGCCAGGAGGAAAACAAGCCAGAGGCGGGGTTAGACTAGTTGGGGCGAAAGGAGGCATGGGGACAGTGGACCCACGCTCTAGGTTTTCTCTCCCTGATGGGGCCAGCCCTGCAGTTCTGCCCTTGGGCTGTGCTGTGCACACAGACCTGATGTGCTGAGCAGGGAGAGGGTCGAGGGGCCCAGTTGGGCCCCTCCTCACTTCTCACATGGAGCTGGAGTCTGTCCCATGGGGGTGAAGCACAGGTGCCTTCTGTGAATGACCTTTGGGACTGAGCAAGGGGAAGCCTGACGAGTGCAATGCACGCCACCGTTTTCAAAGCTCTTTCAGACATCCCCTCATGGAGGTGCAGAGAGACCCCGGGCTCTGTGGGACCCATGGAACGGCTAGGATTCAAACCGAGATCTGCTGTTTTCAGTGCCTGTGCCTTTTGCAAAGTGAACGGATGCCCGTTTCACACATAGAAAACTGACCAGGGAGAGTGGGCAAGACTCCGGGCCTTAACCACCCATTCAGCTGCTAGACATTCCAGCTTAGGAGCAAGGATGACCTCTGGGCAGCTAGGTCTAGAAGATGAGCTTCCCAGTCTGGACAGTTGGTCTAAATCTTCAGGACCTGAGACAGAGCTATGACATATCAAAAGGAGATGGCCGCCTGGCTCAGCATGGACCTGGGCCCCTGCCTCTTCCCTCTGATCTCAAGCCCAGGGCTGGGCCTACCTGTGACGTCCCAGCAACTGGATTCTAATTATGATCACCCGAGCCAAGTAAGAGCGAAAGGGACAAGACGTAGCAAGGCCAGCTGAAGGAGGAGGAGGACAGTGAGAATGGAGAGCATGGTCATTTCGTTTCAGGATGGGAATAGGTCTTTAAAATTAGGGTGGGGGGTAATGTTAAAATGATGATGATGGTAATAGAAGATAAGCCAGGCACATTTGGTGGGCAGAATCTCATCCTTTACAATCCTATGAAGTAGTGATCCCTATTTTATAGATGAGGAAACTGAAGCCCAGAGAAGGCAAGGGACTTACTCAAGGCCACACAGCTAGGAAGTGGCTGAATGGGGACCTGAACTCAGACCTGTAGAACCTCAAATTTGATAACACATTGTGCAGAGCCACAGACCGCAAATTCTCTCTACGTCCGTGACATTACTTCTATAACCCCAATCGGGTCCTCTCGACTGCCGGTGACTCAGTTTCTCCTTTTGAGAAGCGAAGCGACCTTCACATCTCACTAGATGTGTACAACTTCTTGGCAAACACACAGATGATAAAATGCTTTGAGGACATATGCTGAATTCAAACTGGAATGTCCTCTTTGGAGTCGTTTCAACAAGACTACAGTAAGTATTCAATCTCCAAGCAAGAGGCGGCAATACTCACATGGTAATTAAAAGAACTCCAAACAATGCCTTTCATACCAGGAGCTGCACAATTAAGTCTTTTAAGTCCTTGGGGGAAGTCTGAGCACTGAACTTCTGATACTGTTCAGATGCCAGAGAACTTTGCTCCCTGAATGGCTCAAAGGAGGCGCCATTAAAATTTTTTTTTTTCCTTTACAAAGCCTGTTAATTGCATTAAAAAAAATCACTATAGTAATCATACCTTTCCATCAAAGGTTTTATTTTATTATCAAATAATGCCAATTTATGCCTCTGAAAATTGTAGCTGTCTCCAAAGACAAACATGAGCCCAGACCAGTTTCTCATTTCCTCGCATGCAGACAGAAAGCCTTGCAAAGTGTTGCTGAGCATTTTGCCAGCACAATCTTATCTCCGACAGCTGCTTAAGAGGCTGACCCTAAGGAGGTCGAGATTTTTCCACTAAGTCATGCTTTTTAATCATCTAGGCAGCAGAAAAATGAGAGGTTGCAACTGCAACTTGACGGGGTAGGGAAGGCAGTGGAAAAAAGGACTAAAGTCAGACTTGCCAAGCACATGACAGGTAAGGCCGGGGGCGGCAGGCCAGCCTGGCATGCTGTTTGCCTGCAGGAACTGGCAGGGAATAAAGAATGGCCCCTGTTCCAAAAAGAAACTGCTTCTGGTTCAACCTCTTACCCCAATGTGCCCCTTGTCTCTGGACTAGGGAAGGGGGAAAAAAAAAAAATCCTTTTCTCTTCTCTCTGCAGCAAAGACTCATCTTCAAGAGGTCCAGAAAGGAAGATGGGAGGCTCTGAGAAGCCTTTCCCACCATAACCCCCCTGCATAGGGCAGGGCAGATCTAGAAGTATCCATCCCCAGCTGTGAGTCTCTCAGCCCTGTCCCTCCCTCCCTCTGCCGACATTGGATTCCACATCCAGCTATCCCACTGTCACGCTTGGCTGCCGGAGCTGATGGCTTGGATGAAACTAACAGACGCTAAGTTCCTTCCTTTGCAAATGGAGTGAAGTGTTGAAGTGCACACACAGCATCCCGGCCGGATCCTGTGTGTCCCACGGTGTGGGAAACAGCAGGCGTTCAAACTTGGCACGAGTGAGTTTTATAGAGGACCCTTCTCCAGGTGGCCTCTCATCCCAACAAGCCCTGACATTTTGGGAACTCAAATGGGTTCACTTGAAAGGTCAAGGGAGCTTTAGAACCCTCTACGAGGAAGAAATGGTCTGTGAGATGTAGTTTGGGTGCCAATATACTGGAATTTCTGGCTGTATGGATGAGAGCTGTCCATTAGGACTTTCTGCGATATTGGAAATGTTCTGTCTCTGTACTAACAGTAGCCAGTAGCCACATTGGCTATTGAGCACTTGAGATGAGGCTAAATTGTTACATTTTCTTTAACTTTTATCAATATAGACTTATCTATGTAAATATAGATTTAAATTTAAATAGCTGCATGTGGCTAGTGGCTACTGCACTGGGCAACACAAACATAAATAGTTAAATACGAGGACCAGGAAAACAGGCTGGTCCAGGAAAACTGTCAGGATGTTTGGTTGATGGACCAACATGGGCAGCCTCACAGCAGAGTAGTCTGGGGTTGGGGGTGAGGAATTAGAAGGCTTCTCGCTTGAATGTAAGAATTGCTGGTCAGTCGGCTCCCATTTCACCCATGGAGGGGAACTGAGAGGTAATATCAAATCTCCAAAGGCCTGAAATTTGGGGGCCTAGCTATCAACTGTCTGCCTCTAAGCCAGGTGACCTAAACCTGGCTGCCTCTGCAGTAGGGAGAGAAGAGAGATGTCTGGCACCTGGGATGGAAAATGTGAGCAATTCTGGTGGGAACAGCCCCTCCCCTGAGTGCACGCGTCCCTCAGCCATCATTCCTGACAAACGACTCACAAGACCTGGCCACAAAGAGGGTGGAGGGCTCGGCAAAGAGCTGAGAGATGCTAACAGGGAAAGCGGACACCAGCCAATGCAGGAGATGAAAGGTGGCTAAATGGATACAAAGGGCTAATTACCAGCTCTGCAAGCTGAGACCTCAGGGGCCTGGGCATCCTGCTTCTCTGTGCTGGGCTGTCACAGAGGGATGAGGTGGGGTGGAGAGGGGAGGGAGGGCAGAGGCCCTGAGGTGAATAACCTGGCAGTCCCCAAGGCGCTGGGAGGGATCTGCCTCTGAACACAAAACCAGTGAGCCTCTCCCCTCTCGGGTTCCGGAGCGGGGATAATCAACCTCAAACCTGCAATGGAAAATCGCCATTCCCACAGGTGGTAGGCCAGAAGTCTGTTAAGACTTGGCTGTTACTTTGTCCCCCATTTCTTATTACTTCTGTGACCTTGCTCAAGTCATTTTAACTTCTCTGAGCTTCAGTTGCCAGAGTAAAATGAGGAAGGAATTTCTGCTTTATAGTATCGTTGGCATGATTACATGCAGCTCCATGTTGAGTACCAGCATGGTACCCAAGGGGCTCAAAGTTGTGGTGGCTGATTCCCGAACTCTTCTCTTCATCTATAGATTGGGATTAATGTTCATTCCCATCTTATAGTGCTTTGGAGAGAATCAAATACCAGTATGTGTGAACATGTTCTGTAAACTTGGAATTCCTAATAATGGTTCTTATCAGGTAAAACTGCGGTCCCCAAGGAGCGCTTAGAGTGAGGGACTGAAAAGTCAATAGTCCCAATTGCTTGGGACGGGCACAAGTGAGCAGAACTCCTGGGTGTGCACTCACAATTCTAGGCCAGGTTCTAGGGAGAAAGGATTTTGACTTTATCACTTTTCTCCCAATGCTTCTGTTTTCCCAGGGTTTGGGTTGGGCCAGCTGGAACGAAAGCCACTGCCTTGGTCCAGGACCTAGTCTAGTCTTCAGTGGATTCCCTGTAGCTAGTGATCTTCCCATCATGCCCCACCCCACCCCCACAGACCTTTCTAGGGGCCTGCTGCCTCTCAGCTTCCCTAAGTCCGGGTTTCTTCTTTTTCTTGGAGAAAAACAATGGATTGGCCTTGTGTGTTTATTCCTTCCTAGGAGGGGCTGGTTTATAACAATGGGCAGATCTCTACCAGCATCCTGCTCTGCCAAGGGCTGAACGAATGAGCAGCAGCTAATCCAAATGAAAAGTCACCCTGCTTTTTGACTCCTAACAATATGCAAAGGCAAGAAATATGTATGTTGTTTGAAACATTTGCCTCCTGCTATTGTACCACCACCACCGCCGCCGCCATCATCATCATCATCAGCATCATCAGCATCATCAGCATCATCATCGTTATCTGCATTTTAATGACTTTTCAAAGTGAAACGTGGCTGGTAAGAACAGAAAGAATTATAGCAAAGGGACAGAGTGGTTCCTAACTGGATTCAGGGAGGAAGAAAAGTCTCATCTCCATTGGGATGCTAGTCACCTCCTTCTCTCCATCCGTGACACTTTCACTATGCTCAAATCCCCATGGCCTGGGACTACAGAATATCCACTTCACCCTCTCCTACCCTTCTCCGGTGTCTCTAATCCTATGGGAGACTTGAGGAGAGATTTAAGGCTTTGTAACAACTGTTGGATCTCCTTCCTTTGGATTAAAGATGCTTAAGCCTCCAGCCCCGAAACTTAAAAGAAAAGGAAATCCTCTAGATAAACACCATCCTTCATAAACATCTCTCAAACACACACCCATCCTGCAGGTCAAGAGTTCCAAATTCCAATTAATTAGCACTAATTGCTGCTGATAACTCTGGGTCCAGTGAGTTGACAGGGCTTTTGGAATGTTAAAGAACACTTCTCTCAAAGTTCTTCAGGGCAGTGAGAAAGAGACTGCAGTTATCTGGCATAGATGATTTCAAATCCCCACATCCTACCATCCTAAGGACTATATTAGTATTGCCCTTTAGAAAGAAGACTTGCCTCCTGGTCATCTCTGGGCCTCTAGGGATGACAGATAGCTTTTTCTCATCCCTCTCCATTGGTACAGCCAAATGTCCCAGAGCCACACCTACTCTCTCTCAAAAAGCCTAGACTGAGGCGGACAACCATTCCCTCATTTTCCATTTTGGAGACAAAAGTCTTGAATATTTGGCCTAGTCCCACAGCCATCCCACCCTTGTGTGGAGTCCCCTTCCGAACCCCTACCACATGGCTCCCAAAGACATCCCTGCATGGAAACAAGTCTCTCAAGTCTCTGAGGATTCCCTTACAGCCCTGCCCCATGGGTTTTGCTCGGCCGTCATGCAAAACCACCACCTCTGTGGCACACTACCAGGTCATTTGGCTTTCAGCCTCACAGTGTCTCCTGATTCTTACGCCCCTGCTCTAGGCATCATCCTAGGCTTTTCTTCAGACTCAGCTTCCTGGCTTCTCCTGTCCATCAGAGGAGGAGGATTCCCCAACCTACAGCTGCACTTCCACTTTCCCAACTTCTGTGAAACATCTCCATTTGGATGACACCCATCATCTCCAACTCACCTTGTCACAAAGTGGGGTCATCAGCTAATATACCTATCTTTCTTTGAGTTAAAAACATTACTTTTTCTTCCCAAATAGGAAGT
Source organism: Herpailurus yagouaroundi (assembly GCF_014898765.1). Lineage (NCBI taxonomy): Eukaryota > Metazoa > Chordata > Mammalia > Carnivora > Felidae > Herpailurus > Herpailurus yagouaroundi. The sequence continues at coordinate 24,820,074 of NW_024412419.1, read as the reverse complement.
TTTGCTTGATAGCAGGTCCTATAAAAGACCTGCTGGAGATTTTAGTTGGTCAGAGCTGCAGTATTGATGCCACAACATGGATACAAACAGGGCTGTATTCCTAGAGGCTGTCTACACTAACAGGGAGGCGATGGCCCTGCTGTCCTCTGATCAGACATATTCTTTCTGTTTAATCTAGAGCAGCCATTCTCAAAGCTCATATCCCAAGGTCTTTTCATGGAAGGAGTGTACATGGGGTTAAAATATTTTCTTAATACAAAGATGTTATTTGCCTTTCTCTCTGTGTTGACACCTGCACTAATGGCATAAGGAACACTGGTGGGTGAAACTGATGGCACCCTGGCAAGAATGAATGGTGTAGCAGCAAACTGTACTTACAGGTATTATATTCTTTACCACAGCACACAATAAAAAAAAAAAAGACTTAGTATCGTTGACAAAGCTGTAAAACTTAACTTTTATTAAACATTGACTCTTAATTTTTTTTAGTGTGTATTTATTTTTGAGAGAGAGAGAGAGAGAGAGAGAGAAGGTGGGGGAGGGACAGAGAGAGAGACAGAGACGGAGGGTCCAAAGCAGGCTCTGCACTGACAGCGCAAAGCCTGACGCGGGGCTCGAACTCATGAACCTTGAGATCATGCCCTGAGCCGAAGTCAGTCGCTCAGCTGACTGAGCTACCCAGGTGCTCCTAAATATTGACTCTTAGGTACATGTTGCTTTAGTATTCTATGTGATGAAATGGAAAGCCGGTAGACAGCTCGCTGCTGCTGTACTTCAGAGCACATCTCAAGGAAGAGCACGCGTGCAAAGGAGTTGCCAGCTGAACTAGCCACTATTTCCACAAAACCCCATGGTTACTTGAAAAAAATGACCGCCCAACAAACCATGGTTATTTTGACTTGGGTATCTGGGGGACATGTCCTCAAAAGTGAACAAAACAAGCATGTCACTTCATGGAAAATGACTAATATTTGTTACCAATGATAAAAATCAAACTTTCAAGCATAAATCATATCAGCCACCATAACCTTGTCAGCTTCCTAATTACTTGAAGACTTTCTGATGAGACCAGTAAAGACATGAACAAATGTGACTTTTTGACATTTTATAATGACACGTGTCAACATTTGGAAGACCTGTCTTGTTCAGCGAACGTGTGTCTTCCAAATGACCGACGCACCACATCACAAAACCAAACGTGGGTAAAAGACTCATTCAAAGTGTAAGACAGACTACTGGGTTTTTAATGTAAGAGTACAACTACTTTGTTGATGAGATTTCAGATTCCATGTTGCTACTAACCTTTAAGAAACTACCACTTGCTGAGTTTTGGTGAAATACCAAAGAAAAATATCTGAATAAGGCTATTAAGATATTTCTTCCTTTTCTTAGCTTTTCTAATATATCTGCATAGACCCGATTTTCTTTATTTACTCCAACCAACACTTATTGTAACAAATTGAATGCAGAAGCAGACATGAGAGGCTAGCCATTTTCTGTTAAGCCAAATATTAAACAGGTTTGCCAAAATGTAAAACAATGCCTTTCTTCTCACTAAACTTTTTTTTATGTTAGTTTGGTTTTGAAAACATATCTGTCTTTATTAAGAACTGTTATTTATATTAACATGCAATGGTTTTACAGTTATTTTAAAATAGGGTTTTTTAAATATTTTCTAATTATATTTGAAAGAGAGAGAGAGAGGGAGACAGTGCTTGAGTGGGGTAGGGACAGAGAGAGACACAGAATCTGAAGCAGGTTCCAGGCTCTGAGCTGTCAGCACAGAGCCCGACGCTGGTCTCAAACTCATGAACTGTGAGATCATGATCGGAACTGAAGTTGGAAGCCCAACCAACTAGGCACTTGGTTTTACTGTTTTTTTTTTTTTAAAGAATTTCATTTACTTATTTATTTATTTAGAGACAGAGCATGTGTATGAAAGCGAGCGGGGGAGGGGCAGAGAGAGAGAGAGACAGAGAGATAGAGAGAGACAGAGAGAATCCCAAGCAAGATCTGCATTGCCAGCACAGAGCCTGACACAGGGCTTGAACTCATGAACCATGAGATCATGACTTGAACCAAAATCAAGAGTCTGACACCCAACCAACTGAGCACCCAGGCACCTTGGTTTTACTGTTATTATAAAGGAGTTAATACAGAAAATTTTTACACATTCTGTTTTAATATCAAAAGATATGATCCACATAAACAAATACCTCCGGGGGTCCTAAATAATTGTTAAGAATGGAAAAGGGACTGAGATCAAAACATTCGAGAACTGCTGACCTAGAGAAAGAAAAAGCACCCTCGGGAAGATGACCACACAAGTCAAGGTTGAAGGACAGTATGTTTTCAGACTGAAAAGATTTGAGAGGAGCATAAAGCTGCCTTCAAACAGCCGGAAGGCAGATATGAAGAAAAGAGAGCAGATTTTTTAATTCCAGAGGGTGGATCGATCTAGGATCAGGGTGGAGGATCTCACCTCATCATACAACAGTCTAACAGAAGTAATAGCATCGGCCCTCTCCCCTAGAGATGGGGAAATCAAGGCCAAAAGAGGTGATGTGAGTTTCCTTAGGCGACACAGACAGAAGCCAAGCCAAGATTAGAAACCAGTTATCCAGATTTGTAGTCCATAATCTTACAGCTCTGAGAGGTTCGGAAATCCACATCACCGGCTGTGTCCAAAGAGCACCCAAGTGACCCAACGTCATGCCACTGTTGCATGCGCTCCCACGTCTGAGATGCTAGAGTGTCACGGTTGGATTCCACTTTTTGTTTGTATACTCTCTAAAAGAATTTTGAAAAATTCTGTCATTTCATTCATTTTTAAATCGACACCTAAAACTTCTGATATATCATAAACATCAATGTTTTAAAATAAAACGTTTATACCATTCTTTTAAATGTACCCAATGCCTTGTATAAGCATTTCAAAAAAATTTTTTTTAATCTTTATTTTTGAGAGAGAGAGAGATAGAGTGTGAGTGGGAGGGGCAGAGAGAGAGGGAGACATAGAATCTGAAGCAGGCTCCAGGCTCTGAGCTGTCAGCACAGAACAAAGCCAGACAAGGGGCTTGAACTCACGAACTGAGAGATCATGACCTGAGCCAAAGTCAGACGCTCAACCGACTGAGCCATTCAGGCGCTCCTGTACACAATGCCTTATAAACACCAAACCAACTTGGTGTCAACCCTCACCCATTAAAAAACTCATAAACAAGCTCTTAAATTTTATCCTTTTCTCTGCTTGAAAATGTTTCTCCATTCTACTGTTCTATAGAATTTTAACTTAATAGAAGCTTTTAGTCATGAGGTTTTCTCATACTTCTCTGCAGTAAAGAAATGTATTTATGGGTATACATTGATAGTTAATATTTGTATATCAAATGACCCTAAGGCCTGTTAGGGAAAAAAAAAAAAATCTGGATTGGCTCATTGCAGCTATTAGTGTGTAACTGATCAATAAAATACCACAAATAATTGTTACATACAAAAAGCAATCTTTTTTATTGGTTTCTTAATGTGATAGATAGGTGGGATTTTTTTTTTTTAATTTTTTTTTCAACATTTATTTATTTTTGGGACAGAGAGAGACAGAGCATGAACGGGGGAGGGGCAGAGAGAGAGGGAGACACAGAATCGGAAACAGGCTCCAGGCTCCGAGCCATCAGTCCAGAGCCTGACGCGGGGCTCGAACTCACGGACCGCGAGATCGTGACCTGGCTGAAGTAGGACGCTCAACCGACTGCGCCACCCAGGCGCCCCGATAGGTGGGATTTATGGAGCTTCCCAGTCAGTAACATTTTGAATGGACCATTTGTTTGGTTCCCTCGGGGCTTCAACACCCTGGGGAAAGTGCCTTAAAAGATTCAGGAGGGCAAGACACAAGTCCTTCTCTTAGAAAAGAGGAGGAAAAGAGCACCTGGGCGGCTCAGTTGGTTAGTCAGACTTCGGCTTGAGTCATGATCTCGCGGTTTGTGAGTTCAAGCCCCACATCAGGCTCTGTGTTGACAGCTCAGAGCCCGGAGCCTGCTTCAGATTCTGTGTCTCCCTCTCTCTCTGCCCCACCCCTTTTTGTGCTCTCTCTCTCTCTCTCTCTCTCTCTCTCTCTCAAAAACAAACATTAAAAATATAATAAAAAAATAAAACGGGTGGAAGGCAATCTTGACAGGAAAGGTAGGGAAAGAAAACCGGAGAAGCCCGTCTTCAGGAAATGCAATGTTAGAAAAGCAACAGAAGGAAGCTGAAGATGTGGAAATAGGTTTCCCGAAAATGCTCTCCGCTGTCACATCCCTTGGAAAGTTCCTGTGAACCCCAGGGCAGCTGTCCTCTGGTGTTAACACTTTGTTAAAACATCAAGTAGTACATACATAGAACATCATTAAGAAGTCATTTGGGGGGCGCCTGGGTGGCGCAGTCGGTTGAGCGTCCGACTTCAGCCAGGTCACGATCTCGCGGTCCGTGAGTTCGAGCCCCGCGTCAGGCTCTGGGCTGATGGCTCAGAGCCTGGAACCTGTTTCCGATTCTGTGTCTCCCTCTCTCTCTGCCCCTCCCCCGTTCATGCTCTGTCTCTCTCTGTCCCAAAAATAAATAAATGTTGAAAAAAAAAATTAAAAAAAAAAAAAAAAAAGAAGTCATTTGGCATGAAAACCTCTAATATTAGGGTGCCAAGGAAAATAGCCAGGAAGGATCCTAATGCTCCAACTGTCACATCTGAGGGGGCAAATGACCAAAGAAATACGGAAATCATAATGGAGTGTTAGCTGATCTTTAAGAATGCTTTCATCTAAGAGGATACAACGGTTGAAGAAAAGAAATTCCTTCATGATAACAATAGTGATGCCAGCCTTGGGAAGTTGGACACCACTGAAATTATTTATCCCTCCATGTCCACATGCACATTATGGCTCAGTTCTATTTTTTCCTTACTCATTTGTTTAAAAAATATTTTAAAAAAATGAAACAGTATCACCACACAGATGGAAAATTAGTATTGCTTGTCATAGGCGGTAACCATGAAAATACACTAACATTTGTGAAGTTTGTCCGAGTAACACCTAAATTGACTAGTCTGTGAATCCTACTGGAACATCGGCTTAGGCTGTTTACTTGTTGCCAAGAAGCTGAGGCTTGCACAGTTGTTGGGTAACAAGTCCCTGAGCACTGCGCCCAAAACTTCCATTATATTCAGATCTACTTCTTTTTTTTTTTTTTTTTTTTAATTTTTTTTTCAACGTTTATTTATTTTTGGGATAGAGAGAGACAGAGCATGAACGGGGGAGGGGCAGAGAGAGAGGGAGACACAGAATCGGAAACAGGCTCCAGGCTCTGAGCCATCAGCCCAGAGCCTGACGCGGGGCTCGAACTCACGGACCGCGAGATCGTGACCTGGCTGAAGTCGGACGCTTAACCGACTGCGCCACCCAGGCGCCCCAATTCAGATCTACTTCTAAGAGCACAGTCCCTCCTGAATTCCGAAGCAATATTTCTAAACCATGACCATTCCATGAGCCAGACCTGGAGCCCCAGAAAACCAAGATGGCCTAAGGGACTACCTGAATGTCCATCCAAATCTCATGGGTCTCCAGGCAGAGGCGACTTCACTAGTCTTCCTCAAGGTCATGCGGTGCTCCAATGTCATTAATAGAACAAAGGAGACAAGGAGAGCAATCACTGACCCATTTATATCTATAATCCAGAGTGTGTCAATCTACCCACAATGGGACAAAAATATAATCACCAGCTATTTTGCAATGCTGGCTAAATACAGCCTAAGCATCATTAATTGTTATCATCTCTGCTCAAAATAAGCAATTAACGAACTAAAGGAAGACGTACAACATCTAAACACTCTGAAATAACCAAACACCTTTCTGACTCTACCCACAAAGTTCCTCCATGATCCCAACTCTACAGATTTTACACCCCTGAAATTCTGTGTGCTAGAGTTTTCCAGACAAGAAGCTTATATTTTGATAAACACTTCTATTTGTTTTGTTTTTTAAGGTTATATATAATCCAGAGGCTTAATGATGTTGAATCTCTTTGAATTCTCAATGAATCTCTTTGAATCAGTAGCTGTACTTCCAAGAATTATTCCAAGGAAAGAAATCAGGCCTGTGCAGAGATTTATGTAAAATAATGTTCAGAGCAGCATTCTTTGTAGGAACAAAATACGCCACAACCAAAGATTCAGCAGTAAGAAGTGGCACATCACGAAATGAAACACCGTTTTACAAAGAAAAACAAATGGACACAGTCACAAATTATAGTAAGTGAAAAAAAGACTCACTAGAGCGTATGTATACGCTCTCTGTATTATATGTATATAATAAATATATATATTTGTCTCAATTTTGTCTTTTTAACATAAAGACATACAAAAATACTAGAAGCAAACATACCAAAATATTTCAGTGATAGAAATATGGTGGATTTTTCTGTATTTTAAATTTTTCTAAATTTCTAAAAGGAATAAATATTACCTTTTTAATTATAACACACACACACACACACACACACACACACACACACACAGCATCTTTTGACTTTAAAACTCTGTCCTAAGACTCTACTCTGAGGAAAATAGTATTTTATGGACAAAGATTTATATACAAAGTTATGTATAAATTGTCACATTATTTATAGGAGGAAAAACTTATACAATCTAAAAGTTTTCAACAACTGCAGAATGGTAAAAAGAATCATGTTGTAACTGTGGGACATGACATCGTTCAGTTATTAAAACTGCTGGCTTTAAAGCCTTTTTAAGACAAGTTGTAATGATGTGATGCTGATGACTTATACACTGTGAAGTAAAAAAGGCACAACACAACTGTGATTTTGGCTACGTGAAAATACAAGTGTGCTGGAAAAGAAGGGAAAAGTTGCTACAATGTGAACAGCTGTGACTCAGGCATGGTGGGGTTATGATGATTTAGAAAACAAAAAGGTTAAAGAAAGTTAAAATTCCATCACGGGCAGAGGTTACTTTTAAAATTTGAGGAGTAAGCGAAAGAACGATAAAATACGTACTTTATCGGTGAAAATATAAACTAACTGGGAAGAGGGAAAAGGAAGAGAAAATTTTCCTATAATCTCAACACTCCAATCTAAAACAACCACTATTAACATTCCACCGTCTGCCCTTTTGGTCATGAGGGAGTGCGTGTGAGTGTGTGTTTGTGTGCGCGCATGCGCACCTGTTCATGTGAGTGTCTGCGAGTGTGTGTGTGTGTGTGTGTGCGCACGTGCACACATGTATGAGTATATGAGTCTCAGCAGGCACCTCGGGGTCGGTCCACAGAGATCAGTGGCTGAGCTCAGTGCTGCCCACACCCCTTGGGCTAATAATGGTGATCTATTAAATTAGAGCTTGTACACAGGGCCGTGTCCGGAGAAAACATTTAGGAATTTGGGAAAGCAGGGACGCCTCTCAAATGCAGGGTGGATGAGTGTTCTACAAAGCAAAGGCAGAAGGTGAATTCAAGGTATACTATTAATTCTGTCTGGGAACCACCTTCAGATTCAAGTTAGGATAAAGTCAGACCTAGAAATCTAACACCTCTGAACTGAGATTTGTGAAGGCCCTCCTGGCTCAGGCCATTTCTACTCTGGGTGAGAGATCCAGAACCTTCCTTCCCATTGGCTCCAATAAAATTCATGGCTGAGCAGCAAGCAGTCAGTGCTGCCCTGGCTAAATGCTTGGGTGCCTCTTCTCTACAGTTTACCTAAGAAAGGACCTTCCGACAGTGCCAGCAAGGCAACGGATTCTAGTTGGGGTGGGGGGTGGGCAAAGGAGCCCAAACTTCCCTTAAATTCAAAATGCTAGCTGAACAACAGTCTGGAGAAACTTCTGGCAACTTTTAATTTTTTCCACCCCAGGTCTGCGCAGGAAGGAGCCCTCCCCCAGCCAAGGGGGGAAGCAGCAGAAGCAGGATTTGATTTGCCGATAAAGAACCCTCCCGGGGTGGGCTCAGGGACAGGGGAAGGGCAAGCGGGGCAGTGAGAGGTAGCAGAAGGGTCCAGCATCTAAGAGACTGGAAAGAAGTAAGACCCTGACAACTCTGAGCCCCATGTGAATGAGGGCCTGTTTTCATATCCTCTGAGGATTATTTCAGGACTCAGGCCTGAAAGATCATTTCAGAACATTCACTAGACACCCAGGAATAGCTCTTGGCTCCAGAGGCAAGATTCGCCACCCAAACTCACCCCTTTCCCTAAGGGTACAATCCTCCTTTCTATTCAACTTGGAAGACTGCGCCCATGTCAGGAAGGTGCTGATCCTATAAAAATCTATGCCGTGGGACAGCCGAGGTAGAGGGAAAGGGAGAGAGGAAGGTCCGATCGATCCTTCAGCACTCACCGTGCAGCTGTTCGCAGGACACTGTGGCCGGCGCCATAGGAACAGAGCAGTCTAAGACACAGCCCCCCACGCTGCACAGCGATGAACATATCACCACCTGAGAGGCGTCAGGCCTGACACAGGCCCTTTGACAGAAGGCTGGTTGCTTGGTTCTAGCATGTAACACGTTGGCCAGGAAAGCAAAGAAAGCCCGTTCTCTCCCTGGCCGTGCTACAGACTCACCGTTGTGACCACATCGTGTGTGTTGGGAAGGGGGGGGGGCGAGGGCGGGGGAATCCCCCAGGGGACCAATTCCAGCCTTCTGCAGGCCTCAACCCGGGGCGGGGGGGCATTCCAGACTGTAAACACGAAGTGTGTGTCAAGGCTTTGGGCATAAAAAGGAAGGTGCTGGATCCCTCATACAACCTAGAGTTGATATGAACAGGGTGAGCACTGACTCAAAGAGAGATTGCATGTGCAGACACAAACCCACTCGGAAACAAAGCCTTCCTGCTACACCCTGTGGCCCTCACTGGCTGTTTGGCATCACATTATTAAGATTTGTACTAAGAGGGAGCGGAGTGGAGGGAGTGGGGATAGAAAAAGGAAAACTTGCTGTGATTCCGGCAACATGTCGTGTCCATGGCTGGGTATCTCCGGCCAAATGCTTTGCAATTTTAGCTTTATTTCTCTCCAGGGACAATCGAGGGCTTTTTAAGATGATGATTTCCTAGTGACCATGGGACTTCCGTGAGGCCACTCAGCAGGGCTTCCAAAACCCTTGAGAACATGGTGGGGTACCACAACTGGGAAGGGATACAGGGGCATGAGGAGGAAGAGACCGAGCTGGTCAAGGAGTCACCAGGCATGGCCTCCTGAGCAGAGGCTTGTGGGAAGCGGAGACAGGGACTCACAGCTCCAGCCTCTCTGAGGGCTGAGCCTGGGGAGGAAGCTCAACCAGTCACTTGCTGCACCGGGTACGTTTGCACAGCAGGGGACACCCAGGGAGAGCCAGGCTCAGGGGTCTTCATAAAGAAAGGCTCTGCACAGAAGGTGTTTCTGAACTGCTGCTTGACTTCAGAGATTAACCCAAGCCTGTTGGCTGAGACAGGAGCTGCTGCTTCTGATAAAGGGAAGTGGTAGGTGCAGGGTGTGGGTAGGGGGGCGGGCAGGGGGAGTCGGCTGTCATTGGGCCTTGCAGATAGAAGAAAGCTAACACTCAGGCTCTCAGGCTCTCAGACTGCAAGAAGCAAAGGACAGAACTGTGGCGAGAGGTCAGCCCCCCACTCTCCCTCCTCCCTATGGTGCCAAACCCAGGATATCCCTCCCTCCTGTCTTAGGAAGCAACGGGGGGGGGGGGGGGGGCGCAGGGAAGCCCTGAGCTCAGGGGATCAAAGGGAAAGCACAGGACGCAGAACGCTGTGGTGTGTGAAGAGCTAGCTCCTTCTGATTTACGGCACATCCTCCCGGCTTCCCCGAGGAGAGCCCGCTGCCTAGCGGACTGGCAGATGGATGTCAAATGGTAGGAGTACATGACCAAGAACAGCAACAGGGATACGAAGGACAGCCAGTGAGAGACACGCATGCCGATCACAGAGGAATTTAAAAAGCTTAGGGAAGGACAGAGTTATCAGATCTCGGTCCGGATGCTTTAGAAGGGGCCGTTTTCAGAGAAAACCAAGGAGCCATACCTCTGTCTAGAACTTAGTGAGGGCAATGCAATCGCAGAAGTCTCAGCACTGTGCTGGGGGGCAAGTCAGGCAGCAAGGCCAGAATGCCCACAGCCCTTGGGTCGTGGCAGTGGCAGTGTCTATAGGCAAACTCTCAGGACCCTTCCCCACACAGGACCTGGGCCGATTCAGGTGCAGCATGAAAGGAGGCCCAGCCAGAGAGGCATTCCAAAATGCTACATCCTTAGAGCCCCCAGAGCCCAGGGAGGGCCCCGCCAGGCAGCTGCTGACCTGCTTCCTTGAACTGGGGAAAGTAAGAAGGTGTAGGCAGCAGACATTCCTGTCCCACGGGTGGGTCAGAGAACAGGGGGTCCGCAGCCACAGTACAGGGAGGCAGCTGCAGCAACTGGGGACCTAAATGTCCTCCCGGGGACCCTCCCGCTCAGCCCCAGTGAACGGGCTGCTACCCGCAGCCTGCCCAACAGGTACTCAGACTTTCGAGTAACCATTTACTCACCCACCCAGCCAGGTGTCCTGGTTCATGCCAAGTGGGTGCACAGACATGGACTTCACATACGGAACAGACTCTCTAAATAAAGTTAAGATGCACCAAGGCACTGGCTCCGCAGATTTGTATACAGGCTCACAAAATGACACTATCATCCTAGGCACGAGAGGTAGGGCTTTACCTGAACTTTTCAGAGGATAAAAAGGCATTTATCTGAAGCCTTGACAGGCATGAGCTGAGGCAGCCCTTTTAAAAACCTTAAAGTAGAGGTGAAGACGGCCAGCTTTAGGATCAGAAGACTCAACTTCACCAGAACAACCACCAGCCACTTCACACCTGCTCTGTGAAAGCCTGGAGCCAACAGGCACCTTGGGTTGGGGAGGTGATGGCTGATGGGCACAGAGAGGGAAACAAGGCATCCCCTGCCCTCAGAGACCTGGGCAGGGAGAAGGTCAGGCAGGACCTGCATCCTCAAAGCCTAGGGAAGCATCGTTTCAAAGCACACCAGCCAGAGGTGTTGAAAGAAGAAAGAGGTCCCATCTGGGGCAGAGAGATTAGGAAAGCTTCGTTCTGGGTAGGTCTGGAAGGTGGGGGAATGACTGACAAAGTCCAGTGTGCCTATTTATTTTCTGACCTTGTTTCAAGGTCGAATCACAAGCCTGAGATTCTATTTCATCTGCCAAGTCGGGATTGATGTCTCCTTCCCACTTTCAGTTCCTTGGAAAAGCAGGTCTTGGTAAAAGCCATGTACTATTATTACCCTCAGGAAGAATGCCAAGAACAGAGTTCTGAGATGTCCCGCCCCAGATCTGAGCCCAGAGGATGAGCTATCCAGCCAGCGCAGTCCCAGCCAATCCCCAGAGCTCTGGTGGGAATGCATTTCATTGGGTGACATTGGCTTTGAGGGGACCCAGAGGATATCGGTCATATGACAATTGTCAGATCAGCTCGCTGTAGAGCCCCGCACGTGGCATAAACAGGGACAAACCAAAGGGGTATTGGGACACACAACAAAGTTAGGTTAGAGGTGGAGGTGCTCTCTTGCAGTCCTAATTTTCTTTCAAGGCCCAGCCCCAAGTCGGACGTTCCAAGCCTTCTCGTTGCCATCCACACCTGGACTGACCATGGCTTTGCATTGCTTTACCAGACTGCCTATGTTCCAGTTATGGTGCACATGCTGGTTTCCCTCGGCGCAGCGCCCACCCACAGCGCACTGCACACAGCCAATGCCCAGTAAATGTGGCCTGGTTAAAGATTACACCCTCCCCCCGCCTTCTCTTCATCAGGCAACCAGAGGATCTTTCTGAAATCTTGTGACAAGAGTGCTTTGAAGTTCCAGGTAAGAGATCTTGGAACTGGACAGTTGCCCCCACCCAGGTAGCAGGAACAGATTTCCTGAGTGGCCGTGAGAACTGGGCCCTCAGGCCAGCACCACAAGACAAGATCTCGGGCCCTTTTCTCAGGCCGCATCATGACATTTTGGGAGCCCAGAGGCAATTTTGTTATTTTCCCCCTGCCATTGCAATCTCAGCTTGGCCTTCCTCACCCAGAGCTCAGCCCCTTCTGCCATCTTTACCTGTCCCTTAGGTATGGCCTGAAGAATGGCCTGAAGGTGGAGACAACAGCCCTCTGGGAAGTGGCCCTTCACCCTGGGACATGTTCAGAAGGAGAATATAAAAGGCACACACAAGACATCCTGACTGTGTTTGGAAACGTTCTGTGATGGAAATCTAAAACCCAAAACTGAAAGAAGGTCTCACCTGTAACCACAGAGAGATTCGGTCTGATTCAGTGGCTTGGAAACTGGTATCCAAAAACACCCTGGCTGGTGGGCCAGGAAACTTCTACCCTCCCACAGGCTGTGGGGCCTTTGATTGTCTGTTTCAGACCCTCTCTGGGGGTGGAGGGTATAAAACCAACCCCTCATCTCCTCAGGCCACATGAATACTTATTTCCAGCCAATGAAAGGGGCTTGGCCAGACTGACACAAAACAAAGGGGCCTTCTTGAACCTCCCAGTGTGTCGCCTACCAAGTTACCTTACCCAGACTTAGCTTTCATCTCAGCTCTTCGATCAACAACCCCACCCCCCATCACCCTCACACGCCCGCAGCTTTCTATTTGTTTCTTCCTCTACAAAACAAATGCCCTGGAATGGTTCTACAGAATGACTAGCCAGAGCAAGTCCAGATTCTAACCAAGACCAGCTCCAGGCACAGACACACGACATGTCAGAAGAGCAAGGCTTTGGAGTGCGGGTCTACTCAGTCTGAGCCTGTCTCTTCACCTGTTAAACGGAGCAAGAACTCCCACCTCAGAGCTACGGTCAAGAGTAAACGAGTAAATTTGCAAAGTGCATGGCTCACAGCAGACATTGTTAGTATTTGCTGAATGGGCCGGCCCATCACACCCTATTCATCTTCCCCGCGCCAATGCTCCCAGCACCAAGGTCTTCCCTTAAAAACAGACTCCTTCCTCTCCCACGTGCAATAACCTAGGAACTCCTCTTGGAAATATGGAAACAGTCTACTGTCCCAGAGGTATCTGAAGATGCTGTGTAGCCGGCCAGGCCAGCGCACAAGGGCATGGCAGGCAAGGAAGAGCACTGTGCTAAGAATCTGAAGGTGTTACTTGGGCCACTTTTTGAGTCCTTATGTATTCTGGATCCATCACACAGGATGAACTCTAATCTACATGCCAGCAGTCACATCCCTGAGATAGCTTGCCTTTGGGGACAGTTCTCCTCAATACTAAGTACTTTGAACATTAACTCTGTTAGCATCAGCGGGTCAACCATCAATCTGAGGAAGAAAGCAGCATGTGACACAGATATTCTTCCACCAGATCACCTTTGCCCATAAGCTACCCTTCAACAGTGATGTTTCTACTGCCCAAGGCCTGGCTGGGAAGGGAAGTTCTGGTCTGAACTGACTGCACAAATCACGTCTCCCCTTTGCTGCTGTGAATGGGAGGGTCCACAGCAGCCGGCATGACTAACCAATGACGTCAGTTCATGCTCGCTGAACCCTTACTGTGTGTCCCAGGCACTATGAATGCTTTCTCCACACCACCTCATCAAGTTGGATCTTTACCACCATTTTCCACAGTAAGGACTATCGTTGCCCCATTTTACAGGTGAAGAAACTGAGGCTTACCGGCATTAGGGGACTTTCCCAAGGTCACAGAGCAGTTCCAAGTGGCACTGGGATGCAGAACCATGTCTGCTCCAGCCCCAGCAGAAGTTGCCAGGCTCTGAAGAGCCAGAATGAACCCAGTACTGAACTCACCTGATAGGAAAGGCCATCCTTTCGGGGGTTGAGGCCAATCTCCTCCATGGATGGGGTGTTCATCATCACCTCAGTCATCTCGGCAGATCTCAGGTAGTCAGGGCTGCCAAGAAACCCAGACCAAAAGTCAACAAACACACGCACTTTCATGTTCCTATCCTTGGTGCGTTCTGCTGTCAGATCAGGGGACTGTCTGGAGGCAGGATGAGAGGTGTTCAAAACAGACCTCACAGAAAAACAAGCTCACACCCTGAGGAAGTGCCGTACAAGCCCAGGGCAGCACGGCTCTCAGTCTCAACCAACAAAGCCCCAAAACTGCCTGGAAACCTCTCTGGCAAACCTCTCTTCCCTCCTCTCCTGTACAAGTCCCCACTGGCACAGAGCAACTCTGGATTTTCTTTTAAGTGACAGAACAGAAAAAACCATACCAGTAGGTATCTGAGTCCATTTGTCTCTATTAAAACCAATTCAACCCGTGTCTAGGAGAACTGCATGTTATTATTACATAATGATAACAGGTCAACCTCAGGGAAACCAAGTCCAATAATGCTGCCTTGCTAAATTTCACGCGCGCACGCTCTCTCTCTCTCTCTCTCTCTCTCTCTCTGGTGTTCCTTTTTGCAAAATATCCCACTTAAAGCCCCAAGGGGTCAGCTTCCTGCAAGCGTCACATCTGCCATCCAATCCCCTTCCCTAGCCCAGCCACAGCAGCTGCAAGCTCACAGCTTGAAAAACATCCCCTGGATTAAAAGCCTTAAAGATGCCCAGACTCTGATTGCAAAGGAAATTTCCAGAGGGGCCAAGCTGGCCCACCAATGGCTGACATGTGAAAGTGCTTTGTACTCTGTAAGCAGGATACAAATGTTCCATTATCCCCACACAAGCCACGGGCACCTACGGGGTCCCGAGTGCACAGTGCCAAATAGTACATACCAAAGTCAGTGTACGCCCTACACAACACCCAATATTTTCGCCATCATGTCTTTACACATTGTTAGAAAAAAAGAAAGCAGGCAAGGCTTTAAGACCGACTGCATCTAAGGAAGCAGGGTTTCCTTAGATTCTTCTTTATTTTATGATGACTACATAGAGTAGAAAGAGCGCTGGATTTGTGAACAGAAGCAGGAGGTCTGGTCCAAGCTCTGTCACTCAAAAGCTGTGTGATCTTGAACAAGTAACCTAACCTCTCTGAGCCACAGGTGCTCTGTTTCTTACCATGATGCTAATAATGCATATCCCACAGTTATGCTAAATGGCTAATCTCTGGGGGGGGGGGGGGGGCGAGAAAAACCATTGCAAACTATGAAGTGCTAAACTACTATGAAATAATTCCCAATTATTTTATTTCCCTTCATTTCTCAGGGGATAATAACCCTGATGGGCCCTGACACCCACCTTGGCAAGTTTTGGGCGGTCAGGGGCACAAAGCCTCCAGTTGCCTTGGAAGTCTCACCCACATGGCACCTGCTGCTCACACAGCATGGAAGTGGGAGGGAAGGGGCGCGCATCAGGAGGGGGGTACGCAAGCCTCACGGGTGGGGGAATTTTTACTTTGTTTGGAGAGTTCATGTCCCTAAACAGAGCCAGCGTGGGGGAGGAGAGACAGAAGATGCTGGGCTTCGGGCAAGGGTTAGGGTCAAAAGTGGGGACTCCAAAGGCAGATTCATCCGGGGTCGTGGAAAGGCTGCCGCCGACCCCCAAGGAAACGGGCCCGAAGAGCGCCCACCCAGCCCCTTGCCTGGTGTAGCGGCGCTCGCTCCTCGCTCCGGGCTGTGGCGCGGGCCCGAAAAGTTGAAGCGAGAAGCATGAACTTTCCGGTTTCTGGGCTGAGCAGGACCGCGCCGAGCGGGAGCCCGCGGAGCCGGTCAGCGGCGCCCGCACCTGAAGGCGAGCTCCGAAGCCGCCAGTGCTCGACCCCTGGCCGCTCCTCCTCTTCCCCGAGGCAGGAAGGAAGCGGCAGCCGGCGCGGCTGGGGGCCTCGCTCCGCAACAAGCGCGGCGCCCGCGGCGCATCCCTCCCGGCCCAGATCCCCGGTCCCTGCGAACCTCCTCCTTCCCCTGCCCGGCCCCGGATTCTTCCAGCCCATCCGGCGAGGGCGGCTCCCCAGCCCCAGTCCCGGCCCCCACAAAGCCGCATCGCGTTTTACGGGTTATAGAGAGGAATGAGACCGAGAGGGTGCAGCGTGTACTTGTACTGCTGCTTGTGACTTTAACCGGGTTCCGCGTGGGGAGAGCAATTTTCCCCACCCCTCGAAGCTCTGCAAAAGCCGCCCGCGCTGCACCAGCTCGGCCCCGCGGCCGCCGGCCTCGACGCCGAGACTTGCATGCAAACAAAAAGAAAAAGGGGAGGGGCCCGGGGAGAGCTGGAGCCCCCTGCGCCGGCCCGGGCGCGTGCCTCCTGCAGCCCTCTGCATTAGGGTTTTATTAGCGGGGTTCAAGCTTGATTCCTGGTCCCCCACCCCCACCCCACCGCCAGCACATACACACCCTCGCAGCCGTCACTTAAGTGACGGCTTCGAGTTCACTCCCTTTGTCTGGATGCTCTCGGCACCCCCGGCCCCCGCCCCCACCGGGGCAACCGTGACGTTGACTCCTTCACGGGTTGGGAGGCGGGCGAGTGCGGGCGTCCGCGCCGCCAGCTGCCCTCGCACCCGAGCCCGCAGGAGCAGGAGCCCGGGCCCCGCAGCCATGGCCGCGAGACGGATGCCCGCCGAGGGCGCAGGATACTCACCAGTGAATGGGGAAATATACAGACATGAAGTCCTAGGGGAGGCTGACCCACGCCCTTGTGACTTAAAAACGGTCACTGCGTCCCGAGTAAGGGTGTCAGGGGCGCAGACAGGCGCGGCCGGCGGCCGAGCGCAAGCACTAGGCGTTCGCGGGTCCGCCTTCCGGAGACAGCCCCGCTGCCAGCGGCGTCCGCAGTGCACACGGAGCTCTCGGTTCTCCACCGAGCTCGCGGCCCCACAAAGAGCCCGGGAAGCCGTATTTATAGGGGCGGGGGGCGTGGCTCGGCCCCGGGAGACCCCGCCCCCTCTCACCCACTCCTGGAATAACGTCACCAAAATCATGAATGGCTTCAGCTCTCGCAGCTCCCGCGGGCGGCGGCTCGGGGGCGCGCTCAGGCTCAGCTCCCCCGAAGGCCGTGGTTTGCTTCTAGCCGGCCTCCCTCCCCACGACTCACACACGCACACACGCGCGTGTACACGCGCGCGCGCAACACGCACGCACCAGGGTGGGAGTTCAATGTCAACGCCGCTTCCCGCGGACGAACCCGCCGGCGTCCGCGCCCCTCTCCGCGCCCCCCTCCTTGCACAGTCCCCTGGGCGCTCCGGGAGGAGGACTGTGGGCTAGAGGAGGGCGCTGGGCGGGTTCCGGACGTGACCGCTCGGCCGCCGCGCTGCGCGGTAGGAGGGCGCCATCCTTCGACCCTGGATGCCTCCAGCGCCTCCTTTGCACCCTCTCCTCGTCCCCAACCCAGAACTCGGGACTCCTCTTTCGGCGTTCAGCCCCCAAACTAGGCCTCTCCCGCGACACCTCGATCCCTGCGCGGGAGGCGCGTCCCTTCCATCTCTGGCAAGCTGCGTGGAGATTAGAGCACCGCTGAAAAAGAGGCGGTGGGAAGGTGGGAGGGGACGCGAAGCTGGGGAGAAGAGTTAGCTTGCGAGGGGCTGATTTGCAGCCTGCAGATCCGTGGAGGGTTTTATTTGTGTGAGAAAGGATGTGGTGTCGTCGTAGGGTTTTTCCACTGGACACCTACACACACCGTGGCGCGGGGCATGGGGTGCAGGTGGGCACTGCGCAAGCCCACCCCACCATCCTTGGCTCCCAGATCTGCTGCAAAGAGCAGAAACAAAGAGCTTCAGCCAAACCCCTCCCACGCTGCGCAAGAATTACAACTCCAGGGGTCTGTCCAGGTGGTCAGGCTTCGCTGTCCCCACAGCCAGGATGGGAGTCTGCCCCTCTGTGGCTGGAGCGCGTTGCTTCACACCTCTGCTTCAAAAACTCCTGTAAAATGGCTTTAGAACCCTGATCTATATGTGTACAGGGAATTTGAGAAAGTGTGTGTATGAAGACGAGGAAGGGGGAGCTATCAAAAACTTGGCAAAATTGAACGTGCTTTTGAAGTCAGCTCCTTGAAAGGTAGTGGACGTATTAAATCCATAGATATGTGCTTAAAAGTGGAAATACATACACTTATCTCAGGTAAAGGATGGTAGGATTGATGGTGAGGGTTTAACAGTGGCAGGACCATGAGGAAGCCCAAATAAAAATAAGGATAAGAATTAAATAAAAATAACTTTGCTATTTTTAGTCAGTCATATATATACAACCTAAGTTATAAACAGTGTACTTCCTATGAAAACACAGCTTCAAGCCCCTCCCCACAAGCTGTTCCTTTCAGCCAGAGAAATTCAGGAGCTTCTCCCCACCCCAACTCCACCCAGTAAGATAAATCACAAATTGATTTATGCTGCCCAGTACCACCTTCATGCTGCTCCTCTCCAGGTAGTGTCCTGATGGAGGTCGATGCTTCTATGGACACGTGCTAAGCAGAGACGCTCCAGTATGGGGTTACTGCTAACAGCTGGGTGGGGGGGCAGGAGGGGCGTTCATGCCTTTTGCATAAGGTGGAGAAATTTCTGGAAGGCTGGGTGTGACATGTTGTCATCTCCGCAGCCAAAGGAGAAGCCAATGCTTGGAGAGCTGGTTTCCAGGTTGAAACTTGACAAGGCCTGAGGTAAGCCCTGGGAGAGCAGAACCAATGCCCTCTGCCATTTCTCCCCGGAAGCAATCCCTGGCAAGACCTGGGATGAAAGACTGACTCACCACTTTTACATACCAACAGTGCCACGTTACATGTTTGTGATTATTGCTTGTGAGGTTTTCTTTACTCAGAAAGCTACCCCCGACCCCTGCAACACACACACACACACACACACACACACACACACACACCCTTAAAGTGTCAAAATGGCCTCATTTTGAAGAGGTTGGGAAGTAAGGCCTCTGCCAGCAGATGTCTGGCCTCCTGCAAATTTCCTACATTGGAGAACCTTCAGGTAACTAACTACCTGATGCCTGCTCTTGAGGAAACTTTGTATTATGCCATTTTAACTAACTTTACCTCTTGTCAGTAAGTTGGAATGGAAAGCAAGCCTTGGGTTAGAACCCCAAATCTACACTTTCTGTTTCCCCACTGGAGCCACAGTGGTGCATTCATTCACATGAAAATATGGGAGGCAGGGGCTAAACTTCGGCATAACAACTATGGCATTTCTCGATCGTAATACTTTTTGTAACGCCTTGCAGTTTTTCAAAGCATTTTCATGATCTCGGCTTTCGGAAGAATGTAAGAAGATTACCACAGTACTACATACAGTCCCTAGCTTACAGTGTGCAAACGGAGACTGGAATAAATTACGGCACTTGCCAAAGATCACACAGCTACTCTGCTACTTTGCTCTGGATCAGCTCTGTAAAGACACAGCGTATTTGAACATGCTTCCCAATATCCTGTGAGATAGGATATCTTCCTTCTGTCCCTACTGCCTTCGACTAAATAAACAGAAACACCAGTGAATGAAGTTAACATAGAGCCCCAGAACCTTAGAGCTAAGAGACCTTCCAAATCACCGAGTCCAGTCTCCTCATTTTACAAGTGAGAAGACACCTAAGAGATTAAATGGCATGTCCAAGGTCACCAGGCTATTGAATGGTGTAGATGGAATCTGAACGCAGGCCTGCAGACCACTGGGCCAATGTTTTTTCCACTACCACTCTATGTCTTGCGCTGCCTCTGCCGAGAAGTCAGCAGCAGAAGTGAAACACAGGACCTGGAGTCTCCAAACCACATCAGCCCACAACTGACATTCACTGAGCTTCTATTATGTGCAGCCTGGCGAACTAAACATCCTTCTGCACTCCCTCCGTCTTCCACCTTTGTCCCCGGGAACTCACGGGTCCCAGTGCAATTCTGCTTCAATAGAAATCCAAGTGTGATCAGCCCTGCCTTGCTTTCCAACATCACATACATCCAGTTTCCCAGCTCTTTCTCTTTCATGCCTAAAATAAAAATTCCTTTATATATTGTTAGAGTTCCCTCTGGCACCACTGTGCCAGGTATGCAGGCCACGTAGCTAATTAGTCATTAAGTTAAAAAGTCTCCATCTAAATTAATTTAGCAATCTGGTTCCATGCTTTATCCTCCCCCTGCCTTGCAAAAAGACAGTATTGTATGTAATCTGCCTAGCAGTGGTGCCTCTGGTTAGCCGTAAGGGACTTCATGAAGCAGCTAAGTACACTCAGATGCACATTTGTGCCTCGCAATGACTTTAAGACATAGGCACTGTTCCATTTGTCAGATGAAGGAAGAGAGGCTCTGAGAGATTAAGCGGGCCATGGCCACACAGCTCGCAAATGGCTGAACCAGAATTTGACTCTGGGTCTTGTTGGTTCTAAAGCCTATGTTTTCCCCACAATCCCACATTCATCCTGGCCCTTGTGGCTTCATTGATTTGTTTTAACAGAGAAACTACAAACTGAATATTACAATGTTAGTTCCAATGGCAAAGACCAGGACTACTGGAGTCCATCCAGTGAGGTAGGGCTGGTGGAATAAAAACATTTCCCACCCACCCTGGGAATCTGGGAGCTTCTTAAAGATATGTCAAAGGCGTGGGGTTAAAAAAAAAAAAAAGTGAGTAGGAGAAGGGGAGTTTCTAGCCAATTTTTTCAGTGAAACTCGTTTGAGTACATAAGAAATCTGAAAGGCAAGAATGTGTGTGGGTTGATGTAAGGATGAAACGAGATAGAGTTATGAAAACACTTGGTAAGCTGGAAAGCACTGAGCAGATACAGGGCTTGTTTTTAAGGTGCTTGGGGGGAAATATGGGGTTCAGCAGAGTTGATTGCATCTGCTTTGGTTTTTCACTCAGTTCAACCACGGACTGCCCCATTTTCCCCTGGAGTCCCTTGACTGAAGCTTCCAGCTCCGGGTGGGACAGACAATGGAGGCAAGCAGTGAAGCTCTGGCCGGTGGGTGCTGTGGTGGCCCCAGTGTCCCCACGTCACCCCTCACCCCTCCAAGAGTTCCTCCAGTCTTCGGTGCTCCGCAGCACATGTCCAGCTGTGTTCTGGACGCATTACGAGTGAGCAAGGCCTGTGTGTGGGCATGCTTCCCACCTCAGCCGTCAGGGAATCAGTCCATGCACAAACAACCCAAGCCCACCAGACCAAATCCTCTAGCCTTTGACTCACTTTGCTGTCCGTTCTCAGGCACATTGCATGACTGCTCTCTTAGGAGTCCCAGACTCCTAAAGCAATAAAGCAGGCAACAGGAATCTTTTTAGCTCTCAGGACACTAATAAGGCAAAGAGAAATTGCTCTATAAATGCTCAGGGGAAAGGACTTTGCATGCTATCATCAGGGCTCTGAGGCCCGACATAAAGCATGTGGGTACTCTTGCACTGTGCTATCTTGGGGGGGGGGGCTCCTTCTTTCCACCCAGAATCCCTTCACCCCACCTCCCATCCCCCAAAAGAAGGCTGGGATCTGCCAGCCCACAAGCTTTTGCCTTCCCACATATCAAAGAGATTCGGCCCTGGCATTTTCTTTATTTCTATCAAGGGGCCTTTGAACCAAGGGGATTTTTAGAGAAAGAAAACTCTATGGAATCTTTAGGGTCCAGGCTCTTGAAAGAAAACACTAAAACTGGAGCCAGTTCAAGGCACTCGTGTCCAATTAAGGAAATGCTCACATTCCGATCCTAGCTCTGGCTCTAGCGTGCTTTCTCTCTTTCCACATCTACACAGGAATGCACTTTAACAGCCAGAAAAGAGGTACCTCTCACCAGGACATATATCATATAGCACAGGGATCCTTGGGGTGGGCTCCAGCAGGCTGCTACCTTCCCTGAATTAGACAAAGAGCACAGACCATGGAACCATCCAAACTCCCTTCACACCCCCCTGTCTGCCCCTCCCCCAACTCCCCCTATGTCACCCACAACTCTGGACCAGAGAAACTCTGGCATACCTGTGGGTTAGGAAAACACAATAGTTTCTCGTGAAGGACAGGACTTTCGGTTTTCTTTTCAAGTAGACAGGTTGTCACCCTGCTTCCTCCAGGGGCAGCGGCGTCCCTCCTGGCTTCACACCCGTGGCCCCTCCGTGGAGGAGCAGTGAATTATGCACCAGCGAAGAGCTCCTTCAGACCTCCTGTGCCAACTGTAACCCGAGCTCACACCAGCTCGCTGGAGCCCTAGGTGTGTTTCACACCCACAGAGTGCCCAGCCTCGGGATCAGATAGCTGGGTCCATGTTACACTTTCCTGCCCTTTTTCAGCAGCAATTCAACCAGGCCTTAGGCACCTACCGTGTGCCAGCTGCTGGTGGCTCCACGGAATCACTTAGGGGAACTTGGGCTCTCCTAAATCCATCACCCCTCAAAGCCACCCAAATAAACACGCTCTACGTGATAACTGGGTATCTGCCAGGCTGACACAGCTTTAAGACAGATTCCTTAAATTACTTTAGTTATACCTTACACAATCATAAGGCGGAGGAAAAACGGCACACATGCATGCAAGTTTTGCATATGAGTTTGCATATAAGCCCCCTCGCCTCTGCCTCTCCTACCAGATTTGTTCCCCTTGAGCTCCTTATATAATATAAAGAAATCGAGGGCTGCCTCTGGTGCTTGGCATGGGGTCCATCACTGGGGAGACTAGGAGGACCAGATGTCAGCCCCCTCTGAGGCCATAAGATAACCACTGCAAGTAGAGACAAGTGACCATGGTGGGGGCTGTGATTCCTCTCCTCTTGGGAAGAGGGGTGCTGACCACCAGAATATGAGCTCTATAAGGGTAAGGACTGAGTCTGTTTCATTAACTGCTCGACGTCATCACCTAGAAGAGTGCCTTGCATGTAGCAGGTACTCAAGACATGTTTGTTGAATGAATGAATGAATGAATGAATGGTATCAGGAAAAGCTAAAGAGAAAGGATGCCACTGAGCCAGCCTCAAAGGATGGGTAGAAGCCAGAGAAGGGCAATCCTATCTACAAGAACAGCAAAAATAAAGGCCCGGGGGTGAAAAAGTGCCAGGGGTGTGCTGGGAGCTAGGAGTGAGCAGAAGAATCTTTATCTTGGGAGGGAGCACTGGAGCCCCCCATCACTCCAAATGTGCACGCTGAATGGAAAACCTATTGGCTAGTAAAGGTCCTTGCACTCTGCAGAATGGACTGTGCACAGAATTTCTAGCAGGAAAATGTCCCTCACCTCTACACTGAGTTAACATCGGCATTTCTTTTCCAGTTAGGTGGTGGCCCAGGCAGAAGTGTTAAGTAGGTCAAATTGAGTTTATGTGAACCGTGTCTTCTGAGACTTCCCCTTTCCACTCCCTCTCATTTCACACCTCTCTCTGACCCGCCCTGGGTGCCCACTGATCTCCAGACACCCGTGCTCCCTTCATAACGGCCTCGCAAGCTCCAAAAACGTGCTTTCCTTTCCTACTCGAGTATCCGTCTTTCCAATCCCTGATCCAGGCAGCTGCGAGGTAAGCACACTTGACCTGACACATAAATTCACACTATGGTGAGAGAGAGACACCTACAATGCTTCCAGGGCCTCCGTGGAACAATGGCATTTCCGGCAGGGTAAATGGGTGAGAGGAGGGAGTTCCGTGGTCACAGAGACTGGTGATGATTGATGGCAGAAGTCTGCGGGGAAACCATGCCAGGGTAAGACAGAGCAAGAAGCGAACAACTCAAAGGTGGGGGTGGGTGCAGCCAGGGGGCTTTCCTTCTGGAGGGATCTGACTGGAATCCTTGCCCCCAGCTGTCATCTGGCAACAGCACTCCAGTGGATTAAACCCAGTGATCAATGCGAGGGGGGAAATGGTCTCCCTCTCCCTTTTTGCCAAGAAGGTACAGAGCTTCGGACTGACGGGGACTCCTCTGAGTGGGCCCCAGGCACCCAGTGCACCTGCCCAGGCCCCAACCAGGCCAGGCAGCCCAGGTGTGCACCAGCGGAGCAGTCCTGCAGCAGCCTGAGCAAAGCCGACGACAAGCCTTGACAGTGAGAAAGGCCATATGCCTTTTCACATGCTTAATGAGGCCCTCGGGGCAGCAGAGGCTCCCACACAGGGCTTCTTAGCCTCGTGAGCATGTGGACTGGTACAGTATGGGTTCAGGCAGGAGCCGCGTCAGCTACTGGGGACGGTGGGGCAGCTGGGCACCCTCCACCCCCACTTCTGAAGCCTGCACCGCTGCAGCAACCCAGCCTTGCACTCCCCACCTGCCCTACCTCATTCCTTTTCCTCCTGGCCTTCTCTTGGGAAACAAATGAGAAAGATGCAAGGAGATTCTCCCAAGACTGTTTTCTAGCTAGATGCGTGCTTAAATGCTCTGGATGTTACTATTGAAAACAGCTAAAGAGGGCATTATGTGTGCTTGAGTCTCTCTGGAGTTTGGGGGGGGGGGGCATTCCTCACTCGCAGCCACCTGCTCTTTTGAATTGCAGAGCGCTTGGAGAGGCACCAGTGAGAGCCTTGACTCACCTTGCTTCCAGTTTCCCCCTAGAGGGTCCCCTACACAGGGGTCATTCTCGTTTCATTGCTTTCATCTGCAGGACCCCAACCTTCCGCAATGCTTAATAATTCTTCAATTTAAAAAGAAGAAACTATACGGATGTAAATTAAAAACATAAAATGTTTAAAAATTAAAAAAAATAGATACCAACGTCCCTGGCAGAGGGGGAGAATGTTCTCCCTCTATACCTCAGAGTATGTTTTCAAATTTACAAAAAGCTCATCTTAATGATAGAAATAGGTCCTACAACATCAGAGTTAATGTGGTATAATGTGTATGTATTTTGTTTTATTTAAGTGTTCTCTATAGCAAGCAGATTAATAGTGACTTGCATTTTATTTCGCACATATTTCTTATTCATGGCTTTGATTTCCAGTTGTATATTGGGTAACATTTCCAAACAACGTTTTCTAACAACAATAAAATGTTTTTCACTAATAAAAAACAAAAATAACAAGAAGAAACTACAAAGACTCATCATCACTACAAATTATGATGTTGTCTGGCATTCTCAACAAGAGAATGAACAGGCCTCATCACTTGGCCTCAGTCTACTCTCCGTAAAATGGGCCTGACGTTTCCTGCCCTCGGCTCACTGCGCAGCAAGGACGTACTAGGGGCGAGTTCTCGGCTTCCTCAGCAGAAAGGTGCGATATTAAATCATCCTCCATTGGATCTGCTCGAAGAGGAAGAGTATAGAGAAGGGAAAGTGAAACTCACATTAATTACTTCATTGTATTGCTTGTGAACAGGAAAACAAGGGCAGCAGCCCTCTCTGGGTTTCTGGGACAGTGAGGCCAAGCCAGTTCTCTTAGAAGAGCAGGACGCTAAGTCTAATGGTTGATATCCCATCTCTCCCTCTTTCCAGCACTTTCTTGGAACATTTGCCCTGGCTCTCGTACTTGCCGTCACCCTGGCTACAAGCATCCTGGCTCGTGAGCCACTGTGGCAGTCCAGGGAGGTTATACTAGCCCTCACCAGCAGGTATACGGTCTCCCACACGCACAGCCTGCCGGTCTACACACGACGATGTGGCCATTTTAAAGCCATTTGTATTACAGAGTATTTCTCAACACCCTGGTATCCAGTGCCAATGAATCACCCGGCTCTCCTTTTGTCGTCGGGGCTCCACACGTCCACGCAAGCACTGGCACTTACGTGCCAGCAACACCTCAGAAGCTGACAAGTGCCGTCTTCTGGGTCCGAGGTAGGGAAATCACACTGACCTGAATCCAGATAGAAACAGAGACGTCTCATCCACCTCACATTGTTTTACCACCTTTGTTTGTGTGTGGGTATTTGCGACAAACAGCAACAAACACTTCCCAGTGACTTCGGGGGAAACAGGTGTGAGGGACTGGTGTGATTTCAACACACCCAACACTCTCTTCCTCCTACAGAGCCACGCTGGGGAGCAGGGGAGGCCTCTCAGTGATAGGAGCCCACAAGGGGCGGGGTGCTAGCCATCGGACAGAAAGGAGGGGTGAGCTCGAGAGGGGGTTCTGTAGGAGGCTACTGCAATGGCCCCAGGGGGAGCTGGCGCTCGCAGGAGGGGCAGGTGATGGCAGAGGCAATGCAAAGGTGGAGGTTTCAGTACTTGTTTGGATGCGGGAGCAGAAGAGAAAGAGAATTGGAGAAGAGGGGTTTCTTGAGCCTGAGCCATTGCAAAGCTGGCAGCACCTGGTGAAAAAGCAGAAGTGCAGAAGGGGCTGGTCTGGGGAGAAGGGGGTCCGGCCTTTCAGGTGGGTGGGGTTCCCAGGAGATGACCACCCCTGAGCTGTAGCAATGGCTACATGCTAACACACATTCCACACCAGTTCTCTCTTTCACTCTTGGGTCCATGGAAACCCAAGCTTCTGTTCTGAAGGCCTGGTGCCTGGCCAGTCTGGGCGCTGTGGGTGCTTGGATGCTGTTGTGGATGGGTTCTTCAGAGGCAGATGTGGAGACAGGGTTTGGGACCAACACCCAGGAGAGGCAGGGGAAGAAGCAGGCTTCCAGAAGGAAGTCTAACGGAAATGCAGACTCCACAAATCTCGGCCAATCCTATTGGGAGCTTCGGAGCAAATCTTACCTGTCAGAATGCCCAGCATTGAGACAAAATTCCAGTGCCTTCTTTCCTCTGCCTTGTTGGGTCCACAGTGTGGGCTGTCCCGGGGAAGGGCATGACCTTGAGAGAGATGGCTGTCTTTGGCTGGTGCCAACCTTAAATAGCTGACAGCTGGAGGCCGTCTGCTGACCCCACTCACCACAGCTGGGCCCTGGGCCCTCCTCTGGCTGGGGATCCAGGTGGCACATTTCTATTTCTACCACAGATCCCAAAGCTTGCAACTCCACTTATGGCCTCACTTCAGTTTGCCACGCATGCATCGCAGAGGCCTGCGGGCTCAGGGAGTCCTCAGGGAGGGCACAGACGAAATGCTAGTTCATCTCCATTTGCGGGTGACAGAACTAAGGCCCAGAGAGAGGAGTTGCCTTGCCTCAGCTGTGACAGTCAGTGAGTGGTGAGCTCAGGACCAGCACTTGGTCTGGGCCTCTGGCTCCTTAGCCTGTGCTCGTTCTCAGAAAGGAGACTGCTCTGTGCCCAGCAGATCATGGTGGGGACACCACTGCTCCCAGCCTGGGGATGGGGCTGTGGTGCCCCTCAACTTGCCCACCACCATCTGCAGGTTTGCTGGGACATCGAGGGGCTCACTCCCCAAAGCATGGAGTGAAGGCGACACCAGACCTGGTGAAAAGACTGACTTTAGATTTCCAGAGGGGAAGGGCCCAGGGGGCCTCAGAAGTCAGCTCTTCAGGTTCTTATTGTGGAAGTAAGCCAGCTCAGCAGGGGCAATTCTGGATTCTTCCATAATTGCTCTTTGTGGACCACGCACTGTCGTGTCCATGAGCCTGCACTGGGGTGTTCTAGGAAACATCCCCACAAAGCAACACAGAGCTGGCGTCGAGGCCACACTTCATGACGTTCCACTGTGTCTTCCGATTCTCCCCCGGGGACCCTCAGCGCCAGGAATGGATGCACCTCTCTGAAGGTCCTGCTGCTTTTTTGCACGTCGTCGGTGCCGTGGGTGCTTTTCTTTGCACTTTCACTCTATAGGTTAGGGAGTTGGAGCCTGATGTGAGGAAGCCTTAGTCCAAGGACACAGGACCTCACGGTATTTGAGGAGGTATTAACCACATCAGGCTTTTTCCCTTTTACCTCTATTTCCCCCCAGAATCTCTCTTATTTTGTTTTCAACTTTGTTCTATTTTACGTGGTGTCTGTAAACTCCCTCAAATGCTCTCTAGAATGATGTAATACGTAAACAACAATAGTATATCTGACTTCTTTGGAGGCCTCCAATGCGTTTTCTGAGTGTTTTCTTCGGTGTAACAACTCCCCAGGATGGAGTGGTGATCAGTCTCTGGGAGGGCCTGAACTTGGCCTTCCCTACCCTACAGTGCAAATCATGGTCACATCTCCAAACTGCCGTGGGTGAGGTTCAAATGCTAGTGGCGTCCTGGGGAAGCCTGACCTGTTGAGTGGCCACCAAAAATCAGGTCTTCCGACTGTCTGCAGGGGAGTCTTTCATTGTCCCCGCTTTGCTATGCATAGTGCCTGGCCAGGACCGGCCAGGAGGGCTGCCTTGCTCCTTAAGATCTGGACAGGATGCAAGTTCATACCTGGAGGCTGTCTGGCTTTTGTAAGCGCACATCACAGTGCTTCGAGATATTTAATGTCTCCAGGCCAGTTAGTCAGTCCAATTATAATTGCCATCACTTTGGTGTTCCCACAGGCTGGGGCAGTTTTGTTTTTTTTTTCCTCTCGCAATCCTGACTGGTCCTAAGAGGCAAAGAGGCATTCTTTCCAAGCTGACACATCAAAGCATCTGCTCCAGGTATTAAGAGTCTCAAACGGCATGTCGTAGGGGTGAACACATGAGCACCAGAGGGATTTAAAACAAGGCTTGTCCACCCTTCTGACTTGCTGTCTCTACGGAGGCCAGGACTTGCTAGGCCAGATATTAATTCTAGGGTTCCTGCACTCCTGTGCTTGGCTCTCACAATTCTGTACAAAAGGAATTACTCATTCTCGGGTATCAAGAGGGCAAATCACCACGGGCAGAATCACCCAGCCTGACTACAGGGTGTTTATTATCCTTTGTCTTCGGGTTATTTCAGATCACTGGGAAGGGAGGGAAGTTAATGAAATCTCTTGGAAATGACATGTATATAGCACGAATTAACCTCTCTTAGCCTCTATTTCCTCACCTGTCAAGGAGGGGTGGGGATAATAACACCTCCCTCACGGAGCTGGCACGAAGAGGACAAGAGCTAGAGGCCAGAAACCACCTGGTCCAGCACCTGTCACAGAGTCAAGATGGAGCTCCTTAAATAGTAACTATTTCGACTGTGTAAAATGCACACAGTCATCTGCACCCTAAGACTTTGTTAGCTCTCAGTGTGGTCTGTAGACTGGCCCGGCAGCTTGTTAGAAATGTGATTCCTCAGCCCTGCCCCAACCTGCTGAATCAGAAGCTGCAACTTAACGAGATCCCCAGGTGACCATATGCACATTACAGTTTGAGAATCATCGCGTTAAGGAACGTCAATTTTACAGTTGAATCCGGTGGATTGGATGGCATTTCTCTTGGCAACCAACAAAGTCAGTAATGAGCCCGTCAATCAAATGCAGGCAATATTTACCTAACACAGTCCGCTCCTGGGGCCAGTCTGACTCTGCGGTGGCTCTGGCCAGCCTGCTCTTCACCATGCTCACCTGCCTTCTGCGGTCACCTGCGAGGTGGCCAAGGCTCCGGGGAGAGGAGAGCTCCTCATATACTGGGCAAGCACAGATAAGGTTTCTCACAGCCCCACCTGAGTGCCTGTGCCAAGGTAAACTTGCTCTCCAGAATTGCTCCCTGACTGGAAAATGTGTCAGTCTATTTATTTCTCACTCCCACTGGAAAAAAGGTTGGGGAGGGGGGGTGCAGGGAGTGGTTGGCCATGATATCATTCTTTCCACGGAACTTCTCAAAGGCATTGCATTTCACGGTGACTTTCAGGCCACTTGTGTTTTGCTGCATAGTATGGAACAGAACTGGCCGGGAGCCTGAGTTTCTCTTCCTTCTCCACGGCACTGTGCCCCCTCCTCCCTACCTCTTTCCGGGGTTTTCACTCCCTGTGGGTTTTGCAGGCAGCTCTCGAAAGGAACCTGAAAGCCAAGACGTGGGTGAGAAAATTTTCCTAGCATATCTTGCCGAGGTGACCTGTATCTGAGGACACAGTGGCTGGTTGGTGGGGATGCAGGACAGGTGTTGGCTCCAAGGGGCAGGAAAGGGGACTGCCTGGGGGCAAGGCTACTCCCTTCAGACACATCAGAGAGTTGGGAATCAAGAGCAAAACAATTTTTCCAAAAGCCACACAAAGAGTCAGCACCAGTTGGGGGCCACTGCATTCATCACCATTCTTGTTTACACTTCTCTGGAGAAGAGCTAAGATTTTCCAACTGGGTTTCTGGTTCCTACTAGCTGCTGAGAGACGCTGCAGGCTAGCACACAGCACTGGAGGGAACCTGGACTCAGGCTGGGAGGGCGAGCGTATCACTCGTCCCCTTTATCAACATCTCCTGTAGGTTCACATTGCTTCCAGCCAGAGTCTGAGGCACTTATTAAGACAATAAGAGAGGGGCCTTGCACAGACCTGTAAAGATAGTGAGCTATGGCCTGAGAACTATGATTAATCCAGCCTAATTTAAGAACTATAAAATTTTTATTCATAATTTTTCAACATGTAGATAAAATCAGAGACCAATACAGTGAACCCCTGTGGATAAACTTCCCAGCTGTATCAGAACAGACATGGTTATGCTGTCCTAACAAACATCCCCAAATCTCAGTAGCTGAGAGCAATAAAGGTTCATTTCTTACTCATCCACCTGTCCTCCATGGGTTGTCTGAGGATATCATGTCCGCTCAAGGACTGGGGAAGAGAGAAGCTTTGACTCCGTGCTGCTATGTTGGCCAAAACTTTCATGCACTGGCCCCTGAGGCCAGAAACCTAAGTCACATCCACTCCAGCTGATTGGCCAAAGTAAGTCTCCAGGCCACGCCTAACCTCAGAGGGGATGGGACATGTAATCCTACCATTGCAAGGAAGGCAGAGAGCCGGAGATATTCGGTGGGCAGAGCTAATGATGGCCACATCAGCTTTAGCCAATATCAGCATATTGCCTTATTTGCTTCCTGTCTTTCTACTTCAAAGACAGCAAATATTAGAGATACAATGGAGTTCCCCTCTGGACTCGTCCCCAGCCCGTCTCCTCCCTCATTTCCCAGAGCTAAGCACTGTTTTATTTTTTAAGTTTACTTATTTATTTTGAGAGAGAGCGAGAGAGAGCTTGTGAGAGTGGGGGAGGGACAGAGAGGGAGAGAGACAATCCCGACAAGGGGCTCCATCTCAAGGCCATACAATCATGACCTGAGCTGAAATTGAGAGTAAGATGCTCAACTGACTGAGCCACCCAGGTGCCCCTAAGCACTGTTTTGAATTCAGTGTTAATCAATCTCATGTGTGTTTTTACGTTTTTTACTATTTTTATTGCATTTTTATGTATCCAAAAACATTATAAAGTATTATTATTCCCTGCCAGCTTTTAAACTATGTATGTGTATATATACAATATCATAATCTTCTGCAGTGTTCATTTCTCCCTTAAAAATGTGAGATTCGCATTCCAATTGTGAGATTTTTATCTATGCTGACACATGCTAGACTATATTGCATTGTATAACTGTAATATGATTTACTTATCCATTCTCTTATTGATCTCCATGCTATAGCAAGCATCTTAATACATGTCTCTTCGTGCTCACATACAGGACTAGATGCCCAGGAGAAGAATTTCTGGACATGACCACCTACAACTTTCCAAAGTACTTGTACCAACTTACAATCCCACTAGCAGGGAATGAGTTTCCGTGATTTAACAGCTCTGCCAACACTTGGCGTTGGCCGACATAAATTTTTGCTGATCTGGTAGGTGTAAATGGTATTTTATCAATGTTTTGATTTGTATTTCTTTGCTTTATAGTGGAAGCAAGAATCTTTTTGTATTTCTATTGACCTTCTGGGGTTCCTCTTCTACAAATCAATAGTTTATATTCTTTTCCCATTTCTCTCCAATGCTATATATCTTTTTCCAATTAATTTGAGAGGTTTCTTTATACATTACACTCACTGCAAGTACCTTCTCCCAAGCTATGGCTTGTTTTTCACTTTGTTATAGTGGCCTTTTCTTATGAAGAAGTTAACTTTAATGTAGTCAAAATTATCAAATTTTCACGTTTTCTATTTTTTTTAAAGAGAAATTGCTCCTTATTCTTAAGGTCATAAAGAATTTTTCTACATTTTCATCTTATGCTTTAAAATTTTTCCTTTTGTTTTTAGTTCTTTATATAGGGTTGATTTAAGGGAGAAATCTAATTTTGTATTTTCCATATGCACAAAAGTTGTTCCTAGGATTCATTTATTAAATAGACCACCCTTTCCACATGGATTTGTAACACCATCTGTAACTGGTATTGTTTCCAAACATGGGTGGGCCAGTGGCTAGGCTTTCTGTTCTGTTCCATTGGTTTATCCTTTTGCCCAAACTCTGTTGTCCTCATTACGAAATATTTTGATAATAAATCTTGATACCTGGTAGGGCAAGTTGTTCCACGCTCTACTTTTTCAGAATTGCTTCTCAGTTATTCTTGGACCTTTTGCTCTTCCAGATCCATTTTGAGAAATCAATTTCTTCCAAATCAGATTGTCTGGTTCCAAACAAAACAACACAAAACACCTGTTAGACTTCAAATAAAATTCTACTGGTGAATATGACACCTTTATGATTTTGAGTGTTCCTATTCATCTTCCTTTGTATGGTACCCACTTACGATTTCACAGCCCTTGATAAGACCCTCCTTTCCTCCTCCACTCCCCCCTCCAACCCTTCTGAGTTTGACTCAAACATCGCTTACTTCCTGTTTCTTACTACAGCTTCACTATCTTTATTTCTAGTACTCACCTCTTTCAAAGGTTTCCTAATTCTTTTTTCAGTGTGTAATAGGTAAACCCCAGACATGCATTATAATGATAAGGGGGTAAAGGAGAGGGTTCTCATAGTATCCTGGGAGGAGATATGACAGCATAATTACATATGAGGGGGTACACAATAATCTTTTCTGAGCTTTATGAGGTAGCATGGGTAGTAGTTAAGAGGCCAGACTGCTAAGTTTGAATCCGAGCTCTATCATTTACTGACTCTGATCTTGGGCAAATTACTTAGTATCTCTATGCCTTAGTTCTCCCTTCTGTAATGTAGGAGTAAAAATATTAATTATCTCATAATATTATTATGAGAAATAAACAAGTTAACATATTTAAAGTACTTGGGATAGTGCCTGGTATATTGTGTTTTATCTATTATTGTCATTACTAAGATAGGATTTCCAAAGCACATCGGGAATATGGCTAGTTTGAATTTTCAAATTAGACAATGTCAGAGTAACTCACTAATCTTAACACTGAACAAAGAAGTTGCTCTTAGTAAGCAGAAGGGCACCATCCACATAATTGAAGGTTTAATCATTAGTGATCCACAGTGGCTGCTAGTTTAGTGTTAACTATGTTGTAAATTTCACAGAATCAATGAGTTCAGAGTTGGGTGGTACCCAAGATAATCCAATCCAATGTCCCACCCATGCTTAAAGCCTCTTAAAATAAAGCTATACAAAAGGAAGACTGTTATGAAAGAAGATCAGAAAGGCACGAATATTGAAAGGACATCAAACTTATTTTAAAAATAAAAAGGAGATGGTAGGAAATCACATGACTCAATAAAATTTCGAAGGTTGCTGGGAGTGGCCATTAAGAGAAGCCAAAAGAGAGGGTGTTTCTAAGAGCTGGTAGCCTAGGTCCAGGAAAGAGAGTCTTATCCAGAAAAATATCTGTATGTTGGAAACCAAGGGAGTATTTGTCCAGATTCTACATTACTACGTATGTGGGCTATTTGAGGGGTTTGGAATACGTCCTTCTCCCTCATGACCACCAGGCTGCCAGGGGACCTGACATTTCCACCACTGGTGCCCTCTTTGATTAGGACTTTGGCTGTCTATATAAGTAACCCATGAGGAGTAAACTTAGATCATCTAGGAGACCCTTAGATTGAATTCCTCAGCACAGGCCTAGCTGTGAGCAGGGTCATAAGATGTAGATATAGTGAAGGAAGTTCTGCTGGGCAGAGGGGAAGGGATGTGGGGTCCTCTTACAAGCAATGGATGCCAGACTGGAAACTCAATGAGACCAGAGGAGGGGAGCAGGAGGGGTGGGTGATGGGGTGGAGAAATACAGCAGAACTTTGGGGCTAAGCATGTAGGAGGGGAGAGTGATGAGCCTGGAGTTTCTGCTCCATCTGGATGGAAGCTGGCTCTTACTCCCAGAAGTTTCTTCCCAATGATGTGGAAAGCCACAGACCTGTAGGGAGTCTTGACCCCCTCCAAGGAAGCAGGATTAAATCCAGGACTCCATATTACCATGGAGATTCTCCCTTCAGAACTCAGACCTGAGGGCTAGAAGCTCTTATGTGCATTGTGATATGTCCCTGATGATAGCAGCACCTGGTTACGTGCAGCTCTTCACACTTACAAAGCACTTAAACATCTCTTTTGCTGCTCTTTATACCCTTACAAGCTGGATGAGGCAGTGTCATTATCCTCACATTATAGAAAAGGAAACTAAGGGTCAAAAAGCAGGACAACTTGTCATAGGTCCCACAGCTGGACAGGAAAAAGTCAGATCAGCTTCACTTCAGGATCCCCACTACTGTCAGAGTACAGCTTGAGGCCAGAATTGGTTGAGATATGGCAGTCATTGTCTCAGAGCATGGCTGAGCTAGGCTGGCTGGCCCAGGTGGTTATTCACACAGGGAGGGATCTGCTAAAGGGGCTGCCACCCTGATAGAGGTTATGGGTGCATGAAGCTTGGTTGCTGCCCTGACACCATAGTACCTCCTGCTCCAACCCTATGGACTCTCATACTCCTCCATTCTCTTAACTTCATTCATTCATTTATTCATTCATTCATTTAACACACAGTGGGCATTGATGCACTAGGAATACAGATGGAAAATTAGACCCTATCATTGCCTTTCAGAGTGTGATGGAGCAAGGCAGTACCTAAACAGACAAGGGCAACAAATGTTGACTCTCTTTTCAGAGAGGAAGGATCATGTAGTGATTAGGATCATAGACTTTGGAGACAGATGGGAAAATAAACTATGGAGAGAGGATATACTTAAAGGTATCATAACCAAGAATTTCTTATAAATAATGAAAATGGATAACTTCAGATTGAAAGGATACAGTATTAAACAAGATAGATAAAAAAGGAATTCACACTTAGATACATTGTAGTGAAATTTAAGAACATTAATGATGGAGGGAAATTTCTCAAAACATCTATAAAGAAAAAAATAGATCAACTAAAAAGGAAAAAGAATGACACAAACCCTCAATAACAGAACTGTACACAAGACAATGAAGTAATATTTTAAAGTGTTGATGGAAAAATAATTCAAACCTAGAATTTTATATCCAGCTAAAATACCATTTAAATATAAGTAAAATAGGGGCGCCTGGGTGGCTCAGTCGGTTGAGCGTCTGGCTTCAGCTCGGGTCATGATCTCGCAGTCTGTGAGTTCGAGCCCCGCATCAGGCTCTGTGCTGATAGCTCAGAGCCTGGAGCCTGCTTCAGATTCTGTGTCCCCCTCTCTCTGCCCCTCCCCCACACATGCTCTGTCTCTCTCTGTCTCAGAAATAAATAAACATTAAAAAAATTTAAAAATATATATATAAGTAAAATAAAAATAGTATCAGGTATATAAGACTCCAGATAGCCTGTCCCCAAACCCCTTTTTGAAACATTCTTGGAGCTAATTTTTTAGTGTAGGAAGGAAGCTAGAAAAAAAAAACTTCCAGAATAATCCTGAAGAAAAAGAAGATGAAGGGGGAGGAGAAGGAGGAGGAGGAGAGGAAGGAAGGAAGGAAAAAGAGAGAGAGAGAGGAAGGAAAGAAAACATATACCTAAGGTCAAAAATCAGAGAAATAGAACATAGCAACAATAAGACATTAAATAAGCTGGTGTTGTGAAAAAGATTATAAAATATACAAATATTTGACATGACAAATACATGACAAAACTAATGGGGGAAAGAAAGATAAGATATAAACCTGTAATAAATACTGAAAGAAACCACAAACATAGCAGAAAGTTTTAGACTAACAATATTATGAAGACTTGTAATTAGGAGACAATAAAATTGATATAATTTTGGCAAAATGTGAAATTCCAAAATTAGAACAAGAATAAATAGCACACTGAGTTATAAGTATTCAACTAAGAATTACAATACAATCAAAGACCTCCCTCTTCCTGAAAAGCCCTAGGCTCAGACGGTTTTACAGAAAAGTTCTAGCCACCTATTAAGAAGGAGATAATCACATAAGATACATAAACTGTTCCAGAAACTAAAAACTGGTTTCTCTTTTGTTGTAAGACTGGTGTAAGCTTTATTACAAAGTCAGATAAGGATTGTAAAAACAAACAAAAAACTATCAGGCTATTCCATATTTGAATAAAGATATGAAAGTTATAAATAAAATATTAGCTAACTGTACCCCACAATGTATTTAAAGAGTTATGACCAAGCAAGGTTGATTCTAGACTATAGGAACCTGTAATATGAAGAAGAGAAACTATTAAGGTCATTTTTACCATTAAAGAAAAATATCATGCATTTTGTGCATTTAAAGCATTTGATAAACACCTTGGAATTTTAAATCGTATATTTTCTCAACTTGATGAAGGCTAGTTATTGACTACCTACAGCAAATATAGTACATGGAGAAAGTTTAGATGCATCCCTGCCAGCACAGGTACTTTCTATCCCTCCCGTGGATGAGCAGAGTACTAGAGGCTTGGCCAAACAATACAATCAGAACAACACATAAGAGCTATAGGAAGGAGGGAGAAGTATGACCGGCTGCACGGAAAACTGAACATAGGGGCACCTGGGTGACTCAGTCAATTAAGCGTCCTGACTGTTGATTTTGGCTCAGGTCGTAATCTCAAAGTTCGTGAGTTTGAGTCCCAGGTTAGGCTTGGTGTGGATGGCATGAAGCCTGCTTGAGATTCTTACTCCCTCTCTCTCTGCCCCTCCCCTGCTCATGCACACTCTCTTTCTCTCTCACTCTCAAAATAAATAAATAAACTTAAAAAAAAAAAAAAAAAAAGAACTACCATAGGATCCTGAAATCCCACTTCTGGTTATACACTTAAAATAAATGAAAATAGGATCTTGAAAAGAAATATACATTCCATGTTCACTGCAGCATTATTCACTATAGCCAAAATTAGAAACAACCTAAGTGTCCATCAACAGATAAAGATGTGGTATATATATGTAAACATGTACACACACAGGAATATTATTCAGCCATGAGAAAGGACATCCTGCCATTTGTGACAAC
Source organism: Herpailurus yagouaroundi (assembly GCF_014898765.1). Lineage (NCBI taxonomy): Eukaryota > Metazoa > Chordata > Mammalia > Carnivora > Felidae > Herpailurus > Herpailurus yagouaroundi. Next base: position 24,783,127 of record NW_024412419.1, on the reverse strand, counting down.
ATAGATGGGCCTTGAGCACATTATGCTAAGTGACATGAGTTAGAGAGAGGGCAAACACTGTGTATCACTTACATGTGAAATCTAAAAAAGGTGAACTCATGAAAATAGACTAAAATGTTTACTGGGGATGGAGGGTGGGGGAAATGGGTAAATGTTGGTCAAAGAGTATAAACTTCCAGTTACAAGATGAGTAAGTTCTAGGGGATATAATGCACAGCATAGTGATTATAGTTAATAATACTGTATTATATACTTGAAAATTGCTAAGAGAGGAAAACTTAAACGTTTTCGCCACAAAAAAGAGATGGTAATTATGTGATGTGATGGAGCTGTTAGCTAACTCTACGGTGGTAATCATTTTACAACACAGAAGTATAAAAATCAACACTCCTGTATACCTTAAACTTACACAATGTTATGTCAATTATATCTCAATACATCTGGGGGATAAAACTTGAGTGTGCATAAAAATCACCTGGAGATCTTATTAAAATGCAGATCTAATTCAGTAGAACTAGATGTACCTGATATTCTGCACTTCTTACAGGCTCCCAGGGGATGGCAATCCTGTTGGTCTGGGGACCACATCCTGGGTAGCAATACAGTAGATCTACACTGTCCAATAGGCAACCACTAGTCCCATGAGGCTATTTAAATTTTCACTGAAATTAATTAAAACTAAAATTTAGCTCCTCCGCCACATAAGCCACATTGCAACTGCTCGATAGCCACATGTCACTAGTGGCTACCATATTGAAAAGCACAAAAATATAGAACATTTCCATTAGCATGGAATGTTCCATTGGACACCACTGCTCTGTCATTCAACTATTAGAATACGTAAAACTATTACAGAGGATCAAGATCAAGGCAAGAGTATCAATGATTTACTGTCAGCCTTACAAGGAGTTAACTTGGACCTTTAGGTGACAGTTGAGGACTGACCTAAAGTGACTGATTCTGAACATCATCGTCACTGCCTTGGATGCAGGAGTCAAAAGCATGTATATACAGTAAATAAATAATACAAAATGAGCAGGGAAACGCCTCCAAGCTGAGAATTCCAGTCCAGAGTAATATAAAACAAATCAGAAGCCAGTAAGAATAAAACAAATGAAATAGGTACAAGTAGCAAGTTATATATTTTGGGATGGCAGGAGTGGGGAATGAAGAATCACTGGGAATGAAGCAGAAGAAGGACCAGAGGTTAGGGCTGAAACAATACCAAAAAAGAAACACTTATTAAAAGCATCACAAGCACAGTGGTGGTCAGAAATGTATCTGGCTCAAGCATCCAAATGAATGAATGAATGAATGAATGAATGAATGAATGAATGAACAAATGGACTCGCCATCCCATCAACCAAATTGGAGGGAGTGCCAGTTTGGGGGCTAAGAAGGGGTGTGGAGGAGTGGAATACAATGAAATTAAACCAAACAAGAAAGGGTCTTTGCACAGCTTGATAATGGTGATAATAAGTCGAGAATGGTGTGCTTAGATTTCTATACCAGAAATTTATTTATTTTTTTAATTTTTTTTAACGTTTATTTATTTTTGGGACAGAGAGAGACAGAGCATGAACGGGGGAGGGGCAGAGAGAGAGGGAGACACAGAATCGGAAGCAGGCTCCAGGCTCCAAGCCATCAGCCCAGAGCCCGACGCGGGGCTCAAACTCACGGACCGCGAGATCATGACCTGAGCTGAAGTCGGACGCTTAACCGACTGAGCCACCCAGGTGCCCCCTATACCAGAAATTTAAAAAGAGAGAAAGATCAGATGGAGAGGGATGGAAGGTCTCTGTTAGTGGTAACATTAGTGCAAGGTGATGTCTTTAGGGCCCTAAGACCAGGTCCTGAGTTTGTTTTTTAACCATTGTATGACTTTAGGGAAATCAGTTAAGCTTGACAGATTCTTCATCTTAAAAAATGGGGTTAAAGGTATATTCTGGCCTACCTGCCTCTCAGGATTGTTGGTCTGATGAATAAAATCATGGATGTGACCTGAGGTTGTGCCCCTGGACAGAAGCATAGAGAGTTGTGAGCCGTCAGAGGGCTTCCGGGTGTGTGGTCTCTCTCTGGTGTTTCAGTGCTGAGCTATCCGGCCTGGAGGGACTTTGCCCACAGTCCCTGGGGTGGAGGGAGCTGGGTCACATTGCTGACCCTCAATTTTTCTCAGCTGCTACCTGGGGAGGCTCAGGGCTTTCCTCTGGGGACATAGGATCCCTGGGGACCGACAGCCCATTTGCAGCACACCACACTGGGATGGAGTGTCCTGAAGGCAGAGCAAGCCCTGCCAGAGAATGCGGGAAGTGGCATCCCCTTCTCCCTCTATTTGTCACCTCAAGGCCAGCCAGCGCCTCTCCCCCAGCCCTCCAGCACCCATGTCCACATGACCACCTTGTCAGCAGCTCGCATGCCAGTGAAAGATGATGTCAGGGGAGCAGCCTGTGAACTCACGTGAACCAACCTGTGTGCAACCTGCAAGTACACTTTATAGTTGGCAAAGTGCTGTTGCCCTGATTATTCCCCTCGTCCTATGAGGCAGTTGTTATGATCTTTTCGTGGATGCGGAAGCAGGCACAGAGGGGAACGATGACTCAAGCTAGAAAACGGCAGGCTGACGATCCGAGGTTTGGATTGTTCGTCTTCAAATCCTGTGCGGGTTCTAGAGTCTTGTGCTGCTGCACGTCTCCTGGGGGCCTCCTCCTGCCAGATGGGAGGGCTCTTTTTTCCATGCCTCTGGCTCTCCAATGCACACTGCCTGAGATTGGCCTTTCCCGCAGTCCACACTGGTGCGTTCCTGCTCTTTGTTTAGGGCTCTCAGTGAAAAGGTCTGACTGTATGGACTCCCAGGCCCGCCTGGGTTTTAAAGGATGTAAGCATGGAAGATGGCAGGCTTCTGCCGCCTCCTGGTGATTCACGAGCATTGCTAACCCATTGTCGAATTTCACCAAATACCTTTTCTTCTTCTTTGAGATCATTTTCTTTCTTGAAGATACATACTCTGGGGAATTTTTCAGTTTTTACTGTGTCTGAACAGAATAAAAATCAGGATATCATACTATGAGCCACAGATAAAAAGTCAGGAAACCTGGACTCAAACCACTTGTCTTTGTGGGATACTGGGCAAATCTTTGAGCCTCAGTTTCATTATTTGTAAAGTGGGAATACTATCTACATCTTGGAGGCATCAGGAGGGTTGAGCCATGGGACATATCAGTGTCACAGAGCAGGGCTCAAGGAAAGTCCCGGTTATTATTTGCTCATATTCATTGTTTTGCAGGATTGTCATAGGTCCTGCATTTGCAGGAGACCTCTTAAACTTAATTCAAGTATTTCAAAGAATTGTAGAATTGGAAGGCGGTGAAAGCAGATCAAAAAGTGACTTTCAGAAGTTCTTTGTAAGGCTCCTTAAAAGTAGTTAACATCCCAAGCACTGCTCAAATACTCCTGTCCCAACACCTTACCTCATATCCACCAGGGAAAGTCACCATCTCAAGAAGCAGTCCATTCCTTCTCTGGCCAGCTCTGCCTGGGAGCAGGTGCTCTCTCCTTTGTGGGTAAGAACTTCACTTGACCACACTTGCTGAGGCCCAGAAGTGAGGTCAAAGGGCGGACTTAGAGCCTATTTTCTTCCAAAGTCCATTTGCTTTACTCTTCGGTGGCTTAATTTAAGTTTGGGGCCACCTGGTTTTGCCTTTAGTAAAATATCTCACTCATGAATTTCCCCTCTGTAGAGTGGCTTTTGGAGTAATAAACTCCCATCTTACAAAGCAAGAGTTCTTGCATGGGTCTCTTGGCCATTCATAACTCGGTATAGAGTCCCTAACTTGGTGTCTACAGCAAAGGAGTCAGGACTGCCTTCGCTGAGAGGTAATCTGGGGACAGGCAAACCTGGATGGGGTGAGGGAGGTATAGCAATGGGGGGACCAGTTGAGACCATCTGGGAAGAAGGGCTCCCAAAGCTGGAGGTTGGAGAAGTGTTCAGAAAAGGAGTAAGAGAGCAGTGGAGAAGGTGGTTACAGTTAGTTGACAGTTTGGTAGCAGAGCTCCTGAAAAATCATCTCATACTCAGCCTTGGCCACTTGCAGGAACCATTAAGAAATCATCCAGTCCGGGATGCTGGGTGGCTTGGTCAGTTAAGCGTCTGACTCTGGGTTTTGGCTCAGGTCATGACCTCACGGTGTGTGAGTTCGAGCCCCACGTCAGGTTCTGCACTGACAGTGCAGAGGCTGCTTGGGATTCTCTTTGTCTCCCTCTCTCTGCCTCTCTCTCTCCCTCCCTCTCTCTCTCTCTATCTCTCTCTCAAAATAAATAAATAAACTTTAAAGAAATCACCCAATCTGGAAGGCTACATAACTCCTTGGGTTCTTATTGAACCTTACTTATGTATCTTCTGGGATGAAGGGGAAAAGAAAGGAAGGACCATGGAGGACCAGGTTCCCCCATCTCTGTCTCTTCTTTTATTTGTATGTTACAGCAACATTTCCCTGTTTCACTGCTTACGGGGCCTCTAGATAAAATTAGTTCTGCATGTTTTATCTCCCCCTAGATGGTGGATGCCTTCAAGGTAGGACTGGGACTGATTTACTCATGTCTCTGGAGCCTCACAGAGTGCCTGGAATAAAGCAGATGCACAAAAATGCCTGTTGAATTTAAATGGCCAGGAGGTCATCTGAGTAGTTTAAAGTTGGAAACTTGACATCATTTAGTCTAGTAGTTCTCAAACCTGGATGTGCATTAGAATTGTCCTGCGAACTTAAAAAAAAAAAAAAAAAATTAGTGCCCTAGTCTCTACTCAGGCCAATTAAATCAGAATCTTGAGGGCAAGATTTTCATAGTTTAAATACCCAGAAAGCACTCACTACCTGAAGGCATGATACAGTAAATCCTTTTATAAAACTGAGAAATCACTTTCTAATGCACAATAATTATCCATTGTATCATGTTTGAGTTATCTTGTAATGCATTCTCTTAAAGTTGAGCCTGTGTGTACAAAATACATAGAACTTGAAATTTTTAAAAAGGAACCAGGAAACATATAAGGGGAAAAGCTAATTTTCACTGGACTTTCAGAGACTTGCCCATTCACAGCATGGCAAAAGATTCAGCATAATATCATAATGCTTGAACTGAATTTCATTTAAAAAAGTTTTTGTTTTTATTTGAGAGAGAGAGAGAGCGCACCTGTGTGTGCATGCACAAGAGAATCCTAAGCAAGCTCTACACTCAGCGTGGACCCCGACGCAGGGATCCCATGACTCTGGGATCATGATCTGAGCCGAAATCAAGAGTCAGACGTTCAACTGACTGAGACATCCAGGTGCCCCTGAATTTCATTTTTTTAAAAAAGAAGACAGATAAGTCAAAGGGATGGAATAGAGTGAGAGAAAGGAGACTCCACCCTTCATTAAGAGTCTTTGTGTGACCTGTTGGGGCAGATGCTGTCCCACAGACACCTTCTTTTGAAATCTGTGTATATTTGAATGTCCTTATGTTTAAATGGGGTAGAAGGGATACAAACCTAAGTGTGGATTTTAGTTATATTCAAGGATCTGTTAAGAGAAGCTTGTGTGGCCAGCACCTTCCCTGCACAGACCCAGCTGCAGGAAGATGGCAGAGAGGGTCTACTGATCTCAGCACTTCAGTACTTGAGCAGGGTAGGGACAGGAAGTACCCTGGCACCTGTTTCTCTAAGTGTGGTCCTGAACCAGCGGCATGGACCTCATCTGCTTGTTGCCTAGAACTACTGATATGAATCTGAATCTTAACAAGATTCCTGGGTGATTGATTTACAATATGTGAAAGGTTAAGAAACACTGCCTTGAAGGATGCCCCATTCAACTCCTTCTGAAGCTTGCCCCTGGCCTCACATGGAGAGGCTTGATCTTTTCTTATTTGCCCCAGTAGCCAGTATGTAACTCTTCCAATATTTGAACAACCTTTCTGAGCCCTCCTGATTTTTTTTCTCTTTATAGGGGAAAAGAAAAAATAAATGAAATAGCTGTCATCACTGATCTTAGGCCCAGAGGGAGAGAGGAGAAGATCAAAAGTCAACATCTGTGATTCTGCAAATAGAAAATGAAATGTTTCCCAGGCGAGCTGGGAAGTAGCTCTCGGGTGTTTGGCTGGTCCTCTGTGGTCCCATCTGAGGTGACTGGGCTCCATCCAGAGCCTTTAAAGGGAACCCCGGGGCTGCCCATCGTGGGGCAATAGGAATGCTTAGCCAAACTTCTGGGGAAGCTTGAGGCAGATCTGCCAAGGCCCAGGCACCAGCCAGGTGGGTCACTGACAGCTCTTCTGCTCACTGGAGAACTTCCAAGAAGGAGTAGGATGAAAAGTCCCCTGATACAGGACACTCTGTACAGGTAATAGTCCACTTACCTCCTCTCTTCATCCCCAGCTCTGAGCCAGCACCTTGTCCTTCCTCTGTCTGGGGACCATGTCTACCTAAAAAATGAGGTAGAGTCTCAAGCCTTCTTTCTGTCTTTCTGGAGTTCTTGTCAAGTTGTTTCTCCGAAAGAAAAGCCAGAGTGCTACAGAATAACTGAGCGGCCAGCATTGTGGGCTGGGGACAAACATGGTGGGTGGAGGAGTAAGGGGTTTAGTTCCAGAGACTTGGTCTCCCAGAAGTCCCTGTGATCCATACCTGGACAGGCATCCCCATCAGGGCTCCCCCACCCTTTTCCAGTGTGCCCGTCTTTTCGTCTTTGACAGTAAGGCTAATCTGTTCTATAGGACAACATGCTGCATACCTGTTCTCCTTCACCAGCATACTTGGCCTGCACCTCTGCAAGGCCTACCTTCCCATAGCCAAGGACCTCCAAACAGGCTCACCTTGGCTCACATGCAGTTTCGCTTTTCTTGCTCTGGATTCTGGCCATGGGGAAGCCTCAGAGGCACTGGCCTCAGGGACATCAATTCCTCCCGGAGAGCTCCTATAGGGAGGGTGTTGGGCAGCCAGATCTAGAACAGTCCCTGTGCTATGCCATGAGGTGTCCTCTCTACACTGGACCTCCTCTCCAAGAAGGTAGAGGAGACTGGGAGGAATTCAAAACTTAGGGGCCCTGGGCTGGAAGCTCATTGCTGCCTGGGTTTGTGCCTTAATTAAGAAGCAGAGTTGGGGATTACTGAGCAACTATTCATTTCTGACCTAGTACCCCTAAACAAGCAAAACTAGGTGTATTCCTGGCTTGAGGGTTAAGAGTGGGGGAAAAAAAATTCCTTGCTTTCTTTCGATATTTTTTTCTAGATGTTCAAGTTATGGTTTATTTGGGGATAAGTCTTTAAATGTTGGCACTCCTTAACCAATAATTCCATCTTCCTGAGGACATATTCAAGCATATGAACAAAGGGCTCCACAGATGTTCATGACATTGCCACTTATGATAGCATAATGTTCAACAAAGTAGCCTAAATGATCCATGAAAATATCATAAATGTTCAACACCAAGGAAATGGCTAAATCAATTATTATATAGCTTTATGGTGGACAATGATACCCATTAAAAGTAATATTTTCCAAGAATTTTAATGACTGGGAATATACAAGAATCATGTTAATAGAAAAAAGTGGGATTCAGAACTGTATAAACATTAATTATAATTGTGAAACTATATATAATATAGATGCGTATATATATGTGTGTATATATAATATAGAAAAAAACACCAAGCCTTAAGTATTAATAGTATGGAATCTGTGGATTATTTAAGTATGGTCTTATTTGTTTACTTGTTTCCTTATCTAATCTTTTCATGTTTTCTTGTTGGAATTAAAAAATGTATTCTAGGGGTGGGAAATTTGTATCAGGGCCCTCCTTATTCCCTGTGCAATCAGTCCCCACCGTGTGGGCTGCCTGGGGCCTGGCTCACCTACTCTGTGTGGAGCGGCAGCTGAGTCCACTGCCCTTCTGCTCCCACCAGGCAGTCGTCTGCTTCTTCAAATCCAAGCCAGCTGTGTGTGCGGCTCTGAGGGCCACCGGCCAATCCTGCATGTCACCTGCATCACTGAAAGGAAGCGAGACAAATCCAAGTTCCAGTTTCTCTCCCAGCGTCCCCATCCATCTTTGTGGCGTCTGGTTTGTCCTTTTCCTCCCCACTCTGTGTCCATCCTCCCTTCCCAATGTCCATCCTAGGGACTTTGGGCCCCACACTGGATGCAGGAACAGCCACATTACGTAGACCGCTCAACCAACATCCACAATTGCATGAGGTCTAATCCCCCCAAATGTCTATTTTCTATCACTCATAGAGGTTCTGCCTCTCTGATCAAACCCAATGGGTATAGGGAGGAGCCCAGGGACATCCAGACAAACACCCCCGAGCCAGGCTTTGATACCAAGACACACTACAAAGAACAAACTTCTTCTATAACAGCATGTCCCTCCTCTTTTAATCTCCGATACCCAGGGCAATCTGTTCTATGGGACAATTGGCCCAATTTCTGCAGCAAGTCAATAGCATGGAATAAAAATAGCAGTGAAGAATGGGGGAGAATGGACTGCTAGGTTATAAGAGAACTGAGAGACAGGATATCTAATGTAAAGCGTAGCTAGATCCTGATGAGAATAAACCATTTTTAAAGAGATAGTTTTTAGATAAATCTAAATCTGGTTAGATGCTAGATGGTGGATATTAAGGAATTATAGCTTATTTTGGTAGGTGTGACAGTGACATTGGAGTTCCATAGGAAAATTTCTCCCTTTTGAAATACGTTCTGAAATGACACAGTCCTGGTGATTTGTATTAAAATATTTTGGCAAAGAAAAAAAAGGAAAAAAGGATAAATGAAGCACGTGTGGAAGATTTCAGATGGTTGCTGATCTCAGGTGATGGATAATGGAGGTTCTTTCTACCATTTGCTCTTTTGTTTGGATATGTCTATGTCAGCCCTGTTCCCTCTGGCACACGGTGGGGTTTGGGCATAAGTCTTTAAATCTCTCCAGTTGATTCCTTGCCTGGGAACAGAGTGGGGAGCTAAGCTCAACTCTTGATGCTCAGGTTGGCGGTCCCCCAGTCGTTGCTCCATATGTCCTTTTCCCAAATGTTTCCCAAAGCTCATGGGTCAGAGAAGTGCAGTTATGGTGTGTCCCTTGCCCTGTGGCCTCTATAGTCTGTGTGGCCCATGAAGAGGAAATAGAATGTGCTGTTCCCAGCTGAGCTGGAGGGAACTAGTGTCCAGGACTTTCTGTGGTCCACAGAGAGCAGCAGCCTCTATTTCCTCCATCCCAAGAGCAGCTGCTCCAAGTCTTGACATACAAATTCAACTTTGTTTGGGTTTACATGGGTAAAGACTCAGTCTTCTGCAGACCAAGAGCCTATGCATTCTATGCCTGCTGTGGTTAGGGCCACTGCAATGATGTGGGCGCCGTGTGCCCGGACTGTGAGGGGCTCTTTACGCAGCATCTCATGACAATAAATGGAAGGTTCCATTCCACCCCTGGCCGTGCCCTGCCTCACCGATTAACAAATATTTATTGAATGCAAGGGCTGGAAGCGAAATTAGAAAAAATGATAACTCTCCATCTTAAAGGTGTGAAAAACTAAGGCCCAGAGAAGTGTGCTGACCTGTTGGGAATTTCTTGTTTTGACCAGCTGCAATCTGGATACTTTCCTGGAGGGGGGGGGGGGCAGATTCCTGAGATAGCTACAGGGCAGGGACCTGTACCCTGGAAACTGGAAGCTGAGGGAGGTTGGGTGCTCTGTACCTCAGTCCTGGCAGGTGGGGGATGGGCTCATGAGCCCTGGGAGGTCACTCCTCCCAGGTCAATGCTGCCGCCTAAATCCTAGGGGGTAAGATGAAGGTGTGAGATGAGGCAGGAGGGGGTGTCAGCAGCACGTGTCCCCGGCAGTGGTGCCCACAAAGCTAGTGGCAAGTGTCCAGTAGGGGCAGTGTCCTAAGCAGGCCATTCCCGGGGCAAGGTTTCACCTGTGCCTCGCCTACCAGGGCCAGGTTCTCCAGGCTGCCCCTCAGTTCTCTGAGCTGCCTCCTCACTTGCTATATTAGTTCCCTTTTACATTTCATTTTATTTTTTTACTTTTTATTTTTTTTTTAGTTTTTATTTATTTTTGAGAGAGAGAAAGAGAGCAGGAGAGGGGCAGTGAGAGAGGGAGACAGAGGATCCGAAGTAGGCTCTGCACTGTCAGCACAGAGCCTGATGCAGGACTTAAGCCCACAAACTGTGAGATCATGACCTGAGCTGAAGTCAGATGCTCAACGAACCGAGCCACCCAGGTGCCCCTTACTTGCTGTATTAGTTCCTATTGCTGCTGTAACAAGTTACCACAAGTGTAGTGACTTAAAACAACACAAACTCATAATCTTACAACTCTGGAGGTCAGAAATCTGAAGCAGGTCTAATAGGAATAAAATCCGGATGTTAGCAGGACTGGATCTTCCTGGAGGCTCTGGGGAGAACCATTCCCTTGTCTTTTCCAGCTCCTAGGCAAAGCCTTTTCCTGCATTCCTTGACTCGTGGCCCCTTCACCTGTCTTCAAAGCCAGAAGAACACCTTCAAATCTGCTTCTGACCTCTCCTTCCAATGTCACATCTCTTTCCCTGACTGTGACCTTCCTGTGTCCTCCTATTAGAACCCACCCAGATAATCCACAATAATCTTCCCAATTTGGGATCCTTCATTTACACACATCTGCAAAGCATATTTTGCCATGTGAGTTGACATATTCACAGGGTCCAGGAATTACGACCTGGATATCTTCCAGGTATCATTTGGCTGACCATGCCCTCCAATAAATTCTTATCCTGTTTCAGAAAACCAAGAACCCTTTCAATTACAGTGGACCCTTGAACAACATGAGGCTGGGGGGGTTAACTTCTCACACAGTTGAAAATCCACAGATAACTTTGGATTCCCTAAAAACTTAACTAATAGCCTACTGTTGACCAGAAGCCTTACCGATAACAGTCGATTTGCACACGTTTTGTATGATATACTGTATTCTTACAGTAAAGTAAGCTGGAGAAAAGAAAATGTTACTAAGAAAATCACAAGGAAGAGAAAATACATTTTACAGTCCAGTACTGCATTTATCGAGAACAATCTGCATGTAAGTGGATCGGTGCAGTTCAAACTGTTGTTCAAGGGTCAGCGCATTTGCAACTGAAACTCCTGACCGGCACTGTCACCACACTTGGAATTGTTAGAGCTAGGACTGGAATCTGCTTTCTTTGAAGAAAATGGAATCTACAGAGAGTAACCTCCACACTGAAGAGCATCTTTCCCAGTATCTTGCAAACCTGCTTGACTCCCATTACCCACAGTCTCTCCAGCCAGGAAGGAGGCTTCGCTTGCTTGGTGCTCCACGGGGTCCCTGCGTTGGCGATGCCTGGGGAGATGACACAGAGCCCCTGCGCTGGGACAGCAATGGCCTCCCCTAGACATACAGCCAGGGAAGGCCACCTCTGGGGTGAGCCAGGCTTTCCACTGTGACGGGCGCAGTCCACTGGGAACAGCGGGAAGCACTGGGAGACACGTGACGGACGTGAAAGCCTGAAGCTGCACGGGCCACACAGCTGAAGGGATTCCTCTGCAGGAGAGTCTGAAAGGGCCAGGGAAGCTGCCCCACCAGAGCCAGGCTGCCTGCCTTTGGACATCCTTCCTTGACTTGCCTTAAATTCTGGCCAGCAGCTGCCTTAAACATTCGTGCCACGTGTGAATACCTTACTCCCCAGTGTGACATTTTTTTCCAGTCACCTTTTTAACACTTTGATGAATTATGTGCTTATGTAACCTAAGCTCTGCCAACTCCATAAAAAGCAAATGTAGTCTTCCCAGATAGAAGGTGCTATTCTTCTGAGAAATAACATTACTCTTGCCTTGAAATCTGTAGATTTGAGGGTCGCTCCTGCCAACTTCCAACATGGGGATCAGCCAAGTGTTTAAAAACTGTCACAAGACAATAAGACTCCAGGGGGGCAGTTGACAGGAGGGGATGTTCAGAGCGATGGTCTGTCCCAACAGAACTAAACCAAACTAATTTTTTCAGGATGAATTTCTTATCTCTGCCATTCTTTGGAATACACTATTTTTCTGCTTTCTATGGAATATAAAATAAAATAATAAAATTAAATTAAAAAGGAAGGAAGGTGGTCCGGGGCAGGTGCTAATATCCCATTTTATGTATGGGAACGGAGAGGTTCAGGGTCCCATAGCTCATAAGAGTGGGTTCATCTTCAGACTCTTAAGTCGAAGATTAAGAAACGCATGTGAAGGGGCGCCTGGGTGGCTCAGTCGGTTGAACGTCCGACTTCGGCTTAGGTCACGATCTCCCGGTTTGTGGGTTCCAGCCCCGCATCAAGCTCAGTGCTGACAGCTCGTAGCCTGGAGCCTTCTTCAGATTCCATGTCTCCCTCTCTCTCTGCACCCCCCCCACCCCGCATCCGCACTCACACTCTGTCTCTCTCTCCTTCAGAAAGAAAGAAAGAAAGAAAGAAAGAAAGAAAGAAAGAAAGAAAGAAAGAAAGAAAGAAAGAAAGAAAGAAAGAAAGAAAGAAACGCATGTGAAGCACCTGACACAGCTCCATGAGTGATAAGGCAGAAGGGAAGATGGGGGACAGAGGTGACACTCCCCTTCTCTGCCACAGGTGCCTCCTTCCCTCCCTCTGGTTTCATCCCCTTCAAGACACAGGGATTTGTTTGGGGCCACTGTGACACTGCCCCCTCCTCATCTCTGTGTCACTCGTTGCTGTCCAGCCCACAGCCCTGGAATTACTGACCCTTTTACCTCAGCAGGGTGTTGTGCCACCATCCAGGCTCTTTCATTCCAGGGCGATATTGACAAACCCATCTGCTAAAGATAAGTTGGTGCCCCTATTTCAGCGGAAGCATACTGTGGTAGGTGCTGGGGCTACAGAGGGCGCCCCCTGCTGACGCCCTCAAACAAGATTCATGAAGAGCATCTTTGTGTTTTCAAGCTAATAAGCTCCCGATCGCCTCCCCCACTTCTTCTTCCTTTTCATTTTAACATCTCTTTCCCTACACCTGGCACTCAGGGTAATTCCACTCAATGGCCACTGTTCACAGGAGACAGGTTGGTGACCAGAGAAGGGACAGCTGGGAAAGGCATTCTTCAATTTATCAAGAGATGAGCTATGGCATCTCGTTTTTAAAAAACAGACTCTAAGAGCTTTCCCCCTAAGGTCTGGAACATGACAGGGATGCCCACTCTCACCACTGTTGTTTAACATAGTGTTGGAAGTCCTAGCCTCAGCAATCAGGCAACAAAATGAAATAAAAGGCATCCAAATTGGCAAGGAAGTCAAACTTTCACTTTTCACAGATGACATGATACTCTACATGGAAAACCCAAAAGACACCAAAAAACTGCTAGAACTGATACATGAATTCAGCAAAGTCGAAGGGTATAAAACCAATGTACAGAAATCAGTTGCATTTCTATACACCAATAATGAAACAACAGAAAGAAATAGCAAGGAATCAATCCCATTTACAATTGCACCAAGAACCAGAAAAGACCTAGGAATAAACCTAACCAAAGAGGTAAAAAATCTATAGAAAGCTTATGAAAGAAATTGAAGAAGACACACAAAAATGGAAATACATTCCATGCTCATGGATTGGAAGGACAGATATTGTTAAAATGTCGAATCTACACATTCAAAGCAATCCCAGTCAAAATAGCGCCAGCACTCTTCGCAGAGCTAGAATAAACAATCCTAAAATATGTATGGAAGCACAAAAGACCCCAAATAGCCAAAGTAACACTGAAGAAGAAAACCAGGATGTGTGGGCGATCTGGCTGCAACATTGGTCACTGATCGCCAGGGTTGATTCAGCTGATCTGGCTGGCTAGGCAGGTGTTTCCTTCCTCCCTCACCGCCCCATGTGCGTCCCTCCCGAAGCACATGTCGGTTGAAGAGGACAATCTTCCCTGATAGAGGAGGACCATTCTTCCATCAAGGGTATACAAGTAGCTGTTCTCCCCTTCTAGAACCTCCAAACAAGCTCTCAAGGTCCATTTGTAGGAGAATGTAGGGTAGTCAAGCTTCCACGACTCCAGACACCTCCAAATGAGGCACTTCATGTGGCAGTCTGCCTTTCTTAAAAAAAAAACAAAAAAACAAAAAAGAAAGAAAGAAATCCAAATCTGGAGGCATCACAATTCCGAACTTTAAGGTGTATTACAAAGTTGCAATCATCAAGACAGTATGGTTTTGGCACAAAAACAGACACACAGACCAATGGAATAGAATAGAAAACCCAGAAATGGACCCACGAATGTATGGCCAACTAATTTTTGAGTATCCAATGGAAAAAAGACAGCAAGTGGTGCTGGGACAGTAATATGCAGAAGAATTAAACTGGACCACTTTCTTACACCATACACAAAAACAAACTCAAAATGGATGAAAGACCAAATTGTAAGACAGGAAACCATCAAAATCGTAGAGGAGAAAACAAGCAACAGCCTCTTTGACCTTGGCCACAACAACTTCTTACTTGACATGTCTCTGAAAGCAAGGGAAAGAAAAGCAAAAATGAACTTATATTCATATTGTTCAAAAATGAACACTATTTCAGCAATATTTTCACGACCCTAAAAATCCTCTGTGCTCTGCCTATTCATCCTCCCCTCCCCATCCAGTCCCTGACAACCTCAAATCTTTTTACTGTCTCTATAGTTTTGCCTTTTCCAGAATGTCATGCAGTTGGAATCATACAATATGTGGACTTTTCAGATTGCCTTCTTTCACTTAGGAATATGCGTTTAAATTTCCTCCATGCCTTTTCATGGCTTGATAGCCCATTTCTTTTTAGCACTGAAAAATATATCCTTGTCTGGATGGACCACCGTTCCCCAATGTGTTCACCTACTGAAGGACATCATTTTGGCAATTACAGACAAAGCTGCTATATGCATCCTGTAATAGGAAAAACTCAACTTTTTCCTCTCCTTTTCCTTCACCCCTTACTGTGTCTTTATCTTGTGTGTCTTTTTTACCTTCACAGAAAATACTTCACTTCTGACACTTCCCGTCACCAAATGTGTGGAGGTTTTTCCCCATATGAAGCAATTATCCACGATACCAGGAGGGTGTCCTTCAATATAGCTCATTTCTAACACTATCTACCTGGAGATAGTGTCAAATCCCACAGGGTAAGGTCTTAGTCCCACAAGACTGCTTCCGTCCCACTTCAGATGCTAGTCACAAATAGTAGGTCCCCAGGTTACTCACAACTTTTGTCCAATTTGGCAACAAATCAGAGATTTGCATGATTCCTTTCTCAGGTTTAATTAATTTGCTAGAGTGGCTGCAGAACCTAGGGAAACACTTAATATTTACCAGTGTATCATAAGGTATGTTAAAGGACACAGATGAACAGCCAGATGAAAAGACACATAGGGTGAGGTCTGGGAGGGTCCCAAGCACAGGAACTTCTGTCCCTGTTTAGCTGGGGTGAGTCACTCCCCTGGTGTGGTTGTGTTAACCAACCTGGAAGTTCCTCAAACCCTAAAACATACTGTGATTTTATGTAGGCATGATCAATCAATAATTCCATTTTCAGCCTTTCTCCCTCCTCGAGGGAACGGGAGGGTAGGGGGGAGGGTGGTGGGCAGGACTGCAAATTCCAAGCTTCTGATCATGGCTTGGTCTTTCTGTGACCAGTCCTCTCCAGGAGCCATCCAGGGAGTCTCGTTAGAACAAAACCACTCCTATCATCCAGGAATTTGCCAAGTTTTCAGAAGCCCTCTGTCAGGAACCAGGATAAAAGACCAAATGTTAGATTGAACAAAAGATGCCCCTAGTACCCTTATCATTCAGAGAATTTCAAGGGCTTCAGGAGCCCTGTGTCAGAAATGCAGGAGGGGAGGTAGAGACCAATGTATATTTTCTATCATCTCACACATCCTCGTGCAGGTTTTTCTGTGGTCCTAAGTTTCCTAGGCAAAGTATAACGCAGAGGGAGATAAAGGGCTTTGCATGTGTTGTGAGTGAATTGGAGGTGATTTCATAACTTGTGATACCTTTTTTTGAAACCTTGAGACCAGAATCGCTTTTTACAACCAGCAATGGAAATATGACATAGGATTTCCTCCTCTAAAATTTTTCCCTGAACTTCCTCCCTGCTATCTTCAGTTCCAGAAACCTACAGCTCTTTTGCAGCAGGATCACTGAAAGCTCTGAAAGCTTCTGAAAGCTCTCATGAGCCCATGAACTTACAACATTCTGTCTTCCACACCAGACTGTGAGGACTTGAGCACAGGGGACTGTGTCTTATTCATCTTTGTGAATGGACCCTAGCCATTATTCAAAAATTATTTCACAGATGCATACAGAAAGGAGGGAATTCTGTCTTTCTTCTATTCTAGAAACTGAAACCAAATTTCCATCTGTATCTATAGCTAAATCTGTTTGTGTTTTATGAACTCTGCTCCATTCTTCAAAGGATTTTTTTAAAACTTAGCCATTTTTACCAGTGCCTTGCTAGGCAGAAGGTGGTATTGTTTTTCCACTGGGATGTAAATTCTAAAATCACAGAGCAAATCCCCAAGACAGGAATAGAACCAGTGTCTTCTGTCTCAAACCAATCTCCTCTGTCATCAGCTTGACCCCAATCTTTCTGGAGCAGTCATTCTTGAGACAGAGTGAATTTGGTACTGATGTCAGAGAGAGACAAACTTCATCCAACAGAATCATTATTCTACAACATGCCAGTCACTACTATAGGTTAATTGCAGCTGAAAGGATGGAGAATTGGCCAGCCTCACTGCACATGGTACAGTCAAGTGAAGGGGGAAGATGCGCTCTGAGCCCAGCCTGGTCCGTTCCCTTTCTCAGAGTTCAGCCAGAGAATTAGAGGCTGGGTGCCATACCTGAATTACCTGCTTTAATCCTCACAGCAGGTGAGATGCTGCTATTATCCTATTTTACAGATAAAAAAATCCAACAATCTAGTTTGTTGACTTGCGCAAGGTAATCCAACTTGTAAATAACAAAAAACAGATTTTACTCCAAATCTAAAAAATTCCAACCAATGCATGTTACTTTCCTGTGGCTGCAATAACAAAGTACCACCAACTGGGTGGCTTAAAAAAAAAAAAAAAAGGAATATATCCTTCTGCACTTCTCAAAGGTATAAGTCCAAAATCAAGGTGTCAGCAGGGCCATCTCCCTCCGGGGCTCTAGGGGCAAGTTCTTCCTTGCCTCTTCTAGATTCTGGTAGCTGCCAACAACCCTTAGTGCTCCCTGGTTTATAGATACATCACCCCAATCTTTGCCTCCATCTTTACTTGGCCTTCTCCCCTGGGTATGTGTTTCCAAATTTCCCTCTTCTTATAAGGATACCAGTCATATTGGATTTAGAAACCACCCTCATCCTGTATGACCTCATCTTTACTTGATTATATCTGCAAAGACTTTCTAATTAAGGTTACATTCACAGGTTCCAGAGGCTAATATTTGGACCTATCTTTTGGGGGGACACAATTCAACGCATAGCACCATGTTTTCTCCCATTATATCAGCTGCCTCATATTAAAGATGACTGAAATGGCAAATGCTTTACACTCAGGCATTATTTGCTCTCAGCTCTGCTTGAGGACTTCATAGTATGGTGGAAACAAGACTGGTTCTTGAGCTGTGGGTTGGGATCGCAACTCTGCCATACCTGGGCCCCAGCTTCCACGTATGTAGAAGATGGAAGTTAGATTTGATAAGTGGTAAGATCTCCTTAGAGCCTGATGTGATAGGCTACAAAGACAATAGTGACAAAATCTTACATAACACCTCTCTCTGTCCAAATTACAGCTATTTTAACCCAATTCAGTAAGCATTTACTTAGAATTTCTATGTACCCATGTCTAATTATATTGTATTTTCCACAACTAGAAATGTTCTTTTGAACAGTGAGTGTGCCTAGAACCTAGTGTGAGCTCAGGAAATGCTTGTTAAATAAACAGGGTAATAGAGTGTTAGGAATGCAGGAGACAGAGAATTAGAATGGTGGATTACGTTGACATGTTCACCAAGTGCTATGCAGGTTTCTGCCTTGTTTCCCTCAGTAGAGTATAAGCTTGGGGTGGGTAGAATTTTCCTCTGTTCTTTACAATGCTAGGACCAGGGCTAGTGACTGTAGAGATGCAATGCATGGTTTAATTCCCTGCCTCCTTATTCAGTTTTACATAAACACATAAACGTGATCACATCATTGGCTGTTTTATGTTGTGGTTCCCTTTCTCCTCCACCCTCCTCAGTACCCACTATCACCCCAAATCCTTCTGGGGGTAACTATATTAACAACCTGGTATGTTTCTTTCCGTATTTTTCTCCATACATGTAGACTCATGTGCAGGCACATGTACACGTACGTAGGTACTCATATACATAAATGAGAAGGTTGTTTGTCATTATTTTATATGATAGTGTCGTATTTTAGAGACTTAAAAAGCTAAAGTATCTTGCTTTTCTTAATAATAATAGCTGGTAGAAATCCATCCAAGTTCATTGGTGTAATTCTAGTTTGTACTATCCAATGGATGCACATAGTTTCAGGGTATATGTATACTGTAATTTATTTAGCCATTCCATGGCCGATGGACAGTATTTGATTTACTGATCACTTGTTCTTGAGAAAGACAGTTGCTGAGAATTCTCTGATCTTATTGCCAAATTACATTGTCCTCATTTACCACCTTTCTCCTTCCACCTCTCAGGTGTCCACATGAGCTGGCAGGTACTTGGAGTTCTGTCTTCTCCCATTGAAACTGAATCCACATGGTTCTCACTATTTCATCTTAATGGGATCTGAGGCTTTTAAAAATGGAATCCAGACTTTCTGGGCTGTTTCCAAAAGAGATGACTTTTTACTTAATGGCATCAACCCCACTAATCCTGTCTGAAATTTAATCAACACATCAGACAAGAGAAGAAAATGTTGTTTCTTGAGGGAAATGGAAGGAGCTGTCTACAATAAACACACCTCCTGTCGATCAGGTGCCCTGAAACAAGGGAAGGGCAGCAGAACCTGACCTGGGACCTGGCCTTCTGAGCCAAAGCCACTCTGCCTGGGGGTCCTGCCCAGAGCCTCCAATCTTCAGCAGCATCAAGAGAGTAACAATCAAGTACCTTGTTTGATTGTTGAAAAAAAAATTTTTAATTGCAAAAGATAGCCATATATATAAAAGTATATAAAAAATAAGTATATAAAAAATAAGTGTTTAATAAATTACTATAAGTGATCACCTGTGTGTCTACTTCCAGTTCAAGAAACAGAATATTACCTGCATTCCAGGAGCCTCTTTCTGCCTTTCCTTGAGTACAATCCCTCCCCTCCTTCCCAGAGGCAGCAGTGTCCTGACTCATGAGAATCACCTCCTTGTATAATAATAATAATAATAATAATAATAATAATAATAATAATCACCTTTTGCTCAACGTTTTTAAAAATTTTTAGCCCTTTCTTACCCAGTTATAAAGTACATATGGTAAAATGTATAATTCTTGCTAAGCTTTTGCATATGAATAAAACTGTGTAATCACTACCCAACTCAAGATATAGAACATGTCCAGCATCCCAGAAGACTCTTTTGTGCCCATTCTCAGCCAATGCTCCCCAAGGGTAACCACTGTTCTGACCTCTATCACCCCAGATAAGTTTTGCCTGTTTTTAAATTTAGCATAAATGGAAGCGTGTTTTTGGAGTCTATTTTTTTCCCCCACATTTAATAATACCTGAGATTCGTTCATGTTGTTGCATGTAACAGTAACCGGTTCTTTTTTATTGCAGTGTAACATTTCATTGTATAAATATATCCCCCAATATTTATCCATTTTATTGATAAACATTGGGTTGTTTCCAGTTTTTAGATATTATAAGTAAATATGAGTAAAAAGCTTCTAAGCACATTCCTCTTCCTCTCCTCCTCCCCCTTCTTCCTATTCTCTCTCTTCTTCTTCCTCCTCCTCTTCCTCCTCCTCCTCCTGTTATTGTTGTTCTTCTACTTCTTCATCTTTTTTTTCGTTTAGATAACAGAAATTTATTCTCTCACAGTTCTGGAGGTTAGAAGTTCAAGATCAAGGTTTGGTTTCTGGTGGTTTCTCTTCGTGGTTTGCAGACGGTTCGTTGCCTTTTCACTAAGTCCTCACATGGCCTTTCCTTTGTGTGTGGTATCTCTTCCTCTTATAAGAACAGTAGTCCTATTGAATTAGGGTCCACCCTTGTGACTTCATTTAACCTTAATTACCTCCCACCCACCCCGCCACTTAAAAAAAAATTTAACATTTATTCATTTTTGAGAGACAGAGAGAGAGCACAAATGAGGGGCAGAGACAGAGAGGGAGACACAGAATCTGAAGCAGACTCCAGGCTCTGAACTGTCAGCACAGAGCCTGATGCGGGGGCTCGAACCCATGAACCATGAGATCATGACCCGAGCTGAAGTCTGAAGTCAGACACTTAACCCACTGAGACATTTAGGTGTCCCCACCCTCCACTTTTGCTTTTTTTTTTTTAATTTCTATGCACATTCTTATACATGTCTTTTCAAGGCTAATGTACTTGTTTCTTTCAAGTCTGCTGTACCCAGGAATGTAACTGCTGAGTACCAGAATAGGAATATATTTAGCCCTTATAGTACATCCAGATGAATGCCCAAGTAGTTGTACCAATGTACACTCCTACTGCTGATGTATGAGAGTTCCAGTTGTTCCACATCCTCTCCAACACCTGGTATTTTCAGTCTTATTAAGTTTAGCCATTCTGGTGGGCATGTGGCAATACATTGTCATAGTATAAATTTATGTTTCCTCATAGGAGCATTGAATATTAGCATGTATGGCTTGAAAGAACCTAAAAGACTATCTACTCCAACCCTTCCCTTCAGAAGAGAAATAATAAACAAAACAGACCCAAAGAGGTGTGACTTGCCTAATATCCCATAGTTAATTGGCCAGAGAACAATCTAGAAGCTTAGAAGAGTTCAATCTGGTGCAGAGATTATCTCTACAGTGTGCAACTTTACCCTCTCATTGGCCCACCCCATCCAAGACAGCCAGCCATCTGTGTACTCTCTGTCTATGGTTTACTCATCTATTTCTGGCCTTTGGCCCCAGAGATATATAGCTTCCTGGCTTATCATTTATTGGCTGTGAAATTTTGGCCAACTCACTGGGATGGTTGATTTTGTATCAGCTTGGGGAGGCTATGATGTCCAGTTGTTTGGTCAACACTATTCTAGATGTTGTTGTAAGATATCTTTTAGATGTGATTAACATTTACAATCAGTAGACTTTGAGTAAAGCAGATTGTACTGCATAATGTGGGTGGGAATCATCCAATTAGTTGATGGCCTTAAGAGGAAAGACTGAGGTTTCCAGAAGAAATTCTCCTCAGGACTACAACATAGAAACCCTGATTGAGTTTCCAGCCTGCTGCCATGCTGAATTCAGACTCAAGACTTCAACATCAGCTCTTACCCCAATTTCCAACCTGTTGGCCTGCCATATGGATTTCAGATTTGCTAGTTTCCATAATCACATAAGCCAATTCCCTAAAATATCGCTCTCTCTTAAAATCTCTCTATATAGAGTTTGCTCTCTATATAGGATATAATGAAACCAATCTTGAAAAGTTGTTAGAAAGATCAGATACAATGCATATAAAATTCCTAACACAGATATTTAATAGCTATTTAATACATGACTATTTAAAACATAAACCACCTAATTTATGTTAAGTAGGTTGAGAAAGTGGTATATACCCAGGTTGAAAAAATAATTTAGTAGAGCCAAAGGATATAAAATGAAAACTAGTCTCTCTCTCAGCCCAGAGAAAACTACTGTTAATGGTTGCTCATATTTCTTCTACAAATTTCTATGTAAAAACATGCATGGATTTAAGAATGCTATGCCAACAGCCTTAGTTTTAGTTTAAAAAAAATGTAACATATATAAAATACGTAACACATATAAGACTGTCACCACATGGTCCACATTCTGAGCAATGTCCTGACCAAAAAAATCCTCAACAACCAAAAGTTAAAAATAAACTCAAGTTCATAATTGCATTGTTACCAGATGAAGGATTTGTCTTAGAAAATCTCACTTTTCTCTCCCATCCATTTGGCTCACATACCTGAGCTATTTGGCATTTTGTTCTTCAAAATTCCCTAGAAAAACTCTTTTAGCATGACTCCTGGTTTCTCTTCCTTTTCTCTTGTGCCGAGTGCCAAGCGCTGTCCATTAGCTGTATTATCTAAGTTAATTCTCACGCAAACCCTACCAGATCCACATTTTAAGAATGAGGAAACTAAAATTCAAACAAGCCGAGTAGCTATGTTAAGGCACTTGCAGTTGAAATAGCTAACTTATGCCAGAGGCCAGGGTCAAATGCTACTGGTTTTGTCCCATCCCCCTTTCTCTCTTTTGAGTTTTGGGAGCCTTCTCAAAGAGATGCCCAATGTCTAATGATGCTTTCAATGAAGTGTCTCCATTTATAGACTAGAACTTCCCTTCCTTACATCATAATATCCTTAGGACCATATTTAATTCCTCTCCGGGAATTCTGTGGGCACTACCCACTAGGGCCCGAGTGAGTCCTTCTTACCTCCTTCTCACTTACTAGGCTGGGAATGGAATGGCTCCATGACAGCAAAACTCAATGACATCTTTCAATTCTCTACCCCCTTTGAGTTTCCATATCATAGTTACAGTGAGGAAAGGGGAATGTGGGGAGCTACAGCTTTTAAGTGTTTCTATTTGTTATCATCTATGTAACTAGGAGGCCCACAGTATTTTTAAAATAGGTCCACAGAAACATGGAATCCAATCTTTCCTTGAAATATGGGTTGGACTTAGTGACTCCCTTCTAACAGATGCAGTACGGTGAAGTGACATTGTGATTTCCGAAGGTAGGAGGTAAAAAGGATACAGTGTCTGCTTGGCTTTCTCTATTAGGACCCTTGTCCTTGGTACCTAGCCACCATAGTCTGAGGAAGCCCAGGCCACATGAAGAGGCCACGTGTCAGTTTTCCGGCCAACAGCCCAGCTAGGCCTTCAGCCTACAGTCAGCATCAAGAGTTAGCCACGTGAGGGGATGAGCCTTCTGATTTCCAGCTAAGGCCCCAGACATAGTGGAGCAGATGCAAGCCATCCATCCCCTCGGTGCTCAGTCTGAATTTCTGAGCCACAGAAACAGTGAGAGATAATAAATTATTATTGTCTTAAGCTTCTTATTGGGCTAATTTGTTACTTAGCAATAGACAGCTAATACAAAGCCATTTCCAACCCCCTCAGTTTTCAGGGTTATGTCATTCACACCGAAATCTCAGACCGTGAATGACTAGAATACAATGTCATCATTTATTGACTATCCTGCCATCTGGAAAGCAAATCAGAGACTCCTACCTGTTGCTAAGGAGTCCTGGGCCTGGGAACCTACTTGTCTTGTCTACACTGAGATCTGGAATGTCAGCCATCTGTCCTCAAAGGGTGGAGCCACACCTACCCAGCTGACTGAGGCCTGCAGAAAGCACATCTCAGATGGGAGCTTCGTGGATCAGTCCTGCTTCTCGTTGGCTGCTAGAATTGCTTCTTTTTCTTCCTCAGCCCACTGACGCTCACATTAGATGTTAACTGGAAGAAATGATAAGGGTAATACTCCGTGGTTTACTAATTTTTAGCTGTGTGTCATTGCAGCAGGAACTCAGAGAGTGCATGGATCCCCACGCCTTGTTCTTTGGGTTGCGGGCAGAAAGCACACACCAATAATTTCGAGAGATGTCAATATTCCCCAAGTCCCTGCTGTAAGGTTAAAAATTCAACATACCCAGCCCGGTATCTGCCCTGCCATATGCTCATTTCAGAGCAGCGAGGGCAACGTGCCCAGAAATGCCCTCCTGCAAACTCCCCTTTGGGTGGGGGCCTTGAAAATGCTCACGCAGGCATATGCCCCTATTCACTCAGTGTGTCTCTGTAGCTTGTTCGAACCCCCTTCCCTAACCTTTTCTCTACTCCCCAGTACAGAGCTCCCTGCAAACCCTTCCATTGGAAAGCAGTTCCGGTGTTTCCCAGATGTTCAGTCCCCCAGGCAGCGCCGGTGGGCCAGCAGCTTGCTGGCCCTGAACCAGCCTACTGTGATTCCGCAAGGGAGTCTCAGAGACTTCCTCAATTTAGTGACTCACATAATCGTTCTCCGCTTGGAACATCCAGTTCCGAACCGTGCCGTCTCCCAGAAATTGTATTTCCAGCCCCAGCCTCGTGTGTACGATATCCCTTTGGCTTTCCAGTGGTGTTGCAGGAAGCCTGCTCGGGCGGGCCTTTCTCTCTCCCCCAGACTCCCCCAGAGATGGGTGGCCAGTATGAAAATGCACTTTGGGCTCACATCCAGGCGCACGATTTTAAGTCAAGATGCAACTGGGCACTGCCCTTTGGTTCCAGAATCCGGAACAGCAACACCCTTCCCCTCTGCCCCGTTCCGCCCAGCCCCCAACCCAAGCTGGAACACTCACAAAACCATGGTATAGGTTTAGAGCGACGTAACAATTAATGAAAGACAGGTATCCTCCACTTTTTGAAAGTTTGCTTTCTGCCACTTCACTTTTACGAATGACCTACACTAATGTCTGTTTTTTCCTAACCAAAAGAAATCCGAAGAGGATTTCGCTTTTAAGGCAAAAAAGATGAGTGAAAATAGACTCCAGGGTTTGTTTGCCAGCCGTCCTAGAGGCATAGCGACCCCACCAGTGAGTGGCGCCACCAAGCGCCATCTCTGGGAACTACACTCAGTGTCTCCACCTCAAACGTCTGTGGCTTTCATTTATTTTGTGCATCCGTGAGCAAGATGTGTCCTAAGGTATCAGAATAGCCTTAAAAAGGTTATTTGGGGCGGGGCGGGGGTGTCTTGGAATGGTCAAAAAAAATTTCTGTACAAATGAATGGTAATTGCTTCTTCACGGAATGTCATCGTTTCAGGTTTCATAGGAAAGGTCTACCTTCGGATTGCGGGGGAAACAGGTACAGTGTATTGTTCTGCTTCATTTAATTTAATGGCTGCATCATGTACCATGGATGTACCATAATTTGTTTAACTAATCCCCTATTGAAGAACATTAAGGTAATTATTATTGTTATTAGAGGAGCAGCTGAACCTTGGAAACACACTCTTAAATGCTTTCCCTCTGAGGAGCATGAAGAAGCTCCTCCTTATCAAGCTAACAGTGCCCTTGGAGATAATTACACACCAGCCAGAGGTTCCCTGGCATCCTCAGAGGTGGGTACTGATGGGAAGCGGGCCACTCAAGGGTGCTGGGGTGGGAAAGGGTTGACAACCAGCACAGCCTTTGAGGAATGAATTTGTAAATCGAGGAAAGTACAGGAGAAACTTCTAAAACATCCACCAAGGGAAAAAGTAACCAAACTTCCTTGTATTTTCTGATCCTAATCCTCAGAACCCTTCTTTACGCAGCCGTGGAATGTATCTTCTGGAGATGCCATGGCTGATGTCGCCTCCTCTTTGAGGTTCAGGAAGGACTGCTTGATATAAAGGAGGGAAGCCAAGAGATCCAGGGTCTGCACAGCCACAGTCCTCCTCAGATGAAGGTCAGCTCCTCACCGTAACCTGTGCTCCTTTGTGTCATGTGACAGTGCCTCAGAGCCAAAGGCAGCCACGTTTAGGCAGGCAAGAGGGAAGCCAGAGGCCTCTGGGAACGGTCCATCCATCTGGGAGGGAAACATTGTGCTGGCAGTGACAAAGAGATGTCACCAGAGCCCGGGCTGGAGGGAGAGACCACAGAGAGAAGGCGCGGAAGCCGGACAGCTGTCAGCAATGACTGCTATGCTCCAGACACTCTTCTGAACACTTTACCTGATCTCACTCTGTTTACCTCATAGCAGCCCTTTGAGGCAAGTTCTAGTGTCCCCATCCTACAGATGAGAAGGAAGCACAGGCATGTCACATAACAGCCCAAAGTAGGCACCCGGTGGCCCTAAGACCTGAACCCTCCTGCAGTCTGACTCCTGTTCTTGCCCTGACACTGGCTGCTTTCCAGGTAGTGGGAGCGGAAGCAGTGGGGAGCGGTCAAAAGTAGATAGAGAAACAGAGTTTTGTGACTGTCAGTGGGACTAGGGTCAGAAACTAGGGGCACCCACTTGGGAGGGGAAAACAAGAGGACCGGGTCACCAGGACAGCACTGGTCCCCGAAGGACAAGGAGCCCTTGTTCCGGGCTCCAGGGGTAGGTGGGGCCTAACCTTGAGGGTTTTCAGAGCTCAGTCCCCATAGCTGCCTTGGGCCTCAAGTAATAGCAGCGGGTCTTTGTTTCCTAGGGCCTGAGAAGGCCTAACTGACTTGCTTTATTATGTTAATTGTGCAAGATAATCATCTTGAGCTAAATGGTCGGAGAGAAGAAAAAGAGATTAGGGTAAATAAACCGGGAGCTCCAGAACCCAGCTGAACCGGCAGCTCGAAAGACAAAGGAGTTGCAAGTCGAGGGACCTGTGAATCAGACAAAGCGTCTGTGTATCAACACCACTGCCCAGTTAATCCCCATTGTGTTTCACAGTTTTCTATGGCTTTTCGTGTCCTCTGTTTATTTGTCACATCAACCCTACGAGGCATACCAGATAGGTACTACTATCTCATTTTACAGATGAAGCAGAGGCCCAGCGAAAGTAGGGTTTGCCTAAAGGGCAGCTGAGCCAGAAAGAGAAGCCCCGGTTTCTCAGGGGTGAGCAGGGTGCATCATGTCAGCTCTCTAGAGGTGAGTGTGTGCGTCTCCTCCCAACTCCACATCACTGAAACCAGTCATGGTGAGCGTATTTACACCATGGAAATCAGCAAACAAATTCCGGGCGCCCCCACTCTCCCTGCCCGCCAGAGCTGGTTGCTCAACCTTTACTGACACACCATTGAGAATATCCCCATCATTTTTCAGGTTGGTGCTAAAGAAAACATTATGCCCCTTGAGATAGAAGTTAAAGATAATAACTGAGGTAGGAAATCCGTCTTTCCCATCCGGATGCCAACAGGCACATGAAAAGATGCTCAACGTCGCTCCTCATCAGGGAAATACAAATCAAAACCACACTCAGGTATCACCTCACGCCAGTCAGAGTGGCCAAAATGAACAAATCAGGAGACTACAGATGCTGGAGAGGATGTGGAGAAACAGGAACCCTCTTGCACTGTTGGTGGGAATACAAACTGGTGCAGCCACTCTGGAAAATAGTGTGGAGGTTCCTCAAAAAATTAAAAATAGACCTACCCTAGGACCCAGCAGTAGCACTGCTAGGAATTTACCCAAGGGATACAGGAGTACTGATGCATAGGGGCACTTGTACCCCAATGTTTCTAGCAGCACTCTCAACAATAGCCAAACTATGGAAAGAGCCTAAATGCCCATCAACTGATGAATGGATAAAGAAATTGTGGTTTATATACACAATGGAGTACTATGTGGCAATGAGAAAGAATGAAATATGGCCCTTTGTAGCAACATGGATGGAACTGGAGAGTGTGATGCTAAGTGAAATAAGCCATACAGAGAAAGATACCATATGGTTTCACTCTTATGTGGATCCTGAGAAACTTAACAGAAACCCATGGGGGAGGGGAAGGAAAAAAAAAAAAAAAAGGAGGTTAGAGTGGGAGAGAGCCAAAGCATAAGAGACTCTTAAAAACTGAGAACAAACTGAGGGTTGATGGGGGGTGGGAGGGAGGAGTGGGTGGGTAATGGGTATTGAGGAGGGCACCTTTTGGGATGAGCACTGGGTGTTGTATGGAAACCAATTTGACAATAAACTTCATATATTGAAAAAAAAAAAAAGGAAATCCGTCTTTCCAAATGGGTCAAGTTCCCCCTTTGTGGCAGAAATCCTAAGAGCTAACATTTATTTTGTGCTTGCTAAGTGCCAGGCTCTGTGCTGTGGGCTTTATTTTCTTTTTAAATGTTTATTTATTTATTTTGAGAGAGAGCTTGAGTGGGGGAGGGGCAGAGAGAGGGAGAGAGAGAATCCCACGAGGGCTCCATGCTGTCAGCGCAGTGCCTGATGCGGGGCTCAAACTCATGAACCATGAGATCATGACCCGAGACAAAATCAAGAGTGGGATGCTTAACCAACTGACCACCCAGGCGCCCCTCTGCTATGGGCTTTATCCATTATCTAATGGATTCCTCATCTCAAGCCTTCTGTGACAATGAGGACAGTTGAGGACTAACTTGCTCAAGGTGGCATAGCCAGAATGTGGTGAAACTAGGATTCAAATCTAGGTCTGTACCAACCTCTCAATCATGGTGCCATCACCATTATTATTTCATAAGGAGGGTAGACTTTTCTTTTCAGTTCTATAGCCCCCCTCCTGTTCCCATCTTGTAAACATATAACAGAATTATAACTAAAATCAATCAAGACAACTGATTTCTAACACACAATGAATATTTTAAGGGCGGTCTGAAATCTCAATAAAATTCCATAACCTATTAAACCGTTTTAGCTAAATTTATAATCATGGTCTATAGAGAATGTCAGAATTAATATTCGGCTCTCTTATTATTTCAGCCATCGAAGATATCTTACGTGATAATTGGCTCTTAGCAGCCACAATCTAATTTAATTTATTTATGAATACCTTGTATTTATATTTCATGGATATTGTTTTAATTATTAAATCACTACATCTTAGAAAGAAATGTAATTTTGTTATATGGCAACTGTTCTTCATGTCAACATCTGTAATGCCATTTTAGAAGTGTATAAGGCCAAAGAGATTGCTTAGGCTTCAAAGACAAAATTTGTTGCATTTTGCTGGAAACCATTTTGTCAGAAAAGAAATACTACAATAGAGACCTATTTGGAGATCTAAAACAACTATTGTGAGGATAAAGGGACAAAACCCACCTACTAATGCACTCTAACCTGTAGTGTCTGTGGTGTCTAAATGGTGTGTCTCTCAATCGGATGGGGGCCTTCATATGTGGGGGGACATGGGAGCTGGAGAATTCACCGGAGGCAGAACAAAGAAGATAGAAGTTTATTGAATACACCGCAAGAGAGCAGTGTGCAGAACAACAAAGGAGAGGCTGTGGGTGGGGGCTGTTTTTAAAAGGGGAAGACGAGTTATGGTCAAGTATGGAATCTTCCCTTTTTTGGTAACTGTGCCTCGTTGTAAGTAGCTCATTGGTCAGTTAGGGCCTACGGATACTTTGACGTGGGTCACCTGATGTGCCTGTCTGTATTCAGGCCACAGGTGGTCGCTGTGGACCCTTTCTACATTCCAGTGCTCAAGCCTATTTGCCAAAAAGCTGCCTCTACAGTGTCCAGAATCAATATCGTATTTCAGAGAGGTGGACTGACTCGAAATAGACAAAAATAAGCCATCACAGAGTCAACAGAACATGGATGTGGGGTTGGTAGCTGGATCCTGGCTTCGAATTCCAGATCTGCCATTTTCTATCTGTATAACCTGGGGCGAGCTACTGAATGAACCCACTCGGAACATCCGTTTCCCATTCTAAAAATGGGATCAACAATACCGACCACACAGTGGAGTTATAGTGAGGGTAGAACTGGGTAAAATTTTCAGAGTACAGTGCAAAATGAAAACGCAGGGTCCCTTGCTCAAAAGTTGTTAACAATTTCAAGACAACAACAGCAGAGCAGTAAACCAAGTGTGGGGGCCCTTGTGAGAATAGGGCCCTCTGAACTGCACAGTCATTCACCCCCGAAGCCAGCCACAGGTAAGGATCACATGAAGTGCTACATGTAAACTGTGTCCACTTGGGAGGTGCCTGAAGAATGTCAGCTACCCGTGTTTTGGCTGTTTGCCACCTTATTTTTATGCAGCATGGAAAAGAGATCTAGTAGTCACTTTTGTTTTGAAGATGGGTATACCAGAATAGTTTGGTAGATATCAAGCACTGAAAGAGTTCAAAGTCACAACAGTCTAGGCGAAATGGGGCACAGAAGCCACGAGGGTGCCCCCCACCTTAGATGTCTGTCAATTTTTGGAAGAGGAATAGAGAACGCGGGATTCCGTTTTCTAGCAGAGGTCTTGAAACCATAAAGCTAATCTCATTGGGTTTTGCACTACATTGAGTTAAAGCCCTAATTCTAATTTCACCAAATAGGGTTACCGGGAGAACAGGAAGTGAAGCTTGATAACTGAGTTCCACTGTCCAGAGGAAGTCAAGAGAGAACAGAAAATCAATTTCCTGACTGCGGAGAAACTGGTAGAGTTATTCCAACCTGTTGGGAACAGTGCGTTTCTTTGTAAGGAGGCGAAGACATTTCTGCAGAGACTTTTCATGCAGAGGGGGGCCATATGGTTTTCTACACATTTCTCTTTGGGCATCCTCTATCACCATGGACTGATGGAGCCTCTACTGACTTTCTTGGTTCTTACCTCCTGCAGGTGAGAACACACTGACCAGGCTATAGATAGGAAAGGTGAGTGTCCCTGGGGTGGAGACATTCATCCATCTCACCTACCTCTTCCAGAGAGTTCCTTTTTTATTATTATTTTTTTTAATGTATCAGCACCCAGCTTCTGCCCAAGGTCCCCTTTGATCCTTACAGCTCCCTATTTTCTCACCTAGGCCACACTGGACCACCCCAGCTTCTCATTGGTTTCAGTGCACTACTTAGGTAGAATATTTCTACCTAACCAACAACTTAGAAATGTATTGAACTTCAGTTTCGACACACCTCATCCAGCTGGTAGACTGAGGCCTTCACTTCATTCTGTGTGCCTTGAAAGTGGGAGACAACAATGAGGGTTGTTTTCTAAAGTACTTGTCCTTTATGGAGATGGTCCCTCTTTTACTTTATTTTTTTTTTAAGTTTATTTATTTATTTATTTTGAGAGTGAGAGAGTGCGAGTGGGGGAGGTGCAGAGACAGAGGGAGACAGAATCCCAAGCAGGCTCCGCACTGCCAGTGCAGAGCCCGGTGTGGGGCTTGAACCCATAAATGGTAAGATCAAGACTTGAGCTGAAGCCAGAGGCTCAACCCACTGAGCCACCACTCAGGGGCCCTCCTTCCTTTACTTTGTTTTTTAAATTTTTATTTATTTTTAATGTTTATTCTTTTTTGAGAGAGTACAAGTGAGGGAGGGGCAGAGAGAGAGTGGGACAAAGGATCTGAAGTGGGCTCCATGCTGACAGCAGCGAGCCCCATGTAGAGCTTGAACTCAAGAACGGTGAGATCATGACCTGAGCCAAAGGCAGACGCTTAACTGACTGAGCCACCCAGGTATCCCTCCTTTACTTCAGAATTCTCTACAACCTGTGCCCAGAGCCTTACGTGCAGTAGGTGCTGAATCATTAGTTGTTGAATGAATATATTCCTATGACACCATTCCTTTCATCAATGTAGTTTTATCAAGCCATGTAGACCAAAGGCTCCTTAAAGCATTCGTTTATGGAAATATTTATCGAGTGCCTGCCACATGACAGGAAAGTTTCAAAAACAAAAGGAATGAATACCATTAACCCTATCAAATACTAACTTATCAATAACAACATGGTGGGTCCTCAGAGGGAAAGTGACCTGCTGGGCAGGCAAGTGCAGGTGCGGTCATCCAACAATAAATCCTCCCAGGGACTGGGGTTGACCTCTCTGTGAGAGCCAGAATCTGGAAAAAGTGAGGGTCTCAGTGAACACGGAATGGAGAAGGTCAGCTGTGGGATACTTTACGACAGTAACTATAGAATCAGACTTGTCAACTGGGGGCTTCCCCAAACAAGCCATAACCTTGTGTCTTCATCCATTCAGGCTGCTATAATAACAATACCGTAGTCTAGGGGGCTTATTCCTCACAGTTCTTGAGGCTGGGAAGTCCAAGATCAAGGCACTGGTGGATGTGGTGCTGAAGCACACCACATCAGAAAGAAAATAAGCCTTCCCTACTTTTCTCCAATCCCCTAGAGTGTGGTCCTGCCTCCTCTCCAGTTCTACTGACAAAGGAAGCAAGTATCAAGGATCATTCCTGGGCCCAGGGGTCCGCAA
The DNA here is from genome assembly GCF_014898765.1 of Herpailurus yagouaroundi. Classification (NCBI taxonomy): domain Eukaryota; kingdom Metazoa; phylum Chordata; class Mammalia; order Carnivora; family Felidae; genus Herpailurus; species Herpailurus yagouaroundi. The sequence goes on along the minus strand of NW_024412419.1, from coordinate 24,751,143 downwards.
CTCACAATGCATCGAGCTTTACCTTCTCACTCTGTCGGAAGACCTCTCCCCCCAGCCCCTACCCAGGCTTTATACCCCAACAAGGAATGGGGTGGAGTATTCAGGATGTGTTCTATCCCTTTTCTCTCTCCCCTGAAAGCCTGGCTTTTCCTGGGCCAGGAAGAGATAGCAGGACTCCTTTGATAACCTTGAGTCTCTGGCTCAGAGGAGATGAGGGCCACTAGGGCTCTCCATTCTTTCTGGAGAACACCGAAGGAGAGCAGAGAGGTACGTTCAGCCATTGTGCTCACCTCCCAGCAGGAACCATGGCCCCGCACTCTGACTTCAGCTGTCTCCAGCTTGCTGTGTGGCCCTCTTTAGGGCTGGCTGTCTGGTCCTTAGGTGCACTCCCTGGTTTCACAGCTCTTCTGCAGTTGGGGCAGACCCAGTTGCCAGGTCCTCATTTCTGGAGGCTGGTCCTGGGTCTGCAAGTATGTGCTGAGGGCCCCCCAAAACCTCAAGCATGAGATGGGAAAGGTCAATGGCCCTCCTGCAACAAGACCCTCACCTGCTGACCAGGAGGCAATCACAAGGGTACTTGCTGACAGGGTGGGCTGGGGTCACCAGGACAGCAGACAGAGCAAGCTGTCTTCTCAGTGCAAATAGGCCATTTGGAAGGGACATAGAAACCCTTCCCAAATGGTGCCTCACAACCACAGCACCCTGACCAGGGTCTCTGCTTTAAGCCCAAGAACAGGGGAGCCACTGAGGAGTTGTATCCAGGCCTGCCTGGAAACTTGCTTTAAAGCAGTGAAGCATGGGGTGCCTGGGTGGCTCAGCCAGTTAAGCATCTGGCTCTTGATGTCATCTCAGGTCATGATCTCACAGTTGGTGAGTTCGAGCCCCGCATTGGGCTCTGTGCTGACAGTACAGAGCCTGCTTGGGATTCTCATTCTCTCTCAACTAAATACATTTTTTAAAAAACTTTTTAAAAAGTTGTTTTAAAACATTAAAAAAATAATAAAGCAGTGAAGCAGGACTCTGAGCCACATTTCCTGGGCTTCCTGGCTACAGGGGTAAGGGGCCTGCTCTGAGCTGATTCTTGGGTTATTCCCTTGGGATCACCATCAGCTCTGCTCACGAGGAGCAGGGGCCTGAGGTGGCTGGCCTGTTTCCTGGCCAGTCTGGCATTTCCTTTGACCCAACCCGGATGTGCCCCCTATTTGAGGGAGAAAAAGGCTGGCATGGCCTGACCAGAAAATGGTCCAACGGCGCCCCCTGCTGTTCGCATGCTAGACTGCATGGATTTGCAATGGAAATGTCAATCTGCTGTTACTTGGGGGACTTTTTTTTTTTTTTTTTTTTTTTTTTTAAGCACTATGTTAGTTAACTGTTGCTGTTTAACAAATGAGCGGCTTAAAACCAATAATGTATTCTATCTCCCGCTGTTTCTTCAGGTCGGGAATTTGGTTTGGCTGAGCAGTTCCGGCCCCAGGTCTGCCACAAGGCTGCTATCAGATGTTAGCCAGGCCTGCACGTCTCACGTCTTGTGGTTTGACAGGTGCTGGGAGATCCACTTCCCAGGTGGTAGACTTGTATCAGGCAAGTTGGCGCTAGCTGTTGGCAGGAGGCCTCCGCACCCCTCCATGGGGGGCCTTTCCACGGGCTGTTTGCATCTCAACACATGGAGGCTGACTTCCCCCAGGGCAAATGATTCCAGAAGCTGAAGTGGGAGCAGCCATGGCTTTCTGACTTGGTCTTCCACTGTATTCACACTAATTCACACTGGCTATGATTCGGTATAGGAGGAAACTACACGAAAGTACGAGTGCCCGAGGGTGAGGCTCCCTGGGGAACCATCTCGGAGGCTGGCTACAGTAAGCATCTATCATGGGCTGAGCAGTGTATAAACAATATATAACAACAGCTGGAGCATACAGTTGGCAATGATCTCATGTTAAGTACTTTCCCTGGGTTAGCTCATTTATCCTATTTGTCAACGACCTGACAAATCTGGTCCTTCTATTACACGTTGGAGAGATGAGGAAATTAGGGCTTGGGGAGGTTGGGGACTGAGGTCACACAACCAGTAAGTGGTTGATTGAGCATTTAAGACTTTGGCCTGTGTTCACTGTGCCGGAATGCCTCCGTCGGCGTTTAGAACTAACAACCAGAGACGTGGGCACAGATGAGGAAACTGAAACTCAGAGGTCAAACATCACGGTCAAGTTTACCAAATCAGTAAATGGCAGAGCTGGGGTTGGAGTAGAGGCCTGATTCCAGAGACCATGCTCTGTCCAGCCCATCGCATTGCTCTGGAATGGGGGAGAGAGACACAGAAAGGAGAGAAGAATGCAAAGAACAAGGTGGCCAGCCCATCCAGTGCCTCCGTGTCTATCAGAAAGAATACTCCCTCCTGGGTGGCTACAGTTCTGCAGATGCTTCTGGGCTTGGCAAGCTCTGCCCCCACTATCCTCCTGGTCAGGGCAAAATGTGAGTGTGGCCACCCTGGGGCAGGAAGGTAACATGAGAGAGATGTGGTTAGAGTGTAAGAGGCGGTTGCAGGGGCTAGAAAAAGAGGGGAGAAAAAATAAGGAAGAGAGAGAGGGGGAGGTAACAGACAAATGAGAGAGATGTGGTTAGAGTGTAAGAGGCAGTTGCAGGGGCTAGAAAAAGAGGGGAGAAAAAATAAAGAACAGAGAGAGGGGAGGGAGAGAGGGAGGGAGAGGGGGAGAGAGAGAGGGAGGGAGAGGGGGGGGGGGGAGAGAGAGATGAGATTGTGAGATGAAGCAAGAGGGGGAAAAAATGGCAAAAGAAAACCAGACCAAGTACGTGGGATCTGATTAGTCTTCTGTAGCAGATGCTTGGGACCTTCTCTCCCAGTGGCTGGGAGCTCCAGCATGGCTAGAGCAGAAGATCAAGTGCTTGGGGTCCTGAGACTCCAGTTCACAAGCTCCTCCTCACCTCCATCACTAGTTGGAGGAACGGGGTATCAAGAAGACACTCCAGCATGTAGCTGGCTGGAGGAACACCTAGTTTCAGGGAAAATGGGGTGGCTGCCAGGTCAGCAGCCTCCCAGGAGAGCCAGGGAGACCCAGTCCAGATGATAATGGTTATAGCATCAGAGAGCTGATTGACAGATTGACTAGAGCTCAGACTGGAAGGTGTAACTGGTGGCTTCACTATTGTGTATCTGTCTCTCTGTAGTTTGATCCCCAAAACGAATTGTTTAATTGGTGGGTTCATCTTTGTTAGTGACCACTGTTCAATTAACATCTGCTTGCCTTTGCATCTGAATTTGTCAAGTACGACTTTCACACCACACATGGGGTCAGAACCCACCCGGAGTTGCTGATCATTTGAAGTAGGAAGGTTATGAGACTCGGTGGCAGAAAGTCATGGCTTTGAGTCCTAGTTTTAGCAGCAGCTGTACATGAGGGATCCACCACCCCAGCAACCTCAAGTGCTCCCACAATCAAGCCTCACTGGGGCTGCCTGTCCTGAAAGTTCAGCAGCTTTCTGGAGGCCAGTATCTGGCAGGAGGGCAAAGAGGAAAAACCACTTTTTTTCCTGCCTCCAGCCTCTCTCTACTCCAGTAAGATCTTACGGTTGCCAACTGGTTTTCCAAAAAAATGTTTATTTCACCGTTCTGTGTTATACTCTGCCAATGCTTTCCATCCACTTACAGCTCAAAGTTTAAATTCCTGAACACAGCAAGTTGGCTCCTTCCTGGTCCACCTGCTCACTACCTTTATATCTTGGATCATGATGCTCCTGTGTACTTCGTTACCTCTGGGTTTTTGTTCATGCTGCCACTTTTCATTAAAAACTCTTCTCCCTCTCTCTGCATGGTATACTCCTTTTCAAACTTCAGACTGATTATCCAATCATCCTTCCAACCGTCCAACCATCCTGCATCCTGAAACTCGACTTCAATGTTTCCCAAGCTTATCTGCACATTGGTTCACCTGGGGAGATTTGAAAAACATACTAATGCCCTGTGTCCCACCTTCAGAGACTGTGTAACTTAATTCATCCGGAGTGTGACCTGGGCTTGGATTTTTCAAAGATGGCCAGGTGATTCTTTTTAAAACAAAACTTTTTTAATGTTTATTTTTGACACAGAGAGAGACAGAGCATGAGCAGGGGAGGGGCAGAGGGAGAGGGAGACGTAAAATCCAAAGCAGGCTCCAGGCTCTGAGGTCTCAGCACAGAGCCCAACGCGGGGCTCCGACTCACAAACTGTGAGATCATGACCTGAGCCAAAGTCGGACACTTTTTTTAAAAATTTTTTTTAACGTTTTATTTATTTTTGAGACAGGGAGAGACAGAGCATGAACAGGGGAGGGTCAGAGAGAGGGAGACACAGAATCTGAAACAGGCTCCAGGCTCTGAGCTGTCAGCACAGAACCGTACGCGGGCTTGAACTCACGGACCGTGAGATCATGGCCTGAGCCGAAGTCAGCCACTTAACCAACTGAGCCACCCAGGTGCCCCCAAAGTCGGACACTTAACCAACTGAACCACCCAGGGGTTCAATGCCCAGGTGATTCTAACGTGCAGACAAGTTTCAGGACCACTGCCCCACCCTGTACGAAATACTGTAATAGCCCCTGAGGACTTAAAGGTACAAGTTGGTTTAGACTAGATATTTAGTATTGGAGAAATATATCAATAAATATATAATTACCCAACAATACGCACAAGTGTTATGACAGAGGTAAGCCACGGACGGTACTCTCGAGAAGGTAGAGGAGGTATACACAGCCTGCACTGGTGGGATTGAGGGGTGGCCAGAGCTGTTGAGTCTTCTGGGACAAGGAGGTGTGTTCCAGGCAAAGAAGGGGTTGGGTACCCTAGTCAGAGGGAAAACTGAGCATAGCACGGTGAGCCAGAGAGAGAGCAGGTCACTTTCAGAGGCGGACAAAAACTCAGTAGGACTACAGCTTTGAGGCTCATGAGCCTGCAGAGTCAGACGTGGTCTTGGAGGGAGCAGGGAATGGACAGTCAACAAAGGGGGTGTCAGGGATGTGGCCTGGTCAGACTTAGTGGCTGTGAATGCCCAGGAGATAACAGCAGTTGGTGAACAGGGAGGGGAGACAGTAGGAACCAGTAGGAAGGCCTTCCCTTCTTCAGAGAAGTCTCCCTTACGTCTTCTCCACCTGTACACTCCAGCTCATCACAGACACCCTATCTTGGTGCCTCCGGCCCATGGCAAAGTCCTGGTGGAGAGTAAATGATCATGCCTCACGCCACATGGGGAGGTAGAAACGCCACAGGCTTCCGAGTCAGGCTGACTTGATTCAAGACCCTGTTCCACTCCTTACAAATGGTGTGATGCTGACGACGTCAGCCACATTCTCTGGACTTGGTTTTCTCCACTATAGCATGGAGAAAAGGCCAAACTCATATGATTCTTTTGAGCATTAAAAACAAAAAAAATGTATATCAGTGTTTTTTTTATCGTGTAGGCCCCCCAGGAACAGCAGCTTCAGCATCACCTGGGAATCTGTTAAAATGCAAATTCTCAGGCCTTACCCAAGACCTGCTGAATCAGAAAGTCTGGGAGTGCAGCCAGCATTCTGTGTTTGAGCACACCCTCCAGCTGATTCTAATGCACGCTAAAGTTTGAGAAACACTGGTGTGTGTAAACCGCTTCATCCCTGGACTTGCTTTTCTGGAAGCCTACACTATTCCTGAAAAGTAGAAAAACCCACCCAGCCACCCAGCTCTGGCCTCTGTTCCAGCCCCTCCCTTTGCAATTCTTCTCAGGTTGGTCACTGAGGATATAAGGCTGAGGAGGCCAGGAAATTGGTATGTCTGAGAGGGAGTGCCATACCCCCTGCGTGTGCATTTGTGCATGCGTGTAGATTTTCGACCTCTAAGGAAAGCTGTATGACCTTGACCTCTAAGCGTGCATGTGTCTGTACGTGGGAGGGGTAATGCTAACAGGCTAGTCATTGCTCTAAGCACTTTCCACATTTTAACTCATTGTATCCTCACGACAGCCTTACGAAGTCAGTGCTATTATCAGCACCATTATCATTATTATCAGATGAGGGAGTCGAGGCACAGAAAGCTTAAGTAACTTGCGTAAGGGCACACAGTTATTAATTGTTAGAGCTGGGATTCAGGCACAGGGACTCTGGCTGCAGGGTCCATGCTCTTAACCAGTCTGCCTCCCAAGGCTGCTGTGAAAATGTTAGCGTGCTCAGGCTTTAACATACTCCTGTTGGGCTCTCTGTTGTGTTAAGATGCCTCACCCCGAACAGAGTCTTCTCTCTGCTACTTAAGACAGCAGAGAACCTGCTACTTAAGATAGCAATAAGAACTTGGCTTTGTCATTTCTCCTCTCCTGGCCTTAGTTTCCAAATGTTTAAAATGTGCAGTTGGGCCAGATTAGGGATGTAAGCTGGAGCCCCAAGGCCCCAGAGAATAAGCTGTGTTTGGCCAGCTCTCTTGATCGGAGTTGAAAGTGATGGTCTTGAAGTGGTATAGGTTCTCGCTCTCCACACTGCAGCCCTACCTTCCGTGGTCTTACACGGGCCCACAGGCCTCACCTCAGTGAACTGTCCGGCATCCAAAGGCACTTGAGTTTGAGATCACTCATCAGAAAAATGCCTAAATCTGAGGGCCCATGAATTTACAACTTGCCCCAGCCCCCGCTCCTCCAATTTAAAGAACACTTTACCTGAGATGTGTCTTGTGCAAAGAAGGCCCTGAGGGTTGGCTCCCACCTTTACGGACATCCTCTACTTGGAATGGCTGTCAGATGTGAGCAGTGTCCTTTCTTATGGGCGTGTGCCCTGGAAATACTGATTTACCCTTCTCCTGGTTTACCTCCTCCTGGAAGGGAGACAGATGAAGCTTGTTTTAGCATGGAAGGCCAATCCAATTTCAGAATCCATTGCACCTGCAGAGATGATTTCTGTTATTTTTATTTAATCTGGAAGGTTCCGTCTTTTCAAACTTAGGAATGAATCGATTCCTGGAAGAATGAAGATGCTTCATCAGCTTTTGCACCCCTATGTTGGTTGCCTTTCATTTCCTGCAGGAGGGATACAGTCAGTATTGATAAAGTAGCTTGGAGCATTTTTACTGGGCTTCATCTGGGTGCTGGGGAGTGGGTGCCAGGTGCTGCTGAGTATTAGCATATTGTCTTACACGGGGAACAGGCACTCAAACATTGCTGGATGGATAAAGGAATGAGCGAAATACTTTCTAGCAACTGGAGCCTATGCTAAATAACTCATTGACTCTCACTCAATTTATAGGAATGTATTTTATTTTTGGACTACTATATGGCTTATAAAGAATTTTCACACACATTCCCCATAATTTTTTTTTTCCATATTTTAACGTTGAGGCAACGAGGCTTCAGGAGGTTAACCGACCTCAAAGTCACACTGTGGCGTTCAGTTTTCTGTGACTCACGTTGTCATTTCCAAAATAAAAGCTAATATTAAAAAATAGTTGTTGAAAAAAATACTGCTTGAAGCTGTGTAAGCTGAAACTTTAGATACTAAAACAAACATGGTAGAAAAAAATCACTTCTCCCCAAAACTAGAAACCAGACTATTTTTATAATCTTTGTAGTTTCCAAGCACGTTCTCACATCTGATTTCCTTTGACCCCCACAACAACTCTACCCTGTTGGAGTGAAGTCCTCTCGCATTTGGGGGCACTGTGAGACTGTCTCAGATGTTCTTTTCCAAGAGACAGGTCAGACTGGCAGTTAAGGGCTGAACTTCTTGCGTACTCATGCCATCTACTGGTACTTTCCTGGGATCATGAGTCCCAGCTGATAGTCTATTAAAAAATATTTTTTCTTCATTGTAAACTTCAGCAGGGGCCACTCAACTGTTTTACTCCTTATTACTCAAGTCCTTGAAAATACTGCCTCCTCTCAATCTTTGAAACTTGTTTTCTATGGAGCCTACTTTAACACAGGACCTAAGGTGTACTCAGAAAGGGATTGGAAAAGCTTCTGGTTCCTCTTGGCATATCGGCAGGTTTTACAAATGCGTCTGAGCACCTTCCAGTTGGCTTGGAACCTGTGGGAAGGGAGATGGCTTAGCTAGGGAAGGAGAACTCTCAGAGAATCTTCATGTGTTCACACTAACACCTCCACTTTGCCCAGTATTTTCTGGGAGGGCTACAGGTAGTGTTGGTTAGCTGAGAAGGTCGGTGGCCAGATGCTGACAGCTCACCCCATGGTACCTCAACAGTTCGTGGAAGGGGAGTGAGATTCTGGGGAACAGCTGAAGCCAACCTCCCGATGCAGGGGCACACCGTGTGGGGTTTCTCCAACTGCACCAGATCCTGAAAGCCTCTGGCCAATCCTCAGGAACACAAATACCTCCTTTTTCAAAGCTGGCTTTGCTCTGGATACATTTTCTAAGTTATTAGATGGAATTGGTCTTTGTACTTTGCTTTAAATCCAGGGACAAGACATGACGTGTTCGTTATCTTTGGGGCAAATCTACAAAGGAGGATCAAAATGAGATGATTTGGTATATAAACCATTTTTGCCATAATCTTGGGACTCTAAAAATTGGATCAATGCTATTATAGCAGTAGTGTGGAATAGGCTAAGACAACACAGGAGAAAGAAAATTAGGTTTGGAGTAGTCACTACCTATTAGTGAACATTCTTACAGGATTCTTCTCAAAAGTTATCTTGTCTGGCTGCGGGGGAAATGGAGGTTTTGTTTTTTCTTTATTTACTTTATCATTGAGGTTATATTCAATGAGCCTTTTACCTTTTCTTCCTTCTGTTCCATGGTAGGAGAAAAATAGGAGCTTTGACAATTTTTGAAAGCAAAGTAAAATGTCTATTCTTTTGCCTATGAAAGGCAAAAAGGTCAAGATGATAACATTTGATAAACAGCAGATTTCTTTCCCTAAATTGTTATAAAGGCATATTAAGACCAGGAAGGATTTCAAGAGCTTTGAAAGCATTCTGGCCATTCTTTAATTCAGAGTAAAATTGGAGTAAATTGTGAAGGATTGTGAAGGATTAATGAAAAACAGCATAGTTATTCCATACATTTGCATAATACTTAACAGGTTTTTAAGCCAGGTATTCCACTATGTTTTAACAAGAACCATTAAGATAGAACTTGTGTTTGTAATTTGTACTTAAGAAAGCGAAGGTTAAAAGGTTAAAACGAAGGTGAAGCCAAGGAGCACTTGGGTGGCTCAGTTAAGTGTCTGACTCTTGATTTCTGCGCAGGTCAGGATCTCATGGTTCATGAAATTGAGCCCTGCATCTGACTGTGCTGACAGTATGGAGCCTGCTTGGGATTCTCTCTCTTCCTCTCCCTGCCCCTCCCCTGCTGGCACTCTGTCTCTGTAAAAGAGCTTAAGTCACATACTTCCCAAAGTCACATAGCTAGTAAATCATACTCAACACTGAGTCTTTAAAGTTTAGTGGTCTTTTAGAAACTTTTTCCCAGGAGACTCTTCCTCTCCTTAAAAGTTATTATCTGTTGGATTATTCATTTTAAGGATCACTGTTTTTAAGCAGGTGGCAATCTTATTAATCCTTTTTTCTCTCCTTCCTACTTCTCTATGGGCCTCTTGTGAGAAACACCTGTTTGTACCAGGTGGTAACCATAACCATACATTATAGTAGCCCCTCCCCACCCCCTTATCAGCAGGGAATACGCCTAAGACTCCAGTCAGTGCCTGACACTGAGACAGTACCGAACCCTACACATAGTGTGTTTTTTCCTATATGTACAAAAGATAAAATTTAATTTATAAATTAGTCACAGGAGATTAACAATAAAGTAGGACAATTTTAACAATATACTGTAATAAGTTATGCAAATGTGGTTTCTCTCAAAATATACTGTACCTTTCCTCTTGTGATGATGTGAGAGGATAAAGTGCCAACATGATGAAAGTGAGCTGCATGACAAGGGCATTGTGATGGGAGTCACACTGTCAGAAGGATCATCTGCTTCCTGACCACAGCTGACCACAGACAGTGATTGATTGCTCAGAAAGTGAGACCACAGATAATGGGAGACTACTATATTTTGAGTTTGAATAACCCTTTGAATAGTGATTATCATGTATTCACAGACAGGTTATGTTTGCAGTAGGGTAAAAACTCTGGGTTTCTTGGCTCCCCCTCAGAGACCAATCCAGTATCGGGAAAGGGAATGGGGGCATAATTCAGTTTAACAAGCCTCCCAGGTGGTCAGATTACAGATGACATCACAAGCCTAAATATGTAGAGTGTTGTCCAGGGTCACAAAATCCTTAATGGTGCTTTGGAACCTGTATTTTACATACATAGTATAATATACAAGCTTCAATTTGTTAAGTCCCACTATTTTAAAACAAAGAAGCCATACAATTCACACTCAACTTTAGATGGGTATCCATCCTGATTTTTCCTTTTAGTTCTGCTTTATTTCTATAGTAATTTTCGTATCAGTGCAAAGTGCTAGCCTTTAACAGTTTTTCAGTTTAATCTTGCTCTACTCCCAATTCACACCTTCCCTAGAAGGTTTTATATGGCTCCTGGTGGGAAGCTGGTGTTAAAACAGGCATGCAATAGTGGATATCTATTTAAACTGAGATATTTTTATAACCAGTGTGGAAATGAACCATCATAAACATGTCTTTGAATATTTTACAACTGGTAGTTTCCCAATCCTGCCAGATCAAGATTACCTGTGGACTGATTTCAGCCTGGGCTGGGGCCACCTCTGTATTGAAACATCCCATGTGACTTTTACGAATAGGTAAATTTAGAAAACAGACATGGTACTACTATTTTTCTCCTCCAGTGCCAAAGTAGCCACTCACAAGGGATACATAAATCATTACAATAATCACTAACAAATGCTTAACCCCAGAAATATTCACTTTAGGTTCTCTTTAAATAAAAGCACTCACGTGGCTTAAAATCAAAATAACTTGGGGCGCCTGGGTGGCGCAGTCGGTTAAGCGTCCGACTTCAGCCAGGTCACGATCTTGCGGTCTGTGAGTTCAAGCCCCGCGTCGGGCTCTGGGCTGATGGCTCAGAGCCTGGAGCCTGTTTCCGATTCTGTGTCTCCCTCTCTCTCTGCCCCTCCCCTGTTCATGCTCTGTCTCTCTCTGTCCCAAAAATAAATAAACGTTGAAAAAAAAAATTAAAAAAAATAAATAAAATCAAAATAACTCATAGCCATTGTCACTTAAAATTAAGAGGAAGGGTTCTGGGAGTGCCTGGGTGGCTCGGTCGGTTAAACGTCCAACTTCAGCTCAGGTCACCATCTTGCAGTTTGAGAGTTTGAGCCCCACGTCGGGCTGTGTTAACAGCTCGGAGCCCAGAGCCTGCTTCAAATTCTGTGTCTCTCTCTGCTCTTCCCCTAATCACATTCTGTCTCTTTCTCAAAAATAAAATTAAAAATTAAAAAAAAAAAAAAAAAGGATTCCGAAGTCTTCAAACATTAAAGCTTACTCTGTCCATCCCTCAGTGACCCACTGATTATGTGATATACTCCCCTGTATTTGGTCAACCTCCTCATCCCAAAGCAAAATCCTTCCCATTAGTGCTTTCCCATCTCCAGTGGACACTGTTTGCTTTTCCATAAACAATCCAATTCAACTGGATCTTCCATGTTGCTTTTTTATTTTTGCAAAGATTTTAAGAGGAAGACAGAAGACCTTGTTGTTCATTGTGGTACCTGCCAGTCGCTTAAGTTAATGTAGTGATGGGTCATTTTATTTGTTCATATACACTATAGTTCATCAGTGCCCGAGACAAAGTCATCTCACAGAAGTTAGTACTGGTAAATTCAGTATCTCCTGGTGGAGATTAGGTAAAGTTGAGCCAGAATCTCACTTTATCACTGCTAATTGAAGAAAGCCACAGCTACTCAAAGGTATGACATATGTGTTCACGTTAAAACTAAGACAAGATGAGGAGTGCCAGGGTGGCTCAGTCTGTTAGGCATCCGACTTTGGCTCAGGTCATGATCTCGCAGTTTGTGAATCTGAGCCCTGCATCGGGCTCTGTGCTGACAGCCCAGAGCCTGGAGCCTGCTTCCGATTCTGTGTCTCCCTCTGTCTCCCTCTGCCCCTCCCCCAACTCAAGCTCTGTCTCTCTCAAAAATAAAAAGTTTTTTTAAAACTAAGACGATTACTACAGAAGGCTCAGTGGAAAATAAGTAATATTGCACCAATGCAAGACAAAATATACTTTATTGTGACAGCAAATGCTCATAGTGCTGCAGATAAGGCAGGCTAGCGGGGATGTGCATGTAATCCAAGGCCAGTATGGAAATGGATGGGAATGAAAGCTGGTTCTTAAAGCTTGAAGATTTATTCCACGGTGAAGGAAAGATCTTTTGTGTCCACTTCTCTCAAATGCAGTATTATACACCTACTTCATCAGAGACCTATGCCTCTAACCAAAAGCCCGAAGGCAAAAAAGAGAAACTTAATCTTAACTGTACTCAGAAGTCACTTCTAATACCAATGACAGAAAGATTTTGCTAATTGAGGCAAATATCCTTTCTAGACAAAGACCTAGAGATTGAGCACGCAAACATCCATTCACACATTTTAAATAATTAGCCAATTTTAATGTTATTTATTCCACCAGAAACAAATACTAGAATATCTAGAAATAGTTTGGATAAAGAAACATTTATATTTTAATACTTCATAATGTTGTAAATTTGGGGCTAAAATAACACCCTGAGTCACATTTGATCCCTTTCTGCTTGAAAGGACCAAGTACAGTTTAAATTTCAATAGTTGAACTTCTGAGGGTAGATCTGAGAAAATAATGCTAATGACAGATCTAGTGCTTTGATGAAACTATTAGGTTCTACAGACTTGTCAAAATCAACACAAAACTGAGGACAGGCTGAAAACACTTTTTTGCAAAGCAGTAATTTTAGATAGTCTCCTTCATTTCTCCCCTTCTTTTAAAACAGATGCAGATGAAATGCTTTCTGCATGGATGCACAGACATTCCGTTCAACTCTTTTCTTAACGCAGTACTAAGAGTTTAAACAGTATGCTTTAAACAAAGTAATCTCTACACACTCAATTTAGCTTAAGAGATGAAAAGAAACACTACCAGGAAAATTACTTATCAAATAATCTGCTCTTTTAAAAGGTGTTTTTAAAAGCAACACAGGACCAAAAACATCCAACTATCACTTTATTTATATTACTATGCTTAAGTTACATGGAAAAGACAACCAAGCAGTTCTGCCCCATTTCAGGAAAAGTTTCCAATCAACACCAATTACGTGGTGACAAATAACTAGGACTGGTGACATCTTTGGGTCAAGACTGACAAGGAAGGATGGGCTCTGGTGCTACGGTTCATCTCCAACAAGAATATGGCACAATGGCCAGCACAAGCCATACTAACACTGAACCTTTAGCGCTGGTCACAAATTCGGATCTCTTCCCTGAAGCTAGCAAATCAAGTGAAATAACTGGGTTTAAAAAAAATTTTTTTTAAATGAAGCCCAAATAAGTTTAAAAACCATGCTCTTGACACATTTTTCCTTTCAAAATTTACATACAACACACTTTTTCACTCTAATAGCCCAGATTTTTTTCCTCACATAGCCCATTACGTAGCTGCAGATAGACTATTCTGCCTCAAGATGTAAACACAGGGGAAAAAAAATTAACAGCATCTGCATAATATTCTCTCTACACACTGCTGCTGGATGGAAAATTAAAAATTAAAAAAAAAAAAAGAAAGAAAGAAAGGTTCCATCTTAGATTCTCACAACCTCTTGTTCCGCAGTTCATGAATCCGACCCTGATGCTAAGGTGACAGTGTATGTAAGTAGATTTTTGTTTTCAGTGAAGGAGACCTGGGAAGAGATGGAGTTAGCTCTTTTTCTTCAAGAGTTATCGGATGGTACATGCTCCTCAAAGCCCTCGCTCTCTCGCACTAGAGCACGCTCCAGGATCACACGGCCCTCCTTATAGCGCTGGCTGTCTTCAGTGGCAAACTCATAGATCCATCCCAGTTTGCTATTGCAGTTCTTGCAGCTCACGTCTCGAACCATGTGGCGGCCAGTGAGCATGACCCGGTCTTGAACTTCACTGTACTGCAGGTTAACTACCTAAGAAACAGGGGAACACAAAATTGCAGAGCCATGTGAGTTGCTGGCCCAAAAAGCACACACTATTGTGGTTGATGCAATGACAGCAACTTGAGAAAAGCAAACAGCAGTTGTTACTTTAGTCAAACCTACCATACCCTTCCCAAGGGCTATTTTTAGAAGCTGCTGGGAAAGGCAAATATCTGGAAATTGCACTGGACATCTAATGCAATCTTGAATTACTATACTATATACTAGTCCTAACCATATTATTCATATACACTAGTTACATTTCTGTGTTGCAGCGAAGAGTCCTCAACTTGGAGTCGTAAAATGTTGGTTTGGATCTAGCTGTCATCATTCACCATTCAACGAGGAGTTCAAATAAGGCTACCAATGTAAAAGAACCTAGTATGCAACTTGTATTCCATAAAAAAGGTTTGCCAAATCTGTTTCTGGAAATACATTTTATATACAAACCGAAAAAGACACACTAAGCCAACTATAGATCATACATGGCAATACAGTTTTCAAGTGGATTCAAATAATCTGTGAAGAATTTCCAACGATTCTGACCATCCGAAAGTCCTCTACACTTTACTCTTCTGTAAATGGCCAGATAGTAAATATTTCTGGCTTTGAAGGCTATATGATCTTTGTTCTAACTATTTAGCACTGCTGTTGTAGCACAAAAGCAGCCACAGGCAATACATAAATGAATGAATATGTCTGTGTTTCATTATTTACAAAAACAGGCAGCTGGCCTGCCATAGTGTACCAACTCCTGCTCCATCCCTAAAGAAAGATCAAGGGGTATACACTATCAATTCTTTGAGAGAAAAGCTTATTTCTAAGTGGAACAGAGGGGTGTCCACAGGGGAAGTTTAGTTGACCTTTTAAGAGCAGTACCTTAGACTAGTTCTGTCTCTTAGCCTAAAAGATTTGGAAATCCAACTCTGCTAGTACACATTAGAGATTTCCAGGAAACAGAATCGGCTCAACCAATTTTAAAGCCAGCCAGAAATTAGAGAAGTGGGCAGACTAGTCATTAATTAGTAAATCGGTAAATGCTCTTCCCCTTGGCATGCCATAAGCCACAACATAATCAGAAGGATGACTGGTGAGCATAAATTAGAGCAAGGGAAGTTGGTTAGATGATCTTCATTCAGTTGCACTGTCAAGCTATGAAAGCTCAATGCAGCTATCCCCACATAAGGACAAATCAGTAACATGGGTGTAGTGGCATTTCTACATTCTTCCACAGTCCATGAAGTCACTACTAAATTCTTACACTGAATGTTTTCTAAAGCAATGGAGACTACCCTTCTTATTGTAACAGTCTTCAAACTTTCATGGTAAAAAACTCACATTCTAGTAATCCCTTCCTAAGGTCCCAAAGGTAAGCTAGTGGGCACTCATTTGAACATGCAGATTATAGCTCTCATTTCTGGTATCTCCAAACTCTGAGAGGTATTCTAGTACTGCTGTCAGATACATTCACTGAACCCACTTAGGAAATGGAACTGGTCTTCCCACCAACCTTGTTAAAAAGAAATGCTCTGCCAGTGGCGCCTGTGAACCGAGTAGAGATGAGTTCTGAGCGGTTGGTCAGGATTGTATCACAGTTTGCACAAGAAAACAGACGGGTACCACCAATGTGATCAAGGAAAATCCTGCCCATTTTTATAGCTGAAGTTCTAAAAACCTAGGAGCAAATGGAAAAGCACAAGAAAGCATTATGATTTAAAAAAAAAAAAAAACTGCTGGTATCTACTTGGTGGGAGTCATTTATACATACATATATATGAGAACCATTTATTCATACATACATAAATTATATATATAAATAAAGTATCTACTTTGTAGTAGTACTCCTTTGCAGCACTATTATGGGAAATAGTTGACTCTGTACTAAAGGACCCAAGGTTCATTCACTGAACAAATAAACAGGAAACCAAGCTAAGAACCGTTTAGAAACAGTGAGCCAAGGAAGCAAACATGTTTAGGCGAGGCCAGAACAAGATCACTTCTCTCTTGGTTGGTATAAAAAACACAGGAAAAAGTGGAGTATCAAAAACTGAATAATGAGAAGCACAGGCAGAGATGTCAGAAAGGCTTAGGCTAAGTGTTAAGTGTACATTCTGAGTATGTATAATTTGAGGAAAGACTTGTGGGGCATGAGTGGGATGATTCCAAGAGTAGAAAAAGGGGTGATCAGAAAACGAGAAGAGGGGAGTCTTGGTCCAGAGCATGGGGTGGCTCTGGTCATCAGGTACCTCTACAACCATGGAGGGGTGATGGCATTAACATTAGATTGGAGTCTGTGGAGCACTAGGTGCTTTACTTGTTTCAAAATTGTCACAATAACTCTGTGAGGTTATCAGCCCCACTTCATAACTTATCCAAGGTTATTAAGTGATCAAAGGTTACACAGCTTTCAAGTACAGAAAACCATGACTGGAGTGCAGTTCACCCAACCTAAAGCCAAAATTCTTCCACTGTCCTGGCATATGGCTAGGAAAACAAGAACAGAGAAGAAGAGAAAGAGAAGCCATTATTACATAACTTATGTTTAAGAAATCACACTGATTCAATATATCACGGAAGTGCTGAAACATTGGGGGGATGGGGGGGAGCTTTGAATCCAAATTCCAAAACAAGAATAATCACACTTCAGGATTTCAAAAGTTAGAGAGTGAATATATGCAACTCCTTCAATTTACAGCAATTAATCCCCTTAAACGCTATTTTTTAAAGATCTAGATATAGTCAAGAATACACAACAGCTCTCATTAAAAAAAGAATTTATTCCCAGTGTGGCTTTCAGCTCCTGTGTTTTAAATATTTGTATTACATATATTTTAAATGGCATGCAGAGTTGCTATAGCTGCCACTATGAAAAATAATCTACAATTTATGTTTGTAGTAAGAATCCACTGTCATTTTAAATTTGGGGAAATTTCATTACAAATTAAAAATTCCATTCCTTCTTACATCTGTGAACTTCTTTAGTTATTAGGTGGTCCTAAGGTCATCAGAAAAGTCATTATCACAAAGATCATTATGACCTCCATTAAATATTTTGATATGAAAGTTAAAGAAGAATGAAACACAAATGGTAAATACAATTAAAGTCTGTGGCTAGTGAAAGGAAAACCACTTCACTGTAAGCAAACATGCCAATGAATAAACCCTGGGTGAAAATGACACCACTTAAGAAATGGTATTTAACTTTTTGATTACATTTTTGCAAAATGACAACAGAAGGTAAAACTATTGTTTCAGCCTTTAAAATGATAGCTTTCCCTTTTCCAAAGGCTTAAGAACACAGTATTTGTTACATAAAGGTCAGAGGTTGCAAATTTGAGGCCTGCAGGCCGAACTCGTTTGGTGGCAAAAGGGACACAGCAGTGAACAAGACAGGCAACCCTTTCCTTACAAAACACATGTCCACTGTGGACATGTTTAATGTGGCCCACACAGTTTATTAATAAAAAAACACCTGGGTCACCATTTAAGACTTGAGAGATTTCTAACGATAGAGCCTGTATTTTTTTTTTTTTTTAAACAATGGGGAGATTTGGCACATGGGGCACCTGTTCTCGTAAGGCAACAATGACTAGAGTTGAGTGGTACCTGCAACTCCCCTGAGGTCATTCTGTCTGCTCAATCACCACTTTGCATCACATAATTACTTCCCCTGTAAGACATCGGAGTGTATGACTCTTCACATAACCAAAGCATGCAACGGCTTGTGAGCAGGTGATCTGGGTCATGTTTCTTAATACCAGTCATCTACAGAAAGTAATCAACAGCAAGGTTTCCTGTCCTACGTCTTAAGACACAGTGCTGGGATTCTGTATTTCTCTGAAAACTAGTATTTGTGCAGTTCACCCCCCTGCTTGGGCTTCTGGGACTCACTACTTTAAGGCCAATTTTTCTCCAAACTTTTAAATATAATATTCATAGTGTAACTTATTTCAACCATAATACAGAAGTATCTAGATGTTTTTGAATTGGCCATGGCAGACACAATGCTGTTGTGGAAAATGTACTGGGCTTCAAAACGAACTCTGCCTATACCCTACATCATTCTATCTTTGATTCAAAATTACAATATAGCTTGACCATTTGCTACTGGCCCTTTATCCTAAATGGGGTAAAGAGATTTAATATGCTTTCTCTTCCCTGCTTCAAATTCAGTCTATTTTTTACTTTTACCCAAGTATTTTTACTGGATTCAATTATATGATTCATTACCAAAACCAAAAATATCTGTGCAGAGTCACTATTTCTAGTTGTGGTTTCCATTTATAGAGTACTATATATGTACACAAAACTGTAAAATGTAGTTCTTATTTGCCAAAAAAGCTAAGTTGGAATGCCATGGAATCTAGCAAAAACCAGCAAAACATCCTTTTCTGTCAAAAGTCTTTAGGAAGTAGAAAAACCTGTGCAGGGTGGGGTCATCAGGTTCTAGGTGTTAAGCCTTAGCGTTGCAGGGCTAGGAACAACCTACTACTGACTCACACTATCCAAATTCTCAAGAGGCTGGTATCAATCACAACGCCACTTTATTATTTAAGGAGGAAGGTCATTAAAAAGCTAAGACGTAACACCTGAATCAGGCTTCTTGGGATCTGGGGAATATATTAAACTCTGCCTTACACCTAGTAATTACTTAGCATCTACACTGCATGGGACAATGCACTTGGTACTTTACATACCACATTTAATCTTGACTTTTCTTAACTAGGAATTTGTCACCCTCCTAGTTAGAGGAAGAAATAAAGTCCTGACACTGGCCAAGCTGGGGCCTGAATGAAACCTTGCCCCAGTTCTTTTGACTCTTTATTCTCTAGTGACCACTGGGCTGCCAGATTCAGATTTACCATGTACCCTTCCTGCCTCCATGCTGATCCCTCCTAGATTTCCTTTCTTGGTTGGTGGCCAATTCAAATGACACACTCTCCTAAATGAGAAACCCTGGCAACTTCTTAGAAAAATTGCAAAACCAACAGTACTTCCTAAATCACTTTTGGAGGTCTTTCCTCCTTCCCCATCAATGTCTTAATTCAAATTCTCATCCCTCCTAGATTAACCTCTTGTGGCTAGGGACTGTGTTATTATCAAATGCAACATACATTCACGGGTGTCACTATACTTGTGCTAAACTTAATAGCACTACAAAAATAAGGTCAAAGGCATGTGCTTTAGCCATCTCTAAGAGCTCAAATAGACTACTCCTTCACAAACTTTGAAACTTTTTGTCTGACAGCATATAGCTAATTCTTTTAAGAACCACCCCCCAGATTTTTAAAGGAATAAATTACACACCATAAAATCTAGCCACTGTAAGTGTACAACTGAATGATTTTTAGTAAATTTATAAAGTTATGCCACCACTGCATATCACCACAAACCAGCGTTAGAATATTTCTATCACCTCCCCCAAATTCCCACAAGCCCCTCTTTAATCACAGGCAATCACTGATCTATTTTCTGGTTTTATGTTCAAAATATTTCCCAGATATGCTAAGTCCCTTGCTTAGACTTAGAAGAGTCCCCAAAACCCTTCAGCCACATATTTAAAGAAAACCTTAAAACTGAGCTTTCATAGATGACTAACAAAGATTTCTGTGTCAACTGTAGGGACACCTTATCATATCTTAACTAGTAAAATGCACACTTTGGTCTCTGTCAGTGTTGAAGTTCAAGTTTCTAACCAAAACTAAGGTCAAATGCATCACAGCTAAAGCTTTAAGATGTGTTTTTTCTTTTTAACATTTCAAGCAAAACACAATTTTAATAAGTACTATTCCCCCAGATAATTTAATAAATAAGGTCTCTTTGGTACTCCTTTTCTTAGTTCCAGGTTATTAAAATCCTTAAAAGCTTGAAAGAACTACCAAACGTGGTTGTTTATTGGTAGGCTATTATCAGTTTAACTGAAGTTACTGGAAACTGAGAAGCCAAGTTGAAAATACAAGTGAAATTCATAGATGATCTATAGATCACATTTTAGTAACTGTTTCAATTTCCTTCCCCTTGAATAGCACATTTAGCTACTTAGAATTTCCATTTTCTATTTTAATAGGAGACCCTAGTGAAGCAATCACATTTTTAGAAACTATACCTTTTTAACAGAATTTTTAAAAATTTACACGATTTACAGAACTTGTAAGAGAAAAAAAGAAAGGTTTTTTTCTCTTTGAAAAATCCATGAAAGACATCTCCAGGAATGGATTACAAGTGACTCTTGAACAAAATGGGGGAGAGGGGGATGGTCAGGGATGCCAACCCCCGCTCCCACCTTGCACAGTTGAAAATCTGCAAATAAGCACAGACTCCCCCCAAAACTTAATAGTCTATTGTTGACCAGAAGCCTACAGACAACATAAAAGTAACATAAACCACAGCCAATAACATAAGCATCAAATAACACCTTTTCTATATTAGATGTATTACATACTGTATTCTTACAATAGAGAACATTAAGAAAACTATGAAGAAATACATCGACAGTATTTATTGAAAAAAATGCATGTATAAGCAGACTCATCAGTTTAAACTTGTGTTGCTCAAGGTCAACTATGTTAAAAATTAGACAATATGGGGGTGCCTGGGTGGCTCAGTTGCTTAAGTGCCCTACTCTGGATTTTGGCTCAGGTCACGACCTCACAGCTCCAAGCACAGAGCCTGCCTGGGATTCTCCCTGCTGCCCACACATACTCTAAAATAAATAAACTTAACGTGTTAGACAATATAGACTATGTAATTTCCTAGTTTGAGGCCAAGTCAATAAAATATCTTCCTAAAAATGGCTATTTTTAGGTCAGATTTAAGTTTTGTTTCTAGCAGTTTTAGGTTCACAGCAAAATAAGGCAAGATTTTTGTCTTTCAGAAATGTGTGAAAGCCAGGTTTTGTATGGATAGAAGTTTTCAGCCCCTATGGAGAAGTACCAAGGAGTGCAATTGCTGGATTGTATGGTAGGTTTAGTTTTGTAAGAAACCACGGTGTCTTCCATTTTATGTTCCTACCAGCAAGGAATCAAAGTCCCTATTGCTCTACACATCCTTGCCAGCATTTGGTATTGTCAAGGTTCAGGGTTTTGACCATTTTAATAGGTGCGCATTGGTATCTCGTTGTTGTTTTAATTTGCATTTCCCTAATGACATATGACATGGAGCAGCTTTTCATATGCTATTTGCCGTTTTTCAATCAGGTTGTTTTCTTTTTGTTCAGTTTTTAACAGTTCTTGGTATGTTTTGGAGAAATCCTTTATCAGAAGTCTTTGGCAAATATTTGCTCCCAATCTGTGGCTTATCCTCTTACTCTCGTGACATCTTTTGCACAGAGGTTTTTAATTTTAATGAGTTCCGGGTAATCAATTATTTCTTTCATGGATCATGCCTTTGGTGTTGTATTTAAAAAGTCACTGCCATATGCAATACCATCTAGATTTTCTCCTATGTTATCTTCTGTGAGTTTTATAGTTTTGGCTTTTACATTTAGGTCTGTGACTGATTTTGAGTTAATTTTTGTGAATGCGTGTACAGTCTGGGTCTAGATTTTTTTTTTGCATGTGGGGGTCCGGTTGTTTTAGCACCATTTATTGAAAATACTATCTTTGCTCTGCTGTATTGCCTTTGCTGCTGTGTCAAATATCAGCTGACGATCTTTATGTGGATCTATTTCTGGGCTCTCTATTCTTTCCCACTGATCTATTTGTCTATTCTTTGGTCAATACCATACTGTCTTGATTACTGTAGCTTCATATTAAGTCTTAAAGTCAAGTAGTGTCAGTGTTCTGACTTTATTCTTTTCCTTCAATATTGTCTTGGCTAGTCTTTTGCCTCCTTATAGAAACTTTAGAATCCATTTGTTGATATTCACAAAGGAACTTGTTGGGATTGGGATTGCATTGACTCTAAAGTTGGGAAGAACTGGTATCTTGAAAACATGGACTCTCTCCATTTATTTCATTCTTGATTTCATTCATCAGAGTTTTGTATTTTCCCTCATACAGATCTTGTCACATTTTGTTAGATTTATACCTAAGTATTTATTTTGGGGTACTAAATACTATTGTTCTTAATTTCAAATTCCACTTGTTCACAGCACATTTCTACACATACATATATATAAATCAGTAACAAATATGGTGTCCTGTTGGTTAGTCTGGCTCATTGCTACATACTTTCCTTAAAAACAGGGGTCAGGCCCTCAGCTGCAGCAACTTCCTACTCGACACATCTCTGAAGGCAAGGGAAATAAATGCAAAAATGAACTACTGGGACCTCATCAAGATAAAAAGCTTCTGTACCGCAAAGGAAACCATCAACAAAACTAAAAGGCAACGGAATGGGAGAAGATATTTGCAAATGACTTATCAGAAAGGGTTAGTACCCAAAATCTATAAAGAACTTACCAAACTTAACACCCAAAAAAACCAAATAATCCAGTGAAGAAATGGGCAGAAGACAAGAACAGACACTTCCAAAGACATCCGGATGACCAACAGACACATGAGAAGATGCTCAACATCACTCATCATCAGGGAAATACAAATCAAAACCACACTGAGATACCACCTCACACAGGTCAGAGTGGCCAAAATCAACAACTCAGGAAACAGATGTTGGCAAGGATGTGGAGAAACGGGAGCCCTCTTGGCACTGTTGGTGGGAATGCAAACTGGTGTAGCTGCTCTGGAAGATAGTATGGAGGTTCCTCAAAAAATTAAAAAGAGAGCTACCCTATGACCCAACAATAGCACTACTAGGAATTATCCAAAGGATACAGGAGTGGTGATTCATAGGGGCACATGTACCCCAATGTTTATAGCAACACTTTCAACAATAGCCAAGTCATGGAAAGAGCCCAAATGTCCACCAACTGATGAGTGGATAAAGAACATGTGGTATGTGTGTATATGTGTATATATATATGTATATATATATATATATATATATATACACACACACACACTGGAATACTACTTGGCAATGAGACAGAATGAAATTCTGCCATTTGCAAAAATGTGGATGGAACTGTAGGGTATTATGTGAAGTGAAATAAGTCAGTCAGAGAAAGACAGATACCCTATCATTTAACTCATATGTGTAACTTGAGAAACTTAACAGAAGACCATGGGGAAAGAAGGGGAAAAAATAGTTTCAAACAGAGTGGGAGGGACGCAAACCCATACGAGACTCTTACATACAGAGGACTGAGGGTTGATGGGGGGTGGGGAGAGGGGAAAATGGGTGATGGGCATCGAGGAGAGCACTTGTCGGGATGAGCACTGGGTGTTGTATATAAGAGATGAATCACAGGAATCTACCCCCGAAACCAAGAGCACACTGTATATGACGTATGTCAGCTAACTTGACAATAAATTATACTAAAAAAATAGTAACAAAAAATAAAACGTAAAAGAAAACAAAACCAAAAAAAAAAAAAAAAAACCAAAAACCCCAACCAAACAAACAAAAAACAGGGGTCAGGCAACTAAGGCCAGCGGGCAAAATTCAGCTCACCACTTGTTTTTATACCACCCACAAACTAAGGATGGTTTTCACAATTTAAATGGTAAGAAAAAAACAGAAAAATAATCAAAAGATTATTTTGTGACACATGAGAACTATGAAACATTCAAACTTTAATGTCTATAAATAAAGTTTTATTGGGACATAATCACGCACATTTGCTTATACTTGACAGCTGTCTCACCCCAACAGAATTTGAACAGTTATGGCTGAAACCTTATGGCTTGTAAAATTCACAATATTCACTATCTGGCCCCTGACAGGTGTGCTGACCACTGTTAAAAACTCCTTCAGATGGCGAACAGGGTTTTTCACTTAGAAAGCAGATAGTCTTTTTTAATTAAAAAAAAAAAAAAAAAGGAAACTTAGTTGCCACTCAGGGTTAAGGATCAACAGGAGTACCAGACAAGATCAATTTTATCCTGCTCCCCTTTTCTTCAGATTTTTCTAGCTAAAATCTTTAACTTTCTATAATCAGATTAGCTCTAAAAAGATTACAAAAATAAATAATATATTCCTAGCTGCTGCCTTCTTCTCTCCCATTTCCAGGATTTAAATAACGTGGCCCAGATATTTGAATTCTGGAGTCAGACAGCCTGGGTTCATATCTCAGCTCTGCCCCTTGTAAGCTGTGTAAACTTTGGATAAGGTATCTTCTGCTTCTTCAGCTGTGAAACGGAGACAGCATTACCCATCTCTGATTGTGACAATTAAATGGAGAGAATACATTAGGAGAACAGTGCCTGGCACATCATAAATGTTAAACAAAGGTAAATGCAGTAAAACTAGATTTCCTTCTTCCACATTCCCCACCCCAACTTCCCCTTCCTATTAAAGAGGAGAAATCAAAACACAGACTATGAAACAAACAACTGGCTTCATCTCCTGTTCATCACTGCAAAGCTAAGTGATGAGGTGACAGAAATTAAAAGCAGAAGGAAAGTTAGAAACCTTGTGAAGCATCTCAAATTCTCAGTGTCACAGTTCCAGGTCTTAAAATAGGTACACGCCCTCCCTGTGGTTAATAATCCAGTTAGGATCCAATCCTGGCAGGCAGAATTCAGCAAAGAAAGCATTTTACTGTCCAACCCTAAAAACTCCAGAGAGAATAGTAAGCACTGATGAGTTTCTAAGGATCCACTGACGGGAAAACCCCCCATTCACAGATAAGATTCTTCCTCAGTAGAGAGATTAGTTTCTTAGGGCATTTCCACAGACCACAGACCACACAATACTGGGACTCCACCTATTGCTGGGCCAGTAAGAGGGGCTTTTCCAATGCCAGAAGATGGTTGGCAAATACAAGGTACAAGGACTCTCTCCAGCAGGGAATGGTGTAGGAGCCCAGTACAGAAAGGGCTGAAGAAATCTGCCCTTTTAGAGGAGACTGTGTTTTGCAATAGTTCTGGTAAAATGAAAACATGCTGGAGCATGTTTATCTACTTTTCAGTCTCTCCCGTCTCCAAAACAAAGGAACAAAATCTAAAGACTTTAAATAGTTGATTACTATAGTTAACATTTAATGCTGTTATCTCATCAACTATTTTCACACCGATTTGTGATGGAATTCTACTTAAAAACTACAAGGGAGAGGGGCGCCTGGGTGGCGCAGTCGGTTAAGCGTCCGGCTTCAGCCAGGTCACGATCTCGCGGTCCGTGAGTTCGAGCCCCGCGTCGGGCTCTGGGCTGATGGCTCAGAGCCTGGAGCCTGTTTCCGATTCCGTGTCTCCCTCTGTCTCTGCCCCTCCCCCGTTCATGCTCTGTCTCTCTCTGTCCCAAAAATAAATAAACGTTGAAAAAAAAAAAAAAACTACAAGGGAGAAAATACGTTAAATTCATAATGTATCATAAAATCAATTTACCAATTTTTGTACAAAATATTTACCAAGCCAAGGTTTCAGGGACAAAAGCAAGCTGTGTTTTCCTCTTGTTAATTCTCTTGCGACACCCGATCAGTTTTCTTTACTGTGTCAAATGATGTTCTAGTGGTGGAATCAGCTCTTCAACTGACAGTAACTTCACTATTTTTGTTCCCGTCCTTCAAATAATGCTTTTGTTGTTGTTGAATGTTTTCCAGGTTTACTATATTTCTATAATAGGTATTTAGTCATCACTAGAAAATAGGAGTAGTCATGTCACTCAGTGAATCAGCTAAACAATCTGAGTTGGTAATCTCCCCAAAACACCCACTGGCAAGACAAATTCAAGATCTCTCCTTTGTTGTGATGCAATACCATGAGTCAAAAAAGCCTCTTATTGGATACACTAGAGTATAAATTAACTGTCTGGTTTCCTGATTCAGGTGTCAGGTAGCAAGTTCATGTCATAGCTAAGGTTCAGTTCCTACATTACCCAGCCATTACTACACAGGATTACCAGAGAAACAGATGATTTCTACAGCCATTCAGGCTCTATAAAACCTAAAGTGATATTCTTGGTGCAAATATACTTAGGACTATGTTCATATCTCATGAATATATTTAGAACTAACTTTCACATCTCGTGAACATATTTAGGACTGTTATGCCTGTATTGGAGGGTACTGTCTAATTTAACATCTTTTTAGACTTATTTTGGTTTTATTTCCCTTTGCTTTTTAATGGTTTCTAAACCTTTTTCTCTCTCCTACCACTTAAGTAGAACAAAAGGCAAGTAAGTCTAGGGAAAAGTCCTTGATAATCCAGACATGTGGTTTAGAAACCACATGTATGTTACCAACCTTACTTTTCTAAAAATCCAACTTCCTTAGTTCCCCTGTACAGAACTAAATAGTTTACTTGAGCACATTTTATCATCTCCCTCTCTCATAGAGAAGATGGTTGCTAGAGATAAACTTCAAAAACAAGTCAACCAGTAGGCCTGCATTGGGCACTGAGCTGGGTGGGAGTATGATAAAGGTAGACATCAGTCTTTCCCAGGAAGTACATTCTACCTGGTGTTCCAGTACCTACCCAGAAAGATAATGGGAGATGGAAAATTCACTGTGTGCCAAATTCCACCAGCTCCACCTTCTCACTATTGGTAAATGGTCCAGGCCTATATTTCCTTCTAGGCCTGGATGTCCCCCAAAGACTCCCGTTTTCCAAGTCGGAGCAATACCGGTCCAGTTCGAAATGCTTCCTACTTGACTCTTACCCATTTTTTTCACTGCCCCGGTTTTTCAAGCTCTATAACACTTATTTCGTATCTGACTAACGTTTAAATTTATATGGTTACTCAATTTCATTTGTTCATGACTTTTTACTAAGTTACAGGCTTCTAGAGAAAAGACCATGAGTTCTTGGTAATTTCCATCTCATCTAATACAGTACATATATGCCATAAACTTTCAGGAAGAGAATACACCTAGACACTTCACATCTGGCACAAATATTTACCCAGGAAACACTTCATGTATTTTGGTTCACCTGTGTGCGAATTCGGCTGCAACACTGTATGCGCGGCTACGCAAAGTGAGCTAATATCCTATTACCCCCCCCCCCCGCCCCCTAGTTACTTCACCAGCAAGGCTAATTTTCCAAAAACACAAGGTTAGCTAGCCTGAGGTTACTTCAGGTTTTCCATCTGTCAGAGAGACCTGGAATAAAAATCCTCAGATTACCAACAAGGCCCTGTAAACAGAAAAAGTTTAAAAATAAATGAGGTGTACACCTTCCCAGCCTCTCCCTTGAAGGGGGGGGAGATTAATAAGAGTCAGGATTAAACAGATCTTTGTAGCAATTCCGTTTTCCAACTCCCGCTGTTCATAATACTCATTGTCTTACCTAGCTGCCTAAAATAAAGGAGTTGCGAGAGCACGCCCACCCTCCAGCCGGCGGCGGGGGCGGAGAAGGGAACCGGGAGGAAGGGCGCGGCCCCCTCCGCCGGCTGCCGGCGACCGCGCGACCCGCCAGCCGCCTGCGGCCCCAGCTGGCCCCAGCTGATTGTGGGCACGTGACGCCGCGGGCCAATCGGGAGGGGCCGACCGAGCGAGGCGGCCTCCTCCCGCACCACAAACACGGGCCGGAAACAGCTGAGCGGGCGGCGGCGCGGGGTCCCGGCCGGCCCGCCGCAGCCCGGGACGCCCGACGGCCGCCCAACAGTCCCACCCCGCCCTCCGCCAACCCGGCGGGGCCACACGCTCGTTCCTGGGGCCAGCCAGCGAGCTGCAGGGCAGTGTGGCCGGCAGTCACCCGGGGGGGCAGACACAAAGCCAACGAGGCCCCCCGCCCGTGCCTAGGGCCGGGCAGCCGGGACAGCGGCCCTTTTTAAAGACGACCCCCGCCCATTGCCCAGCAGAGCTCGGACTTCACTTCGACGCCGGGGGCGCGGCGAGGCTGCAGAAGAGCAGGCCTCCCGACGACCGCGGCGGCGCGGAACCCCGGCGCGCCCCCGACACTGCGGCGGGGACGCGGCCCGTGGGGGCGGGGCAGCCGGGGCGGGGGAGGTTGCCGGCCAAACTGCCCGCGGAAGGGCCTCCCAGGCTGCGCCGCGGATACTGGCCGGGCGAGAGACTGCGGCAGGAGGGCGCGGGCGCCGAGCGGAGGGGTCGCGGCTGTTGCG
>NW_024412419.1:24644136-24722589 GCF_014898765.1 Herpailurus yagouaroundi | reverse complement strand
TGGAGGGGTCGCGGCTGTTGCGGGCGCGCCGGTCGCCCCGGCTGCGCGGCGGGGGCGGGCCGACGGCGGCCGCCGCGCCTGGGCCTCACAAAGAGGAAACAGCCCAGCCCGTCTACCCGCAGCCCCGGCGCCGGGACCCGCCCAGAGGGGTCGAAGGCGGCCGCGCTGGGACCCCAGGGGGAGCGCGGCAAGAAAGAGGCACTTCCTGCCAGGGTCCCCCGCCCCGGGCCGATTCCCGAGTGCTTCGAAGCCGTCGACCTAGAGGGCTCCTCAGCCTCCACCGGGCTCCGAGCCCGGCCCCCGCCAACCGCACTCACCCCGAGCGGCTGTGAGATCCGCGGCCGCCGGCGGTTCTTCGCTCCTCAACTGGGATGAAGCCCCTCGGCCACCCGAGTCTCCAGGTTTAGTCAGGCCCTGGCCTTGGCCCCGCCTCTCCCTGGTTGGGCCTCAGCGTCAATCACTCGGCGTAGCTCCGCCCCTCGAACAGTGGGCTCTCCCAGTTGGCCCAGAATGCCCTTCATTTCTAGGCCCCGCCCTCATTCCCGGCACCCTGCCCCTTCCGCTGGGCCCCGCCCCTTTTCTGGTTCACCCTCCCCCACTCCCTCACCCCTCCGCGGCGCTGCCCACCCCTCCCAGAAGCCGCAGATCCTGAGCCAGCTCCCGCAGCTCGCCCCGCCCCTGACTCTACTCCTCGTACTCGTGCAGCCAATCAAAGAGGCTAACTCTGCCCCTTCTCGGGAAGAGGCCAATGTGAAGAGACTTAGGATCCACCTCCTTCCCAGCTGAGAGCACACAACACAGCATCCACGTGAGTCAGCTTCTTAAAGGAGAAGGCTCAGCTTTCTAATTGCGGCAGCTGTAGGACATCGCGCGTCATCGGCGTCACCAGGTGGTAGCTAAGGCCTAGCTTTTTGAGGCCCAGTAATGGCAAATGAAAACAACAGGCTGTTTTTCTAGGCAAAGGAGGTACCTAGATAGTTAAAACGTACCGTGTAATTAATTTCCTTGAGACTGCTTACTCTAGTCACTCCTTATAGAGCGCCACCATTTACTTACAAACCCCAAACCCTTTGAATCCCAGCATATAGGAAATCCTGAAGAACATCTATGGAAAACGGCATTTTTCAAGTGTGCTCGACTTAATTTACAACTCTCTGAGTTTTCTCTTGGTAGTGGAAGTGATTTTCAAGAAGATGAGAAAATTCAGAATCTTTTACATGGAGATTGTCTGCCTATGAAAGTCTGAGGTTTGTTGAAAAGGGTAGCTGTTCCCATAACCATCATGAACACTTGAGATAGAAGGCTTTGCGTCTCATTTCATTAGCATTTCCCAGGTAATTACATTATGATCTTTGCCTGATTTTCAGGATGAAGTATAAATATTTGATGATGCCTATTTCTCAGACAAAAAATAAAGGCTAACATTTGAGGTTAATCTGCAAGGTGTTTAAAGCCATCAGGGGTGCCTGGGTGGCTCAGTTGGTTGGGCGTCTGACTTTGCTCAGGTTATGATCTCACAGTCTGTGAGTTCGAGGCCGGCGTCGGGCTCTGTGCTGACAGCTCGGAGCCTGGAGCTTGCTTCAGATTCTGTGTCTCCCTCTCTCTCTGCTCCTCACCCGCTCACACACACTGTCTCTCAAAAATAAGTAAACATTAAAAAAAAAAAAGCCATCTTTAGTGAGTAAGAGGTTTTGAAGCAAATACTAGCAATTTGACTTCTCATCAACCTCAAAAAAAACCACAGGTATTTTCATGCAGTTCAGATAAAAACCTGATCATCAAAGGAAAACAAGCAGATAGGAAGTTTTTTTCTTTTAAGTTTTATTTATTTATTTTGAGAGAGACACAGACAGTACAAGTGGGGAAGGAGCAGAGAGAGAAGGAGAGAATCCCAAGCAGGTTCTGCACTGCTAGCACTGAGCCATGAAACTGTGAGATCATGACCTGAGCCGAAACCAAGGGGGTCCAATGCTTAACCAGCTGAGCCACCAGGTGCCCAGAGATAAGGACGTTTTAAACATTTTTAAGTTTTTTTCTCATTGTTTTGTTTTTACTTAACTTTAATTACAAAGTAACACATGTTCATTGTAGGAAGGTCATACAGCCTCATGTCCTAACAGAAACCTGTGTCCTCTGCCTACAGTTTCACGTACATCCTATTCTTCCTGAAACAAATGTGTATGAAAGCATATTGCACCTCTTACTCCGTGCATCTAAAAGCCAATGCAACTTTTATCTACAAATTTACTTTTGTCTATATCCACAGTTTTCCGTGGTATGACTTCACCATCTTTTATTAAGCATTTTTTTTCCTACAGACATTTTTCAATCTTTTTCTATTAAATGTACTGCTGTAAGGAACATATGTGTTCACTGATAACCTGTTTGTCAGGTATTTCTGAATATAATCATTTGAAATGGACATATAGTGTCTAAACCCACAGGAATGAGTTCTTAAAAGTGAGCACTTTTGAGTGCCAGGTAAAACAGTAGGCAAGACTATTTATTTAACAAATACATAGTGCTAACTGTTCTAGGTTCTCTCACATTAATGCAGTGAATTTTCATGAAAACTCTGAGTTCAATACTGTTATCCCCATTTTACAGATAAGTCGACTGAAGCACAGTGATTAACAAATGTGTCCAAGGTCGCCTGGTGGATATAAATTACAAATATTAAGCACAGCATTTATAAGCTTGGAAGGGAATGATGAAAATCATATTTTAGAAAGATTAAATGATAGTGATATGCAGAGTTAAAGCCCAAATGTGAGGTAAGGAGGGCAGGTAGGAAAGGAACAGAAGTTGCAGGTTTGACTTTAACAGAAATGGCTGCACTGGACTGATTGATTGTTTATAGGTGGACTAAGAATTTTCCCAGATAAGCCAGAGATTTTCTAGGTGACTGATGGCCTCCTGTTGCCGGGTATAGGGCTGTTGGGAAGGTCAGTTTGGGGTGGAAGACGATGGATCCCCCTGATGGTGGCACACCCATTAGAAATAAAGAATATACAGTTGAAGATAATGTAACAAATATGGAAGAGAAATGAAAAAAGGTAAGAGATTTTTAAAGATGGTCTTGTTGGGCTTTTGGTTACAGTTGTGTTATACCTTTTAGTTTAATTAAATTTGTTTTTTTTTAACATGTATTTATTTTTTAAGACAGAGAGAGACAGAGCATGAACGGGGGAGGGTCAGAGAGAGGGAGACACAGAATCTGAAACAGGCTCCAGGCTCTGAGCTGTCAGCACAGAGCCTGACGCGGGGCTCGAACTCATGGACCGCGAGATCATGACCTGAGCTGAAGTCGGCTGCTTAACCGACTGAGCCACCCAGGCGTCCCCCTTTTAGTTTAATTAAATTTGGGACAAATTAGTACTTTATAATACTGAGACTTTCCCACTAAGAACATGGTATGTTTATCCATTCTTTTATGTCTGTATAATTTCATGGTACAGCTACCATCTGTTTGGTTGTTCATATATCTTCTTAGGGCTCTATTTAGGTATTGTATATTTTCTGAGGATATTATGGGCTGAATTATGCCTCCCCATTCATATGTTGAAGTCCTAACCCCCAGGTAGCTCAGAATGTGACTGTATTTTGAAGTCCAGCCTTTAAAGAGGTGATTGAGTTAAAATGAGGTTGTTAGAGTAGGCCCTAAAACAATCTGACCGGTGTTTTCATAAAAGGAGATTAGGGATGTGAGCGCAATCTGGCTGTGACATTTGTCACCCCTTTGATCACCATGGTTGATTTGGCTGATCTGGCTGGCTAGGGAGGTGACCCCTTCCTCCCTCACCACTGCATGTGCCTGTGTCCCTCTCTGAAGCTGCATACTTGATGGAAGAAGACGACCTTCCCTGTTAGAGAAGGACCATTCTTCAGTCAAGGGGAGACAAGTAGCTTCACTCCTCTGCTGGAACCTCCAAACAAGTTCTCCAGGTCCATTCGTAGGAGAATGTGGGGCAGTCAAGCTTCCACAACTCCAGACACCTCCAAATGAATTACAGCTTGTGGACGTTTGCCTTTCTTAAAAAAGACAGAGATTACTACATAAAAAGGGATACCAGGGATGTGTGTACATATAGAAAAGACCATGTGAGGACACAGAGAGAAGGCTACCTGCAAGCCACAGAATAAGGCCTCAGCAGAAACCAAACCTGCTGACACCTTGACTTTGGACTTCCAGGCTCCAGAATGGTGAGAGATAAATTTCTGTTGTTCAGGCTACCCAGTCTGTGGTATTTTGTTGCATCAGCTGTAGGAAACTTAACAGAGGGGTTGCTGTGAATGGAACTTCTATTATATATTATAACTCTTCTTGGTTATTTATTTTGCAGGAAAAATAATGATTTTGTAGTTTATTTTCCCAAATATTCTAGATAGATTAGTCTGTCTTCAAATGATCATAATTTTGCCTACTTCTTTCCAATCATTTGCCTTTTATTTGTTTAAGTTTCTTTGAGCACATGTGTGAATATTTTGGTCAAAACTTCCTTTGGGGTACCTGGGTGGCTCAGTTGGTTAGGCATCTGACTCTGGTTCCGGTTCAGGTCATGATCTTGTGGTTGGGGAGTTCAGGCCCGTGCTGGGCTCTGTGCTGACAGAGCCCTCACCCTTTCTCTCCCTCTTTCTCTCTCTTTCACACACACACACACAGTAAATAAATAAACTTAAAAAAAAATCTTTTATTGCTCGTTTGTAAGGTTCCTTTTTTAAAAATAAAAAATGGGTGTGAAAATTTATCAAATACCTTCTCAGTGTCTATTAAGATAATCATGTTTTTCTCTTAGCCTATTTCATTGTATGATATATTACAGTAACCCATCTCTAACATTAAACCAGCTTTGCATTTTGGGATAAAAACTTTTTTATCACTTGATATGTGCTAACTCTGACATTGTTCCAATACATAAAATCAGAAACATGAGCATATCAACAAACACCAACATACTCTGTGCATTATTCTGGTTGCTGACTATGCTTTCTGGTGGAAACTCTCTGATATGCTCCAAATAGGTAGTTCAGTATCACAACTACAAACCTGGGGTCTGACTTTCAGAATGCCCTTCTGTTGGTGCTTCCGTGGACCTCTCCTTTGCTCTGATTTTCCTTCTCTTGGTTTGAAGGACTCTTACACTGAAGCTGGGCCCTTGGAGATAAGACCACCTTTCAAGTGCAGGCTTCATGCCCAGCTCTAAGTCTCTCTGCCTCCTCACACTTCCCAAGGCCTTGTAAATCTCTTTGCTGGATAAACCCTGAAACACTTGGACCTCCACCCACCTCTGTTACTCTCTGCAGAAAATCATGCAGACAATTTAGAGTCAGATTAAGACTGCTGGAGATGAGCTACCTCAGAGTTTCTCAATCTCAATATTTCCTCCTCTGTTTTCTATTTTCTTGGCACTTTCTCCAGTTAGAAGAAAGACAATCTCAAAAAAAAAAAAAAAAAAAAAGGAGGAAGAGGAGGAGGAGGAAGAGGAGGAGGAAAGACCATCTTTTTTCCTTTCCAAAGGCTGATGGACACCTATACCTGGAGAACAATTCTCGATCTTGAAACTCAGGCAATCTTTAAGAGAATCCACATCTTGTCTTAATAGTACAAACAACACATATTTCCTTTTTTCTTTTTTTTAAGTTTATTTATTTTTATTTATTTTTGTTTGAGAGAGATAGAGCATGAGCGAGGGAGGGGCAGAGAGAGGGAAAGAGAGAATCCCAAGTAGGCTCTGTGTTGTCAGTGCAGGGGCTCAAACCCACGACTGTGAGATCATGACCTGAGCTGAAATCAAGAATCGGATGCTTAACTGACTGGGCCACCCAGGTGCCCACAACACATATTTCCTTAGGTGTAGGGTTGTCACTCCCCTCTTGTGCCTGTTAATAGACCACAATCCCCCTGGCTCCTTCAACCGCTGCAAGTACTTACCATCTCTCTCTTGTTGGGACCCTACATACAAGTAATCTGCCCTCACATCCAACACCTAGGTTTAGCCCCAAGTAACCTCTTAAAATAACTTGTCTAGCATTTCCCTTGTTTTATATTAGCATCACCTTCATTCCTCCCACCCCCATCCTGTTGCCTGGAATGTGGATGCCGCCTGGACCACAGGACCAGGACTTTGCCCGAAGGATGGAGGAGCAGACGGCTGGAAGGAACGTGGACCCCAAACACTGCATAGAGTAGAGCTGCCATACGAGCCTGGGACTGCATGATTTGGGTTTTGTTTTGTTTTGGTGAGGGGAGGGGAGGGACACTGCATGTTTTTTACTTTAACCTGAATTTATGAGAACTTTGGGTAATTTAAACAGACCAGCTCCTTTAGGCAGAAACATATATGTAAGTCCAGTCACAACTTGGTAGTTAAAATATCAATGTTAATTAAAATATTAATAACTTTCTCTTGAGTTGCAGCCCTGCCACTTTACTAAAAGCTGTCTCAAAAGTCATTGTTCATAAAATTCAGCTAAATCTTTTTGGACTGCACAGATTCTATGTGGTATTTGAAATCATCAACCAAACATTCAGTCTTCCAACTTTTTATTCTCCTGGCTTTGGCAGTAGAGTAGTTACTTGTGGTAGACGGAATGACGGCTGCCCCCCTCCCCGCCCTACCATCCTCCACAATGGTTATGTCCTAACCTCCAGAACCGGTGAATGTGTTACCTTACATGACAAAAGGAATTTTGCTGGTGGGTTAGTTTAAGGATCCTTAAATGGGGAGATTAATCTGGACCATCCAGGTGAAGCAATGTCATCACAGGGTCTTCATAAAAGAGAGGTAGGATGGCCAATAAGCATATGAAGATGTTCGAGGTCACTAACCATTAGAGAAATGCAAAGCAAAGCCATAGTGAGAAATCACTTCATACCCTTCAGGATCGTTACCATCAAACAAAACAAAACAAAACAAAGATGTTGGCAAGTACTTGGACAAATTGGAGCCCTGTACATTGCTGGCAGAAATGTAAAATGGTACAGTTGCTATGGTAAACAGTATGGCAGGTCCTAAAATGTTAAAAATAGAATTACCGTATGATACAACAATTCCACCTCTCGGTATATACCCCAAAAGAATGGAAAGCAGGGTCTCAAAGACATACTTGTTCACCCACGTTCATAGCAGCATTATCCACAATAGTGCAATACAATGATTTATAAGAAATATGTATGTGGTCATTCGGCCTGCTGGTGTCCAAGAATTGCTTGGTGTTGTGTGTGTGTGTTGGGGGGGAGTTAGGTCTGGGAGCCTAAAAAATAGCCAAGAGCTAGAAGCAACCTGAGTGGACTTCAGTGGTTGAATGGATAAATGAAACATGGTACATATACAAAATAGAATATTATTGAGCCTTGAAAAGAAATTCTGACACATGCTATGACATGATCTTTCAAGACATTATGCTAAATAAAATAAACCAGACACGAAAGGACAAGGATTGTATAATTCCCGTTATACACAAAATCTAGAGTGGTCCCAATTCATGGAAACACAAAGTAGAATTCTGCTCCCCAGGGGTTAGGGGGAGGAATTGTTGTTTAATGGGTATAGGGTGTAAATATGCTTACTAATACCAGGCTGTACCCTCAAAAATGGTTAAGATGATCAACTTTATGTTTTGTGCACTTTACCGCAATTAACAAGTAAACTAGGTTTTCTAACAACAATAACAGTAATAACAAACTGCAAAAAGGAGGTAGAAGAGTCAGTCAGAGAAGATGAGGGATGCTAGAAGTAGAGGTCGGAGCAAGCAGGACCTCGAACCAGGAAAAGGCAAGGAAATGGATCCTCCCTAGAGCCTCCACAAGGAACTCAGCTCTGACGACACCTGGATTTCAGCCTCGGGAGACTCATTTTGAATTTGCGACCTCCAGAACTGTAAGTTAATAAATTTGTATTGTTTTAAGCCACTAGGTCCATGATGATTTGTTACAGCAGCCAAGGAAAGTTAATAACATCCCCCGATTTTCCTAAAGCCATATTTTATATTGAGTTTTCTTACTAATGACCTGGTGCTGTTTATAATCAGGATTAATTTTGTTACCGCACATAACTATATTCTTTCTAACGTATGTTATTTTCAGAAGTCTGACTCAGCAAATGTTGGAGGTGTTAGGGAACAGAACCTCAGCCCACAAACCCCTAAGTCTTTTTTGCAACAGATTGTATCAACCAAGAGGATCTTGTAATATCCTCCCCTAAATTTCTTGTAAACCACCACCAACGGTGTTCATAAAATTTCCACGAGTTTTCTCAACACTAAGACCTTGTACACCTCAAACCCTGAGTCCTGGGGTAAGGATAGGTATGTGTCCGAAGTCAGGTGGGGGCAAATTGGAGGGGAAAATAAATGGTGGTGAGGAGCATGGGTGTTTGGGTTATGTAGCCTGAGGTCAAACTCCAGCACTGCCATTTGCTAGCCACCTGACCATGGTGAGAACTTCAATTTAATTACTAAAAATAGAGGTAATCTTAGGGTTATTGTGAATATTAAAGAACATAACTAATGTCAAGTGCTTAGCCAGTGTCCCCGACACCTATCAAGTGCTCAATGAAAGTTGCTGTTGTGGCAGTTCTTGTTATTATTTTCATGACTCTTGATTATGAAGCTGAGGCTAGAAGTCCAGAGTGAGCAGGCTTTGCTCTGTTTCCCCTGTACTGTCTGCATTGCAGAATGGTAAGGTCACCTGGCAGACTGCCAGGCAAATGCCTGCTAGCTCTCTCATGTGGTTCAACCCTGAATCGAGAGAGTACTTGAAATACTGCCAACAGTCTGACATGCTTTATATCATGGAGATGACAAATGAGCCATTCAACTTCTTTCAAAACCTATCTGCCCACAAAAAGTCAATAGCAGGGGTCTCTCTGGGCTATAAGCTAGAATTTCATCAATGAGATAACATGCACTCTTAGTGACCGCCATTACTAATGATAGTCATTTAGGAGTCACTTTGAACACAAAATAAACATTGACAATGCCACCAAACACCAATGAACTGATGTATTACGGTGTCCAAAATACATTATTATGTGGAAAATGGCAAGCTGTGGGATTATATGCATAGTCTTATCCAATTTTTGTAAAATAATAAGAAAACTCTATGTATTTATATATGTAGAGATAAAAATCTGAGATACTCACTTTATACACTGCCCTCATTTTCATAAACCTATCTTACAATGCCTGTGTTTAACTTGAACAATCAGAAAACTGATAAAATGTTATTGCCAAAAGCATTGTTAAGTTTAGTTTGTACTCAGCTTTTATTGAGGATGACACAAAAGATGATCACATGAAGAATTTGCATCTTCTGCTAAACTAGCAGTATCAGTCAACTCTGGTAGGTTGTGAGTAGCAGGAATCCAATTTGAGGTAGTTGAAGCATAAGAAGGAAGCGTACTGGCCCACATCACCAAAGAACAGGAAAGGGTGGTTTGATCCAGCCTTAGGGAACTTGGATGCAGCCAAGACTGGCTGATTCTGTCTCTACTTCTGTTTCTCTTTGCAAATTGACTATTTGTACTTCCCTACCATGGCATCAACCAGCTCCGTGTTTGCATCATTAAGGCTTCCTGACCAGAAAGGAAAGAAAGCTCCAGTTAGAAAAGTCCCAGAGAAGGATTCTGATAGGCTGGGTGGATCAGGGACCTGTCACCATGGTCAGATGTGTGGGGTCTTGTGATCCCATCCTTCCCTAGTACCATGGATTTGGAGCTGGGGCGATGGCTCTCTTAGTCAGAACAGGCCACTATAGCAAAGTCCTATATATAGGTGACTTACAAACAACAGAAATTTGTTTCTTGTAGTTCTGGACATTGGAAGTCCAAGATCAAGGTACCAACATAGGTTCTGGTGAGGGCTCAGTCCTGGGTTGCAGGCTGCTGACACGTCATTGTATCCTCACATGGCAGAGAGAGAGCAAGCTAGCTTTCTGGCCTCTTCTCATAAAGACACTAATCCTGTTATAAGGGTTCCATCCTCAAGACCTAATAATCTACCAAAGGCCCCACATCCAACTACCCTTACATTGTGGATTTGGGCTTTAACATACAAATTTTAGACAAGCCTTCAGCCCGTAACAATGGCATTCCCCAAAAGAAGAGTGGTTCTGTTCTGGGCAGACAGCTATATGTTTCTGTTTCTGGAGACACTGCCAACATGCATTCCAGCATCTGTTGTAAAAGTTTATCGGTGACTAATGTGCCCTTAAACAAAGGCTCAGAGACCAGAAGTGTCAGTGTGCTGCGGGAAGAAAGGAAGACTGAGAGACTCTGTTTAACAGAATAGTATCTGTAGAGGGCAGTGTCCAGAGACAATATTGGAAACCCAGGTTGAGAATAAAAGGTAGATAGACCATCAGCACCAGTCTGAGAAATTTGGCCAGACCAATACATTTATTTTAAAGGGTTTGGTTTT
Source organism: Herpailurus yagouaroundi (assembly GCF_014898765.1). Classification (NCBI taxonomy): domain Eukaryota; kingdom Metazoa; phylum Chordata; class Mammalia; order Carnivora; family Felidae; genus Herpailurus; species Herpailurus yagouaroundi. The sequence goes on along the minus strand of NW_024412419.1, from coordinate 24,712,170 downwards.
TTTTTTTTTTTTACAGGTAAGTTTATTTTTAATCTCAAAGATGTAAATGTCTTAAGATCCCCAACTTCAAGTTATTCAAAACCTACATTTTCAGGGACAGAAGCCTCACTATTGACAAAGGAATACTATATGCAAAGTTTTATTGAATGTCAATTAAATGAGTCTGTTAAACACATAGGTGATAGGACTGATGGATTTAGGAGTTCTATGAAGATACCCGTGGTAGGGCTCGCCAACCAATAGGACATGGATAGATTACTAGATAGATAGTTATAGAGGAAGAGATTTATCACAAGGTATTGGCTCATGTGATTATGGAGACTGAGAAACTGCACACTTGCTATCTGCAAAAGCTGGAGACCCAGGAAAGCTGGTGGTATAATTCAAGGGGCTGAGAGCCAGAGAGCAGATCATGCAGATTCCAGTGTGAGTCTGAAAGCCTGAGACCAAGGAACACTAAGGGCGGAAGAGATCCATGTCTCCGCTCAGTCTGGCAGAGAGAGATGGAATCCAACCTTCCCCTGCCTTTTTATTCCATTCAGGTTCCAATGAATTGGATGATTCCCACTCACCCTGGGTAAGGGCAATCTGATTTATTCAGTCTTCTGATGCTTAAATGCTAATCTTTTCCAGAAACACTCCCACAGACACACCCAGAAATAAGGTTAACCAGAAATCTGGGAATCCCATGATTCAGTCAAGTTGACACATTGATAGTAACTATCACAATACCTTTATGTCCTTACCATAATTCTGAATTTTCGTTGAAGCCAGCTGAATAAGCTTTGATTTGAAGAGATGTCATCTTATGGAGTTCATAGAAAGCCCTTTGTTTTGACAAAGGTTGTAATTATATCAGTAATCGGGGAGGTGGTTCAAGGCTAGCACATTTTCACCTCTGCAGATATGTTCTCTGGCTCCAAAATGGACTTTGGAGCATGGGCAAATTAATCACTTCTTGGAAGAAATAGAGAGAGAGAGAGAGATACAGAATTTCAAAAACACAAAGATAATGACTATATAATAGATAGCTCAATGCTTGTTTATCAGATTGTAAATAGCCATCTCTTCCCCAGTGCCATGGTCATTGTGTTCCATCGTGTCCTGGGAAGCCTCATGTCATTTAGCGCTCACCAGGCAAAGAGGTTAACTGTACCCACTGTAACAGCTCTGTGTCACTCATGCATCTTAGCCCAGTGAGAATTCTGCAGAAGACATCAAGTGGGGCCGAGTGTTGTCTTTCATGGATGTGCAGTCTCAATTTCCAGATGAACACACCATGAATATTAACCAGTGCCTTTTGATGATGGAACATGGAAGTTCAGTACACTGGCAGCCTTCCTCCCCGCCTCCCCCCAGAGCAACACTATGTGTTTATTTTCTAAAAATCATTGAGAGATATTAGGCTTTTCTTTTTTTATCCAGTTTTTGAGTGCCATACATAGAATATAGAATAGACTACATGTAGACATGTGCACCAGTTGAAGAGGATGACAAATTTAATAAAGGGTGAGAAGGTGCGGGTAAAAGGGATAAAATAGTGAGAGAAACTTTTATAATTTATGAGAATGTGATGCCTTTTCTGTAAACAAAAAAAAAGTATCAAGACGTATTTAGGTAGCTCTGTTCATAAAGTAATGCTTTCTGTGCTCACAAATAAATCACAGCAATGACAGTATGACAGTACTTACACAGCGTTTACTATGTGCCACTCAGTATTCTAAGTATTTTACGTATATTTTGATTTATGTAATCCTCGCAACAACTCTATGGGATGGATACTATTATTATCCCCATCTTATAAGAAAACGGCGATACCAGGCACGGAAGGTTAAACAATCTGCCCACAGAACGCAGGAAACCGTGGTAGTGGTGCTTACGTTAGCCCTGGTGAATGGGACCCGTGTCCTTACAGAAAGAGGTCAGAGAGCGAGCTCTCTCTCTGCTGTGTGAGGACGCAATGACACTCAGCAGTCTGCATTAGCACTCAGGCAGTATGGCTCCAGAGCCCATGCTCCTGATGGCTATGCCACGCTACCTGATGAGTCATTTTCCCATTTTGTGCAGAACTTTGCATCCTAGAAGAAGCTTATAGATCTAAACAAAAACCTGGAAATGATCTGAGTGTTCGAGAGAAATGGTTTTATAAATCATGGTTCAAATACAGTATAATATCTTATATAGAGAGAAGGGGGGTTTCTACACATGGACATAGAATGAGGTTTGCATAATATACTTTAGGTGAAAAGAACAAGGTGAAAAGAGTAGATCTAGCATGAAGCCATTATTTTTAAAAAATTTTTTTTAACGTTTATTTATTTTTGGGACAGAGAGAGACAGAGCATGAACAGGGGAGGGTCAGAGAGAGGGAGACACAGAATCGGAAGCAGGCTCCAGGCTCTGAGCCATCAGCCCAGAGCCCGACGCGGGGCTCAAACTCACGGACCGCGAGATCGTGACCTGAGCCGAAGTCGGCCGCTTAACCGACTGAGCCACCCAGGCACCCCGAAACCATTATTTTTAAACTCATAGATACATATATATGTTTTTATTCTTTATTCAGTAACTATTTACTAAGGTCTTACCATGTACTATGAGCTGCTTTAGAAACTAGGGATGCAGTGCTGGGTCAGACCAAATCTGTGCCCCTCATGAGGGTTGAGCTGTAGTCAGAGAGTCGTGGAACAAGTATATAACTAAATACTTGCAGATTATTTTTACTGCCTTGAAGAAAACTAAGCACCATCTAAGGGAGGGGTGGGAAGACTTTTTGAGGCTGTGTAAGAAGGGATATTTGAGAACGAAGCGCCATGTGAAGATGCCATAGAAGAATGTCCCAAACTGAGGGGACATAAAATTGAAGGTCCCTGTGGGGAAGGAGCTCTGCATAGCCTAGTGAGCCAGGGGCATAGGGAGAAAAAGGGGGGCAGGTCATGCAGGGCCAAAGGGGTTGGATTTCATCCCAGTTGTAATAGAAAGTCAGAGCAGTCGTTTAAAGCTCTTTTTTTTGGGGGGGGCACCTGGGTGGCTCAGTTGCTTAAGCCTCTGACTCTTGGTTTTGGCTTGGGTCATGATCTCACGGTTCCTGAGTTGGAGCCCCAAGTAAGGCTCTGTGTTGATAGCTCAGAGCCAGCTTGGGATTCTCTCTCTCTGCCCCTCCCTTCCCCTTTCTCTCTCTCTCTCTCTCTCTCTCTCTCTCTCTCTCTCTCTCTCAAGGTAAATGAATGAATGAATAAAAATAAATAAATAATAAAGCTCTTTTTTAAAAATTTATTTTGGAGAGAGAGAGAGAACCCCAAGCAGGCTCTACTCTCAGTGTGGAGCCTGATGCAGGGCTTGATTCCACAAACCCTGGGATCATGACCTGAGCTAATATCAAGAGTAAGATGCTCAACTGACTGAGCCACCCAGGCGCCCCGGAAGCTCTTTTTAAGTGTCCACCTGGCTGCTGTTGGAAACATGGAGATCAGTCAGAAAGCAAATACAGTCATTTAGGTGAGAGTAGAGGGTGGCTTGCACTAGGGCCATGGCAAGAGACACCATGAGATATGGCAGAATTAGGGTTGTATTTTGAAAACAGAGTCAGTAGGACTTCCTGATACATTGGATATGGGGTGCAAGGGAAAGAGAGAGACCAAGGCTGACTCCCCGATTTTAGCCTAGATGAGATGAAATTTGTGGCCCTGTAGTGACAGGGAAACTCTGGAGCATGAAGTTGGGCCAGTAGTTAAGTGGCCCATCTTGGACTTATTGTATTTGAGCTGCTTATTTGGAATACAAATCAAGATATCAAGTAGGTAGTTGTACATTCACGTGCAGGTATTATCTCCTGGGAGTTGACCTACGTTGGTAAAGCAGACCTTACTTTGTAAACTCTGAATCTTCTAATAAAATTTTTTTTTGCATTAAGCTTCTGGGTTTTTTGATAATTTTTAAAATGCAAAAGAGAAAATGTATATAAGTGCAAAGATAAGAGTTTGTGTAAAAGAGACAGGTCTGGAAAGAAACACATCATGGTCAGCAACGATGACGCTTAAGCCGTTTACCTTTTAAAAAGTTTTTTTTTTGTTTTAAAGTTTATTTCTTTATTTTGAGGGGGGAAGGAGCAGAGAGAGAGGGAGAGAGAGAATCCCAAGCAGAATCCATGCTGTCAGTGCAGAGCCCGACATGGGGCTCTAACTCACAACATTGAGATCATGACCTGAACTGAAATCAAGAATCAGATACTCAACTAACTGAGCCACCCAGGAGCCCCACACAGTTTACCTTTTACAGTTATGTATTAAACAAATTTTAAATATTTATTTATTTTTGAGAGGGAGACAGAGTGCAAGTAGGGGAGGGGCAGAGAGGAAGACACAGAATCCGAAGCAGGCTCCAGGCTCCAAGCTGTCAGCACAGAGCCCAACGTGGGGCCGGAACCCAGGAACTGCGAGATCATGACCTGAGCCAAAGTCTGACAACCGACTGAGCCACCCACATGCCCCTACACTTACATATTGATTAGATATTTTTAATTAAATAAAGAACCTATAGACTTTTTTCAGTTTCAAAAAGAAGTCCATGATAGTAAAGGCAGGTTGCGATCTCTGTATCACCTCTCGTTCCAGAAGGAACCGGAGACACCATATCCATTTTGTTCCTGCTCGTCTGCCTGGGATTAATAACTGCACCATTCATGAGAAAGACTCATCCTAGGTGTAATTTTATCAGTTAACAAAGACAATCCATCTTTCTCTTTGATGATAGAGGCCACCTCCACAAATTTGAAATCTTAACGAATTCCTGTGATAGTCTGTGACACTATGGAGCTGAAGAGACCTGGAGCTTCTGTCCACCTCTCCCATTTGCAGATGAGGGTGGAGGTCTAGGCTCCCCGCCTGGCTGCCTCTGCTGAGCGGGTGCACGGGGCACAGTGTTTCTTCTCTGTTATCTGGCTGGAGTTGAGTGGTTATTCTGTAAAAGCTCCTCTTATGCTAGACTGGACTTTCCTTGGTTCTGTGGCTGGAGGAAGCAGGCTTTTGTGGCTGGTTTTTCATGCGTGCTTGTTGCCATTTCTGAGTTCCCGATTCTTCAGCTCCAAGTCTGGGATCTATAACGGAGAAAGAAAAACCCGGGTTGCTCAGCACTGTGTTATTCCTTGTGTCTCAAGGTCCCTAGCCCATCTTCCTTCCTCTCTCCACCTTCAGAGTCTTCTTTTGTTTGTGGTATATAGCATGTCCATCATATAGTTGAATTTAGCAGGACAGATAGGGAAAAGTACACCTATTCCATCCTTCTGGAGGCAGAAGTCCTTTGTGACATTTTTAAACTACAGAATGGAAAAATAAAATCTGGAGTCAGCTCAGTCTTTCGTTTCCTCAGAAGACCTCCAGGCTCCGCAGCAATGGCTGCATGGAGGGGTAGGGAGGAGGGGAGCAGGCGAGGCTCCTGTCACAGGCTGGCTTCTCTCGGAAGCAGACTCTGAGATGGAGCTAGCATGTGGAATGTTCAGTAGGGAGAAGTGTGAGATCGACACCCATGGAAAGGGAGGGAAGGGAAGGAAGCAGGATTTTGTAGAGGAAAGATGTCAAGTCTTCACCTCCATGGAAGCTTCAGCTGACCTTGCAGGGCATTCTGAAGATGTCCCAAGTTGGACAGACAGGGTCAGACCTTTAGGCTCCCACGTCATCAGTCACGGGATGTGGGTCACCAGAGAAAGGGTGTGACTTTTTGCAAGGCAGTTTCCTTTATTGAGGTCATCTCTGGAGGGGGCTGCTAGCAATGCTCCTGGCAGCTGGGGAACTAAGTCTGTCCTTCTGAAGGGCGCTCTGGGTGATACATCACAGCTTTTGTCACACGTGACTTTCTTCAATCAGCTGGTGACAGAGAGCTCCAATCACTATCCTTAAGTTGTGGCTTGACTTGGAGGTTGTTGATTTCCATTGGTTTTCTGTAGTTTTGATGACTATTTTCAAGGAAAGGGTAAGCCTCGGATATGGGAAATTTCTCTGGCTACACAAAGCTAGATCCTAGCAATGAGAGCAGAGAACAGACTTCTTACCCTGTCCTACCCCATCTCATCTGGCTCTAGCCAACCTTGCTTGTTAAACTCTCTTTCTTTAAGACTGAGCAGCCACCTCTAAACATGTTACTGTGAACAGCACTACTCATATGACCATACTTTATTGTGCATCGCTGTGTTTCTTCAACTCACATGTTTTATTGTGAGTGCTCCCAACCACTCTGGGTGGTAGGAATTCTTATTCCTTATTTTCCTCTGCTTTTCCCACTATACTGCTCTGTCTGCCTCTTATGTATGAGGGCCTCAGGCAGCTTAACAGAGCCATTATTTCATAGCCTGTGTACCTCATGCTCTGTACAATATGAAACTGTCATATGCAGCTTCAATTTTAAAAATAATTTGAAACTGGGTGCCTGGTTGGCTCAGTCGGTTAAGTGCCTGGCTTTGGCTCAGGTCACAATCTCACAGTTTGTGAGTTCAAGCCCCGCATCAGGCTCTGTGCTAACAACTCCAAGACTGGAGCCTGCTTCAGATTCTATATCTCCCTTTCTCTCTGCCCCTCTCCTGCTGGCACTCTGTGTGTATCTCTCTCAAAACGAAATAAACATTAAAAAAAAAAGGTTTTTTTTAAATAAAAATAATTTAGAAGAAAATATTTCAAATATTTACTTTGGCTATCTCCAGATTATTAGAGTTACAGGTGATTTTGTTTTCTTCTGTACTTTTCAGTGTCTTCTAACATTTTTATAAGAATACATAGTACATCATAAAGTAGAAAAAAGCCTTTGAAAAAAGAAAATAAACAGTCCGATAGAAAAGACGGTTCAAAAGTGAAGCCAGCTGTCAGCGGGCAAAGTGTGAAAAAAACACAACACAGTCCGAGAATAGACACATCCATATACTCTGCCCTCATTTGTAGAAATGATTCCATTTATGTATTAGATGAGTTTCCGAAATGTTGACTGTAAATCAGTTTTCTCTAAGTTGAAGCCTACTTTAGAAAGGATAGGGAAAGTACTTATGTAAGTAAATATTGTAGTAACTCCCTTTGTATAGTTACAGTAATACATTTAATTGCACTTTATTGTTTACAAAACATTTTAATGTACATTGTCTGGTTTCACCCTCCCACCACTGATGTATGGAGCACTGCTTTTTTTTTTTTTTAAATAATTTTTAATAGCTTATATATTTATTTTGAGAGAAGCAAAGACACCACAAGTGGGGGAGAAGCAGAGAGAGGGAGAAAGAGAGAGAATCCCAAGTAGGCTTCATGCTGCCAGCACAGAGCCCGACACGGGGCTCAAACTTTCGAAACCACGAGATCATGACCTGAGCCAAAACCAAGAGTCGAACGCTCAACTGGCTGAGCCACCCAGGTGCCTCTGGGCACTGCCTTTTTCCTTTTGCGGGCCCAAACGTGTCTGAGACTCAGAATTTTCAGTACATTGGCAATCACAGCTAGAAAAAAATCCATCTAGGACTTAAATTCATGTCTTATGACCACTCAATCTGGCCTTCTTTCCACTATACCAGCCTTGAATTCAGTTACTTACAAACACTGATTTCCATGTCTACTTGATGTGAATTTGTTTATAAGGCATTTCTTTCATTAACTCATTCTGAAGCTACTGAGTGCCTGCCATGTGCCAGTCCTCCTCCCTTGACTGGGGACACAGGTATGTACGAAACAGACACTATCCTAGTCTCATAGAATTTAGAGTCTGGGGGCAGGGCTTAGGGATGTGGGAGAAAGAACTGACCAGGACCATGTCAGGTGGTAGCTGAGTATGATGAGGATGACAGGCACGACACTAGAGCAGAGAGACTCAAGGTGTGTGTGGGTGTGGGGGTCACTTCAGGAACGGTCATCTGAGGGCCCTTTCTGAGTAGGAGGAAACTAGATTAACTCAGGGGATTAGAGCATTCTGGTGAGAGGGAATCATAAAAGTAAATATCCTGAGGTGGTAGGAATAGACTTGGTTTGTTTGCAGGACCAGAGGAAGGTCTGCAAGACTGAAGTGGGGGCTTGGGGCACCTGGGTGGCTCAGTTGGTTAAGCGTCTGACTCTTGACTTTGGCTCAGGTCATGATCTCACAGTTCGTGGGTTTGAGCCTCCACATCAGGTTCCACACTCTTAGCATGGAGCCTGCTTGTGATTCTGTCTCCCTCTCTCTCTACCTCTCCCTTGCTTGCTCTCTCTCTCTCTCTCTCTGTCAAAATAAATAAAAATAAAACTTAACAAAAAAAAGACTGGAGTGGGGGCCCTTTATGGCTGGTGGACTATAGCTAAGAATTTGGCACGTGACTTATGATCATGGGACAGAGCCCAGCTCTTTCTTGAGGCTATTGTGTGAGCAATGGCCAGTGTGGTCTCGTGGGTTCCAGGCCTGACCCTGGCACTGACTCATTCCATTCTTGGGCAAATGGCTTCTTGCATTCCCAACCTCAGTTTCTCTACCCATGAAGTACAGAGGTTGTCACTGTCCTTGTTTCCTACTGAATTCATTCCCCCTGCCCCCTTCCTCACAAGATTATAAGCTCTGTGAAGACTGGAATGAGGTCTCTGTTTTATATCTAGCTTCTTCACACCACAACCCATCCGTCCACCCACACCCAGAAGCACTGAGGCCATTTTTGTTAAATCATGACAGATCAACTGTTACAGAAGGTAGAGATTTAAGAAATATCCAGGGGTTAGAATAAGCTGGATTTGTTGACCAATTGTAAAAACTAACAATCGAATTAGCTATAAAAAGAAAAAGGAGGCATGTGTAGGCGCTTGCAGCTGTTTTCCTGCTAGCTCCCAGCAGCCCTCACCATCTGGGACCTGAGGGTAGAGCTCCACACCCCAATCCTCTCCCTCACTCAGGGGTGCCTTGCTGGGAAGAAATGTGCCATCTTGCCTGATAGGCTCTTTGGAAGTCAAGCCTGCTAGTCTGGAAGTCTTCTGGGAATGAGATTTACCTACCTGAACAGCCCATGTTTCATACCGATGTCTCCACCCCAACCGTACCTTCTTTGAAGACATTAGTAAAGAAAGGGATAGAAGATGTTTGCTCAGCTTCAACCTTAGGAATAAAAGGGTGAGTCTTCCAAATTCAAAAGTGATCATTTACTCCCAGCTCTCCCAGGGCTCCCCATCACCCTTAGAAGGAAATCCAATATCCTTACAAAGACTTTCAAGGTCCCTCAAGTTCTAGATCTTACCTCCCCTCCCAGCCTTACCCCACACCATTCCGCTTCTCTCTGTCTTCTCACCTTCTCTTAGTCCCTGGGATTGGCCATCCTGACCTCCTCCCATGGCTGGGAACTCTCTCTGCCTTTCCCCTTGCCTTTCTCATTGGCAGGTGAACTCATTCCTATGCTCATCCTTTGCATGTCTGGTGGAATACGACTGCTGGGACACAGGCTCTTCTAGTCGAAGTCCCACAGCCCTCTAGGGCTCTATCTGTCAGACCTCATTGTAATTTACCTTTAATGCCCTGACTTCCCGAGGGAAAGGGCTGTGTTGTCTTATTCACAAGGTGGCCTTCCTGCCACACCCCATGTGTGGCATAGAGGCCAAAAATCTTTGTTGAATAGATGAACAAATGAACCAGGGAGGCCTTTGAAACTTGTCAGCATTAGATTTTAAGGTGAAATTTGGGGGATTGCTTGAACTTTTGTTTTTTTGACTCTGGCAGTTGTTGAGATGAGCAGAGGTTAGGAAGGGGAAGGTGGGAGAACAGTAATAATGACAAAAGCATTTTTGTGCTCTTATGTCAGGCTCTGCTCTAGGCTCTTTACATGAATTGGCTCATTTAAACCCCACAATAAATATTATTATCTCTACTCTGCAGTTAGTCCTGGTGGGGAGGGTGGGGAGGTGGGCAGTATGTACTAGGTAGGCAACTTTAAACAGAAAGAAAGGTAAGATCAATCTGGGAACTGCTTTAAGAAGGGGAAGAAGCCCTAGGACTCTGGCTTCAGGGCTGGGAACTGGCTCTGGGTTGCCCACTCAACAATAGACAGGGTTTACGGGTTCTTGCCAGTTGCTAGGCACCAGGCTACGAGTGCTTTCTATGCACGCTTCATCCAGTGTGCCCAGCAGCCCACTGAGGAAAAGGAACTTCAGAAAGTTCAGGCACGAAGGTCACCTGCTTAGTGTCACACAGCTGGTTGGTGGCAGAGCTCTGTCATCGTCAGCTAGGATGGCTACAACAAAATACTGTAGGTTGGGTGGCTTCAATAACGGACATTTATTTTTCACAGTTCTGGAGATTGAGAAGATTGAGATCAGGATGCCAGAGTGGTGAGGGTCTGTTGAGAGCCCCTTTCCTAGCTTGCGGGCACCTGCCTCTTTGCCGTGTCCTCACATGGCAGAAAGAGAGAGAGAGAGAGAGAGAGAGAGAGAGAGAGAGAGAGAAGAGTGCAGGAGTAAACACTGGTCTCTTCCTCTTCTTATAAGGGCAATAATCCCATTAAGGGGCTCCATTCTTGTGACCTTATCCAAACTTAATCACCTCCCAAAGGCCTCGCCTCCAAATAAAATCACACTGAGGTTTGGGTCTTCCACATTTGAATCTGGGGGCGGGGACACAAACATTCAGTGCATAACAACCCTGAGGTCCACTTGCTCACCGGGAGAGTCCCAGATGCTCAATGAAGCGCCATGTTCTGGTTCACTTCTTGAGTGTAGCTGAATGTGTTTCCTTGGAGCACTGAAGCTGTATTAGGGATTTATACAAACAATGTACTGCCCAGGTCAGCAAGTCTAAGTTTGAAAGGGCAGATGCAGAACTCACTTTTGCCTCAGTAGAAGACAGATGATTTTAACTGAGATCCCTCAGTCTGGAGGCCCCCAGAGAATCCCCTAAGCTCAGTCTGGTATCTTGATCCAAGATATTTTTGGCTGGTGCTCCAAGTACTTTCTCTGTTCCCTGGCTGAGCCTCCTCCATCTGATACCCACAAAGCCCAATCTCTTCTATAAAAGCAAAATTTCTCTTTCTCAAGCCGAGTCTTCTGTCCTGAGCCAGATGCCTGAGGTCCCTTCTGTCTTATAGCTTCTGCTTCCAGAGTCATTTTATCTCTCCATGTAGGCTGACTAACTCATCTCTGTTTGCTGGGGACTTCACTGGTTTTATTTAGCACTTACAGTCTTCTGCCTTATGTCCCCTTTCAGTCCTAAGTAAACTGGGATGGTAACTTTACATCAAGATAGGGAAGAGGAATGTGTTTTGTCATCCACACACCATTTCCTTAGCCCCTAGTATATACATCTTGTCTGCTTGTGTGACAAACTTTCATCCCTGGTCCCAGAGATTGGCAGGTTAGAGACAAAACACTTGTGCAGACATAGCAGATTTCTTTCACGGCTGCATGTCCCCGTTCAGACACTAGATGGCAGCCTCACCCCCTTTGTTTAAAGAAAAGACTGCAAATACCACTTACCAGGCCTCTTGGAAATGCTAGCCATCTGGGAAAACCACGGGGCCAGAGGATTAAGAGAGAGAGAGAGAGCGAAGTGAAATATATATGCTTATGGGACAGACTGGAATGAGCAGATTAGTGTGAGATGGCAAGTAGTGAAAAGCAAAAATAATCAGATTCAGCACAAAATCTTTCAAGGGTTTAGAATTGAGGGGGGGAAGAAAGGCATGCTGTTTCACTGCGGGGTAGGTCTGCTTTCACCATCTGATCCAAACAACATGTCCCTGTGAGCAAATTGTATAAAAGAGGAAAGAAAAGCCAACTGCAGCGAGAGAAGCCAAATGCAGGGGATAGACCATCTTCTGGGTCAATTTAATCACAGCTTTGGTTCTCTGGGAGAATGAACAGCATAATACAGGAGACGTCCCTTGAGGTGTGTTTAACCGGACCCAGCTGACTGGCCGAAGACAGGCTGGCAAGCCTGGGGAGAGGCCCCTCTGGAGGCGTGACTCAGACCTCCTGCAGAGAGCACCGTTGCCATGAGCCCGCTCATCATCCTCGAGGAGCTAAATTTATATTCTGAGAAAAGAACATTGTGGTGCTGGAGCTGGCAGGAGGGAACAGGGAGGAGGTGGGAAGGGAGAGCTGCACCCTCTTGGGGTGGGTCTTTGTTGGCTTTAAATGGATTCACATCATAAGGGCTTCTGGGAGTGAGCCCGAGGGATTTTTCACGGAACAAGTAGTGTATGAGCAAATCTAGTTTTCTCTGTAAGCATCTTCCCCCTTAAATTTCAGCAAGTGCTAACAAACACTGAGTGTATGAGGCACGCAAATTGTGCCACTGACTTCTCCTCCCCATCTCTCAAGGCCTTATTTGAATTCAAGATGCATACACTGCCCTTCATAAGCCATACTTGTTAACCCAGACAATGGTGGAGCTGGACGGGCCTCGGTGGCCTCAGTGGTCCTGGGGCTTTTCAAACCGTTGGAGAGTCCTAGCCACCCAGGGTTACTGCAGGGGTTCCTTAAACAGAGATGCCTTTGACTCTGCACATAGAATAGTGTAAAAATGTCTGAAGAAACAGTAACCACTTTCATCTCTTTTATTATGGGCTCTGGAAAAATTTGGTCTGGAAAAAAAAAAATCCCTTATTACAAATAAAAGAAGCCCACAGATCAAGTTTTTTGGGCCCAGAGTGGCCAAGTGGAACAATGGCCTTGTCTGGAGCTGATCGTGCTGGATGATTAAACCCACGTGGACACGGCTGGTCCTGGCAGAGCCCAGTCAGAAGACACACTTTCCCTGTCCTGGATCCCGAGGAGCAGGTCAGAAGAGGGATCCGAGGCTGGGAGTCTGGAGTGGAGTCGCCAGTAGGCAATGAGACGTTTTTGAGGAGAAAGCTGAGGAGAGGCATCATGGAAGGTGCTTCCGCTCAGGCGTGGGAGCTGCTCTCAGTCCGTCAGAGGGAATTGGATGGCTGAAGAAGTTGTATCCCCTTTTGCTTTTAGGGATCAGAGGAATGTTTTTATGCTTGTGTCCTCAGCATGGGAGTCTGACACGCCAAGAGTTGAGGACAGCCCCGAACTGCCTGGCTGATGGGAATGTCCCCAGCTGGAGGGAAATGTGAGCAAAGGGCGGAAGGAGCCCTGAACATGGGATATGTCGGCCTCTTACCTCTGAGTCTCAGGGTCTTCAGCTGTAACATTAGGAGTTATATTAGAGGTTCCGTATTACCACAGAACCTCTAATATACGATCACAGGGTCGTTTGGAGAAACAAGTAAAATGGTAAATGTGGCAGGTGTCTTCAAATACAAAGTCGAATAATAAAAATGGCTGATAGCTTTGGGGCACTATGTCCAGCATAGGGCTACACTTGATCTTAGCTAAAAGGCTGAGAAGCGATTCAGCATAGGACTTATACAGCCAGTTCTCACGGAAGGATCTGTAGAAAGCAATGATGCCTTAACACAAAGGACATGGGAGTCCCCCATTGTACCAGCTAAGAGCAGGGAGTTTGGCATCACACAGGCCTGGGTTTGGTCCTGCCCCCAACAGTTCCCGACTAAGTGTGATGCTGAATGGGTTACTTAACACCTCTGAGTTTCACTTTCCTCAAGGTAATTCCTGGTGTATAGGATTGAGGTGGTATAGATTAAATGAGATCGTGTATATAAGACATTTAGAAAAATGCTTATCAAGTGCTTGCAAACACTTATCAAGTGCTTGCAAACAGCTTAAAAAGGATGTTTTTACATGAGCTTCTGTAGAGCTCCTATCCTAGTCACCAGGGGTACACTAACATTAGTAGGACATCGTGTCTGCACCTGCCTTGCAGTGTTTACGATCAAATTGGGAGGTAAGATGTAAATGTAGGCAGATCACTAAAGTATAAGACAGTTGACAAAAGATAACAAATAAGTGATCCAAACTTTATATATTTTAAGGAATTTAGACTAAGGAGAGCAGTAACTTCAAGGTGGGGGCAGGAAGTAGGGCAGGAAGATTTTTTGCAAAGCCAGATTGTATGTCCATGTAATTGATATTTTGTCACTCTCAGGGCAACCATGTAAGGTAAATCATGGGTAAACTCGACATCTTGTCCTTTGGGGATTGGATTTCAGCATATGAATTTGGGATGGGGGAACAAACCTTCAGTCTGTAACACCTACGCATTTCTGAGAACAGTCCCATCCAGGTGTTTTCACACATAGATATATGAACTCTGCGAACCCTTCTTGATTATTATAGTTAAGACTGGTGTCCAGAATGACCCAAACCTGGAAAGTTCTATTTTATAGTGAATATATGCCATTTGGCTTTCTCTCTAGCTAGATACAGAATGAGGACTGAGCCAGGCCAGGCTTGTCATTGTAGTTTATTCTCTTGGCCACAATAACTGGTCAGTGGAATGAGCATTGACAAAGGCTAGGTAAGTCAATATTATTCCCTGGGATTTTTCATACGTAATTAAGAAAATCTGGTATCTCAGGTTATGGGTTGTGGTAGATTGTTATTTTCAAAGATGTTCACAACAATGTTTCCCAGAATACAGCTCTTCTTACAATGTGACTTTTTCACTTCTATTGGGAAGTAGGGTTTATGTTCCCTCTCCTTGGATCTGGGTAAATTTGAGACTGTGGTGGAAATAATCCTCTGTGATATCTGAGTGTATGTAATTAAAGATAATGCACTTTCCACCTGGTTCTCTTGGGGTACTTGCTCTTGGAATCCAGCCATCATTCTGTGAGAAGGCCCAAGCAGCCATGTGGAGAGGTTATGAATATATGTTCTGGCTGATAGCCCCAGATGAGGTCTCAATCAACTGCTAACATCAATCATCAGACAAGTGGGTAATCTCAGATGATTCCAGATCCCAGCTATTATCATTCCTAGTCTTTGAGACCCAGATGATGCCACAAAGACTAAAGATGAGAGCCTTCCCCAAATTAAAGATTATAATGGTGATAATTAGTACAGGTTTGTCAGCAAAATAAATGATTGTTGTTGTACTGAGCCACCAAGTTTGGAATGGTTTATAATATAGCAATAAGTAGTTGAAACGTGGAACCCAATAATAAGAATTTGGAGTGTCCAGCAACAGTGTCCTCTATAGCAAGACAATTTACTGGCAGTAGGAGAGAACAATGCCAAGCAGAGGTCAAAGTGAAAAGAGAGTTCCAATGAAGATCGAGTCCCCAAATTCAGTCCCTGAGCTTCTCAGATTTTCATCTGCTTCTACTCCTTTTCCACTCACACTGTTGAGCTACCTACTTCAGCGTCCTTCCAGCACATCCATTTTCTTGCTTAAGATAGTTGGACTTAGGTTCTACCATCACTTTTGTGAAGAGAGAGGTCTTAATGCCTCTTTCTGTCAGAATGTGCTACTTGGGATGTGGTGTGTAGACCAACAGCATCAGTCTCAATTGGGAGATTGTGAGATATGCAAATTTCTAGGGACCATCCCAAACCTGTTTGTGGGGGGCGGGGCCCTGGAATCATTTTTAACAAGCTCTCTGGGGAAGTCTTATGCTGTTAAAGTTTCAGAGACTCACTACATTCTAGCAGTGCCTCACTGTTTTTCTCACTCTCCCTAAAGTAGGGACTAGGGAGTGATGTAAGCGACATGAGATCCGAAAGGTAAATTCCTGACTCTGTCTCTCCACTGTATCCCTCTGAAGCTGCCTCCCGGGGGAATGGATAAGGAAGTGTGGCCGATGGTGACACGGCACGAAAATAATTTTCCCATAGAGACTATGCATTTGAAATTGTGTATTCATAACCATTCAGTTGCTGTATAGAATTTGCGAGGCTCTGCCTAGTTGTTGGGAGTGCATCTAGGTATTGACACAGTTTCTGTCCCCAGGGTAATTAAAGCCCAGCTTTGGAAAGATGATCTGAAGAAAAGAATTTAATAACACACTGTATGTAGCTCATGCCAAAAGCCAAATGACAGATACAGTCATGCATCCTGGACACTCTGTATATTCACCATTTCAAATATTATGTTCCCTGGCCCCATACACTATCACACCATCTTCCAAAGTCCAATTTTTGAGCATTGGAGCCATGTTTCCCAGACTGTCTCTCACATCTGTCAACAGCACAAAACTCCACATCCACGTGCCCCAATTTTGGGTTCAGAAATATAGGCTCTATAGATAGGTTTTTAATGGAAGGGAAGATAAATTAACATCTAGTGGTGAAGCCAAGAAAGGATTTGCAGAGGATGTAAAATTAAGCTGGGTCTAACAGGAGGGGCAGCGCTTGGATTCTAGGGGAGAAGGGGGAGGGGCAGCCTAGGGGGTGGAAGAGGAACCATGTGACGTGAGGAGGGCTGAGGAAGTGCTGGGAGAGCGGCCAGTGGGTCTGTTAGGTCAGACTGTAGAGAAGAAAGGTGGAGAGAAGGGGTGGGTATTGTACTTGTGCACATAAATCATGGAAGATGACAGGAAATGGGAGAGCAAGGGCCCGCCTGAAAATGATCGCTGAGAAAGCTGATTTTAGCTGCAGTATGCAGGATAGGCTGGAGGAGACTGTGGTGGGCCTTCTCTTAAGGCCCTGCCATCATTTTTGTTCCATTCTGTGGGAGGATGGCGCTGTGCTTTTCAGGGCCTTTAACCCCATATGAAAACGGTCCCAGGTTTATTTTGATTGCAGTCTTGACCAGTCATTTGCCCAAGGAGGTGTGTTCCTTTCCGCCTGCATTGCAAAATACTAAAGCTCTCTCTCTTTTCTTTTTTTCAATATATGAGATTTATTGTCAGACTGGTTTCCACACAACACCCAGTGCTCATCCCAAAAGATGCCCTCTTCAATACCCATCACCCACCCTCCCCTCCTCCCACCCCCCATCAACCCTCAGTTTGTTCTCAGTTTTTAAGAGTCTCTTATGCTTTGGCTCTATCCCACTCTAACCTCTATAAAGCTCTCTTTTTAACCTGTGCACAGTTGGCTGGCCTTTCGGCCACCATCCACCCCCTCCCCCACCCCCACCATGCCATCCAGTCCAGCCTTCTCTGCTTGGATCAGTGTTTGGCAGACTGTGGCAATGAACAGAGAGTGTTAAGTGAGAAACAAACCAGCTTCGTTGAAGTATAATTGGTGGACAATAGATTGCACATATTTGAAGCATACAATTTGATGTTTTGACATATACATGTATATATAATGATTTTATATATATGGTGTATACATATACCCTATGTATATACACATACACAATCATTACCATGATCAGGACAATGAGCATATACATTATTCCTGGAGGTTTTCTCATGCCAATCGGGACAATTTTAGCTGCATTTTATAGATGAGGAGACAGAAACATAGAAAGAGATTTTCTAAGGGGCCAACCTGATTGGAAATGGAAATTGGTAAACCAGAGTCTTCCAATTTGTAATGGAATTTTATGCTTTGGTGCTCCTTAAATTGTCATATTTTTAATTATTTAAATTTTTTAAATGTTTATTCATTTCTGAGAGAGAGAGAGAGAGAGAGAGAGAGAGAGAGAGAGAGAGACAGAACATGAGCAGGGAAGGGGCAGAGAGAGAGGGAGACACAGAATCTGAAGCAGGCTCCAGGCTCTGAGCTGTCAGCACAGAGCCAGATGCGGGGCTGGAACTCAGGGACCACAAGATCATGACCTGAGCCAGAGTGGGACACTTAACTGACTGAGCCATCCAGGTGCCCCTGTCATATTTTTAACTGTATAAAATAAAAATCAGGTAATCATAGTGTTTTAAAAAACTTTGCATGTACCTGTATTTTTACTCGTCTTAAGCTACAAGTGTATACCTATAGGAAAACAAAACCACATTAAAGTAAGTATTAAATTTTGGGCTTTGGGGTACTGTTTTCCCTTTTTTAGGGAAAAAGGACTGCTACTCTTCAGGCGGTAACACAGATTAAGGAAACAATGTTTTAATCATAGCTGCTCCAGAGTTAAGTGGTTCAGGAGAAAGTTTAGATTGGATTAGGCCAAAGATACTTTACATTTTTTTTCCAGAAGAGAAACATTTCTACATAGGTTGCCTATTTTAGTTTTTAAACTCCAAATCAATTCAGAGTCCTTCAGACTAAGGCATTTATTACTCCAGGTGCCAATTTAGCTTGTACAGATATTTGTACAATTAGCTCGTGGATGAAAAACATACTTCCTTCTCAACCTCCTTCTATTATAAAAAGCAAAGTAAAAGAATAGAGCCTTTTTGGTAAGTCAGCTTTTTTGCCTAGTGTGAAAGCTCTTCTTTGGTTTTGTTCCCTTATTCAGGCAAAGGCAGCAGAGGTAGGTTCTAATTCAGCTCCAAGACTAACTGGGTTTTTACACTGGCTGCTTTAAAATCCTTGTTGGACACCTGTGTCATCTTGGTGGTGTTTTCTCGATTGTCTTTTCTCAATCAAGTTGAGATCTTTGATGTTGCGTACGTTTTTAAAAAAATTTTGTTTAACATTTATTTATTTTTGAGAGACAGAGCATGAGTGGAGGGAGGAGCAGAGAGAGAGGGCGACACAGAATCCGAAGCAACTCCAGGCTCTGAGCTGTCAGCACAGAGCCTGATGTGGGGCTCAAACTCATGAACCACGAGATCATGACCTGAGTCAAAGTTGGTTGATGCTTAACTGATGAGCTACCTAGGTGCCCCAAGTAGTTTTTTTTTTTTTTTTTTTTTTAATTGAAACTAGGATATCTTTAGTATTATGTTCTGAGACTCTGGATCTTAATTAAATCTTGTATGTTAGCAGGTCTTTGCTGATGCTGCTTTGGTGGAGGAAAGGGGGGCATTGCCTATTCCTGCCAGGTGGGCATGAAAGTACAGGTCCCCCTCCTGGCCTCAGTGGATACTCGAGGGGGAGAGAGACTCCTTGTCACTGCTGGACAGCAGTGGGTGGGAGTTAGGCTCCCCACATGGGTTCCACTGACACCTTGGGGTGGGGGTTTGCGTGGTGAGTCTCATTATTGCTGAGTGGTGGCCAAAGTCCCAACTCTCCACTGGGCCCCGTCTGATCCTCCAACAGCACCCCAGCAGAAAAAAGCAGGGGTGCCTTGCTACCACCTGGTGAAGGAAGAAGTCCAGGTGCCCCGTAGAGTCTCCAGTGACCCCTCCACATGGTCGGGGATGCTTGTTGTTGATCAGCAAGAAAGAAAAGCCCAGTTTCTCACTTGGCACCACACCAGCGAGGGGGTGGAGGGAGGAAGGGAGTTGAGAGTGTGTTATCACAGTCTGCAAAAGTAAAAATCTAGGCTTTCCTTTGACATTTACTGGTAAAGGTGGGAGTGAAGCTGCAACAGTTTTGGGGGATATTTCACTGGAGCTGAATCATTTTTGCCTAAAAGTTTTCTGTTTTGTCAGGCTGTCCCTTTCTTGGGAGGGAGCAGGCTTTTCTTGGAGGTTTTTTTTTTTTTTAATTTTTAAAATTTTTTTATTGTGGTCTACGTTTATTGGCATTTCTAGGTTGCCAACTTCTCCAGCACTTAGACTGGAGGCAAAAAAGAAAACTCAGAGAACTCACTACTGTGTGGTTTCTTGGGTCCTGAGGTTCCTAGTCTGTCCTCTTCTGTCTAACTTTTAGAGTCTTCTTGAGTTTATTTTAAGGTCAAGGGTTTTTATCTGCACTTAGCAGGGAAAAGGGACAAATATGTCTACTCCATCTTTCTGTAAGTGGTAGTCATAGGGTCAGTTTTAACTCTAGCAGCCTGTGACCCTGGAGCCCTCTGGAATTCCTTACGGATTTGGTGAGCCAGTGGTACCCAGTGGCTGAAAGGTCGTTCAACCCAAATGATGACTCTGCTCTGACTGCTGTGTGACCCTAGTCAAGTGACTGCCTCTTTCTGATCTGGATTTCCTACATGTCCTGACCTGCATTGCTAGAAATGTAGGGTCCTCAAATTCAGAGCGTTCTATTCTCTTTCCTTCTTGTTTTCCTTCACCATTAACTCTGGCCCTGTTCCTTATCTCTTTTGTCTTTTCCTTCTCCTCTTGTCTTCTTACGCTCTTTTCATTCTTTCTTCTTGTTCTTCTGACTCGACCTGTAATGTAGAGACAAAGTGTCAGGCAAGCCCCTGAGAGAGCACACTTTTTTATCTTCCGGGGGTGAGCAGAGTGGAAGGAGGTTTTTCTGGTGTGATACTCATGTTAGTTCTGTCCAGTGTCTTTCAGGGTACTTCCCAGCAAGTGTCCTTCCTAGCAGGTGCTCACAGGAGGTTGAGGCGTTGAGACCCTTAGGTCCCAGCTAAACAGAGCTGCTGTACCTCTAACTTTGTTGACTGTTGCCACCTTGTGGAGTGAGAGGGAAAGTCAGATGAGAGGAGACTGGAGAGGATATTCCAATATGTGATAAAGATGTCCCCTGAGTAAACTGCCCTTCCTGCCTGATGACTTTCTTTCCTTGAAGTTATATAATCATTTCAACCAGTTTGTGATTCTGACTCACATATATCCTTTTGAAGGAGAGTGCTGTGGGAAGCATAAAATGTAGACTTTGGAGTCCCAGAGAAATGAGGTTTGAAATTCAGCTAAGCCTTTGTGGGAGCTATGTGACCTTGAGAAAGTCACCTGACATCTCTGAGCCTCTGTGAAAGAGGGAGTCATCCCAAAGTGATCCTAAGAAGGGTCAGGTAAGGGGGAAATGCCCGGGAGATGTTAATTTCCTTCATGCAGTGATGAAAGAGCATTAAGAGAAAGGCTTCCACTTCGTTCTGGGGATCATGGCTGCAACTGAATGCACTGGGTCAGAGGAGGAGGGGCACTGACATTTTCTGAGGTTCAAAGTGCCAGGTACTAAGCTACTTAAATAATTTCCTTTAGCCCTCCAAAAACCCTGAGAAGAAAGCACTTACTTTATAGGTGATAAGGCAAGCTTGTGTGTGTGTGTGTGTGTGTGTGTGTGTGTGTGTGTGGCGGAGGGTGTTTAACTCAACTCTGCTTCCTCTCCCTCCACCAGGTTCTACTTCTTCCTCTAGCATCTGCTAGGGGGGTGACGTTGGGGTTCTCTAATGAGATTTGAGTCCCTGGCTGGAGTAGGAAGGAGTGGGAAGGCAGCCCTGGAGCTGAGGAGCTGGGCTGAGCTGGAGACGCCAGGAAAGGTGACATGGGGAGTGAGATTAGAGCTGTTAGAGATTCCTGAGACCTGCTTCCATGCTGGGAGTAGCCCTGGGACATACTGGTTGATAAAAACTGTCGGGAGAATCGTGACTTAGATGGTCTAGGAGATCTCAACTGTGCTGGAGGATGTTGGAGCCACTGTTGTCCTTGACTGTGGGTTGGTTGACTATACCCCTGGGACATCACACTGGCCAAGGAGGCCTGGGCGAAACTTTTAGGTTGAAGGGGGGGCTTGTTTCAGGGTCATTGCTGGAGCAGTAACAGTGGAGAAGGGAGGGAGAGAACATTAGTCTTTTTAAAAAAATTTTTTTTTAACGTTTATTTATTTCTGAGACAGAGACAGAGCATGAACGGGGGAGGGGCAGAGAGAGAGGGAGACACAGAATCGGAAGCAGGCTCCAGGCTCTGAGCCATCAGCCCAGAGCCCGACGCGTGGCTTGAACTCACGGACCGTGAGATCGTGACCTGAGCTGAAGTCGGATGCGCAACCGACTGAGCCACCCAGGCGCCCCCTTTTTTTTTTTCTTTTAAAAAATTTTTTTTTAACGTTTATTTAAGTCTTTACCATTTGTGTACTACTTGCCATTTTAAAAAAGTTCTGTCACGTCTGTCACTTAAGCTACCATTTAGCCAACAATGCATGTTGGGTTTACTCTGAGCCCAGAAGTGTGCAACAGTGAACTGTGCAACCGTTGTGAATGAGGTTTCACATAAGGAATGGGATAGACACACCCTCTGCTCTCCTAGAGCTTACAGTCATCATCACAACCTTGTGAGGTGGACACATCAAGTACGATCCCATTTTGCAGGTGGGAAAACAACGTTGGTGACTAGTGTATGGTGAATTGGGACCTGAACCTGGGTTTACTTACTCTGGGGACCAATGCTCCTTCTAGTGCTCCATGCAGACTCTATTGTCATCTGAGTCTGTTTTGAATGTGGGTCTGCATTCGAATGTCTTCACTGTTCATTTTCTATTTTTATTCCCTTCAACTATGTTTGAATAGCCTTTCTGAAGTGCCCCAGAGTCCTGCAAATAAACCACCTAATCTCTCTTTTTCATTTCTCTCCTTCAGTGTGAGCTGGGAGTTTCTTAAATTGGCAGTTTAGTACAGAAAAGGATGGAAATCTTTTAAAAAAAATTTTTTTTCAACATTTATTTATTTTTGGGACAGAGAGAGACAGAGCATGAACGGGGGAGGGGCAGAGAGAGAGGGAGACACAGAATCCGAAACAGGCTCCAGGCTCTGAGCTGTCAGCCCAGAGCCCGACGCGGGGCTCGAACTCACGGACCGCGAGATCGTGACCTGGCTGAAGTCGGACGCTTAACCGACTGCGCCACCCAGGCGCCCCATGAAAAGGATGGAAATCTTAAGAGAAAAATAAGGAATTCATCACCTATGTTTACTGATATTGTCATTGCAAAATTACCTGTATATTTATATATACACTCAAACACAAATATAAACAACCTTAGCTGACTCATGCCCTTCTCCAAACTTCATGGCCTATCAGCATCCTCTCTAGCATACACTCTTAAGTATCTTGCCCCTGTTTTGTTTTGTAGTATTCTCAGAGTAAAACTCAAACTTGGTTGAATGTAATTCTCTGGTTTCTCTCTGCGTGTACTCCTGCAGTCAAAGATGGCTGGAAAAATACACAGAACCATGCTGATCAGCCTTCCTCTAAATTCAGTACTGTAGTCCTATCATGTTTTCATAATGTTTCATAACCCGTTCAGTGTCTCCCACTTTTAGAGGCAATATTTTGTTCAGATTTTCTATGATGATGATGATGATTATTAAAGAATATTCGTGGGGCACCTGGGTGGCGCAGTCGGTTAAGCGTCCGACTTCAGCCAGGTCACGATCTCGCGGTCCGTGAGTTCGAGCCCCGCGTCAGGCTCTGGGCTGATGGCTCAGAGCCTGGAGCCTGTTTCCGATTCTGTGTCTCCCTCTCTCTCTGCCCCTCCCCCGTTCATGCTCTGTCTCTCTCTGTCCCAAAAATAAATAAACGTTGGAAAAAAAAAAAAAAAAGAATATTCGTAGCAGCTTTATTTGTAACAGCTCAAACTGGAAACAGCCAAACTATCCATCAATAGGTAAATAAAATGTGGTGCATTCAAACAATGAAATATTACTTATTTATCCATAAGAGGAATGAAATATTGATACATGCAGGAACACGGATGAATCTCAAAGTAATTAGGCAGAGTGGCAGAAGCCAGATACTAAGAGTAAACACTGGATGATTCTATTTCTAAAAAAATTCTAGAAAACGCAAACTAATCTGTAGTGTCTGCAAGTAACCCAGGGGCTGCCTGAAGGGTAGGGGGAAGATGGAAAGGGCAGGAGGGAGGCATTACAGGGGGCCCCGGAAACCTTTCAGAGTGCTGGATATATTCACTGTGTTGATGGTAGGGATGGTTTCATGTGAGTCTCGTATCTTAAAACTTATAAAATTGTACACTTTATATATGAGCAGTTGTTTACATGTGAATTACATGTGAATTAACCTCAACTAAGCCCTTAATTAAAAAAAAAATTTATTTGTTTTTGAGAGAGACAGAGACAGAGCATGAGCAGGGGAGGGCAAAGAGAGAGGGAGACCCAGAATCTGAAACAGGCTCCAGGCTCTGAGCTGTCAGCACAGAGCCCAATGCAGGGCTCGAACTCAGGAACTGTGAGATCATGACCTGTGCTGAAGTCCGACGCCCAACCGACTGAGCCACCCAGGCACCCCAGCTCTTATTTATTTATTTATGAACATAAAGAGTAATAAGTCAAATTAAAAAAAAAATCTATGTAACCAGTAAGGCCTGCTTCATGTTGATCATATTTCTTTTTTGCATCTGCGTAAGGAACTAAAAGACCTCTACGAAATTTGATCTGCTCCTTAGAAGTATCAAAATATACATTAATGTCTTAGATTTGGGATCCTTTGGGGGTTTTGTTTTGATAGGGAAAAATCTATTATAAGATGGCAGGTAGGATTCATAGGGGAACTCCAGCCACCGAACCAAAGATTCCCCTTCCTGGTTCTTCTTCCTACCCCGCCTGCTTGCGCAGGCGCCAAATTACTACTAATACGGAATGCGGAAGTAACAGACTATAAATTGTTCCTTCTGCTTCCCCTTCGGGGCTCAGACCTGTGGAGAGTGATTTCTGAGCCCCACAGTGGGAATAAACCTGCCTTCCAAGATCTCCGAGTGCCGCTTGGTTCCTCCTGCCTTCCAAGATCTCGGAGTGCCGCTTGGTTCTTCCGTCGGGTGATCCAGACCAGGTTCCGTAACAGTTTATTTATTTGTTTTCTACAGTTTTAATCTGGTACACTGGAAAGAAAACGTCACATGATTTTGGTAAATGACAAAGGAGACTGTTTCAAAACGAAATAGTATAAACGAGGACGCTGTGAGAGGCACACCGACATCTCGGGGGGCCTGCATGGCAGGAACCGGATTGCTACTGTACCCATTTCACAGCCCACTGAGGATGGAGAGTGCGAGTGGAGGGACCGCTTGCCCTGAGACCTACTCCATTTGCAACAGGGAGTCCAAAGACAGAACCTTCCCCAGGTTTTCTGTTAATCCTTCACGGAACTTTACCCCGCCCCCGGTTTCTCATTTTCCTGCTGTATTGTAGATCCAGACTGCGTTTGCATCTAATTTAAATTTGGAAGTTTTCTTCTCGTTAGTCTCCCTGTTCCCCATTTGACCAGTTCACAGATATTGGGATTTATTTCTGCAACGATGTTCACTGCCGGTGTCTCGAGAGCCTGTCCCAACAGGAAGAGCTTGCCCACGGTCAGGCGGTCCAGAGCTTCTGCTGCCTCCCCAAAGGCCGAGCAGGCGGGGCGGCGCCCCTCTTCCTGGGCCTGGGTCTGTGGGCTGGGGCCTAGGAGCTGGGACCTGGGGGCTGGGGCCTAGGAGCTAGGGGCAGTGCACTGGTGACTACTTTGCCCCCCTCCGCCCCGCGACATTTTCTATTTTAGCTCCTTACTCTAACTTGGAACACCACTTTCTTAGAGCAAAAATCAGAAGGAAACTTCCCCACTACCACATTGACCCTCCATGGTCTGTCCTCTTATGCTGGGTCATCCTTCCTGTTACTTTCAGTTTAATTCTCAGGCTGCTAAATTTGGCCGACTTTGGCATTCTGTCCTGTCTTCTCAGGTCTCAAGGGCATTGCTTCTGAAGTTCTCCTTCATTTCTCATCCAATTCCTACATCTTAGTTCTCTCCACTGGATCATTCTCGTTAGCATAGAAGCATGCTATTCCTCCCCACCCTTCCTGTTTTTTTTTTTTTTAAACCTGCTTTTGACCCCGCTTCTCCCTTTAATACTGCCCCATTTCTGATTCCCTTAACAGTAGAACTCCTTGACCGAATTTTTGTATACTCATTTTCTCTGTTTCTCGCTTCCTGTTCTTTCCTAAACCAATTACCAGAAAGGCAGTAAAATAAAACAAAGTACCACTTTGTATTGAATTTATATTGAAATCCTATGGTCAATTGAAATCAATTGAAATCAGTTTATATTGATTTATATTGAAATCCTATGGTCAATTTTCAGCGTTATCTTACTCTATTATTAGTGTCCCCCTTGAAATATTTTTTTTTTTCCCCATTGGTTTCCAGAACCCCACGCCCTGACATGCCTCCAACCTCACTGCCTGTTCTTCAGTGTCTTTTCTCCTCAACCTCTCAATGTTGGAACGCCCCAGAGCTTAGCCCTGGAACCTCTCCTCTTTCCATACTACTCTCTTCATGATTTTCCAATCCCATGTATTAAAATGCTATCGACTTACAAATTTTCATCTCTAGCCTAGACCCATCCCATGAACTACATATTGGTGTATCCAACTGCTGAAAAATATCTCAACTTGGATGTCCAGTAGACATTTTAAATTTAACATGCTCCAAACGATTTTCCTGCCCTAAAACATGCTTTACTTTCAGTCTTCTGCATCTTAGTTAATGACAACTTTAATCTTTTAGTCCCCGGATAAAAATCCTTGGGGGTCATTTTTGATTTCTTTCTCTCACATTCCACATTCAATGTCAGGAAGTTATATTGGCTCCACCGTCAAAATAGATCCAGAATTTGACCATTCTTACTGTCTATACTGAAACCACTCTGATCTAAACCTGCCTCATCTCTTATCTGGATTATTTTTACAGCCTCCTAATAGTCTTCTATTTGGGTGACTTTATGACCCTGCAAGTTATTCTGAATACAGCAGCCTAAGTGATCCTTTAAAACATGAGTCAGATGATGTCATTCCTTTGCTCAAAATTTGCTAAAGGCTCCATTTCCTTCAGGGTAAAAGCTAATGCCTTACACTGGCTGAGGAGGGTCGATACCCTCTGGCTAATTTTACCTTCCAGACCTCTCCCTTACTGGTTTCCTCTTTTTCTCTGAGGTCGTACTGACCTTTTTGCTTTGACTTAAATATGCTAGGTAAGCTTGCACGTCAGCCTTTGCAATGACTGTTCCCACTCCCTGGTATACCTTCCCCCAGATATCCCTGTGGCTCACTTCCTTTCCTTATTTAAACCTTTGCTCAAATGTCATCTTCTCAGTAGGCTTATCCTACTGACCATTCTATTTAAAATTACTACTTCCTCAACCTTAATTCCTGGTATCCTGTCTCCCGTTGTCTGCTTTATTCTTATTCATGTCGTTACCACATTCTGTAATACTAAACACATCCCTTATTTGTTTTGTCCATCTTCTGTCTCTGTTAGAATATAAGCTCCAGGAGGGCAAGACTTTTGACTGTTTTATGCACTAATGTACCCAGGACTGTGGCTCTGGCATGGCAGGTGAAACTTTCAGGTAGCTGTTATGATAGACTCCCAAGCCCTTGTGTGGGACAATGGGACATTCCTTACTGTAATACGTTTGGAACACAGTGTGAACAGTTGCCATAGAACTTATGCCATGTAGCATCTTGGATGCATTTCCAAGGCTAGAAAAAAGCCAAGTCATGTGGTAGGTGCTCAGAAATATTTGTTGAATGAAAGTGACTAAATGAATGGATTTATTGAGCTTTTTCTTCTAGCCTCATATAGGGTCTATTTTTGTAAATGTTGCATATCTGCTAAAAAAGTGATATTCTCTGCTGTTGAGTGTAAAGTTCTAAATACATCCAATAGCCAGCGTGACCATATACTTTATTGTCCCAAGTGTGACAGGCTTGAGAGTAAAAGGGGCCACTATTAAATTTTTTTTTAACGTTTTATTTATTTTTGAGACAGGGAGAGACAGAGCATGAACAGGGGAGGGTCAGAGAGAGGGAGACACAGAATCTGAAACAGGCTCCAGGCTCTGAGCTGTCAGCACAGAGCCCAACGCGGGGCTTGAACTCACGGACCGAGAGATCATGACCTGAGCTGAAGTTGGCCGCTTAACCGACTGAGCCACCCAGGCGAAAGGGGCCACTATTAAAAATGAGCCAGGACAGGGGCGCCTGGGTGGCGCAGTCGGTTAAGCGTCCGACTTCAGCCAGGTCACGATCTCGCGGTCCGTGAGTTCGAGCCCCGCGTCAGGCTCTGGACTGATGGCTCAGAGCCTGGAGCCTGTTTCGGATTCTGTGTCTCCCTCTCTCTCTGCCCCTCCCCCGTTCATGCTCTGTCTCTCTCTGTCCCAAAAATAAATAAACGTTGAAAAAAAAAATTAAAAAAAAAAAAATTAAAAAAAAAAAAATGAGCCAGGACATTAACTAGTACTGTCTGGGACAAATGAGGACATAGAGTCATTCCACTGATAGCTCATACTTATTGATTGTATTGTTCTCATCTTGAATATGTTTGCTTATTTCTGTCTGCTTGATTTATCAGCCTCTGAGAAGAGTATACTAAAATCTCCAATGGAAAATGTTAATTTATTTCTATTTTGATATTCTTGTACTTCACTATAGTGTTTGGTGCTCTTTGAACCCTTTCAAATTTGTTCATTTTCTTTCATTATAGGAAAGTTATTATTTATTCAAATATTTCTTTGCCTTTTTTCTCTTTCTGGATACCCTGTTTTTCAGATGTTGGCCTACAATTATTGTTATTTTTTTAAAATATTTATTTTGATAGAGAAGGTGAGAGAGAGAGAGAGAGAGAGAGAGCATGTGCAAGCGGGGGAGGGCCAGAGAGGGAGAGAGAGAATCCCAAGCAAGCTCAGCACTGTCAGTACAGAATCTGACACGGGGCTCGAACTTGCTAACTGTGAGACCATAACCTGAGCTGAAATCAAGAGTCAGATGTTTAACTGACAGAGGCACCCAGGTGCCCCTGGCCTCCAATTATTTACTTAGTAGATAAGTTTTTTTTTTTAATTTAAACCTTTATCTCCTTAATTTTTCCTGCTTGATTTTAGAACAGTTTCTCAATCTAATTTTCAAGCTGACCAATTACTTTTTTCAATTGATTCCATCCTTTTATATATTCTATTTTTATTTTTATTTCAACCATTATAATCATCAAATCTAATACTTCTTTTTTGTTTTTAAAAAATAATTTAGGGGCGCCTGGATGGCGCAGTCGGTTAAGCGTCCGACTTCAGCCAGGTCACGATCTCGCGGTCCGTGAGTTCGAGCCCCGCGTCAGGCTCTGGGCTGATGGCTCAGAGCCTGGAGCCTGTTTCTGATTCTGTGTCTCCCTCTCTCTCTGCCCCTCCCCCGTTCATGCTCTGTCTCTCTCTGTCGCAAAAATAAATAAACGTTGAAAAAAATATAATTTAAAATTTTTGCTTTGCATTAGTAACACCTTTACTTACTATACTTTTCATACTTACTTAAAAAAACAATCTTAGTTCATCTGTTTTAACATTTCTTTCTCAGATGGGTCTATGTTTCTTCAGTTTGTTGACCTTCCTTTGTGATTGTTCTAACTCTCAGGGGTCTAGTTATTTTTGCCTCTGAGCGCAAGCTCCACTGGGGATATCAGCTACTCTGTTTGGTAGTGTGCATTTTAAAAGTGTTTTTGTTTGTTTGCTTTTGGTGTTTTTGAATTAATTGCATTGTGATCAGAAAATGTGAGCTGTTTCATATATATATTCTTTGAACTTTATAGGGACTTGCTCTATGGCCTCCCCAATACCTAGTCTATTTTTTAATAGTTGAACACGGAATTGAGAAGAATTGTGCATTCTGAAATTATTGGGAGGAAAGTCCTATAACTGTCCCATTAGATCTAGCTTGTTAATGCACTGTTCACATCTATAGCTTTACTAATATTTGACGGTTTGATCTTTTCAGTAACTGACAAAAGTGCATTAAAAGATTTCACTGTGATGTTGTGGTTTATTAATTCAGTCAGTTTTTGCTCGATACATTTTGAAGGTAGGTTGTTAGTTGCATACAGATGTAGAATTATTGTATCTTCCTGAGAATCGAGATTTTTATTGCTAGTGATCTTCCTTGTCTGTAATAATATTTTCTGTTGAATTGCATTTTGTCAGATGTTAGTGTGGAGTGATCTGTCATATCTCAGTTATGGTAGTTTCTCAGTTTTTTACTTTGAAATATTCTGTGTCCTATTTTAGGTGTATCTTTTATAAGCAGCATACAGTTGGATTTTGTTTGCCATCCAAAATGATGATCTCTTTATTTTAACTGCTGAGTGTGCATAAAGTTTTCTTCTTTATAATCACTATTGTGTATTATATGTATGTAGGATTTTGGGCCTTCTATTTGCCCACTTTTTCTTTTCTTTTTTTTTAGTAGGCGCCACACAGAGCCCAACATGGGGCTGGAACTCATGACCCTGAGATCAAGACCTGAGCTGAGATTAACAGTCAAATGCTTAACCAACTGAGCCACCCAGGTATACCTATTTATCCACATTTTCATTGCTTTTCTTTCTCCTTTTTTAGCAATCTTAGGATTCATTTACATTTTGTTTAATCCCCTTTGTCTATACTGTTTTGGAAGTTGTATGCTTTGTTTTTAAAAAATTGTAATGGTTTTAGGGTGCCTGGGTGGCTCAGTTGGTCAAGCATTGGACTCTTGATTTTGTCTCAGGTCAAGATCTCACTGTTGTGGGATTGAGCCCCACGTTGGGCTCTGTGCTGACAGCGTGCAGCCTGCTTGGGATTCTCTCTCTCTCGCTCTGTCTCTCTCTCTCTCTCTCGCCCTCATGCGCGTGCCCTCGCTCTCGCTCTCGCTCTCTCTTTCTTTCTCTCTCCTCCTGCCCTTCTGCTTTATCTCTCTCTCAAAAAATAAACGTTAAAAAAAAGTTTAAAAAGCCATTAGTGATAAAAGCCACTTGTATTTATTTATCTGAAATGTGTGTGGTGTGTTATGTGGATCAGGAGTCTCAGTGTTAAAGAGGGAACAAGTACAGTTGCCATCCCTAAAGCTGGGGGAGCAAAAGCAAGGGGCTAGAATTACTAAAACTCACAAGCTTGGAGGAGGGGCCTCATGATGCTGAAATGTCAATCTTTGGGGCGAGGGTACTTATTGCTTATCTGGTACTTATCTGGTTCTGGTGTCTGTGAGCTCAGGGGAAGGGCCTCCTGGGTCTGAGATCCAGACCCCAGAGGAGGGAGCCCAGCTGGTGGATGCTGATGTCTCTGAGGGTGTGCAGGGAGGCTTGCTCTGCTAGAGCTGAAAAACTGTGAACTGAAGTCAGCTGCTGCCTGAGTTAAGAAATGTGACTATTTCTTTAACTTTTCCCTTCATGATAGAGCGTCTCCCAGGCAGTCGTAACCTTCTTGAGCTTGGTGAGGATGCTGGAAGAGCCAAAGCAGGCATTGCAGTAGTTACAACCCTACTTCCTTGGTTTTGGATGCCCTCTGGAGCCCTTACCTGGCTTTTCATCCAATGAGAGTGTGCTTGAAGAACTGTAGAAATAATTTGAGGCTGTGGATGGTATCTCCCTCCAAAGATGATTGACTTTTGCCTCAGTGGGCCAGTTGTGCTAGGTGAAGACTTAATTCATTTTGAAATTCAGTTGATTTGATACTGGTTTTGGCCTCTGTGGGGGCCATCACTCTTATAGCTAGGGTGTAACTCAGCTAAGTCCCACCTGAAAGCCTGGGGTTACGTTACAGGGTTCTGAACTCCACTGTTTATCTCCCCAGCCTGTAAGACTACCAAGAGTTTGGCTTAGCTTCTCAACTTGTTTGTTGCTACTTTCTTCCCAACCTCCCATATTCTCATTTGGTCACTTTCAGCACATACTCTACGAGGAAAAAAGTACAGCTAAACATATGGCTCTTGTCTCTCCTTGTCTCTTCTCTTAGAGGTCTTAGGTTCACGTTCTCACTGTTTTGGTAGCTCTTCAGCGTTTAAAAACATCTTTTAAAATAACAACTATGTTCTCATGGCTCACTTGGTTTAGTGTCTGGCTCTTGATCTCAGCTCAGGGTCTTGATCTCAGGGTTGTAAGTTCAAGCCCTGCATTGGGCTCCACGCTGTGGGTGAAGCCTACTGAAAAACAACAGCAACAACAACAACAACAACAACAACAACAACAACAAAAACAACCCAACTATATTCTTCTGCTTTTTTAAACATTCTTGATGGATGACTTGGTCTGATACAAGTCTTAACTTGAAACAGAACCTGTTCAGTTTTTGAATTCAATGATTATGTATTTTTATTTCTAGAAGTTCTTTCTGAATCTTTTGCAGATATTCTTGATTACTTTTTAATGGGCTGGAACATGATTTTCATTCCCTCTTTCATTAAATGTGTCTGTGTATGTATTTTATAAAGATGTAACTAATATACAATAAAATGAACAAATCTTTACAGTACAGTTTGATGAATTTTGACAATTGTATGTCCTGTGAAACCACTATCCTAGTCAGCATATTGACATTTCCTTAATTCCACAAAGCTCCCCCATATACCTTTTCAGTCCATTTTCCTCCTACTCCCCCAGCTGTTCTGAGATCTATCATCCGTAGCTTACTTTTGCCTGTTTTTGAACTTTATATAAATTGAATCATACACTATGTATGTGTGGCTTCTGAATGTGCTTTCTTTTTCTCAGCATCATGTTTTTTGAGAAAAATCCATGTTGTAGTTCATTCTTTAATTCATTTCCATTTTATTGTTGAGTCATATTTCATTGAGTGAGTTATACCACAATTTGTTTATCCATTCTTATGGATGAATATTTAGGCTGTTTCTGGATGTTGGCCATTATAAATAAGGCTGCCATGATCATCTTTGGACAAGTGTTTTTGTTGACATGTGTTATATTCTATTTTTACTTATTTTATATTTTGTATCTGATAATTTTAATATCTGAGTCATTTGGGTTTTAAATTTTTGCTTTGTTGTTGTTGGTCCTTCCCTGGTGGTTTGTTTTCATGTTTTTGGTAATTATTTAAAAAGCTTATTTGTTTCTTTTGAAAGAGTGGGGAGGGGCAGAGAGAGAGAGGGAGAGAGAGAATCCCAAGCAGGCTCCACACTGTCAGTGCAGAGCCCAATGTGGGGCTTGAACTCATGAACCATGAGAACATGACCTGAGCCTAACTCAGATGCTTAACCACCTGAGCCACCCAGGTGTCCCTGTTTTTGGTAATTTTTTAAAAAAACATTTATGTATTTATTGTGTGTGTGTGTGTGTGTGTGTGTGTGTGAGAGAGAGAGAGAGAGAGAGAGAGAGAGAGAGAGAGAGAGAGAAGAGGACAAAGAGAGAGAGGGAGAGAGAGAATCCCAAGCAGGCTCCATACTGTCAGCACAATCTCACGAACTGTGAGATCATGACCTGAGCTGAAATCAAGAGTCGGCTGCTCAACTGACAGAGCCACCCAGGAGCCTCTGTTTTTGGTAATTTTGATTTAGTCATACTTTGCTGACTGCGGGAATCCTGAGGGGTTTGAGCGATTTTGCCTTTGTGTCTGCCAGGTGCCTGGGGTGATTTTGAAGAGAAGCGCTTGAAATTTATTTTCCCTTTGGAGTTCCCTGCATATAGATAGTGTATCTTCAGACCCCTCCCACAGGAGGGAAGCCTTGTGCTTATAAATTCCCAGTGAGCCTTTTTTCAACCCTGAGCCATGGCCCGAGACAGACAGATTTCCTTCTGCTCCCACATTGACATTTCCCCCAGCTCACCCCTCTCCAATGGTGTAGCTCTTCAGAGATCCTGGATGCGTGCAAGGTCCCACTTCTAGCCTCCACCTTGGGTCTCTCAGTCGGCATCTGGTCTTGTATCTTCCATGGAGCACTGTTAAAACAGGGCTCCTAGATTCTGGGCAGAGAACTCCAGAATAGCCCAAGTCTCTCTCCTCAGACTCCTTTCTGTTCCCCCTTCATTTTGAGACCTTGTGGATTTCTCTTATTTTCTTGTGAGCTTGGCTGTGCATTTAAAAGATTTTTTTATATCCATCTCGTACTTTTAGATATTTATAGCACGAGTTCCTCCCCTCCGCTGTCCACCCCAGCAAAGCCTGGTCACTTGCCCCAAATACAAGCCCTTGAAATACTTTTACACAGACACTGCTCTGCCTTCTGCGGAGAGTAGATCACTACTTCATGTTTTCCATTCTCCATATTTCTATTTTCGGAGTGAGCAGCAAGTCTGCTTACTCATCATAAAATCCTGCATTGTCACAGGGTTTCTGGGTAGCGTTTTGGCATTTCTTTTCCCTTCAGCTGTCTTCAATCAGAAGTGGAAGAGCTTTTTGCTACCTGGCCTCGCTGAGGGCTACTAGCTTTTTCATAAAGAGTTCTCATTTGGCTTCCTGTTTCCCCTGTCCTTGGGTGGTGCCACGCGAGTGCCAAAATGCCCCTGACCTTGCTCAACTTGATGGTTGCTGGTTTGGCCTTTCGTGGTGTGTGCAGACTTCTCCAGAACTTCTCTAGAACTGTTCTAGAGCTCTTTAGAAGTTCTCTAGAACTTCTCTAGCACTTCCCAGGGCCATTCTGTGCCTCTCCCCCTGACTTGGCCCAAACGCCATTACTGTCCATCCACTGGGCTTTGGCCTTTTGGCTGATTCCAGTTTCTCTGAAGGTGAATTTTCTTCCCCATTTTCCATCCTTTTTGGAAAGAGAGTGGTGTGCAGAGGGGTTTGGTGCACAGAGAGCACTTACTGAGCTGCCCAGGGCCAGAGGCCCACGCCTTGTGTCTAGAGCAGAAGTGACTCTAGGGGCGCCTGTGGCTCAGTTGCGTGTCTGACTTGGGCTCAGGTCATGATCTCGCTGCTTGTGAGTTCGAGCCCCGTGTCGGGCTTTGTGCTGACAGCTCAGAGCCTGGAGCCTGCTTCTGATTCTGTGTCTCTGTCACTTTCTCTGCCCTCCGCCCACTCACGCTCGCTCTCTCTCTCTCTCTCTCTCTCTCTCTCAAAATTAAACATTAAAAAAAAAAGAAGTGACTCTGTACAGTTCTTCCTACTCCTCTGGAAGGCTGTGCTCCACCTGCACTTGGGCCTGCCTGTCACAGTCCTATCCCACCCCCTCTCCTTGTGCTTATCAGCCTCCCTGGATAGATGAAAAAAACTTCCTCAGGAAAAGAAAGGACTGTCTTTTGTTCTCTGACAGATAGTGCCTGGCACATGTGAGTGTTCCAGAAGAGTCTGTTGACTGAATGACCTTGGGATTGCTCCGAGGCTGCGTCCTGTTTAGGGTTTGGGTTTGGGGCTCCAGATGTGGGACGCTAGATACCCCCCTCCCACATCTAAGGCATCTCCCTGGCTAAGTCCTAATGATGCAGCATTAAGGAACGAGCGCTTAGGACCAGGAGACCTAGGTTTATAGATAAACCTGCTAACTTCTCTGCAGCTGTCTTCTCCCCATAAAACAGGGCTGTGACAGCTTGCTCTGTCTGCCTCCGAAGGTTGTAGTGGAGACTGTAAGGCTCTTGCTTCGCCCCTGTCTTCGTGAGACGGAATTGTTTCCCAGGGTCTAGTTAACTCACCCACCGTCACCTAACTCCTACCACCCCTCAGCCTGGCTTGTCCTCCTGACCTGGGAAGCTGGAGGGCAACTCTGTCTGGGTCATGCCTAGAAGCTAGCTCATCTTCTGTGCCCTGAACCAAAAGGCAAGTGATTGAGAGCCTGGAGTGATCTCTGTGAACACTGGGTGTCACTCTTGGCCTTAAAATACATCTAATCCCCTGCCCTGTAAATTTTCCTCTTCCTGTCCGCCTTGGTTCGGGGTGTTGAGCGTGGCAGGGCTCATATGTTCTGTATATTTCCAGTATGTGAAATTCCTGGCAGTTTTTCAATTCCTGGCAGCGACCCTTGGTGCTGTCACTCCGAGCCCATTTAGGCCTTCGCTTTCGGGTAGAGAGTGCTTGTGCAGTCCTGATTTATTTTAATTTTCACCTCACTGACATGTGACCGGGAAGGTATGTCCATGGCCAAAGTGTTAGTAAATTGGGTTTCAGGACTAAAGTCGGACAATTTTTGAAAGTCAGCACATTTGGGATTGGTCACAGAAAGTACCCTGCATCTTCCTCAACTATTTTGCTGTTTAAAAAAAAAATGTTTTCAAACTGCTGCCTCAGGATGACCTAGTTATTCTAGTAGGACAGCAGAGGGATATCTCTGACTTTACCTCCACCAAAGTTTTCCAGACGGACAAAGTCAGTCAGTGATGCTCTAGTTTAGCTTTTAAGTTTCTGGAGCTCTCTGGAGGTGCTACTTTGTTGATCGCTCTCCTCTTTTAAAAAGTCTATCTCAGGGAGCCTGTGCGGCTCAGTCAGTAAGGTGTCCGACTCCTGATTTCCGCTCAGGTCATGATCTCATGGTTTGTGAGTTCGAGCCCCAAGCCGGGCTCTGTGCTGACAGTGCAGAGCCTGCTTGGGATTCTCGCTCTCCCTCTCTCTCTGCCCCTCCCCTGCTTGTGCATGCTCTCTCTTTCTCTCAAAATAAATAAACAGACTTTAAAAAAAAAAAAGTGTCTATTTCAACTTTTGTTCTGTTTTCTCCTCGTGTGCTTTCCAGGCCTCTAGATGCTTCTTCTGAGCAGTCTTGCTCCTCTGTACCCATGCTCTCACCGTTTCCTGCGTGCACTGCCCTTGGCCTTTGTCCTTCTACGTCATACCAACCCCTCACCCACCGTTCCCAATCCATGTTGTATATACAGCTCTCTGCTCACTGCCATCTCTAGCTGGCTGTCCCCGAAGACATTGCTTTAGAAAGTAGCTTTATTGGGGCACCTGGGTGCCTTAGTCCGTTAAGTGTCCAACTCTGGATTTCAGCTTAGGTCACGATCTCATGGTTGGTGAGTTCGAGTCCTGCATCTGCACTGACAGAGGGGAGCCTGCTTGGGATCCTCTTTCTTCCACTCTTTCTGCACCTTCCCCATTCATTCTCTCTCCCTTGAAGTACATAAATAAGCTTAAAAAAGTAGCTTTATTAAAAAAATAAAATTAAAAAATAAAAAAATGCAGATTTATTGAGGTATTTATTTATGCACAATACAATTCATTCATTTTGGGGGTATAGTTTCAAAAATTTCAGTAACTACCACCTCGGTGAAGATATGGGCCTTAGAAAAATGTACTACTCCCATTCTGTAAAATTTCTTTTTCATATCTTAACCTTGGTTCTCAGTATTTGCTCGCCCTGAAAAGTTTTCCCGTGGTCTTTTGCAGTAGGTCCCCTGCCCTGATCCTTGGGCCCTGGCAACCACTGATCTTTCTGTCACTATGTTGTTTTGCCTTCTCGAGAAGTACATGAAAATAGAATCAAATGGCCTATATTTTTTTGTGTTTGACTTCTTTCACTCAACTGAATCATCACTTTTTTTTTGAGAGAGAGAGAGTGTGCGTGCAAGTGTGCATGAGTGGAGGAGGGGCAGAGGGAGAAGGAGAAAGAATCTTAAGCAGGTTCCATGCCCAGCACAAATCCCTACCCAGGGCTTGGTCTCAAGAACCACAAGATCATGACCTGAGCTGAAGTCAAGAGGATGCTTAATCAACTGAGCCACCCAGGTGCTCCCCTAATCATCACTTTTGACATGTGCAAAAAATAAGCACATCTCTTTTTCCAAGCTTCTCTTGTGATGGTGCTTCTATTTGCCCTGATAGCAAAGTCAGAAACCTGGGTGTCATCTTACTGAGGCCCCTTCCTCTCATTTGCCATTCTCCGCCTATACCCTGCCACATGCAATTAGCCAGGAAGTCCTAGAGCTTCTTTCTCTTCTATTT
Source organism: Herpailurus yagouaroundi (assembly GCF_014898765.1). NCBI lineage: Eukaryota > Metazoa > Chordata > Mammalia > Carnivora > Felidae > Herpailurus > Herpailurus yagouaroundi. The sequence goes on along the minus strand of NW_024412419.1, from coordinate 24,675,046 downwards.
CTGAGCCTACCCTTCTCTTCATTCTCAAGGTCACTGACTTGAGGTTCCATTTACTCCTTGCTCCTCTCCCTGGTCTTTGTGCCTTCAGCCAGGACCTATTCAGCCTGCCCTTCTCACAGTCACCAGTGTGAACGTCTGAAACACAAATCTTATCTTACCACTCCCTTACTTCAGAGGTTCTCCATGGCTTCTTAGCATTAGCGAATGCCACCTTGATGGTTTGATTTATTTCTGCCTGAATCTCTACGCTTTATTTTCCTGAACTTCCTCAAATGCAGCCTATGCTCAGCTATTACTTAGGATTTTCTTGCAAGGGCCATGCTCACTCATCATGCCTGTGCCTTCCTTTGTGCATGCTGTTCCCTTGACCTGGGATGCCCTTTTCCTTCTCCTTCATCTAGCTGACTCCAACTCACTCTTAAGAGCCAACCCATATGACTCTTCTTCTGCAGGGGTTTCCCTAGCTACCAGCCCCAGACTGGGTTAGGTGTTCCTCTGTCATCACATTTATCATCAGTCATATATGATACTGTATCAGTTTATTGTTGAGCTGGTAATCTGTCTTTCCCACCAGGCTCTTAAGTTCCTGAGGAGTTTGTGTTGTGTCTGAGTTTGTATCCTGTTCCTAGAACAGGGCCAGGCACATGGGTGGTATCCAATGAATGTTTCCTGAATGATTAAGGTAGACCAGAGAGAGATCTAGAATGTCATGCAGAAGCAGGGGCTAGGGTCAGGAATACCTGGTGTGGAAAACAAATGCCCCATTTTATGTCTCAATCATAGGTAGGTCTGCCTGTCATGGCGGGAAGAGAAGCATAAGTGGGGGAGTCATTGGGGGGAGTCCACAAAGGAAGTATGGGAAAGGAGGCATATTGGAATAGCTGGATCTCTGGTCTAGTAGTAAAAGTGTCTGACTGTGGAGAGCAGCTTCTTTGTTTTTTAGCAATGAGTTTAAAAAAGATTTTAAGGGAGGGAAAGTCAAGAGGGAAAGAGAGCCTGAACTGTGGCAAAAACAATAAAAATTAGAGAAGTTTATATTCTTAGATTTCCGTGTGAGAGAGCAAGACTATGGAGTACCAGACAGTGCTCTTTTGATAACATCACTCAACCGGGCTAGTCACAAATGTTGTTTCTGACTGTGAACAGTGTCCTGTGGTTGTCACAGTACTTTTCCAAGCCTTGTCTTATAGTATCTGCACACCAAACCTGGAAGTAGGTAGAGTTGGTATGGTGAATCCCATGGAACCCATGGTGAATCCCACGGAACCAACGAGGAATGGGAAGCTTAGGGAGCCTTGCTGACTTACTCATGCCACAGGGCTGGCACTCTTCCTCTTTCAGCTTCTGTCTCTAAGGTGAGCCCTTGGGCTGAGTTGCCAATATCAGGTATGTTTAGAGATGATGTGTTTGAGAAGGCCTGTGGCTATTTGCAGACCTTATAATGAGACAAGAGAGACCTGACCAAGAACATCCAGAGGAGGAAGCTACTGTAGGTTGGAGAGCAATCTCTGAGTCAATGAAATGTTAGAACAATTTAATATTAGATTAACAGGAGAACTGTGAGTTCCCCAAAGTCTTAATGTCTTCCAGTTACACAGATGGGGCAATTGGCCAAGGAAACTTTTGATTAACTAGAACTTTATGGGATGAAACATTTCCTATGGCAGTGCTGTTTTTTTTTTTTCTTTTTCCAATGAAAGAGAAAAGAAATGATTCTCAAAAGGGAGAAGGGATAGTTATAAAAGGAAGCACTTTTATATTTCCTTTTAAATAGATGTTCTTGTGTTAAATGATTTGAGTCTTAATACCGTATTATCAATCTTTTTTTTTTAATGTTTATTTTGAGAGAGAGAGAGGGAGAGACAGAATTCCTTGTGGGGTGAGATCCCATGAAACATGACATCATGACCTGAGCTGAAGTCAAGAGTTGGACATTTAACAGGCTGAGCCACGAAGTGCCCCACAATATTATCAGTCTTATCACAACATGGAACTTGGAAGTTTTGGTTTTGAGTGGAAAACTGGCATTTTTCTTAGTTGATGTAGTGTAGAGGTTAAGAGCACAGGCTCAGGCTTGAGACTGTCTTAATTCAAATCCTGGCTGCACCACTTACAGCTGTAGGATCTTGGGCAATTTGCTTATTTATTCTGGGCCATTGTGTTCCTAACTTATAGGTTTACTCAAGTGTTAATTGATATGTTCTACAGAAATCATTTAGCGTATTATTGGAAATAATATAGTAATAATGCCTCATATTTGCATGTAGCTGGCTTTAACTTTTTAAAAGCCCTTCCATTTCATTCTTACAAAACCCCATTGAATAGGCTAGGCAGGATTATTGTTTTCTTGACACATAGGGAAACTACAGCCCAGAAAGGTTAGGTGATTTGTGAAAGGTCATAGATAAAGCATGAAGGACAGTCTCCTGAATGCCAGTTCAGATGGCTCTTACCAGTCTACTTTTTACAGAGATGGTGGAATTCGAAATTATTGTGGGGGAGCAAAAGAGTGATTATGTTGGAGGGGGGGGGGTCTTAGCCACTCTTTCCTATTCTTCTTTATCAGGAATTTGCTTTCATTGGGTTTTAGATCTTAAGTAAGAGCCTGAACATCAGCTGAGGCTCTATAAGTTAGATTGTTGTGTGTCAAATCCTACTTACTGATATTCTAAGCGAAATCTTTGTTATTCTCACTGATTTATTCTTGGGGTTGTTTTGTATTCATTTTATTCTCAAGTTTAAACTGATTTAAGCCAGAGTCCATTCCAGTCTTTGAATAAGTATTTGTTGGGTACATACTACGTGCCAGGAAATGGGCTAAGTGATTTCACATTTCACACATTTAATCCATGTAGCAACCCTATACATTATGGTAAATTGTGTCCATTTTATAGAAAAGGAGATAGAGGGTCAGAGATGTTGAGGAATGCACCAAAACCTATTAAGGACCGTTACAAGAAAGGAAAATTACAGGTGACTCTTTCTTTTGGATAATGATACAAAATTCCTAACAAAATACTAGCAAACTGGTCCAGCAATATATAAAAAAGATAATACAGTAGAACCTTGGATTGCGAGTAACTTGTTCTGTGAGTGTTCTGCAAGACAAGTAAACATTTCTAATAAATTTTAACTTGGTGAATGAGTGATGTCTTGCAATACGGGTAGTACGTGATGCTAAATGTCACACCGTCACAACTGAGTCAATGGTTGCTCTCTCTTTCTCTCTCTCTCTCTCTCTCTCCAGGATTGTGGGTGATCGTCTCTCATGCTTGGATGCTCAGTCTCAGGCCATAGTGTTTGGCAGAAATTAGTGATTTTTCAGAATGCTGGAAGGTGCCCACAACTGGCACTAGTGTGTTTTTTGTCACTTCAAAGCACCTGTGGACAGTCCTTTGCTTTTCCATACAAGAGTGAGCTTAGGAATGCTTTACTTCATTCTAGGTCAGGCTGCCTGCAGATACAGACTCTTTACTACCTTTAATACAGTATATAACCAGAGTTTGTTAATACTGTACTGTGCTGTAGTCCACATCATGTGAGCGTGTACAATGGCCCCCATGCTGAAAAAGGTTGAAAAGAAAGGCGGTAAGAAGAAGGAGATGATTAGGGTGGAAGTTAAGAAGGAAATCATTGAGAAGTATGAACAAGGTATGTGTGTGGCCGAAATTGCAAGATTTTATGAGAAGTGTGTGTCTGCATCTTGTCTGCAGAGGAGGAGGAGAAAAAGGTGGAGGAATCCCTCACTTCAAATGACATTAGGAAGATGTGTAAAATATGGGAAACAGTGCAAAATTTTGTAGAAAAGCACCACCCGAATAAGGCTGTAGCAGTGTGAGTGATGAATCTGTTTAACAACAATGCAACATCACATTGCGTTGAAATCCTCAAAAGGAGGCAAAAGCAAGTGTCATTGGATAGATTCCTTGAGAAAATTGCACTAAAAGAAAAAGATTCCATTGAGCCAATGGATAACAGTGATTCTATTAGTGATAGTGAAAGTTATCCTACACAATAACCTTCCTCTCTCTTGTCTCCCTCGCACCAGCCCCGCAGGTTTTCAAAGGTAAGTACAGGCTAATCTGCTTATTTTTCTTTATATTTTGTATTTTCTTTATTATTTTGTATTATGTTACAATATTGTAATCATTTTTATATGAATATTTTTGGGTTGTGGAATGAATCATCTGAGTTTCCATTGTTTCTTATGGGGAAATTCACTTTGATATACAAATACTTTGGAGTACAATCATGTTTCTGGAATGAATTATGCTCGCAAACCAAGCTTTTACTGTATATCACAACCAAGTTGAGTCTACGTAGGAAGTCAAGGTTGGTTTAACATTCAAAAATTAGTCAATTCAGTTTACCTAATTAGCACAATAATGAAAGTCAAATGCTTAGTTTAATAGATGAAAATCATATGATTACTTTCATAGATGAAGTATAACATTTCATAAGGTTCAGTACTAATTTATGATAAAAAACTCTAAGTTAGCCAGGAGTAAAAGGAATCTTCCTTCTTCTGATAACAGGAACTTATGAAAAAATAATAAAAATCTATAGCAAACATAATTAATGGTGAAATTTTGAAAGTTTTCATGAGAAGATCAGAAAGGAGGCAGTGATGCCTGCAATAACACTTCACTCCAACAATATATTAGAAGTCCTAGCTAGAGAAATAAATCAGGGGGTAAAAAAGGCAAAATGAATAGTAAGGAAGAAATAAAGTTCTCATTATTTGCGGATGACACGATCATGTCCACAGAAAGTCCAGAAGGTTCTACAGGTGTAAGATTTAGATTATTAGGTGAGATTGGTAAGGTTGATGGTTACCAGGTCAATGGGCAGTAGGAACAGTTAGAAAATGAAAGTTTTAAAACATAGCATTTGCACTAATGTCAAAACCATCAAATATGAGGAATACGTTTAAAGAAAGACCTGCAAAACCACTACGTTGGGTCTCCCTCTTCAATGTGCAGAATATCGTTTTTTACCACTGTTTTTCACTGAGGCACTTTCCTCTTGTTTTCTGATCAGTCTGATTTGCTCAAGCAAGCCTCACTAGTTCTGTTTCACCCATGGCCATCCTGTCGTCTCCTCCCAGAGAAGAAGGCTCCTTCATTTGGCTACTTGAGAGTGGGGTCCTTAGCTGCTTCCGGTCCTCTTTCCTCCCTTACCCTAGTCATTGGTTTTCTGGTTCCTCCAAATTTGGAGATTTTTCTGTGGTTCTGAGGTGGAAAGGTTTGATTTGCTTCTTGATGACTTCCCCCTCTTCATGCTTAGTTCTCAGCTTTCTCTGTGTTCCTAAGTCAGCTATCACTTCCATTTTCTGGAGGCTTGTGGATGCCTTTCATTTGCTGTCATCCTCTCTCTCCATTTTGTCCTTATGGATTCACACCTAAAAAATTCTTGTCTTGTCGTTTTAGTGGGGCTGGAGGAGGAAGTGGAGATAAATGCATGGGTTTAATCTGCCATGTTGAACAGGAAGTCATATACAAAGTTATAAAAAAGCAGTCAGGAGGCAGTGTTTGTATGTTTATTCCTGTATAAGCCACTTAACACCTAATATCCTGCTTGCTTCCACAGCTCTCTTAGCTGCTGTCCTGCACGGGCATTTGAGTTTGCTGCTGCTACACCAGGTGATCTCTGGGGTAGCAGCCTTGATAGCTTGTCATTGCTTCCCAATGGTGTTCCACGCCATGAGGATCCTGGGTTGACTGACAGGAAGGAGACTGCAATCCCTGAGTCCTCAGTCCCCCCACTTCATTCGTGAGATTGTCTTTTGGGGTTTGAAAACGCGGACCAGCTTGAACAATGCCATTAATTAAAGCGTATTCTAATTGATTGGATAATCCCTAGGCAGTTTAAGTTTAGGGAGGGAAGGGATAAAGGAAATGAGAATAGATGCAGAAATCTAGATAACTCTTTCTCCTTCTCTCAAGCTCATCCTAACTGCAAGCACCTGATGAAAAAGGTCTCCTTAAACTATAATTTGCTGAGTGAATGGCTCTCCTTCCTACCCTCTCCTTGCCTTTCTTCTGCACGCAAACATCTGTAGCGTCTCTGAACTGTGAGGCCGAGGAATGCGGGGATCAAGTGTGGGAATGCCTGCATTCAAATGATGCCTCCACCCCTTACCAGCTCTGTGACCTTGGGCAAGTTACCTAACTTCCCTGTGCCTCAGTTTCCTCATCTTCAAACTGGGGCAATAGTAATCCCCACCTCATGTGATTTTTGTGATAATTTTTTTTTTTTAATTTTTTTTTTCAACGTTTATTTATTTTTGGGACAGAGAGAGACAGAGCATGAACGGGGGAGGGGCAGAGAGAGAGGGAGACACAGCATCGGAAACAGGCTCCAGGCTCTGAGCCATCAGCCCAGAGCCCGACGCGGGGCTCGAACTCACGGACCGCGAGATCGTGACCTGGCTGAAGTCGGACGCTTAACCGACTGCGCCACCCAGGCGCCCCGATTTTTGTGATAATTAAATGTATTTGTATGTAGACATACTTAGAGCTGTGCCAGCCACATATTAAGCACTTAATGCACATTTGCTATTATTATTACATTTGCTATGTGCTTGTCTTTACAAATGGAGTTGAAAGTCTTTATACTCAGGAGCTTGCTGTCTGTATGAAGATAGATTCGTATTTTAGTAGAGGGACAGTCATTAATTCAGTGAGGGTTGGTGACTGGGGGTTGTGGGAGGGGGCATTTGGGAAATTATTCCAGAGCAGGTGGAGATCTTTGAGAGAATGAGTCAGCCATCACCAGAATGTAAGTAGTATGAGGGCAGGAATTTATCCTCAGTGCCTAGAACAGCACTTGCCATGTAATAGGTACTCAGTAAACATTTGTTGAGTGAATGAATGAATGATAAACGGGAAGGGTGGGCCAAGGAGTAATGAATTGCAGACAGAAGAAACAGAGTATTGGGCAAGTACAGGGTTCAGAGAGCATATGACACGCATTGGGGGGAAGTGTCAGGTCACAGTATAGAAGGAGCTAAGGGTCTGTGTCAGAGAATGGAGAACAGAGAGGAGGCAGGCCAGGGACCAGTGAGAATGTGGAAGATGGGCTTCACGGGACCCAAAAGTGATGAATTCATTTCAGTGGCACATAGGCCCCAGACCCACATTTTCTTAGTCATAATGTCTTAGTTTTAATATCAATCCTAAATATCATCAGTCAAGTTTACATTTTTATAATGCTTTCCACTGTACCAAGCATTGGAACACTTTCACATGTATTATCTCATTTAAGAATCGCAATACCTTGTGCAGTTGGTGATATCCCCATTTGACAGGTAAGGAAACTGATGCTCAGAGGGTTGTGGGATTTTCCAGGGTTACTCAGCTAATAAATTGCAAACCTGGGATTCATACTAGGACTTTTGAGAGCATAGTGAGTTTTGCTGTTGCAGAAACAAATTCATAGTTAAGATGAATAGTTTAAAAATAAACACCCAAGTAACTGTCACCTAGGTTAAGCCATAGAGACATTACCAGAGATTGCAGGAAGTCCCCATATTTCCCACTCAGGTCACAACACCTTCCTCCCTCCAGGGGTAACATTATCCTGACTTGTATGGTCATTAGCTTGTTGTGTTTCTTTCTAATTGTAGCACCTATGAAATGCAGAATTGTTTTTTGATGAAGCATATAATCACTTATAATATGGACATTTTTCTATTAGCCTGAAAGTTCTGTGAGGAACCACTTTTGTGGCTTAATGCATAATTATTCTCCTGTTAAATGTTTAGTGACCGTCATCTCCCAAGAGCCCAGCAGCTAGATTCTGAAGAGCCAGAAAGAAAAACAGTCCCCGTCCTCAAGTTGGAACAACTTTATGGTCACTGATTTAACAATTTGTATGATTTTTAAATTAGAAATAAACAACATTGCCAGCAACAGTGACCCTCAACAGCCTTGGTGCACAAATACTTGATGTCCTCTGACTTTTTCACAGGTGTGGCTTCACCCCTTCTGGCCAGGTTGTTTTTTGCTGTATGTGATGGATAGTAGGGTAACCAGAACACCAGCTCCTCATTTTGACCACTTGCTATCATGTTGGCACTTGGACTTTGTAGGTGTTGTTCACATTTAGAAATAAATTTGTTGTTCAGTGTTTCTCAAACTTGAAAGCTTATAGTCTCCTGAGAATACATCTGCTTGTTTCCAGCTTGAGGGACTTTATTAAAAGTTTAGCGCTTGTAGTCTGGGTAATCACTTGACTTCCATATGACCAACACCCACCTATAGCACTAACATTGAAATCTAATGGCAGTATTGCATTATCAGTAGCTATCTGTGAGCTCCAGAGTAAAGTTAGATTGATCAAAAAAAAATTTTTTTTTAACATTTGTTTATTATTGAGAGACAGAGAGACACAGAGCGTGAGCAGGGGAGGGGCAGAGACACAGAATCTGAAGCAGGCTCCATGCTCTGAGCTGTCAGCACAGAGCCCGATGCGGGGCTCAAACCCACGAACAGCGAAATCGGTCGCCTAACCAACTGAGCCACCCAGGCTCCCCTTAGATTGATTTTTTAAAAGATTATCATAAAAAATGAAAGTAGAAAAAAGATTCTTACAGAGAGCTTTGAATTCCTGAGGATATAGATCTCCATAGACCCCAGTTTAAGAAACAGTGAAGTACTTTGTCAAAGGAAAGGCACACATTTCCATGTTGATTGGAATTCTAGATAAACCCATGACCAGTCTGCTTTCGGACGCGTCTTGAGATCTTCAAAGCAGATCTGCCTTCCAGTTAGGTTGACGTTACATTCTTATAACACCTGTTGACTCCAAAGGAAAATGTGCTGGGGGCAGAAGGTGGATGACTCAGGGTTGCACACTGTTCCTGGATAATCTGTGAGTAACCAATAGCATACTGAGTCAAGAGATCTGCCTTTGGATCCCCAGAGGAATTTTATTTTACATTCCCATTGACGAACCGGAAGATGGTCTTTTTCCCCATCTGGTTGCCTGGTAAATCAAAATCTTCAGTTTTTGCTCTGTTTGTTATTTCTCTGACCACCAGCCCCAGTGGATTAAATAACTCAGTGTGCCGGCTTGACCTGTGTCTATTCTAACATATGGAACAGATTTAATGAGCCTGTTGTGACTCCCAGCAGGAAGCTACCCAGGGAGTCCTGGAATTTCAGAGGAGAACAGAAAACAAGGATACGGCTTCACTGACTGTTGCAGCAGCCTCCTGCCTTGTTTCCCTGCTGCCAGTCTTCCCCGGCGCCAGTCCATTTGCCACACGGATCATAGTTGCTTTGGATTCCCTAGAAGCAGACACTGAGCTGGGTTTGTGGATGCTGGTGCAAAAGATTTATTGAGAGAGTGCTCTTGAGGGAAGAGGAATGAGGGAAGCAGGACATGGTGAGGGGGGATGGGGAAATGGAAGGATGAGGTAACAGCTAGAGCCCACCTTCAGCATAGTCCCTTGAGAGGCGCTGGTGTGGGAAGGGTACCGCATGGGTGTTCCCACCTTGGGGCAAAGGGGCCAGCCCTCTGTACTCCATGCTAACCAGTCATTGGTTGTGGACCCCCAGGCTGATGGGGAGGGGGGTGAGGGTGATTCTTAAAGTTAGGGGGCAGCTGTGAGCATTAGCACCCGATACAACACCGGAGAGTGTGTGCCATGTGAGAAAACATGATCTGGGCTGGACACCGGCTGTGCGTATTGCGCCAGATAAACCTAACATGCACATTTGATGTAGACAGCTGGCAAATTGACTTGCTTAGGGGCACACATCTAGCGCTTTGCTGATACAGACTTTAGCCTGGCTTATGTGGTATTTGGTGCTTTGCCGAAGGCCCTAACGCTTAATCTGAGATTAAGGTTTTTGGGGTGGAGCAAGAAAAAAAAAACCCAAAAATACAACTCCAGATATTTCTTTTTTTTTTTTTATTAAAAAAATTTTTTTTCAACGTTTATTTGTTTTTGGGACAGAGAGAGACAGAGCATGAACGGGGGAGGGACAGAGAGAGAGGGAGACACAGAATCGTAAACAGGCTCCAGGCTCTGAGCCATCAGCCCAGAGCCTGACGCGGGGCTGGAACTCACGGACTGCGAGATCGTGACCTGGCTGAAGTCGGACGCTTAACCGACTGCGCCACCCAGGCGCCCCTCCAGATATTTCTTATAATTCAGACAGGCTTGGTGGCCAGACACTCCGTACTGGATTTGCCCTACTGGAACTGGCTAGTCACAACACAGGCTCCCGACGAGGGTCACCTATCAGTGTCCGAAAGACTCAAATCCAGTGAGTTGGATGTAACAACGGGGTCTCTATAAAATGGCATTCTTACAGTCAGATGGGTAATAGAGAAATTCCAGAAGAGGACACTAGGAGTCTAAACTCTGGACCTGTGTTAAAACAACCTAACTGGACCCTAGCCACTGAGCGTGATGACACTTGTGATATGCTCTTGCCTTGGTCACAGTTGGCTCGGTGACTGTGTGGGACCAGTCCTCAAAGACTTTGTTGTACAGGACTGGTGAAGGCAAAAAAGCTACTAACCTTTGTTTCAAATCTTTAGTAAAAGATAGTATTTCCAATTTGAGAAGCTCAGATGAAGAGCTGGGTCCCAAGGGGATCTGTATTATTTTGTTACAAGCTAGTTGTTGCTTCATTTTGGTGAGAATTAAGCTTTTCCCTGAAGGCGCTGAATGGTTTGATGATCTTCCTAGCAATTATAGATGCGGTCTGGAAGCTGGTGCCAGATGAAAGGAGCTATGTCCCCGCAGTCTGTACCCCTGCGTGCTCTATTGACTGGCAAATATGGCACGTAGAATTTCGAGCATAATGATTGCTCAGCCATGTAGCTCAAATCTTATTTCTAAAAGCTGTTTTCTTTCGGAGCTAATATGTTTGTTCCTGACTCATTCTGATCAGTGGGGCATCGAGTTGTAAGGAACAGATTGGAAATTATTTCATTGATTTTTTTTTCTTTTTTCTTTACCAAAGGTGAGAGTGAATTTCCCTTCCCTGAGTGTTGTTCAGCTCTGAGTAAAGCTAAGGACATTAGGATGTTTGGGGAGAGTCGATTTGGAACCATCACAACCTGACTTCGCTGCCTCGGCACATAAACACTTGGGAAACTGCCTTTTGGAGCAAAAGAGTGACTCTGAAGGGCAGAGTCAACTCTACTTTATGGCCCTGGCTGTAGTGGCCATTGGGAGATCTCCTCAGTGTGTGTAACCAATGTCCAGTGGGGGCCCTAGAGCCTCACGGACACCCCTGAAATCATGTTGTGGGACTGCCAAGGCCACTGTCTTGGCTCAGGCTCTTTGGGAATTGTCTGATTTTGAATCTTCCTTTCCTCCCTGGTCCCCAGTCTTTCATTAGGAGGGAGAGTGACAAGAGTTGGTTTCTGTCGATTCTAGGGGAAATCTTTTTCCTCACCACTCACAAGAAGGAAATACCAGATAAGAAACAGGAAACCGTCTTTTTTCTTTCCCCTCAGGTTTTTCTTCCTCAGGGACTCTCCCAATTCCCATTTCCAAATCGTTTAAAAATTAACAGTGAAAATCATGCTTAGGCTGTCTTCATGCGGCCCTCTTCGGATTTTGTTCCCGTCAATGATTTTTTAAGTTATGCAAAGTGAAAACTTTTATGTGCACTGTTGGCAAACAGTAGTGACCTACCATGGCACTGTGCTAAGCAGCTTTACATGCGTTACTTCATTTAGTCCTCAAAAGCACCCTATGAATTAGGTTATCATAATTACCTTCCATTTACACAGCTGGGAAGTGTTGACACTTGAATTCACACAGAGGCATATTGCCTAGGACTTTAGGGTCCAGTGCTGTTCACCATGAAGTTACATTACCTCCCAGCTCTCTGAGAGTGAAGGCATACCTAATTAGTGAGCCTTCTGTGGGGGCCTGGCTTCATGGTACAGCGGCCATCCCCCACCCCAGTCAAGGCCTTATGGTGAGGCCACCATGGTGATTAGAATGGGCTGCCAGAGCCAGGCAACTTTACAGACCTGCACAAATTCATTTCTGACTTTTATACTATCCCACCTGACACTCCCCATTCACTGAGGACGTGTGATAGAAGACAAATTCTTAGATTTAAGAGAAAGATGCACCTTGAGTTGCAAAGAGCACTTCATTATCATGAGAAGAAAGATGGTTCATTACCTTATTGGACTTGTGGCTTACCCGTTGTCTCATATTGACCAAAACTATGTGAGTAGATTTTTAGTTGTAGCTGCTTAGAGCTCAGAGTTCTAAGAGTGGCAGAAAGTTCAAAACTGGTGTTGAAAGAAGTACCCTCTTTTGCATCCCTTAGGTGCTTAGACCAAAGAGCAGCTCTTCGATGCTGCAAAAATGTTAAGATGTTACAGATGTACTCCATTAAGTTGAATCAGTATCCTATTAGCTTGTATGTGTTTGATGTGGCCTGTTAAGTGGATAAGCACCACCCACGTCTCACATTTAGGTTGAGGCAGAAAGGTAATAAAGTAGTTCTCAACCCTGGATGCACATTAGAATCACTTGTAAAGCATAGCAATGCCTAGGCCCTACCCCAGACCAATTAAATCAACATCTCTGGGCGTGAGGTCCAAGCATCAGTGTGTTTTCAAAGCTCTCTAGGTGATTCTAATGTATCCAGGTCTGAGAATCACTGGATAAAAGCTAAGTCACCTGTGAAACTGTGCTAATAAACCGTGTCCTAAGTAAACTATGATACATGTGGGAGCTTGAGAATTAGTACACAATTCAACTGACCAGCCTGGAAGAGGTCGTGGTGGCAGCAGTGGGGTTGCCCACAGTGATAGCTTTGCGGAAGCACGGGAAGGGCAAGGTAGAGAATGAGGGAGAAAACGATTGTCCGGTAGAGAGTGCTGTGGCAGTATTGAACTCTGGTGGGATAACTGGCTGAGACTGCAGGGAATGGAGTCAGGTGGCTATAGCATTGGTGGTGTTACTTTGTGAAGGTTTGGGGATGCAAGAGTGCAGGCACATCAGGGTAGGTCTCGGAATTATGGCAGCCTCATTGAGCGAGATCGTGGGCCTTGGAGACAACAAAGGGCAGTGGCAGCAGCCACACACTAGAAGCAGTGGACACGATGCTGGGAAGGAGCAGGAAGCCCCAGCCTCACGGTTTCCAGGAAGGTCAACAAGGCATAAAGATTCCTGTCCTACCAGAATCCCTATTGAATACTGTCTTTTGATGTTTGTGAAGTCTCTTAGGAACACTTATAACTATGTATGTGCAAGCAGTGATAGCAAAGTGAGGACGTTGCAGAGGGTATGGTATTCAAAATGCTTGCTTGTGTGGTCTTCACAAACCCATCCTATCTTCTCACCCTGCTGCAAGAGTAACAGTGCATTGTAACTAGCCCAGAATTTAAGCCCAAGAGGAGGCTGAAGTTCCAAGGCTTCTAGAGGGAAAATAGGAGGAGGAAAAAAAAGTCTCCATCCCTGAACCTAGACCTGTCATCTTGTGGAATCCTGGCTTGTTCAAAGAGTCACAGACAAAAGAGCCTGAATGGAGTCCAGAGATGTTATTGGGCCTGTTGTGTGTACGGATGGAGACTGCCCATCCTAGCACTTGCCGTGCTTGGAAACTTCCAGGTCTGAGAGGCCCAGAGAGAGTAAAGCAAGCCCCATTATCATTTCTTGACATAGTCCCATCTTTCATCACCACATCACCATAGCTCGGTGGGTGTCCCTTCATAGACTCCCTTAACAGTCCCTCCCCTCAAGGATCCCACAACCAAGTGGAATGGATAATGTTCACAGCCATCTGTAGGACAGTGTGAATCTGTAAAGCGAGGTAATGCTTCTGCCTGCATTCTCATCGTGTTGTTATGAGAATCAGTTAGCTAACATAAGTATAATGTGCAATAACAGTTAAGGTGTTAGTATTATCAAAATTCAGGCTATTAAGCTATATTTCAGCTGTATTGCCATACTTTTCATGTCAGAACCCGATGTTTAATGCAAAATCACCTCCACTTCAGAAATGAGGTAAAGCCTGGAGGAATGAAAGTTCTTGAGCATTATGCCGAGAGGATGCCATTACAATATTTAATACATGCTCTGGTTTAAACTAGCTCCTTAACTATAGTCTTCCTTCCTGCCTCCCTCCTCCAAGCAAAATGATGAGACCAACTTTGACATATGGAAGAATTTCTGTGGCGCAAATTATCCTGGAAGAGAAAAACAAAACATGATTTGCAAATGCTGTCAAGGAAATGTTTCTTTCCAAAGGCTGCAAGCAGAACCGAGCATGTATTGGTGTGTGAGGATTGTCTGGTTGCTGTGCATGGCTGAGAACGAGAGGGCCGTGGTGATGAGTGTGCCAGGTACCTGTCCGTGTGCTCCACCCAGATGTTTTGCTGTGATGCTCTTAGGACCCCAGCATTGTCACCTTGAAATCCTCAAATATCCAGGAAATGAAATCAAATATTTCAGGAAACAATATTCCTACATCCCTATCTCATCACGTGTAGACAGGAAGATACCTGGATATCAGGAAACACTTTGGTCAAGCTCTCCCAAGAGGTATCTACTCGTGGATGGCCTACCGAATGGCTTTAAAAGATCCTTAGAGGGAATATTTGAATTATGAAGACCGTCTGATTTTCCTAACAGGCCCTCTTTGAGAGAATCTACTGAGTGGGAAATGGCATTGGAGCAAAGGGAGAACAATGGTGCTTTTCTCTCACGGCACTTACAGATAGGCAGACGGTGTGTGGGCTAAAGGAGTCATCGCCTTGGTGACAGCACCTCAGCCGGTGTCGTATAGCAGCACTGAAACAGGGGCCAGATGTACTACACCACAATCTTGCTAGAAAACACATGAGAAGCAAAATTGCGTAGTGGATAGCAGCACAGATTTGGACAAAACTGGCTCTGCCATCTCCCAGTAAGATGATTTGGGGTGCGGTACGTAACTTTGCTACGCCAGAGTTTCCTTAGCTGTGAAATGGAAGATGGTAATGGTACCTCTTTCATGGAGTTCGTTGTAAGGATTGAGGGTAATAATGCCTGGAAGGGCTTTGGCACAGGGCATGGTGCGTTATAAGCATGTGACAAACGTGAATCAGGTCCTCCTGAAGATCTGAGGACAGTGAGGCTAGAGCATTTGCTTTGCCACCTGATAAAATAATTGCCATCCTATTTGCAGCCAGATGGGGGGTTACGATAGGCAAATATTCATGTGTGACTGCAGCAAGGTATTCACATCCGGGTTTAAATGTGGTTATTTAGGACATCATGAAGTTGGGAACTCTCAAAATGATGTACAGATGCACAGAGAATATTACAAACATGTGAAACTACGAGTCAACAACTTGAAGCTGGCTTGCGAAAGTCAGAGTGAAAACACGGCCAAGGGTGAAGTAGATATAAAAAGTTCTGTTAAACCAACAAACAACGTAGTGGCTTCTTAGAAACGTAATTTCAATTTTTGTCAAGTGAATACATATGTATAATTCAAAAAGTCAGCTAATACTACTAAGTGTATGTTGAGAAATTATTCATCCCTGTCCACCCCATTCATCTTTGAGTTCCACTCACCGTAGGTAAGGACTTTAAACTCTTTACTGGTGTGGGTGTATTTATCTCCTATTTCTTGTAACATACAATATTCTGTTAGTCAGTTTTCAGTTTCACATAGTCTCTGGTGTCTTCCATTCCCTCAAATGTCTGGTGATTCTTGACCAGTCATTTCCATTGAGTGAGGCCATAGAGAGTGGGTTGGATTTACCTCCCAAGCAGAAAAAGGATATACATCTGAAGTCCAGGTCGGCATTGAAAGGTACTTGTTGACTTGCTTTTCATCTGTAGAAAACTTGGTGGATACTGTTTTCTTTGTCTTTGTGGGACTGTATCCTTTTAATTCCTTTATTGTCATTTTAGTGTGACTTGAGATAGAATCAGAAATAAATGACAGGATTCCATCTCCCTGGAAAATCTCATCTATAACTTGTCAATAGCTTCCATAACTTGAGAGGCTACTAAGTAATAATAATAAAAATAACCAATAGCAATCAAACTTTAATCAGTGGCTTCCTTTGGGAAATAGGAATTCAGGTGGGAGTGAGGGGAAAGGCTTTTTTTTTTTTTTAATGTTTATTTAATTTTGAGAGACAGAGAGCGACAGAGAATGAGCAGGGGAGGAGCAGAGAGAGAGGGAGACACAGAATCTGAAGCGGGCTCCAGGCTCTGAGTTATCAGCACAGAGCCTGCTGCAGGGCTGGGACCCATGAATTGTGAGATCATGACCTGAGCCAAAGTTGGATGCTTTTTTTTTTTTTTCCCCAAAGTTGAATGCTTTAACCGACTGAGCCACCCAGGTGCACTGAGGGGAGCGGCTTTTACTTCTCATGTTACATGCTTCTTTTAAGTATATACATGCATATATAAATATATGTATTTAATCAAACTACTCATGATAAAAACAAGGCCATTTCAAATAATTTAGTCATTTGCAGTAGTTATTGCTCAAAAAATTGCACTTATGCCAGGGGCTAAGGTTGTGGTTAGGATTGAAATACTGCTTATTTTGTTCCCATTTTGATTTCATCAGTGTTCTGAGGAAGAATTTTTTTAGGTTATTTTCTGCCACCCTAAATGGCTATGGGATGTTAAATGAGATTTTTACTCAATTTGAACAGAAATTGATCGGGCCCCTGAAATGAAAAACAATATTTTGTAGGATGATATCTTCTGGATTCTAACTACATTCTAACTGCAGAATGACTGAATAGATACTCCAAAAGTATGGAAGAAAGTAAAGTTGAAGTTTTCAGTAAGGCATGACAGACAAGTAGTTTGCTTTATCTGCTGCAAATGTCTGGAGTCCAAGAGCAGAAGGCATAAAGGCAGTGATATCAGCCATGATAACTCACTAAAAAACCCAGAGCAGGTGAGAGCCAGAGCCACGATCGGGACCCCTGTAGGTCCATCTTGGTTTCAGCTGGCACACTAAACACAGGAACCAAGGTACCTTGGAACAACGCTGAGAGACCCAAGGGTGCCATCGGTCTGGGATGTCTGGGGAGAACTTTATCCAAAGGGGACATCTAGGCTCGGTAACAGTTCACTGCTTACAGGAGCAGGGTTTACTTCCGGCTATTCCCAGGCCTCTGTGTGTTTTAGAAGGAGTGTGTATTTGTGGGGAGTAGAGGATTTGCCACTGATTTCCATTCCAGGAACGACTGTCTACTTAGAAACTTCCAATCAGTGTACTACAAAGTTACAGTGACCAAGTCAGCATGGATTTGGACTAAGAATAGATGGGTAGAGCAGTGGCACAGAATTGAGAGTCCTGTAACAGATCATTCTCAGATGGTCAATCGATTTTTAGTAAAGATGTCAATGTAGTTCAATGGGAAAAGGATAGCCTTTTCAATATGTGGTGCTTGAACAATTGGTTATTCTTGCCAGCACTCTTTCTTTCCTCATTGTTTGCAATTAAGCTCTTCTTGATTTCCATAAAATAAATGACTCAACACCGAGAAACTTAAAATTACAGGAGCACAATGGAATTAAATTAGAAATCAACACAGAGAAAATTTGAAAAACTCCCGAATACGTGCAAATATAAATAACACACTTCTAAATAATATGTGAATCAAAGAAAAAATCACATGGGAAATTAGAGCATATTTTGAACTGAATGAAAAATAAAAATGCAATGTATCAAAATCTGTAAAATGCAGCTAAGGCATGATTAAAGAAAAGTTAATATCCTTATATGCTTCCATTAGAAAAGCAGAAAGGTCCAAAATTAGTGGGCTAAGCTTCCACCTTAAGGAATAAAGGGCAAATTAAACCCAGAGAAAAGTGGAAGGAAGAAAAAAGATCAGATAAGAAATCAATGAAATATCAAACAGTCAAGTAATAGTGAAAATCATTGAAATCAAAAAACTTGTTCTGTGAAAAGGTGAGTAAAGTCAATAAAACTTCAGAGACAGAAAGAGAGATATTGAAAGAGAGAGAGCAAGAGAGTCAGATTACCAGTATCAGAAATGAAACAGAGGAGTGTCTGGGTGGCTTAGCCAGTTGAGTTCTGACTTCAGCTCAGGTCATGATCTCATTGTGAGTTCGAGCCCTGCGTCAGGCTTGCTGCTGTCAGTGGGGAGTGGCTTTGGATCCTCTGTCCCTCTCTCTTTCTGCCTCTCCCCTGCTCGTGCTCTCTCTCAGAAATAAACATTAAAAAAAGAAAAAGAAATTTGAGGCGCCTCGGGTGGCTTAGTCAGTTAAGCGTCTGACTTTGGCTCAGGTCATGATCTCGCGGTTCATGAGTTCGAGCCCCACATCGGGCTCTGTGCTGACAGCTCAGAGCCTGGAGCCTGCTTCGGATTCTGTGTCTTCCTCTCTCTTTACCCCTTGCCCACTCACACTCTGTCTCTCTCTGAAAAATACATAAACATTAAAATATATTTAAAATAAAAGAAATGAAACAGGGACATCACTATAGATTTTGCAAACGTTGAAAAGATATTGAAGTAACAATATGAAAAATTTTATGGCAACAAACTCAACAACTTAGATAAAATGGATACATTTCTTTGAAGACACAAGTTATCAAAGTTCACTCATGAAGAAATAAACTGAATTTTCCCATATCTGTTGAATACATTGAATTCTTAATTATAAACCATAAAACCTCTAAGCCCAGACAGTTTTATTGGTGAATTTCATTAAATGTTTAATGAATAAATAATACCAATCCTATACAAACCCTTTCAGAAGATTGAGGAGGAAGGACCACTACTCAACTCATCTTATGGGGCCAGTATTACCTTGATAACAAACTTAGATGAGACAACACAAGAATAGAAAACCACAGACTGGTATTCCTCATAAACGTAGATTTAAAAACCTTGAGGTATTCATAAACTAAATCCAGCAATATGTAAAAATTGTAGTACATCATGACAAGTGGGGTTTATCCTAAGAATTCCAAGTTGGTTTAACATTATTATATCAATGTATGTGCCAAGTTAATAAAAGATAAAACCCATTTGGTCGTCTAAATAGATGCAGAAAATGCCTTTTGAGCAAAGTTGACACGTACTTATAAATAAGAACTCTCAGCAAACTGGAGATAGAAGGGAGCCTCCTCAATTGGAGAAAGGGAATCTATGAAGAACCTGCACCTAAAATCACACTTAGGGGTGAATATGTTCCACCAAAGATCAGGAGTAAGAGGACCCTGCGCTCATGACTATTACTCAACACTGAAACGGAGATCTAGCCAGAGTAGTAAGGCAAGAAGAAACAAAGCACATATAGATTTGAAAAGCAGAAATAAAACTTTATTTGTAAGCAGTATTAGCATGTATGTAAAGTGTTCTAAGACATCTCCAGAAAAAAAGAAAAGTTGCTAAAACTAGTAAGCTAATTGAGCAAGATTGGATGATGTGAGATCCATAAACCAAAATTAGCTGTATTTCTATATATTGGCAAATAACAAACCAGCAATAAAATTATAGAAATACTATTCACAATAGTAGCACAGAATCCTCAGAAATAAGTTTAACAAAAGATTTCAAGACTTCTACGCAAAAATATATAAAACCTTGCAGAGACAATACCTAAATGAATGGAGAGCTACACCAGGTTCATTTTTTGGAATAGTCAATATTGCTAAGATGACTCTTCTCTCAAAATTGACTTGTAGTTTCAGCATAATCTCATTCAAAATCCCAGTAAGCTTTTTTTTTTTTTTAGATATAGACAAGCTTATTCTAAAATTTACATGGAAATACAAAGGAGGACCCAGAAAAATCAAACAGTTAGAAACGAATTGAAGAACTTACATTTTCTAATTTCAAGAATTACTCTAAGGGGTGCCTGGCTGGCTCAGTCAGTAGACCACACAACTCTTGATCTTGGGGTCATGAGTTTGAGCCTGACTTTGGGCATAGAGTTTACTTAAAAAAATTCCTGTAAAGTTGCAGTGATCCAAGTCAGTATGGTTTTGGCATAAGGATATACTTGTAGATCTTGGCACAGAATTGAGAGTCCTGGAACAGGTCGCTCTTATGTGGTCAATTGATTTTCAATAAAGGTGTCAAGGAGTTCAATGGTGAAAGGATAATCTTTTCAATATGTGGTGCTGGAACCACTGGTTATTTATATGGAAAAAATGAACTTTGACCCTTACTTCATGCCATACACAGAAATAAACTACAAATGAATTAGGTATTAAAATCAAAATTTTTATGAGCAAACACAAAAATCACAACTTGGATTAGGCAAATATTTCTTAGGACACATAAAAAAGCATAAACGATAAAAGTAAGAAACTATAAACTGGATTTCATCAAAATTAAAAACTTTTGCTCACAGAAAGACAAGAAGATGAATGAAAAGCCACAGCTTGGGAAAAATATTTGCAAAATATGTATTTGGTAAGGGACTTACATACAAAAGCACAAAGAACTCTTAACAACTGGATAAAAGAGTTTTAAAACTGGGCAAAAGATTCAGACGTTTCACAGAGAAGAACATATATATAGAAAGTACTAGGAAGCAAATGAAAAGATGTTCAACATCATTAGTTACTAGGGAAATGCAAGTAAGACCACTATGAGATACCACTTATTATTCCCAAGAGTAGCTGAAAAGATTGACAGTAATAAAGTGTTGAAAATAATGTGGATCAACTGAAATTCTCATGTTTTCTTCAAAACAAGTTTGACAGTTGCTTTTTTAAAAAATCAAGTTGAGCATACACTTACCATACGACCCAGCAATTCTGCTGCTTGCTGTCAATTCAAGAAACAAAAGCACATGACCACATATGGAGGCATTATTCATAATAGCCTAAAAGTGGAAATAATCCAATGTCAACCAACTGGTGCATGGAGAAACAAGATATGGAATATCCATGCAATGGACTGCTACTCAGCAATAAAAAGGAAAGAACTACTGATCCAGATAACAACATGGATGAATCTCAAAAGCATGCAAATGAAAGATGTCAGCAACCAAAGACTCCATCATGTATAATTCTATTTAGATGAGATTCTAGAAACGGTAAAACTGTGGTTGCAGAAAGTAGACTTATGGTTGGCTAGTACTCCAGTGCCAGGGATTGACTGCAGATAGATACAAGGGAACTTTTTCGTTTAAATTTATCTGTTTTTAAATTTACATCCAAATTAATTAGCATACAGTACAATAATTATTTCAGGAGTAGATTCCAGTTATGCATCCCCTATGTGTAATGCCCAGTGCTCATCCCAAGTGTCTTCCTTAATGTCCCTTACCCATTTAGCCCACCCCATCTACCCACAACCTCTCCACCTCTGTATTTAAGAGTCTCTTATGTTTTGTCCCTCTCCTTATTTTTATATTTTTGCTTCCCTTAGGTTCATCTGTTTGGTACCTTAAATTCCTCATATGAGTGAAATCATGTGATAATTGTCTTTCTCTGACTGACTAATTTCACTTAGCATAATACCCTCTAGCTCCATCCACATAGTTGCAAATGGCAAGATTTCATTCTTTGTGATTGTGGAGTAATACTCCATTGTGTGTGTGTGTGTGTGTCTGTCTGTCTATCTATCTATCTATCTATCTATCTATCACATCTATCACATCTTCTTTATCCATTCACCCATTGGTGGACATTTGGGCTCTTTTCATACTTTGGCTACTGTGGATAGCACTGCTATAAATATTGGGGTGCATGTGCCTTTTTGAAATAGCACGCCTGTATCCTTTGGATAAATACCTACTAGTGCTATTGCTGAGAGGTAGGGTAGTTCTATTTTTAATTTTTTGAGTAATTTCCATACTGTTTCCCCTTCAGTATCACTGCAGTGATAGGGATTGTATTGAATATATAGATTACTTTGGGTAGTATTGACATTTTAACAATATTTGTTCTTTGAATCCATGAGCATGGAATATTTTTCCATTTCTTTGTGTCTTCAATTTCTTTCATAAGCTTTCTCTAGTTTTCAGTGCATAGATTTTTTCACCTCTTTGGTTAGGTTTATTCCTAGGTGTTTTATGGTTTTTGGTGTAATTTAAATGGGATTGATTCCTTGATTTCTCTTTCTGTTGCTTCATTATTAGTGTATAAGAATGCAACCAGTTTCTGTGCACTGATTTTATATCCTGCAGCTTTGCTGAATTCATGGATCAGTTCTAGCAGTTTTTTGGTGGACTCATTTGGATTTTCCATATAGAGTATCATGTTGTCTGCGAAGAGTGAAAGTTTGACTTCCTTCTGGCTGATTTGGATGCCTTTGTGTTGTTTGATTGCTGAGGCTGGGACTTCTAATACTATGTTGAATAACAGCGGACATCCCTGTCGTGTTCCTGAACTTAGGGGGAAAGCTCTCAGTTTTTCTCCATTGAGGATCATATTAGTGGTGGGTATTTCGTATATAGCTTTTATGATCTTGAGGGGTGGTTGTTATATCCCTGCTCTCTTGAGGGTTTTTATCAAAAAAGGATTCTGTACTTTGTCAAATGCTTTCTCTGCATCTATTGAGAGGATCATGTGGTTCTTTTCCTTTCTTTTATTGATATAGTGTATCACATTGATTGTTTTGTGGATATTGAACCGGCCCTGCATCCCAGGTATAAGTCCCACTTTGGCTGTGGTGAATCATTCTTTTAATGTATTGTTGGCTCTGGTTGGCTAGTATCTTGTTGAGGATTTTTACATCCATGTTCATCAGGGAAATTGGTCTGTAGCTCTCCTTTTTAGTGGGGTCTTTGTCTGGTTTTAGAATCAAGGTAATGCTGGCTTCATAGAATGAGTTTGGAAGTTTTTCTTCCATTTCTGTTTTTTGGAACAGCTTTAAAATAATAGGTGTTAAGTCTTCTTTAAATGTTAGGTAGAATTCCCCTGGAAAGCCATCCAGCCCTGGACTCTTGTTTTTTTGGGGGGAGGTTTTTGATTACTAATTCAATTTCTTTACTGTTTATAGGTCTGTTCAAATTTTCTATTTCTTCCTGTTTCAGTTTTGGTAGTGTATAGGTTTCTAGGAATTTGTCCATTTCTTCCAGATTGCCCAATTTATAATTCATATATTCTCTTATTGTTTGTTTTTCTGTAGTGTTGGTTGTGATCTCTCCTCTTTCATTCTTGATTTTATGTATTTGGGTCCTTTCCTTTTTCTTTTTGATCAAACTGGCTAGGGGTTTGTCAATTTTGTTAATTCTTTCAAAGAACCATTGATCTATGTCATTGATCTGTTCTACTGTTTTTGATTTTTTGTTTTTGTTTTTTTGTTTCGATAGCATTGATTTCTGCTCTAATCTTTATTATTTCCCATCTTCTGCTGGTTTGGGTTTTATTTGCTATTCTTTTTCCAGGTATTTGAAGTTTAAGATTAGGTTGTGTATCTGAAACCTTTCTCCCTTCTTTAGGAAGGTCTGGATTGCTATATACTTCCCTCTTATGATGACCTTTGCTGCATCCCAGAGGTTTTGGGCTGTGGTGTTACCATTTTCATTGGGTTCCGTGTACTTTTTAATTTCCTCTTTAATTTCTTGGTTAGCCCATTCATTCCTTTGTAGGATGTTCTTTAGTCTCCATTTACTTGTTATCTTTCCAAATTTTTTCTTGTGGTTGATTTCAAGTTTAATAGTGTTGTGGTCTGAAAATATGTATGGTATAATCTTGATCTTTTTGTACTTGTTGAGGACTGATTTGTCACCCAGTATGTGATCCATTCTGGAGAATGTTCCATGTGCACTCTAAAATAATGCATATTCTGCTGATTTTAGATGAAATGTTCTGAATATATCTGTTAAGTCCATCTGGTCCAGTGTGTTATTCAAAGCCATTGTTTCCTTGTTGATTTTCTGATTAGGTGGTCTGTCCATTGTTGTTAAGTGGGGTATTAAAGTCCCCTACCATTATGGTATTATTTTCAGTTTGGTATTATTACCAAACTGGTATTATTTATGGTATTATTTATTATGGTATTATTTCGAGTTTCTGTATGTTTGTGATTAATTGATTTATATATTTGGGTGCTATCATGTTTGGAGCATAAATGTTTACGATTATTAGATTGTAACGATATGATAATACGATGTAATGCCCTTCATCTCTTGTTACAGTCTTTATTTTAAAATCTAGTTATCTGATATAACTATGGCTATTCTGGCTTTCTTTTGGTGACCATTAGTATGATAGATGTTCTCCATATCCTTACTTTAAATCTGAAGGTGTCTCTAGGTCTAAAATGGGTCTCTTGTAAACAGCATATAGATGGATCTTGTTTTCTTATCCATTCTGTTACCCTATGTCTTTTGATTGGAGCGTTTAGTCCATTGACATTTAGAGTGAGTACTGAAAAATATGAATTTAGTGCCATTATGTTACCTGTAGAGTTGGAGTTTCCAGTGGTGTTTCTGGTCCTTTCTAGTCTTTGTTGCTTTTGGTCTTTTTTTGTTTTGTTTCGTATTTTCTACCCTCAGAGAGTCACCCTTAAAATTTCTTGCAGGGCTGGTTTAGTGGTCATGAACTCCTTTAGTTTTTGTTTGTCTGGGAAACTTTTTATCTCTCCTTCTGTTTTGAATGACAGCCTTGCTGGGTAAAGCATTCTTGGCTGCATATTTTTTCTGATTCAGCACGTTGACTATATCCTGCCACTCTTTTCTGGCCTGCCAAGTTTCTGTGGATAGGTCTGCTGCAAACCTCATCTGTCTTGCCTTGTAGGTTAAGGACTTTTTTTCCCCCTTGTTGCTTTCATGACTCTCTCCTTGCCTGAGTATTTTGTGAATTTGACTATGATATGCCTTGTTGATGGTTGGTTTTTGTTGAATCTAATAGGAGTCCTATGTGCTTCCTGGATTTTGATGTCTGTGTCTTTCCCCAGGTTAGCAAAGTTTTCTGCTATGATTTGCTCTCATAAACCTTCTACCCCCTTTTCTCTCTGTTGTCTCCTGGGACCCCTGTGATTCTGATGTTGTTCCTTTTTAATGAGTCACTGAGTTCTTTAATTCTTATATTGTCCTTTTTTGCCCTAGTCTCCCTCTTTTTTTCTGTCTCATTATTCTCCATAAGTTTGTCCTCTATATTGTTGATTCACTGCTCTTTTGTTCATCCAACCTTGCTGCCATGGCATCCATTTGAGATTGAATCTCAGTTATAACATTTTTTATTTCATCCTGACTAGCTTTTACTTCTTTTATCTCCACAGAAAGGGATTCTAATCTATTTTCAACTCCAGCTAGTATTCTTATTATTGTGATTCTAAATTCTGGTTCAGACATCTTGCTTATATCTGTGTTGGTTAAGTCCCTGGCTGTTGTTTCTTCCTGCTCTTTCTTTTGGGGTGAATTCCTTCATTTCATCATTTTGAAGGAAGGAAAGGAATTAATAAAATAAAAATTAAATTAAAAAATTAAAAACAACACAAAAAAATCAAATAAGGAATGCTAGGTCCAAGATGTGTTTTGGTCTGGTTGTTGAAAGAAGCTTGCTAGAGTAGAGAAAAAAGGGAAAGAATAGAAACGAAAAAAAAGGGGAAAACAAAAAGAAAAACGTTTGAAAATTAAAAAAATAAATACAGTAAAATAGAATAAATTGAAATGATAAAATATAATTAAAAAAAATTACAAAGAGTAAAGAGATAGTAGAAAAAAATTAAAAATCTTTTTTATAAAAACGGAAAATAAAAATAATTTTTTTCTCTTTCTGTATTCAAGGATAAGAAAAGAAAAAAAATTGAATAGATGGTCCAGTGAACAGAATGAAATATGATTGCAATTACATCCAGTTTCCCCTAAGTCAAACTATGAACCACTTTATAGTCCGTAAACTAAGCAGGCAGAGACTTGGGTTTCTCAAGAGCAAGGTTGGCCCAGTTGGGCAGGGCTTGGTGTAATGGTTCAGTTCTCCACCAGATGGCGTTGCTTAATTTACTGGGGTCTATCATTGTGGCGCATGTAGGCATGTATGCGCATGCGCAGGAGCGTGTGAAAATGGCGTCCCCCAGCTACCCAGTGGCTAGCCTCAGACCTCTGCTTTTGCCAACAGGCAGTCAAGCACCCCTTCTTTGTCCCCAGCTTTTGTCCATTCCCTGCTTCTACACTGTGACCAAGCTGTCAGCCTACCAGGCGGCACCTCCCTCCCGAGTTTTATCTCCGATGGGGCTGTGTTTCCAAACCTTTCACAAAGCCCTGTGGCCGTGACCCGCTCCGATCCTTTGGGGGGAGGGTGTAGCTGAGCACTGGCCAGGTGCATCGGGACCCCTGGAATGGTCGTGTGACCGTGCTGTTGCCAATTCCCATAGACTGCAGCCGGGTGCCAGCCCACCCCAGAAAAACTTCCCGTGATGGTGTAGCAGCAGCGTTTCAGTTATTATGGTAAATCGCAACACGCATCTGGCACAAGGCTTCATCCTTAAGGTACCTGTTCCAGCACCAGTGAATGTGGCTCTTCTCTGGGGTCCCAGAGACCTTTGACTGTGGGGAAGATGCACAGCCTCTATCAGATGTCCTCCCAGCAGGGGAGCCGCTTCTCCCCTTGTGACCAGAGAACCCCTTGGACCTTGCTGTCTGCTCCTGGGGATTCGCCCTTCCTACCAGAGCTCTGCCAGGTATGGGTTGTACTCCCATGTTTATAGCATCTTAATGGAATTTAAGCACTCTTTCTCCTTTCTCCCTTTTTTTGTTCAGTCCCTTGTGGCTGTTTCCACTCTCCCTCTTTCTCTCCAGCTGCTTTTGGCAGGGGTGCTTTTCCTGTACTCCGCCCCCCCCCCCCCATCCTCTCTCTGAAAGCAAAAACAGTTCCCTGGCTTTTTCCTCCCCTAGGTCACCTCTCCCTGTTGCGTACCTGCAAAGTTCTGTGGTTCAAGTTGTGCAGATTGTTGTGTTAATCCTCAAATCAGTTGTCTAGGTGTGCAAGATGGTTTGGTGTTGATCTCTCTGCATTGCAGGGAGGAGAGAGGGCAAAAAAAGCTTCCATGCTGTTTCGACATCTTGGCCCCTCCTCCCAAGGAACTTTTTGAACTGTACACTCTAAATGGATGGATTGTAAGTAATGTATGCTCCCATAAAATGTAGAAAAATATTATTACTGTATTATTTACACAGTTTTTTTTTTTTTCTAGAACTCTTAAAAAAGTGTTTTAGCTCGAATAGTTTCTCTTGCTTCTTGGTGGCTGTATGTGGTGGCATGAATTTTCACGGCTAATTTACAGAACTTTCAATACTTGTGCATGTGAACTCTTAGATGGAGTTGAGAATCCCTGTTGTGGTGTTTGGGTAAAATGGGGATTAAAAACTTAAATCCAGATGAGATTTGATTTTTTTAAGGAACTATTTTAAGAAATGCTTTAGTTTACATCACAAAAAAAAATGTGTCTGAAATTTTTGACTGGGGTTCTTTCCAGCAAAAATGTATATGCTTGTTTATTTGCATCTTTATAGATTGTATAAGGCCCTCCTCCCCTCCTGCCCTTGTATAATGCGTTGGTGAGGAGAATGATTCCCATCTGTTTCTACTAATGGCCACATTTTAAGCCTCTGGAGAATAAATGATGAGACTATAAATGTTCTTTATTGAATGCCAATATTTTGGCTACTCTCTGGTTGGTGATTATGTTTAGAGAATATTCTAGAGGTCGAGGGCTGAACAGTGAGAAACAATAGTAAACTTTTTGTTTTTGGTAAAGAAGAGCTGGAATAATACGGGAGTTGGGTTAATGCTTATGAGAAATAATAATTTTTGTCTTGACTTCTTTGAGTGTTCCTCTTTTTTTCTCTCTCTCGTTCTTCCTGTCTTCCTTCTATACACACACACACACACACACACACACACACACACACACACACACACTCATAACAATTGTGACATTTGGAGCCAGGAAATGAAGAGAGCAAATAGAAGTAAAAACCCAAACCCAAACTACAAACACCAAAGGCATAACTTTAAATGAAGTGTTTTCAGTTCCAGGATTTTATACTAAGGAAAAATTAAGTACTTGAAGAAAGTTTAAGCTGTAAGGGTTGTTTTTTTTTTTTCCTATCTCACTTTGGCCTGTAATAATTGAAAACTGAACAATCTAAATGTCACAGGAGGATTTTATTTAATAAACTACTGTGAATTTTTTTCAAGGTCTAAGTTATTGAATATTCAGCTATATGCTTTTAATATTAATTTTTTCCAACTTTGTACGTAACTAAAATCTTTATAATAACTCTTGGATGTTCAACTCAGCTATATATGTGTATATATATATATATAATTTTTAAAATGTTTATTTGAATTCAAGTTAGTTAACATACAGTGTAGTATTGGTTTCAGGAGTAGAACCCAGTGATTCATCACTTACATAGAACACCCAGTGCTCATCTCAACAAGTGTCCTCCTTAATGTCCATCACCCATTTAGCCCATCCTCCCCACCTCCCCTCCAGCAACCCTCATTTTGTTGTCTGTATTTAAAAGTCTCTTATGGTTTGTCTCCCTCTCTGTTTTTATTTTATTTTTCCTTCCCTTCACCTATGTTCATGTGTTGTGTTTCTTAAATTCCACATAGGAGTGAAATCATAGGATACTTGTCTTTTCTTTCTCTGACTGACTCTTTTCTCTTAGCATAATATACTCTAGTTCCATCCACGTTGTTGCAAATGGAAGATTTCATTCTTTTTGATTACCAAGTAGTGTTCTATTGCACAGACTACTGTGATTTTACACAATAGAATAGCATGCAGCCACTAAAAAACCATAACTATATTACATGGATAAATGTTACTCTGCTAAGCGCAAGGTTGAATTTGCTTCCCCGATGGTGGTGGGTTCTTGGCAGGTCTCTTGTGGGACCAATAACCTTCTAAGAAACAGAAGACTGAAGCTGTCACTGTGATGAAGCAAAGAATTTCCTTACATAGTTTAGGATGGGCACATGAGGCAACTCCCAAGGCCAGCAATCCTCTACCACTTGCTTCTTCAGTGGGGTCCGTGGATCAATAGCATCCTATCACCTGAGACTTGTTACACAGGCCAATTCTCAGTCCCCACCCAGACCTACTGAATCACAATCTGCATTTTAACGAGAGCCCCATGTGGTTCCTATGCACATAAAGTCAAAGAAAACCTTCCTATAACCTGATTGTGTGAGGGCTGCATGGCCCACCAAATTTTGAGTACCCACAGAGACCTGTACTTATTCACATGTGCCCTTGGTTTTGTGAGTAATTGCATTGCTTGATTTGCTGGTTTGGAAGCCAATTTCCGTGAAAACAGCATTAATGGAGTTTGAGACACTGTTTCCTTCCTTCTTTGAAACAGACCAGCCTTTGCCGTCTAGACTAGCTCATATGTATGATTCTAGAATCAGCGGTTCCTAAAATGCGTCCACTGGAATACTGGTTCATTAGTTTTCTCAATAACCATTTATTAAACCACAGTGTGTACCCAGCTCTATTGTAGGCTCAGGGTCACAGCAGGCAGCTAAACAAAATCTGTGCTCTCATGGGGCTTAGGGATCTAGTTGTTAAAGGTATGAACAGATTAACAAAAAGTAAGACGTAAGAGGGATTTGTGGCCAAATGCATTTATTAACTGCAGAATTTCTCACATGCTTTAATATATTATTGTACTTTAAAAGTTACCATGGGGGTGGAGGGGATGGGATGGGCAGAGGTTGAACATGTGAAATGCAGTATTTTCAAAACTAATTTGACATGGAGCCTTTTTATTAAGGGAATCCTGGTAGGATTTGTGCTCTGCAGAACAAATGTAACTCCAAAATCTTAAGAACAAGAGGGTTTCTCATTGTTCTTATTGTTATTCAGGAGCTTAGTAGTGTAGGAATCTATTTTTCATGAAATTCAGAGATATTTATTCTTCTCTCTTTTACCTTCAAGTAACGATGTCTTATACTTATTTGACAACTAACTCCACAGGTGCTTGAAACATGCTGACATTACCCCACAATGATGTTAAGGCCAAATGAAGTGAGAGATATCCTTATTCACATGTAATAGGTGAGAAAATGGTGGAAGAAGGAGAAGAAATTATTGAAATAATAATAATTATAGTGGAGTGTGACAGCCAGAATTCTAAGGTGGCCCCATGACCTTCACTCCTAATTTTATCCCTGTAAAGGGATTTTGTAGGTGTAATTAACATAAACTAGCCAGTTTACACTAAGGAGATTATTTGGGGGGGGGCTCCCCCCATCACATTAGCCCTTTTAATGGCAGAGTTTTCTCTGGCTAATCCCTTGATATCAGCCTGTGATATCCTGAGCTGAAAACATGACCATGCT
Source organism: Herpailurus yagouaroundi (assembly GCF_014898765.1). Classification (NCBI taxonomy): domain Eukaryota; kingdom Metazoa; phylum Chordata; class Mammalia; order Carnivora; family Felidae; genus Herpailurus; species Herpailurus yagouaroundi. The sequence continues at coordinate 24,644,804 of NW_024412419.1, read as the reverse complement.
GGCCTGGTCTTATGACCTGCAGAACTGTGGGTCTTGTTTTAAGCTTCTAAGTTTGTGCCAATTTGTTACAAAGCAATAGAAAACTAAAATCCAGAGCTAGAAAGCCATTATGCCTCTCATTTGACCAATGAAGGAAGTGAAGCCTGTGGTTCACCTAATGCAAGTGTCTTAGAGGGTCTCTGAGGCCACTTCACCACTTCCAACCTAATGATGCAATAGCTTTAACATCAAGCTGTCCCACTCCTGGGAACTTACCTGGCAGAGTGTTTTCATTACTCATATGATGTGCATTCAGAGAGTTCACCGGTCTGATGAGGGGAAGGGAACTGCCAGGTGCACAGAGCTGGTGCAGGTGGAGTGCCATACAGAGCTTTGCACCAGAAGGAAGGGGTATCTTCTGTATCCATTTGGTGGGAAAGTGTATGTGTTCGACTAGAATTTTGGTGATATGTGATATTGTGAAACCCTATTATTACCTGCAAGGACCTCTAGGATGAGTTCACAGACTTTGGACTGGGACCATTGCTCCTTTTATTGATGAGGAAACCAATATTACAAGAGGGGTTATGACTTACCTGAAGTCATGCCTTGGAATAGTTCAGCACTTGTTAAAGAACTCAGACCCACTGACTTGCCTGTCCTCCCTGCCTCCCTCCCTCCCTCCCTCC